>NC_082650.1:679166-1345833 GCF_028023285.1 Balaenoptera ricei
GGAAATGTGACATTTTTATGCTAGAACCTTTTGCTAAAAGAAAACCCCAAACCAACCAAATAAAAAACACCTAGCAGAAATGTGTCATTCTGATTATTCTGGCCTTTAGTGAGGATTTCTGCATATTTTGGTGTTAGCATTGGGTTTATTATTGAATCTAGTACTCTTTCTACTCTATACTTTTCTGCCACATATACTTTTTTTAAAAATTTATTTTACTTTATTTATTTATTTTTGGCTGTGTTGGGTCTTCGTTGCTGTGGGCGGGCTTTCTCTAGTTGTGGTGAGCGGGAGCTACTCTTTGTTGCCGTGTGTGGGCCTCTCACTGCAGTGGCTTCTCTTGTTGTGGAGCGTGGGCTCTAGGCACGCGGGCTTCAGTAGTTGTGGCTCGCGGGCTCAGTAGTTGTGGCACGTGGGCTCAGTAGTTGTGGCTCGCGGGCTCTAGAGCACAGGCTCAGTAGTTGTAGCACACGGGCTTCATTGTTCCGCGGCATGTGGGATCTTCCCGGACCAGGGCTCGAACCCGTGTCCCCTGCATTGGCAGGCGGGTTCTTAACCACTGCACCATCAGGGAAGCCCTCCCGCATATACTTTTTAAGACAGTGCTCTGGGCTAAACATTGAAGGTTGGGTCGTTGGTACATTGTCCCTCCTGTGCCACATTGATGACGTTTACCCACCACGTGCTGTGTCGAGGGCTTGTCCTTCACGTGTGCAGCCTGTGCCTGGGGTCTCTCCCACCCACAGCCTCGCCGTCTAACCTCTGGCTCAGACCTGTCTTCCAGCTCAGTACCTATGTGCCGGACGGCCGTTCCACCTCTGATTTGCGGTGTCTGACATCTGCAGCCTCACTTACCTCTAAGTAGACTCTTGGTCTCCCACCTGGAAATCCATACCGCCCGGGTCTCCCCACCGTCTGAGCAGTGCGCCCACTGGCTCCGGCCAGTTGCCTGGGATCAGCTAGGGGAGGGGCTGTGGTCAGGCCTCTCCTGTGGGGCCTCAGAATCGTACCTAATCATCCATCTGTGCGTCTCTGGTTGGAAGGAGTTCCCAGCCGAGTCACGAGCCTCGTGGTCGCTGCTGGGTCGCTCCAGGACCCTGGAGGTTTCGACCTCAGTGCGGCGGCAGTGCCGCCATCACAGCGGGAGCCCATTCTCGTCCCGTCCACCAAATTTGTCAAAGTAAAGCGAGTGAGTTTTTGACAGTGCACAGCCTTTGTCAACATTGTTTAAAGTGTTTAGCAGATGCAAAGGTACGATGCAATCAGTTTGCTGCCAGGTTCAACGGTAGTTTTTACTGGGCATGAAATTCTTCGAAGCCTTGACGTTTGACGTTAGAAGACATTTTAATTCTGTATCGACTGTTAATGTTTACACTTTTGTCTTTGATTAGTTTATGGGCCCAGTTTTTGATTTTACTGGTAATCCATGTTCACTTAAAACGTGGTGGAGCGTTTGGGTGTTTCAAGCGCTAGGTGCACTGGGTGACAGCCGTGGAGATTCTGCAGGAATGCGAAGCAGCCTTTGTGAATCCTCAGGTTCTCTCTGTAGGATGTAGCTAGTCTGTCTCGACAGAGGACGTGTTTAAAAATACTCACAGCTGAGGGTTCAAAATCGGGGAGTTGAGGAGGTGGCCACTTCAATGAATTCATTGCCTCACAGTTTAGTTCAAAAGACACTTTGTTACCCAAAAGAACAACTAAGAGACTTGTGAACAAAACTTTTGCTTGTAGGACTACAGCTACAATTTTGATGTTTGATATATTTGGAATGGCTTTCTAAATTAAGGGTTTAATGTATAATGCCTCCTGAAATCTGCATTATGATTCAAGGGTATCCTCTTTATTTCAGTGAAGTCTTACCATATTGCTTAAAAGGACTCTCTTATCCACAGTTTCAGTATGTTATTCCAGGTTTACTTTAAGTTTCTGTGTAATAGGGGAGGCACGGTCTGATAATCTGTGAGCTTTTGTAACTGGTGTGCATGGGGACAGAACACAGATTCTGGACCGCGGGCCTGAACTCTCTCGAACGGACTTTGTTCCAGCGTCCTTCTCAGTGAGTGGGAGCTGGACGCGCTGGACCCAGAGTCAGGCTGTGTCGGGGTGCAGCGGGGGACCCCCGATTTGGGGGGCAGGCCTGGGGCTCCACGTCCGTGTCCTGGGAGCTCAGTCTGGATGGCTCCTGCGCATGGCCCAGAGGCAGAGCTTCGGGACGTGGGCCGGGCAAGCGGCCGGGGAGGCCGCCTGGGACGAGGGGCCCCCTCTACTGGGGCCAAGCGCCCTCTCCTCACTGTGGGCACCTGCTCTTGGATGAGAGCCCTGAAGGCCCAGGTAGGATCCTAGCTTGACGTTGCCCCACGTTTTACCCTTGGGGGCTAATTGATTAGGACGTTTTCAATGATGATAGGAGGGGATTTTCCTGGTTTGTGTAATGCTATCCGCTATCCGCTTGCTGAGAGCTGTGGAAGTAAAGAGTATTTTTCTGCATCTTCCTTCTTTTGAACAGGATCTTACTGCATAAAGAACAGAACAAAAATATTTTAAACCCTGTACAGTAGGTCCCCCGATGAATGAAGGCATCCCTTTGAAGAATTTTGTGACTTCATGAGGCTACTAAAATAGCAGACTTCAGAACTGGAGTGCGTGTTGTTAGTGGCTGTGTGTCGTGACACCCCTGTTCTCCTGGCGTGTCTTCTGGGAGGGCTGTGATGGGAAGGGTGTGTCTTTTATGGCGGGAATGGGGTTTGTGTTTGGGAACCGTGATCTTATGCTGCTCATTTCAGAGTAAGATCTGCCAAGATCGGCTTTCAGATTGATTATTAGACCTTATGTATTTCTGGGCTTTTAAATGAATTTGATAATTGAGTCATGTATTTAAAATGATTGTTAGCCTAATACCCACCTAATTTCTTAGTTGTTGTGTTTTTCTAAAAAATTAAAGTGCAACTCAGTGAGCTATTGGCAGGCTGTTCTTGGCGCAGAATCTTAAAGGGCAGAGGCGTTCACCTCCAGACGCGGGTCCTTGTGCCCCCGGGATGGCTGTCCACCCCTGGAATCTGCTGACCTGAGTCACAACTGACTGTTACCAACAGAAAGCAAAGGATACAGTCCCTTACAGGAAATGAGATGTACGTGCTGAGGGCAATGGGTTTCTTGAACAGACCAGTCTGCACACAGACTCTAGGGGTTACAGTTTGACGAATAGCATTTAGAATGTTTAATGTACTATTCTCAAAATGCAGTATGTAAAATTTATCTTAAAGATACATATTTCTAACATCCAAGCGTCTCTCTTGAAATGTTACATAGGTTGTATATTTGATCAGTTTTTGCAGAGTTTCTTAGAGTCTTTAGTTAATATAATGCAGTAAGAATTGACTGAATTTACCAGATATTTCCATTCTTCAGTTAAAATGTTTCAGTCATGAAGATAAATATGAATCTCACGTGTGATGTTCCTTTAATGCTGTAAGTGTTACATTTAAAACATACTTCTTTCCATGCTCTCGGACACTTGCTGTCTCTAAAGTATTATGACTTACAGTATTCGAAAAAGATTTCTTTGCTCATTTAACTTGTGAATTTATTGTTCGTGACTCTTGTTGAAGGAGGTCGTTTCAGGGCTCTCGTCATCATCACTGTCGTCATTTTTGCGTGTGGAAAGTGGCTTGTCAGCATTTTCATTATAAATTTTTTTTTTTTGCATGTTCTAATCTTTATTTCTTTCTGGAGTTTATCACAGAGTCATAAAGACTTGATTGAAACTTGGCATATTAGAGCTTAGTGTGAGATTTTTTTTCAATTTGGTTCCCAAATTTGTTTCAGCTGTTTAAGTTAAAAATGCAAAATATAATTTTGGAGTTTTAGATGCTCTTTTACTTATAACATAAAAATAAAGCCCTGGCTTTAAAATAATGGTAAAGACAATTCTTTTAAACTTAGCTAACCAGTTTTTCTCATATTTTCAGAGAAGCTATTTCATTTTGAAAAGTAATGTGATGCTGTTTTGTCTGACATCTTCCTCTCTGTTTCCATTTCATAAAAGAAGATATTTTAACCTTTTGCATAGAATACTTTTCTCTGTTATAAAGATTAAGTAAGATAATGCATGTGAATTTCTTAGCATATGCTAAAGTCATTAAATGGAAGCCATTTTTAAAATACAAATTTAGGAAGGCTGGTGGCCATTGCCTTAGAAAACGTTTAATCTTCATACGCAACTAATTTCACACAATTTGTTTGTTCCCATGAGTTTAAGGAGAAATGCACAGAATTTTGCTTCCTGCTACTGCAGGAAGGTCAGAAACTGAATTAGAAATGATTTCTGCTTTCAAAGAAATTGCCGCCTAGAAGGTGGTAGACGTGGGCGTGAATAGCATTTATACGAAGCTGACTCTTTAAGCATCGTAAAATGAGAGGAAAGGGCGCCGCGGAGCAATGAGGACTGGGATATTTATTCTGTCTGGAAGATGAGAGAAGGCTGCGTCTGGCTGGAATCCCATGTCCTTCCTCTTGTTAGACAGAACTTGATTTTATGGGGACTTTGAAGGTACGTAAAATAGAGAAGCAGGTTGACTTAACTCGTTCAACTTCCCAGGTATTGGAGGGTCTGGCCTGGTCCCCGGGTCTCCCCCGGCCTCTGTCTGTTCCCAGACTGACTCGTATTTAAAATCCCGGAAGAGGGTCGACGTGTGTTACCGCCGTGAGTGCACACCCTCAGAAGGGAGGTCCAGGGGTGTGCGGTCCCGCCCTCTGTCAGCCTTCCTGTCCCAGCTGCCATCTCCTGCCACTCCAAGCAGCCCGTCTGCACCGGGCTCTTCCTCAGCCACCCTGCTGCTAAAACACACATCACCATTTCAACGTCTGGCTTTGAATTCCTCCAGGTCCCATTTGCTTCCGAGTTGGAATCAACTTTGCAGACAGACTTTTGCCACTGCTCTTGTCTCATCCCTGCCTGGTCTCCTCAGGTGTGGGTGTGGACCCTCTGGTCTCGGGCCGGGCATCCAAGGGGGCCCGAACTGCTGGGCCCAGGCCGTTCTCTTGCACTGTGGGCGCTGCTGTGAGATGCACCAAGCCCTGGAGAGTTTTAGATGCCCCAGGGGCCCTGACCAGGACAGACGAAGGGCAAGCCCCAGATGCTTCCCTGTCCTCTCTTGGGTGCAGATGGTGATAAATAGTGCTCACCGAGGGTCCCCATGCACCACACGCTCTGGCGTGGTGTCCTCACGGGAATCCTAGTTCACAGACGAGGCGGCTGAGACCCTGGCACTGGCAAGTCCCGAGACCTGTGGGCCATGAGTGTGACCTCAGGCGCCGGCTGGCCGCAGATCTCATGCTCTTAAGCCTGGAGGAAGGCCGCTGGGTGAGGGTCCCCACGCCGGCTTCTTCCCGTCCGTCCAGCCTCGGGGAGCTGTTTCTAGAACACAGATGAGCTCACATCCTCCACGTCTCCAGCGCTCCCCCGGGAGGTCCTGGCGGATGGCCACGCTGCACCTCCCACCACCTGCCTCCGCGGCCTGGACCAGCGGCAAACTCCTGCGTCTGCGTCAAGCCTGGCCCCGTCGCCGTCCCACGAGGCCGCCCCGGCCTGTCTGCTTGGAATCGGGGCCTGCCTTTGCCCAGCGGCCGTGCCTCCTTAAAGCTCTCCGTGCCGGGGGGTGGGGGGGGCGGGGGGCGGTGTGTGATTCCCCCTCCCCGTGAGAGCCTGAGACTCCGACCTCCTTGAGGACAGAGCCGTACCTGGCTGGCATACAGTTGGCGCTCAAAAATGCCTTGCGTAGTCAGAGCCCAGAGGGCTGCCGCGGGCAGTTTAAGGGGCCCATTTGCATGGTGCGGAGGCGCCTTCTTTTTGCCCACGGGGCACTGGGAGGGTCTGTCCTGCTTCAGGTTCTCTGCGGCCCTGACGGCCTGTGAGTCTCTTTCTGCTGGAACCTCAGCAGGGGTCAATCATAGGCCCTTTAACACCCTGTGAACGTTTTATGTTTTGGCATTTTGGCATTTTAAATACATGTTCTGCTCTTCTAAATTGCCTTTTTCCCCAAACACTGTTGGTTCACGTTAAACTCCTTTCTCCGTGGCGCAGTATTTAACCAGGCTGGGCCGCCGCCGCCTCCTCAGCTCCGAGCTGAGCCGTCGGGGGCCTCGCCCCGGGCAGGAGGGACCCCGCGGGCCGTGGGTGTGGTCTCGGTGATCGGTGAGCTGCTGTCTTCGATGAAGGCGCTGGGTGTCCTACGCGGGAAGCAGAGCTCCTGTGTCTCGCCCCACGCGGCCGGGGCCGGCTCGGCATGGATCTGGTGTCGCTGCCACCCGAGGGGTCGCTACGACGCGCACCTCCCGTCCCGGGCGGCGGGCGCGGCTTCCCCTCGCGCAGCGGGCCTGTCCCGCACGTGCCGGCGGCGCCCTTCCCGGCCCTGGCGGAGCAGAGGTCTCGTGGCGCCCGGGTCAGGCCGTGCGCCGCTTCTCCAGTGGGGGCCCGGGTGCGGCTCGATTCCGAGCAGAGCCCGCCGGGCCGCCTCGGGAGAAGGACAGGAACAGCCGGCGGACCCGCGGGGACCGGGGCCGGGCGCCGGGAGCCTCGCCCCGCACGACTTACCCTGCAGCGCCCTTTCCAGGAGATGCACCTTAAGAAGTGACTTATTTCTTTGAAGGGCTCCCTGTTTTTATAGCTCTGACAAAAATAATGAGTAATAGTGGATTTTACATGAAACTTTGAGGAGATTAAGTTTTGTCAAGATCTGGTTTTCCAAGTGCTTCTCTCTTCTCTCTGTAAAAAATTCAGTCGAAATAACCCAGGGTGGTTTACTCTGTCAGTGTTTATTTCAACTCCTCCGGCCTTAAGGCCAGTGTGTGGGTGCATATGTGTATATCCATGTAACATGCATGTACACACATGTACATATGCATGCGCACACACATGTGTAGGCTTTATGTGTACATATGCACGTGCACCTTTGTGTATATGTACATGTGTGTGTATACATACGCATATGCCTGCACGTGTGTGCACACGTGTGCGCATGTATAGTAACCTACCTATGAATGAATCCCTTTAGTTGTATTGTACCTATTGGCAACCACTGGTACTTGGCACTGTTCCAAGTACAGGGACACATGAGTGAATGACACAGCAAGGTCCCGACACTTGAGAATTTTGTAGTCTTACAAAGAAAGAAGCAAGTGGGTTCAACGCAGGTCAGACACCCTGAGCCTGAGCCCCTTGGGGGACCCTGCCTGACAGGTAACCTGAGCCGCAGGTGCGTGACGTGGGGAAGGGAGTCAGGCTGATGGGGGAGCAGCTCTTGGGAAGCGGGGTCACAGAGCAGCGGGCTTGGACTGGGGGCCCTGACCCGGGCAGGGGTCAGTCCCTTGGGCTCAGGGGCCTTGGTCGCATAGGGTTTTGTTCTGGGTGGGGGGCCATCAGGAGGGGTTGAGGGGGAGGCCGGTGACGTCACAGTGCCTGAGTGCACGCGTGTGGGTGCTGCGTATCCCCTTGTCTACGCGGACGTTGGAAATGGTTCAGTCGTGCCGCCAGGGGCCCCGCTCAGCCTCTGGGTGCGGCTCTGCCTGTGGGGAGACGGGGCCGGGGTCGGGGCCGGGCTGCAGGAGGGTGAAGGGGCTTCGTACTGGGCTCCTTCCTCACGCTCCCGAGAGCAGGCACTCGGTGACCCTGGCGGCAGCCCCAGCCAGGCTCCTGCTCAGGGACCCAGCACCAGCCTCCGAGGTTCCCCTCTGTCGCGGGTGTTCCCAGGTCCCCCGTGCTGGGTGGGTCCTGCCGTTGCAGTCTGAGGGTCCCTCGTTCCCTCGGGAGAGAACAAAGCCGCTCCGGGAGACCATCCTCCAGATTCCACGTGCTCTGCCCAGCGTCTGCCGTGGCCCCTGTCCTCCCGGTCCCTGGCTCTGTGGCCGTGTCTGGACCAGAGAGCCACGGGGCGATGCGGGGAAGGCATGGGGGCAGTCCAGGCGGGAGGTGGGCCGTGACGAGACCCGTCTGCACACGGTGCTGTGAGGCCCCTCACAGTGGGCACCTCTCTGAGCCAGTGCCCTACGGGGCGGTGACCCTACAGGGGTCCTGGGAAGTTTCCTGCCAGATGCTCCCTCCTGGGCCGTGAGTGACCGTCTGGGATGCCAGCGCGGGGAGAATTCCTCTCTCTGAAAACCGCGTGTCTTTTCGTTAGGAGTTTTAGTGCATTTGCTTTAGGAAATGGCTGAGGATGTCCTCTGTGCTGGGCAGCTGCTCGCGCAGGGACAGGACAGGGCCCGAGTCACCGCAGACCCCTGGGCCTCTCAGTGCCGAGTGTGGTGTTCCAGGACTCGCCGGGGCGTGCTCTTGGATGAGAGGTGTTAGGTTGGGAAAAACAGTTCTGAGGGGTTTTGACGGGAAAATAACTGGTTTTACTTCCTGAAAATAAACGTCTGAATGGTATACGATGGAATGAAAGGACAGGAGTTTAAGGTTACGGAGGTTTACACCATGTTTTAATAGCTTGTTTTCTTAAACTTCTCTTAAATTTCTATTCAGTTACGCAGTGTATATCAAAGGGTTCCAACTAACCACAGCCCCGTAAGACCTGTCATCCTGCAAGTCCAAATTCAGGGGAAGCACAAATCACAATTGGCCCAAATGTCCTGTTTCCAGTAAAATAGAAAATAGGTCGTTTCTAATTTCTTTTAAGCTTATTGACAAGCGTAGCCACGTTTATCACGCGTCAGTGATGCTCCTTTGCAAGCATCCTGCTGCACCGTAATGACCTCTTCTGAGAATTACCCCTGTAGCTGTCTCCTTGTGTCGGGCAAGCAGAATTTAACTCATTTTATCATCCAGTTCACAAAAAAGTGAGGGCCGTATCTTCCTATTTTTGAATTATGTTTTATATCATTAAATGGCTTATTTTTAGAATGAAAGTACGTAAATCTTTTTTATGATTTATTGATATCTTTAAGAATTGTAGCAGATGTTTTTTCCTTATATATTTAAAAAATCTGAATGGCTATTACTCTTTTGTTCTGTGTCTGAATGAGATTTTGCATTTGCATTTTTTATGATGTAAATATGTAATACAAGACAGCTAATTTGAATTGAAAAGCTAAAAAATGTAAAGGTTTGAATAGTGTTTTTTTTCCCAACATCTTTATTGGAGTATAATTGCTTTACAATGGTGTGTTAGTTTCTGCTTTATAACAAAGTGAATCAGCTATACATACACGTATATCCCTATATCTCTTCCCTCTTGTGTCTCCCTCCCACCCTCCCTATCCCACACCTCTAGGTGGTCACAAAGCACCGAGCTGATCTCCCTGTGCCATGCGGCTGCTTCCTACGAGCTATCTGTTTACATTTGGTAGTGTATATATGTCCATGCCACTCTCTCACTTCGTCCCAGCTTACCCTCCCCCCTCCCCGTGTCCTCAAGTCCATTCTCTCTGTCTGTGTCTTTATTCCTGTCCTGCCCCTAGGTTCTTCAGAACCATTTTTTTTTCTTTTTTAGATTCCATATATATGTGTTAGCATACAGTATTTGTTTTTCTCTTTCTGACTTACTTCACTCTGTAGGACAGACTCTAGGTCCATCCACCTCACTACAGTAACTCAATTTCGTTTCTTTTTATGGTTGAGTAATATTCTATTGCATATACATGCCACATCTTCTTTATCCATTCATCTGTCGATGGACACTTAGGTTGCTTCCATGTCCTGGCTATTGTAAATAGAGCTGCATTGAACACTGTGGTACATGACTCTTTTTGAATTATGGTTAAATAGTTTTTTAATGAAACTATTTTGTCACACAAAAACTTTAGATTTTCAAAAGTAGTAGTCACTTAAATTGATATAATTGCTTTAAAATAGATTACTTCATTACCTTTAGGTCTTGCTTTTCTTTTTTTTTTTTAAAGAAATGATTATTGATGCAGGTAGAACTACCCTCTCTCTTGTTCTGACCTCTGCTGAATTTGGTGTGAATCTTTCCTAAGTGTCATTTCAAAAATATACACTGCCCTCTTTAAGTGTGTGCACTCTTTTCCATAATGGCACTGACCTCTGTGTGTCCTGTGCTACCTCATCTTCGCTCCACATTATGTGTATGAATTCTACCCACTTTTGTGCATTTCTTACATGTGCATTTAAGCCTATAAATTTCCCTGTGAATGCTGCTTTAGTTGTAATTTGCCAGTTTTAGCACATGGCATTTTATTATTTAGCAGTAAATATTTTCTGATTTTTTTCAACCCAGGCTTTCTTTATTTAGGTTTGAGCTTCTAGATTTCCACATATATAAACTAATTTTTTGGTAATTTTTTTTTGTTACTGATGCCTAATTTTATGGCATTGTGTTCAGGGCACATGCTCTACATAACACTAATTTTCTTGGTATCGGTTGAGATTTTTGTATTTATTGAGAAACTTAGCTCTCTGGTTCATTTTTATAGATATTACATGTGTGTACGGAAAGCATGTGTTCTTGCTAACTACTGGGTGTGTGTCTGCATAGATGTCCATTGGCCCAACCTTATTAATTGTATTAAATTATTCAAGTTTTTCTAATTTTTGTGTGCTTGTTTTTTTAATTAGTGAGAGAAATGTATTAGCATCTCCCTCTGTGATTGAAATTATATCAGTTTCTTCTTGTATTCTATTAATTTTTGCTTTACATATTTACAGGCCATGTTATTAGGTCTATTTAAGTTCAGATGTCATATATTTTTATGTGCAGTTGTTCTTTTTATCACTTTCAGAAACTATTTCTAATTAGGTGTACTTTGCCTTCTATCTATTTTTTCTGGTACTTATACAATCAATCTTGCTTCCTTTTACTTAGCATATGCTGTTGTTCCCCCCCACCCTTCACTTTCAACCTTTAAAGTTAACGTATTTTAAGTGTTTTTATTGAAATCCATCTTAAGAATCTTTGTGGAGTTTAGTCTGTTTGAAATTATTATGATGACTCATCATTTGATCTTATTTTGTTTTTCTCTTCAATCTTTTTTAAAAAACTTACGCACTTTCTATTAATCATGAATTTTCTTGGCTTCATTTTTTTCCGCTTCAGCCTCTACTGGATTGATCAGAAAAATTTTTTAATCCTTTTCTTTTTTTCCCTTGAAAGGTTTGACCACTGTATATTGTTTCTGGTTTATATATTATTATTTTTTTCCATTTGTTACTGTTCAGTTTCAAGAAACTGGTAATATTGTAAGCTCTTGTAACTATACACTCATCTGTCTATTAAACTAGATCTGTGCTTTGTTCTTTTATACTCAGGGCCTTGCAGAGTGCCCAGCATTTAGTAGATAATTTCTAAATGTTTGTCCAGTGTCTGTTGTTTTTATGTGATGAGCTATCTTAACCTAGCCTCAGTTTGTGGAACACTAAGCTGTGTTGATCTTAGTAGCTGTGTGGCAGTGAATGGACCCCTCTGTGTGTCATGTTTTTCCTCTGAAAATGAGTGTAAAATAGTTTATACTCCACAAGTTTGTTAAGAGGATGAAAAGTAAAGTGTTTAGAGTTAAGACTCAATGTATATTTGTTTGTTATTCTTATTATCAAATTTATATAAGCCTTTATTTCCTGTTTGCAAATGAAGAATCACTTGTAGGCATGTGTACACTTTAAGCATAAATGCTTCTGGATATACTTCATTAAATTTGTCTTAATATTTGGATATTCTTGACATAGAAGGAAGATGGAAATTGTTATGAACCACACTCTATTTAAGTAATGTTTGGGACCGAATGAATCTGTAGATGGAGTTCAGTTCAGTTTCAATCTACGAGACATTTAAAATCGTGACAGCATTTCTTCTGATGGCAGCACGGGGAAGGCGAGAGTGCCAGAGGGCTCTGGTGACCAGATGGTCAGGTCCTCAAAAGGATCAGTGTCTGCAGTGACACAAGCTAGATTTTACCCAAGTCACCATCACAGGCACCTGCTCAGGGTGTCTTGGGGTTTGATAATCAGAAAACTAATAACTGACCTCAAACTTCAAATGCCTTAGCAAGGCCATCTTTCAGATAATTTACTGAATATGGCTTATGACCTATACTTTAAAAACATAAATTTTGTTGCATTAATATTAGTCTTTTGATCTTTTACCATTTGTAGTTCTATATCTTTCAGTGGCATTACATATAGAGAAAAAGTACATCAGTAGTTCTTGAGGTCAAAATGTACCATTAGCAATTATTCATAGGAAGTTTTTGGAGTCCAGTTCTGAAATTTCTATAAATAAGAAGAAAAAGCTTTTTGTTAATTTCTTACTTTAGATTCAATGTTGTTAGATATAGTGTATCATTTATTAATTCAGCCTGTAAAATAATACATCTTGATTTTTCCCCTTACAATTACAGGGATCGTCATTTATGACCCAGCAATCCCAGGTTTATAATCTTTTTGCAACCACAGCCATTGGTGATGGGATAAAACTCTGGGACCTGAGAACCCTGAGGTAAGGCTCCTTCTGCTTTTCAGATTGCAGTTGGGGCCAAGGCTAGACAGACCATATAAAATGTATTTTTATTAAAGCTCATTATAAACTCAGCTTGATCTCGTTTTTCCGGATAAGACAAGGTTGTGGTGAATCTGTTCACATTGACCAATCTAAGAAAAGTCTGATTTATACACAGAAAAGGTCACATAATTTGGAATGATAAAAAAGCAGGTGCTGGTCTTTCCACACACAGTGATGCATACATGTAACAGTGGCATGTGTATGTACACACATATGTATACACACAGTGATGCATACATGTAACAGTGACATGTGTATGTATATACACATGTATACACACAGTGATGCATACATGTAACTGAGAGGTATATATAAGTGTGCACAAATATATATATACACACATACAGTGATGCATACATGTAACAGTGACATGTGTTTATATATACACACACACGTATACACACAGTGATGCATACATGTAACAGTGACGTGTTTATCTATACACACGTGTACACACAGTGATGCATACATGTAACAGTGACATGTGTTTATATATACACACACGTGTACACACAGTGATGCATACATGTAACAGTGACATGTGTTTATATATACACACACGTATACACACAGTGATGCATACATGTAACTGACATGTGTTTATCTATACACACACACGTATACACACAGTGATGCATACATGTAACAGTGAGAGGTATATATAAGTGTGCACAAATATGTATATATATATACAGTGATGCATACATGTAACAGTGACGTGTTTATATATACACACACGTGTACACACAGTGATGCATATATGTAACAGTGACATGTGTTTATCTATACACACACACGTATACACACAGTGATGCATACATGTAACAGTGACATGTGTTTATATACACACACACGTATACACACAGTGATGCATACATGTAACAGTGACATGTGTTTATCTATACACACATGTACACACAGTGATGCATACATGTAACAGTGACATGTGTTTATACACACGTATACACACAGTGATGCATACATGTAACAGTGACATGTGTTTATATATACACACACGTGTACACACAGTGATGCATACATGTAACAGTGACATGTGTTTATATATACACACACGTATACACACAGTGATGCATACATGTAACAGTGACATGTGTTTATCTATACACACACACGTATACACACAGTGATGCATACATGTAACAGTGAGAGGTATATATAAGTGTGCACAAATATGTATATATATATACAGTGATGCATACATGTAACAGTGACGTGTTTATATATACACACACGTGTACACACAGTGATGCATATATGTAACAGTGACATGTGTTTATCTATACACACACGTATACACACAGTGATGCATACATGTAACAGTGACATGTGTTTATATACACACACACGTATACACACAGTGATGCATACATGTAACAGTGACATGTGTTTATATATACACACACGTATACACACAGTGATACATACATATAACAGTGAGAGGTATATATATGTGTGCACAAATATATATATATACACACACCGTGATATATATATATATACATAATTCTGTTCTTTAAAAATGTTCCGATTGATTGTTGTATTACAGCAGACAGTCATTAACTATATAATGTATCTAACAAAATAGAATACTTACATCTATTTATATATCTGTGTGCATGTATATATATTCACAAGGACAGCATTAGCAGACTGTCTCTGCTTTTCTCTTCAATCACTAAACAAGTATAAACCCCCTGTTTCTATCTTGTGTGACATTTATATACTCTTCATATATAGAAATTTTATTTAATGTTAGGTTGGTTGTTTTGTGAATTTATGATTTTGAAAAGTGTTTTAATTATTTTTAAAGGTCTCCAGAATAACCTGCTCACCATTTAATAATCCTCACCTATAAAAATGTTTTTTCACTGTTAGTTTGCTCATTTTTGTGAAGAAAAGCAACAAGTCGGTATCTTTCTCCTAATTTATGTTAAAAATTGAAAAATCATTTGTTCTCCTGTTGTTTCTTTTTTTCGTCATAGGTGTGAGAGCCGTTCTGAAGGACATCCAAAGTGCTGCTACCCGTGTGGAATTGCTTTTAGCGCTTGCGGCCGATATGTGGCTTGTGATGAGGATAAGCATGTAGGTGCTGCTGTGGTGCGTGTGTTGGTCTTTTTTTTTAAATTATTATTTATTTATTTATTTATTTAGCTGTGTTGGGCCTTCGTTTCTGTACGAGGGCTTCCTCTAGTTGCGGCAAGTGGGGGCCACTCTTCATTGCGGTGCGCAGGCCTCTCACTATCGTGACCTCTCTTGTTGCAGAGCACAGGCTCCAGACGCGCAGGTTCAGTAGTTGTGGCTCACGGGCCCAGCTGCCCCGCGGCATGTGGGATCCTCCCAGACCAGGGCTCGAACCCGTGTCCCCTGCATTAGCAGGCAGATTCTCAACCACTGCGCCACCAGGGAAGCCCCCAACGTGTGTTGGTCTTTAAGCAAAGAGTCTACACTCATTCTTGTGGAGATGGTTAATACTGCTGCATGTTAGGACAGAAATCTAATTTAAGCTTGACTATGGCCAAGTTTTTTGAGACTATCACATAACAGTGGTATTTTAATAACAATCACACACGAGGTATGACAGGCCTTCATGGTTTTTTTTTTTTAATTGAAATCTGATACTTTAAATACCAATCATTAATTAATTAATTTCTTTATTCATTTATTAATCATTGCACTAATTGTCTGTGGTGTGTTTTGTATTAGTTTCCTGGGGCTGCTGTAACAAATTAGTACAAACTTGGCAACTTAAATCAGCAGAAATCTATTCTCTCACAGTTCTGGAGGCCAGAAGTCCAAAATCCAGGTGCTGGCAGGGTCGGTTCCTTCTGGAGTCTCTGAGGGAGAATCTGTCCTGTGCCTCTTCCACTGCTGGTGGTGGCGTTCTTCGGTTTGGGGTTATTATTCCAGGGTCTGCCTCTGTCTCCACACAGCCATCTTCCCTGTGGGTCTCCTCTGTGTGTCTGAAATCCCCTCTCCCTTCTCATATAAGGAGACTAGTCACTGGACACCCTAAATCCAAGCTGATCTTACAATACTTAATTACATCTGTAGAGATCCTATTTCCAAATAAGGTCAGGTATTCCAAATAATTCACAGGAATTGGTGGTTAAGATTTGGATATATCATCTTGGGGGACACAATTCAACTCATTCCTGGTCTATAAGGGTTATCTAAACAAAAAAACATAAAGAAATTTCCAAAAATTCAAGGAAATCATAATATTTATTTGGAAAAAAATTACTTTACAATTTAACTGAGAGTCCACTTTATTTTCTAAACTTTTCCTCTTATTCCATTTAACTGGTGATAATGGAATTTAAGAATATTAAAGACTGTTTTATGGAACTTTTAAATAGGAAAAGTTATTCTAAAAATTTACTAGTTTATGACTAACTAAACATGCTCCTTTGACATCTTTGTCATCTGTTATGATAGATTCTTGAGTTCATCTCTAAATGAGGTAGTTGATGGTGTGAAAAACGTTTGCTTCAAAGGCTTGAGCACTACTTGTATATTACCTAAGAAATTCATGAGATAACTAAAGTATGAATCTATTCTTACAGGACCAAATGCAGTCAACTGTGTACACTGAATTTTCTTGAAATTTTTGATCACCATTTTCTTTTATGCAACATACATGCAAGTGCAGCTGATAAATATAGTAACTGAAATTAAGAATATTAACACAAAAACATTGAAAGTAGAAATATGGGAAATGAAGCTGATGTGAGAATACTTAAATGTAGACTTTCAGGATTAAAGCATTACTACAGATAATGAGGGACATTTAACAGTGATAAAGATGACAGTCTATATAAAAATGTTGTAATTCTAAATCTTTATGCACCCAATAACATAGTTTCAAGATATATAAAGCAAAAGTAGTATAAACTCCAAAGAGAAAAAGAAACATCCTGAATCATAATGGGAGACTTTAACAAACTTCTTTTAATGGCTGGAAAACAAATTATTGCTGATAATGATGCTTTTCTGCTTAAAATATCCAATATCATGTATAATATAGACTAAGTATCTTTTGTATGGCATTGAAGAACCTTCACAATGTCAAACAAACTCTGAATATGTGCTTTTTATAATACAAAAAGATAAGGATGAACCAAAAAACACACTCACAGACAATGAGACCACACCAGAAAAATATGTTTTCTAGGCAGATGAAAACTAACAATATATTTGCAAATGAGCTGAAGGGAATTAAAGAAAACACATATACTTTACTTTTAACAAAGAAGGTAAAGCAGAAACAAAAAAAGTTCAATGTTCATGGAATTCAAGGATGGTTCAATATCAAGAACTCTATTAATAAGTGCATATTTTAACTGGTATGACCATCTTAAAATATGCAGAAAAGCCATTTCAACAAAATTCCACATTCATTTCTGATAAAACACCTATGATGCTTCTTTCAAATGATAAAATGATGATCTCACTCCAGATGCCAGCATCTTATGAGAAACCATTAGAGGCATTCTATGGCTGGGAACAGAGAAACAAGGCCCTTTAGTTCCACTACTATTTTGGAGTATTGGAGGTATTTACCTATGGAATTAGGCAAGAGAACTTTATTGGAGACATTATAATTGAAAAGGAATAGTTTATAAGTATCTTTATTCATAGATGTTAAGATTGCATATCTGGAAAACCCAAGAAAATTAATGGGCATTGTGAACAATAAAATAATTCAGGAAAGTATTAATAGTAGGATTTGAGTTAATATTTGGAATTCAATGGTCTTTATGTATAAAAACAATAACCTGTGAGAAGATATAATGAAGAGGAGAGTCCATTTAGAAGAGCCTTAAAAAGGACAAAATATTCAGGCATAAATGTAGCAAGAATTCTGCAAAACCTATATGAAGAAAAGTTGATTTTTCCCCCCAGAAATATAAAGTCTTATCTTGTTCTTGGACAGGAAGATTCAACCTGATAAAGAAGTCAGTGCTGTATAAGTAATATGTAAATTTAACACTGCCCCAGTGAAAATATCAATAGGTTTCCCTGTAGCTAGGCAGTTTCATTGTAAAGTTGTTGGAAACAAGTGACAATTGTCAAGACACCCTGGAAAAAAGAGCATTACGTTAAGGGATTGTGCTTTACTAGGTATTAAAACATATTACAAAGACTCTCTAGGGACTTCCCCTGTGGTCCAGTGGTAAAGAATCTGCCTTCCAATGCAGGGGACGTGGGTTCAATCCCTGGTTGGGGAGCTAAGATCCCACATGCCGCGAGGCAACTAAGCGTGCGCCACAACTATTGAGCTTGCGTGCCTCAAAGAGAGAGCCCCTGTGCTGCAAACTACAGAGCTCACATGCCCTGGAGTCTGCGTGCCACAACTAGAGAGAAAAAACCCACCGCCACAACTAGAGAGAAGCCTGCGTGCTGCAATGGGAAAAAAGGATCCTGCATGCCTCAACGAAGATCCTGCGTGCCACAACTAAGACCGGATGCAGCCAAAAAAAAAAAAAATAATAATAATAAATAATAAAAAAAAGAAAGACTCTCTAATTAAAACATTGTGGAACTGGTGCACGAATATAAAGACAGGTGAGTGTTTCCCAGCTCTGGCCACTGAAAATGCTCAGAGGCATGGACATTCCTAAGACCCTCCTCAGTGCAGTCTCTCAATGCTGTTCCCCATCATGGAAACCAGAGTTTTCTGGGTGAAGAACTGGTTGCAGGTCTGTTGCAGAGTAACCAGGAGCATGTTGTGCCAGAAAGAAAGGAAGAAATTGAAAAGGAAAGGGTCATATAATAAGGCCACAGGAGGGAACATCAAAGGCTATTGGCCAGAGAAGACCCAGTTGAGCATCAAAAGAATAATGACTGCAATTGATTTTAAATCATTTTATGTCTAAAACCTCATGATTTTAAAAATGCCATTCTACAAAGGAGATAAATAAAACAAAACAAAAACAAATATAAAACAGAACCTCATTGGTCCCCATTGGGAAGTAAGTAGGGTACCAATTCCTTACTCAGAAGCATGTCTTTTCAAGGGAAAGGATTAAGCATTTGTTTTGCCTGTCCTGTTTGAACTATGTTTCAAGTTAACCAAATACTCAATTTGAAGAGGAAAAGTTCTGTTTTAGAGACAAATTCCAGACAAGTGGGATGAATGGCAGAATTAGAAAATCACCCTCTTGCAATCTCAAATGAAGTAATTGATTTTAGCAAATGTCATTTGTAGATGAAACAATCAGATAAAGATCATAAAGATGAATGACTCACAGGCAGCTTGAATAGACATTTGTCCAAAGAAGACATGCACATGGCCATCAGGTACATGAAAAGATGCTCAAAATCACTAATCATCAGGGAAATACAAATCAAAACCACAGTGAGCTATCACTTCACACCTGTTAGGATGGCTGTTATCAGAAAAACAGAAGATAATGTGTTGGCGAAGATGTGGAGAAATTGGAACCCTTTTACACTGCTGGTGGGAATGTAAAATGGTGCAGCCACTATAAAAACAGTGTAGAGGTTCCTCAAAAAATTAAAAGTAGAATACCATATGATTCAGCAATTCCACTCCTGGGTATTTATCCAGAAGAATTGCAGTCAGGATCTCAAAGAGATATTTGTACTCCTGTGTCATTGCAGCATTATTCACAATAGCCACATTGAGGAAACAACCCAAATGTTTATTGATGGATGAATAGATAAAGAAAATGTGGTAAATACATATAATGGAATGTTATTCAGACATAAAAAGGAAGGAAATCCTGCAATATGGGACATCATGGATGACCTTGAAGACGTTATGCTAAGTGAAATATGCCAGTCGTAGAAGGACAAATACTGCGTGATTCCACTTATATGAGGAGTCTAAAATGGTCAAACTCACAGAGGCAGAGAGTTGAACGGTGGTCTCCAGGAGCTAGGGGTGGGGGAAATGGGAGATACTGGCCAAAAGGCACAGAGTTTTAGTTATGCAGGATGAGTAAGTCTGGGGCTCTCTGTAAACACAGTGTCTGAGGTCAACAGCACTGTATTGTGTATGTGAACCTTTGTTAAGAGGGTGATCTTATGTTAAATGTTGTTACTACAATTAAAAACAAGATTGATGGGAAACTCTCCCAGGGAGCATCTTGCTGTCACAACCTGGACCTTCTGGCCAACGTTAACATCACTAAGTGTGGAACAGTTTAGACTTTAGGTGTGTTACTAATGCCATGTAAAGGTACACACCACATTAGTCTTCCCCAGGAAGTAGTCCTGTGAAAAAAAGTGAGCCTGAGCTAACTGAGTCTTTGTAGGTAATTTGTGACTTTACAGCAAATACACAGGATAATGGAACACGTTGAAAGGCATCACAAGGAAGCAAACAGACAGATCCTGAATATGGAACATCCTTCAGGACACTGGTCCAGTTTCTTCAACATGTGTATGGCATGAAAAAAGAGGCAGGGAGAGGAAGATTGCTCCAAAATAAAAGAGACATAAAAACAATGTACAGATCTTGTTTGGATTCTGATTGGCCCAAAATAATTGTGAAAAGACATTTGAGAACATTGGGAAATTATTGATATTTACTGGGTAGTAAATATCAGGGAATTATTATTTTAGTTAGATGTAAAAATGGAAGTATGGTTATGTGTAAAATGTCCATATTTTTAGAGATACTTACAAAATACATAGGCCATCATCTTTGCAATTTGCTTCAAAATACTTCATAAAAAAAAATACTTCATAATTCTTTGCCCCCAAAAACTAGAAAGAAAAAGAAAAAAGAGATGGTAGTTGAAGCAAGTAGAGCAAAATCTTGATAATGTTGTGTTTGGGTTATGTATAGATGGAACTTGTATAATTCTCTGCACTTTTGTACATGTTGGAAATTTTTCAAAATCAAAAGGCAAGCACAGGCATTGAAGCAGTATGGGACATGGACTGTCTTGACTTCACTGTTGCGTGAGCCCCCTTTGCCGGCCTCCTGGAGGGCAGTAGCCGGCCGCTAAGGGAAGCCGCTCGGGTCAGGAGAAGCCTGCGTCTGCGTCCTGTTCAGCTCTGTACGTTTGGGAACCGCTGATTCTCCGACCCGTAGTGTTCTCATCTGCAGCAGTGCACTGTAGCGCCTACTGTAGGGTAAAAGGAAGTAATACATGTTCGCGGTTGCATTTGAGAAATATGGCTTGAATCTGACTGTATAGAAAGCTGTGATTACACCGTGATGACTTCATCAGGATAACGGCAAAGCTCTGGGTTGATAGAAGCTACTCTTTGGCCAGACCCTTTGGCCCCAGTGTTTCACTATAGGATTGTATTTTCAAAGAAATCAAAATGAATGAATGAACTAATGGATACTTACAGATAATTAGTTGTATATTTGATCATAAGTCCAAAGATGCTGAAAAAGACCAGGCTGTTATTAGAACTAAAGTTGATAAGGATTTGTATCCAGACCATTAAGGCTGCTACTCCCCTAGGTATGTGATACTAGCGGTTAGACCAGTGGTCAGTGCCATTCCAGTGATCTGCTGTGCACACACTCTGCAAGAGGAAGTGGGGGAGACCTGCAGAACCTGTCACTTTATTTGTCATAGTTCCTGTTGCCAGAAGTTGATGGAGCTTGAGGAGGGAAGGAGATTGTGTGTCCGCCTCAAACCTGACAGGAGAGCCCAGAACAATGTCACTAATGTTTTCTAATGGAGTCTTTGCTTCCTACTGGAAGTAGGCAGTGTTTCTGTCTCAGTGTGATTTTAAATAAGGCTCTGTATTAAACCTTGAACATTTTGGTCTTCTGAGAAAAGATTATTATTTTTTTAATACAAATTATTTTTTAAATATTTTTTTAAAAATAAAAATATTTTTTAATAAAAATTATTTTTTAAAATAAAAATTCAGTGATCTGAAGAAATGTGCACACTTCTGAGAAATATCATTTCTGGAAATATTTTAAAAAGCAAAGTAAGTGACCATAGTATGATAGTTGATTCCCCTGTGGACAATATCACTATTATGAAGTTTCAGAAATACAGAATTAACTTCTGTTTGCAATTCTTTTTCTCTTTTTTTCTGTGGGGATAATTCGGGGAAAGGAAAAATGAAGAACACATGTTAGAGCCCTATGAGATGAAAAAATGAAAGACACTTCATCTTCATGGACATCAGCAGAATTACAAAATAGTCATAATGAACTGGTCTAGTCCTGTTTGCAAGCCATCGATCTTTTTCAGTAGTACATTCAGTCCTTTACAATTTTTGTGGAAATACTTTCGAGCAGTAAAGCGTTTTTCCAGCACCTGTTTGGTTTGCGCCACACCCTCATTTTTTGCCTGCAAAAAATATTGCTTTCTTTTTTTCTCACCCCTTTTCTCAGGGCTTGATTTAGTTTCAGAGTAACATTTACTCTATACAGGTTTTATTTCAGGTTTCTTTTGTTTCTTAGTATGTTTTAGCTAAAACTTATTTCTCTTTGATGAGGAAGAAGTTGCTTCATGAATCAAATAACTATTATTACCTCTACTTAAAACGTTTTGTTTTTCCCATGGATTGTAATGAAATTGAATCATCTGCAGAATTCTTTCTTACTTTTCCACCATTTCTATAAAGCACATTTGTCCTTTTGGACTGATAGTTGCCACTCTGTGGAAGTACAGCTCATGACAAGTGCGTATCCAACAAAATATTTCTGATATTTGGAGCTGCAAACTGCTGCTTTCATTTGACTCAAGAACCTTCTGGGTGAAAAGATATGTTTCATTTACTACCATTTTCATATAGAACACAAAGGCCTGTTTTTTAAATAACTCTTACCTAGACTTCCTTCACAATAAATATCATGGTGTCACCTTATGTGCATTTTGAGGTTCCATGCAAATACAAGCTAGTGTTAGTTCCCATTTAGATTCAGGTGAAAACGAGGAGTCTCGGGAAGGACTTTTCAGCGGGAGATAATTATACGATGGAAGCTGATGAACCGCAAACCCCGCCTTCTGGTTTTCAGAGTTGCTCTTTGCCCGTCAGCCCCGTTGGCTGTGTGTCTGCGCTCTTGCTTGTTCGAGGTCTTTCAGGGCAGGAAGCAGGTGCAGCCGCGTCCCCGCGGGCTGGCTTCACGGTGCCTGGCCCATCCACTCTCGCCCTGCCCGGCACGCTGCTGTGTCGGAGAACTTTCTGGCTCCTTCTCATCCCATTTTCCATTAGCCACAGGCAAGTTCCCTGGGTCCAAAAATACTAACCGAAGCTAGAAGCTTGCACTTAACTTACTTTTGTAATTGCGTCCGTCATGTATCCACTGAGACGCTTCCTGACAAGTCACAACACCAACCCAGTTACCTCCGGGCCTCTTTCCCTGCCCTTTTCTTATGTCTTGAAATCCTTTGCTCTGGTGGCTTCTCTTTAGACGCTTGTCTACTTCTTGTTCGACTCTTCTTCCTCTTCTCACACCTTCTGTTGTAAATTCAACCCTTTTGTGGTTTGAGCTGTTCCCCCCGTCACAGGTTGAACGCACGTCACAGTCTCTGACACTGGCCTCTTTCCTGCTTCCCGAATATGCAGCAGCTGCTGGGCGTCGCCTACAGACCTGCTCGTCACCGGAAGCTTGGAAACAGTGAGCCGTTCCCCTTCGACACTGCTGCTCAGAGCCGGGCCTCACTTCAGTTCGGATCTGGTGGTTTTCAGAACGTGGTGATTGTGAATCTGCTTTTCCCTGCCCTCTGTAGCTTGGAATCTAGAGGGTGTGTGTGTGTGTGTGTGTGTGTGTGTGTGTGTGTGTAGTAATTTGCACTATATTCCTCCAAAATTTATAATTTTATTGACATACAATTTATAGATAGGTCATAAAGTAGTTGTATGTTTAACTTTTTTGAATGAAGTTGCTATGAGCAGTTTTGTACAAGTCTCTGGGTGGACATCCATTTTCATTTCTCTTGGGTGTATACAGAGGCGTGACATTGCTGGGTCAGAAGGCTGGTGTAGGTTTAATTTTATCGGAAGCTGCAAAACAGGTTTCCAAAGCGTCTGTACCATTTGAACAATCGAGCATCAACTGTTTGGCACACACATGTGCACACACAGTACAATTAGGGTGACAAATGATAAAACAAAGCCGATGCACAATATGGAGCACACAGCACGAGGCAAAGGCTCCGGAAAGCGAGCACAGTGCCTTGGTGAGGCGTTCAAACGCTGAAGTTGGCAGCCCTGGAGTCGAGCCTGGTCCCAGTTCCCATAGCTGCGGAGTCTGGGAAGAGTGCCCACCTCCAGCCCCGGCTTCCTTGTCTGTAGAAGCGGGACAATAATTGTGTTTTCTTTGTAGGACTGTAGAGAGGACTGCATGAGGAAATTGATATAAAAGTTAGGTTCAGTGAGTGTTTGGTGTTGTTCCAAATATCTTATCTTTGGAAATAGCGTATGCAAAAGAGGTGTGGTCACTGTAATTTCCCTTGTCCACTCAATCTAAACAGCAGACGAGAAGAGAGTCCTGAATCCTGAGAAACCCTCCAAAATTACTGGGAGCATCCCTCACTGAGTCGGTGAGAAACGGCAAGGATGGTTCCGAAGCATGTGTGGGACCAGAGGGCCTCTAGAGAAGCCCGAGTCCTTCAGGAAGGGCGTTGTCGCTGGCAGCCCCGTGAAGCAGAAAGTTCAGAGTCAGAGAAACCAGTTGAGAATCAGTCTGACACGTGATGACTGTACTAGTAACTTGTTCCCTACAGGCCCTGGTTTCCTCAATAAAATGAGGGATATTAATAATTTCAAGTGCACGTACCTCGGCCAGTTGTGATTTACGTAACTGTTGTGAAGTGTTTTGCAGATGGTGATATACTGTGAAAGTGTTACGGTTACTCTGGCCCGGTGGTTCTCAAAGTGGGGGCTCCTCTGGGAACCCATTAGAAATGCACATTCTCAGGTTCTCTTGAGACCTCACCCCAGTAGCTGCGTGAGAACTTTTAGGGCTAAGTAAACGTATATGTTTCAAATAAACACATGTTTGGGCCAGAGGGGAAAAGGCAGATGTTTTATTCCTTTACTTTAGTTCAAAATATATAAAACATCTATTTGTAGACTTTATTTCAAAACCACTGTTTAGCCAATGACAGAATCACTTGGAAAGTCTAAATTTGAAGGACTCATTGGTACATTAAAGTAGATTATTTTGGGAAAAGGAATCCACTTCAAGATCTTTCTCCTGCAATGTGGCACTTGTCTTAATTCCCAGTAGAGCTGAGAAATACTTGTTGGAACATTTCGTTGCTTAATGATTGGAGCAGTTCTCCCACCTCGTATGTGGCGTCAGGATGGTGTCCTGATACCCGCATTTGTTCCTAAAATGAAGCATTCAATGGTGACTCCAGATATATATCTTTTAATGTAGTAATACAATTAGAGAGGGATGTATGTTTTTATTTTTCATTTCATCAACAGCTATGGAGAAAATTCTAAATATTTGCATTGCTCAAATTCCAAGCTGATTAGTAGGAAGCAAAGTATAGACATTCCTCTCTCAAATTTATGGAAAAGGACAAAAAAAACCACAACCATTTTCGCTCAATTTGGGACTTCCAGGTAAGGTTGAAATACAAAATCTGTACCCCTTTCCTTAAAATTAGTCATCAAATATAAGCATATATATATATATATTTTTTTAAACATCTTTATTGGAGTATAATTGCTTTACAATGTGTTAGTTTCTGCTGTATCACAAAGTGAATCAGCTATAGGTATACATATATCCCCATATCCCCTCCCTCTTGCATCTCCTCCCACCCTCGCTATCCCACCCCTCTAGGTGGACACAAAGCACTGAGCTGATCTCCCTGTGCTATGCGGCTGCTTCCCACTAGCTAGCTATTTTACATTTGGTAGTGTATATATGTCCATGCCATTCTCTCACTTCGTCCCAGCTTACGCTTCCCCCTCCCCGTGTCCTCAAGTCCATTTTCTACGTCTGCATCTTTATTCCTGTCCTGCCCCTAGGTTCTTCAGAACCATTTTTTGTTTTTTAGATTCCATATATATGTGTTAGCATACGGTATTTGTTTTTCTCTTTCTGACTTACTTCACTCTGTATGACAGACTCTAGGTCCATCCACCTAATGAGCATATATTTAAAACTGTTCACAGGGTATTGTGGAAGCTTATCATAGAAAATAGAAAGTATGAAGTAAATTCGTGAAGATGATAAACTTTCTAAAAGGGAAAAGAGAAAAGCACATTTCATGAAGTCACTTCCATGGCTTAGGTGGCATTTTGTTGACCAGCTGCTTCTCTGATGCCTGATCAGCTGGCGAACATACTTCAGCTTTGCACAATTCCTTGTGGATCATCCGAGTCTGCAATACGGAACACCTGTGCGTTCTGTCTTCTAGGCGTACGTGTACAAAACCAGCTCCAGCGCTTTCTGCTGCAGACTGGCAGGACACATGGACCCGGTCACGGCCGTGGCCTTCAGCCCGGCCACTGCCCAGGTATGGTCTCCTCTGTTTCGTACAAGTCTCACATCATAGCTTTTCTATCTGTCAGCCAGTATTTTGGTGAAATTTTGTAATATTTAAGATTACATGACAGTTTTCATCGAGTGCAGGGAGATGAACTTAGGAAATAGACCTTTACTGGGGAGAAAGAGAAATCGAGGGTGTTTTCTTTTTTTTTTTTTTTTTTAATTTTATTTATTTATTTATTTATTTTATTTATGGCTGTGTTGGGTCTTCGTTTCTGTGCGAGGGCTTTCTCCAGTTGTGGCAAGTGGGGGTCACTCCTCATCGCGGTGCGCGGGCCTCTCTTGTTGCGGAGCACAGGCTCCAGACGCGCAGGCTCAGTAATTGTGGCTCACGGGCCCAGCTGCTCCGCGGCATGTGGGATCTTCCCAGACCAGGGCTCGAACCCGCGTCCCCTGCATTAGCAGGCAGACTCCCAACCACTGCGCCACCAGGGAAGCCCGAGGGTGTTTTCTTTCACAATGAAAGTGTTTGTCATTTGGTGCCGATGGACATTTGCTCTAACTGAAATATAAAAAAATAATGAGATATCCATGAACAGGAACATTGAAGGAAGAAAGCAAGTACACGGCAAGTAAGGAAATGATTTTGAAATTCTCGTGAAAAGGATTTAGATGGAGAAGGACGACCACAAAATTTAAAGAATCTTAATTAGGAGAAAGGATTAAGAGAAAGTAACATCAACTGCAAATCAACCCAGAAAAGTGAATGATCTTGTATTAAAATGCAGAGGGAGATTTTTTGGTAAAAGATGTAAGCAATGTTAAATATTAATGAAACTTGAGTATTTGGGAATATTGATTTCATTTTGTCCCTTTAAGTTTGAAGCTTTGATTCCGAGAGTACCACCGCTGTGTGATTGCACACGCAAGTGTGTGTGTGTACTTTGTGGAGCTGTACCATCGATGCTGTTTTCCGTACCTGCTTCCTTTCCCTGACACTGGATTGCTGCAGTCCAGGGCGTGCTATGGTGCCTGGCAACATAGTTTACCTTCCATTTGTATTGAATGTTGGAAAAATGAATAAATGAAGCTTGTCGTGTCCTTGACTACAGAGCTTCCATCGCTGTCACCTGAAGTCTTCTTTGCACCCTATCCATCAATGACCCTAATTTAGCCTTTGCATCCTCTGCTGATGGGTACTTAGGTTTAAATTTTTCTATCCTCTTATAAACAATACTGGGATGTACACTTGATTATGCTTCACTCATCCCCAAAATGAGGTTGTGCTACATATACTGTAGTGTACCAGCTTTTCTTAATTCATAGTATGAGTTGTAATTACCTATTTTAAATTTTTAGTGTGGTTTTTGACATTGTTGGATTCCTTTTTGAAGCCTTTCAGTAGCACAGCCAGTAATACTGAGGAGTGGTCATGAGTGACAGAGCCAGAAGATAAGAGCTAGGCTAGGAGGCAAGTAAGGTGTGAGGCAGGGGGCTGGGTGTGGTGATTGACAGGTGGAATACTGAAAATTCAGTGTTGGCCTCAAAATACCCTTTAGCATAACTGAACAGAGGAACTTTTTTGAATACTTGAAAATTTTCAGTTAGAAAATGTTGTGTAGGTCTCTATTGCCATCGAGATTATTTTCATGAATAAAAGAAGCAAGTGTGACCTACGTGTATGAGAAAGAACGGGAGGAAGAAGGACCGGGTGCTTCTCAGGGATGCCGGCTCCTGACGAGATGCCACCCAAGAGCCGGCAGTTGGAGAAGCTGATGTTCTCGTTCAGCAACTCAGGAAACCACGAGGCCGCACAGAACCTGAAGGAAGGTTTTCAAACGTTCATACTCTCTACCACGCTTGTTTTTGTAGAACTGCTATGAAATTGGAGGAATGATGATAAAATAATGCAGTGCTAAATGTCTTTGTAATAGAAAGTTCTAACAAAAAGCCTCATTGTTCCAAAGCCCTGTGTTTTGTCTGAGCACGATGATCAGAAAGGTCTCTGTGAAGTAGCAACACTTCTTCAGTTATGGACTCAAGGAGTGTTTAATGGGCTTTGTCTCTTAGTACCGTATTTATCTGATTTAAGATACATGCTATCCATTCACTAACATTTCCCCGAGATCAGGGTGAACCTTAGAAACCTCGTGCTTCCTTTTCAGTATGGAGTATTCTTCTGTTTCATTGAATCTCTGGTGCACCTCACACTGATGTTTAAAATGGTGTCCATAGAACGAAATACTGGACTCAAGCTTTGGTTTTAAAACATATACTAAATGGTCCATCAAACAATAATTTGAAATTTCTACTTGTAGAAAAAGACCGCTCTGAGTTCTAATCCGGGCCTATTAACATTTAAAATGCATGTTTAGGCATAGAGGGTGGCTTGGTCCGTTTCCTGACCAACAGAGAGGGGCCTGGAAGGTTCACCTTCCACGGCTGAGGTGTCTGCATATTGGGTGGTGATACTTACCTCCTAGTAGGGGCAGGAGGGTAAAAACATGCAAGGGCTGGTTTTGTGGTAGGCACCTTATAAATGTTCCCCTCTCCACAAGAGACAAAGCAAGTAATACCATAGGTGTACTACCACAGGGAAGAGTTACACGTGACAGATTAGTGGGATAGGTACGTGGCTCTAATTCCTCTGAATCTTGCAGATTTAATGCTACAGCTAAAATGGCTGCGCTCCCCTTCCATCCCCGTCCTCATTTTCTTTGTTATTATTTTTCATCTCATGAATTTCAGGTGACTTCCCTGGATTTGAATACATGCATGTAGTTCTAAGCCATAATCCTCCAAGCCCCTTCTTCCTGGTTGTGTGGTCAGCCCTGGCCGCCCCCTGGTGGCAGGTGGTGCCCAGCCCTGCCCAAGGTTGTTCTTGCTGGACTGTGGAGAGAGGAACCGCCAGCCCCGCACGCCTGCTGGGGCGCTCGACATTCCAGACCTCATGAGAATCAGCTTTGTCCCTGAGAGTCGGCGAAGTGGGCATTAGCTCCTGCATCTCGCAGCCAGGAGGGTGACGTGGAGCTCCCGGGACTTATTCGGGAGCTGATGCAAAGTGGCTGGCATGGTGCTGACTTGGTTCCGGGGACATAGCATAACTCTGGGGAAAGCAGGAGACAGACCCCATGACTAGTTTTTTCTTTTTAAATAAATTTTAATAGAGATATTATCCCCTTTCAAAAATTAAAGATTTGAGCCCCTCAGACTAAGTTGCGAGATATGGTTCAAAAGTAGTGTTTTTCATCATTGACGTTACTCAATTGTCAAAGTAAGACTTGTGAGTCTTTTGGAAGAAGATTATACTGGTACTAACGGAATTATTATCAGCAATGCATGCAGCTAAGAGACGGGCTCTGAAAATGAAGGGGAATCCTACCAGCTCACGGGGAGCAGGGCCTCCGCAGGGCGGCTGGGACCCGAGAGGCTGTCAGGATACTGCTACGGTCCTGCCAGGAAACGCAGCTGTGCCACGCGGGCCTGGTCCAGTGTGGCTTCAGAGGGCGGTTGTCAGCTTTGGGCTTATTGGACGTGCGGAGGGCATTGGTGTATTTGTCTTAAGATATATCCGTTTAGATACTTCACTGTTGAGGTGGGAATAAGTTCATAGTTCATCTATCCTGGCTGAGGTGATAGCCAAGCAAGGCTGTGATTTCTGGCAAAAAAGATGCATGGTATTGAAACCAGAGATCAAAAGAAGACAGAGGAGCAAGACGTAGAGGGACGGGTGCCCTGGGTGCGAGTGTGGTCTGGGGTAGGGCGGCTGACCCGTGAGAAGTGCGGGAAGGAAGGTCAGGGAACTTGTAGGTGAGCCACGGAGGAAAGCCGCTCCACACGAGGACAAAAGTGCACGAAATTTGTTGGCAGGTATAACAAAGAGTCACAAATATACCTTTGCCTTATGCCATCAAATTTATCTTACATTAATATCACAATCACCAATTTCATCTGATGTCAATGATAAAATAATGAAATGACGGCATTAATGAAAGATAATATAAAAGCCCTTTCTTATTGACAGTGGATATTTAGGGTATTTAGTAGGTATTTATTTTCAGTTTTCCATTTCTGTATCATGTGGTGTTTATTATGGACAATTCTGCTTTGGTCTTTCCAGCGTTACTGGGTTGCATTTAACCATGTCACTAATGTTACCCTAGAACTCAGAGGAGAAACATGGGAGACCTCAAATAGTTTATGCAAAGAGACAAGATATAGGTGGAGTCCAGAGCACGGTGTGGTTTAGTACCTGGCGGGGGAGGAACCAGGAGTAGTTATGGGACGTGTGCCCGATGCTGGGACGGCTGTCCTTCCCCTGAAGCCTGGCAGTACCCGGGGAAAGAGAGGGGAAAGTAAAGAAATGGAACTTTGAAAAATTATTTCGCTTTAAGAAAGTGATACTTCACTAGCTTCTTATAGTGGACATTTAAGTTGTTTTTGGTGTTGTAAGTAATATTCTGATGTACATATTTGAGTATACAGGGGTTTGTATCTAGATACAGGGGTTTGTATTGAGATACAGGGTCTGTATCTAGATTTATCTTCTCAAGATTATTAGGAGTAGTAGTGCTGAGTAAAATAGCGAAACTTTGAAAGGATTCTGATAAATATAGACAAATACTTCTCGAAGAGTTTTTTGTTTCCTTACAAGCTTTGATTATTAGTACCGCCATTATCTTGTTAAACTCATTATCAAGAAATAGCATCCCATTATTCTGATTTGCATGTCTTTGACTATTAGGGAGAATATGTATCATCTCATATGCTGTTGAGTTGTTTTCTTTTCATTTTTAAATTGCTTGTATATCCTTCATATCTTTATCTTTTGGACCCAAAATTTTGCTTACTGATTGTTCTAGCTTTTAATTTAAAATTGACACTTTGTCCTTTGTATTAGAGTCCATGCTTTTTCCAGATTTGGTTTTGCTTTTTATTATCTTGTTTTCTCTTTCAAACATTTTATTTACTAAAGAATGTGAGGATGAGATTGAAATCCGCCTGTTTTAATTGGGCCGTGTTACTTTGAGAGTTATGGTTTAGCTCTTCCAAGGAAAAAGAACCTAAGTCTATACGTGGAAAAAGTCTGTACATGTCAATTATAGAATAATTAATGAAATGACGGCATTTTTAAATGGAATTAAATTTAAAGTTCGTGATATTTATGATTGTTTTGTCAGTTTGGATCTGTAAGCCCCTTCTAAGTGCCCGTAATGCACAGGAGCTGCTCTTGTGATGGTCTCGAGCAGCCAAGGGCAGGCTCGGGGAGCTTCCTGGAGACACTTGCTACCTGGCTGACCTGTTCCCACCATCGCTGCGCGGTCAGGGCTCCTGGTCCTGGTCTCCCTCCACAGGCAGACAGATTTCCTACTTTTTAAAGACAACACACAGGATTAGCTGAGAATGAGTGCACCTGCGTTCCGTAAAGAGAATAGATGATTTACTAAAAGTGTTTCCAGACCAGGAGGCACCAGGCACCCTGGGTTTTCTTGTCTCCTTGCACAGTGATGAGAAAAACACCCTGTTTCTAAGTCCTGTCTTCTCTCTGGGTCGCGCGGTCTAGATTACTCATTTGTGCTGAAATTTCTGCGTTTTATTTCTGTCTTAGTCCTTGTGTTTGTCCTGGATCAGAGTTCAGTTTTTCGCTACCTGGTCCTCACTCGTTGACTTTTCTGGAAGGCTGTGCTCTTCCCCAAATTCTCTGGGAAAGCTGCCTGTGGGTTCCTCGTGCCCGTGACTTTGATCGTGGAGTCAGGAGAAGGCAGGAGAGTCGAGCTGGATCCGCGTGCGTTGTGACCACAAGGACCAGAAAAGTAGCTCAGAGGGAAGCAGCATTCAAGCACGTGGTCAAGTTGAGGCGGTCACGAAGGGTTACGTGTGAGCGTAAAATCCCTCCAAGCTGTTCTTGGCAGTGTGGGGAGACAGCAACACACCTCAGGAAGACTAAATACAGCAAAGGTCAACGAAGGTAAGGAGCAAGTAAGCTGCCTGCAAACAGGGCAGGAGAGTCAGGAACAGTGATGCCCTGGACCTCAGACTTACAGAGCCCTCCAGGGCGTAGGCTGGAGGACCCCGCCATCATCGCGGTGGTGAAAAGGGCTCACCTGCACGTCTGCATGTGGCCTGGCTCCCCCAGAATGAGACCCCAACTTCCTTCAGGTCAGAAAGTGTTTCTTTAGTGCTTAGAATTAAATTTAGAGATAAGTACATCCAACCCACACTATTAATAGATTTTCATAAATTTAGGAATAATCTGAGGATAAGTGGTATTTAAGGTTCTTGTAAATGTTTTAAGGACTTTGATATATTAAAATATCTGATTTTTTTTTTTTTTTTTTTTAGTTGTGGCTCACGGGCTCCAGAGCACAGGCTCAGTAGTTGTGGCTCACGGGCCCAGCTGCTCCGTGGCATGTGGGATCCCCCCAGACCAGGGCTCGAACCCGTGCCCCCTGCATTGGCAGGCAGATTCCCAACCACTGCACCACCAGGGAAGCCCTAAAATATCTGATTCTAATTTGAGGTGTGAACTGGCCTTAGACTCATGACTTTTTAATTGAGAAAAATAAGAAATTTTCACTAAGTTTGTGAGCAGCATTTTCATTTTTAAGAGGGCTTGAGAGTCACCATACTTATACGGTTTAGTTTTTTAGATTTGTGAGAATTAAGAACTTGGGAGCATTTTGGTTTTGTAGTTTTGTCATTTAAAGTATGCAAGAAAGTGTAATATCTTAATTTGAAATGAATCTTGACAATTTTAAGACAATTTAAATTATATTAAATCATTGCCTAAGGGATTTTAATCTGTTCATCATGAGTAGATTCAACATAAAATGAAGGCCACTTTGCGTGTGATTGTTAAAATCTGCTAGATTTATAAATACAATAAATAAGATATTAAGTTAAACGCTTAAGGAAACTAGGTTTTAAAATTTAAACCTTTAATAGATTGGATGATAATTTAAGAAAATGAAAATGAACACAAATCATTTTCTTCTGTATGAAACCCTCTTGGCACGTCAAAAACTCACGTTGCCATGGCGTCCCAGCACCACCCTGGTTTGCATTGCTGGTCTTTCCTTTGTGGGATTGTGATTCACTGCGTGCTGCGTGGGTGAAAGAGGGCCACACAGAGTGAACGGAGTCTTCTGCTCCTGGGATGGGTGCTGGGAAGGTACGTCACTGCCAGAATCCCAGCCCCAGAGCCGCCAGGGTCATCACTCTGCCTTTACACCCAAGATGCAGTGCCACGTCCCACACAGAAACGCTTACATACGTGGGACCTGACGTGAAAGAACTCTATGTTTTCTCTCAGTTCCACTTCTTTTTTTTTTTTCGGCTGCACCACACAGCATGCGGGACCTTAGTTCCCCGACCAGGGATCGAGCCCATTCCCTCAACAGTGGAAGCACAGAGTCTTAACTACTGGACCGCCAGGGAAGCCCCTCCTCTTCTTAATACGACTTGAAATCTTAGATGAAACAACAAAGAATACATAGGAAAGAAAACCCTTCAGGCCCCGTCAGCTATTGCGAAGATGCATTAATTCAGAAGGAATTGTGAAATCATTCATCTCTTTTTGTTTCTACTCAGGAATATGCATTATTGAAAAGTAACCATCTTGATCTTATTTTCTGGGGAGAGAAAATGATCAAGTCCTCCGTTCTCTTCCTCAGCATCATGAGAATGGGTTTCCCATGGCGGTGTCCGTGACATCATTTACTTCCCAGCTTCCTGCCTTTACTGATTTCAGCGGGTTTAGGTGCATTTGCATTTGCAGTCTGTGCATGGCTGTCGTGTTCTATGCACCCCTCCCCCATAATTTGTATGTGGACATCTCCTGGAATAGACTGGCCCCCTGCTTTGTCTTCTCTTTTTCAAGTTACCCAGTTTATTGTTGGAGTTGCAGCCTCAAACTGACATAGAAAAAGACGTGCTGCTCGGGAGAAGGTCCTAAGAGTGTCCTGACGTTGCTGAGCCAGGGCCAGCCAGGCAGCTCACGGGCGGGGGCTTCTTAAGGTCTCGTCCTGCCCAGGGCAACTGCGTTGCTTCAGAGGGTGGCACATGTGGAGACCAAAATTTGTTTCTCAATCCATCTCCTTTAGTCTTGTGGTTACAGGAAAATACCTTCCAGATTTTTGCAATCGAATGTTTGTGGCTGGTGCTTGTTTGTGATGTTATAATTTTCATCTTTTATTTATTTATTTTTTGGTTGGAGACTGTTAGGGAGGTGCCATTTAGGATTCTGAGACTGGTTCCATTTTATTTATTTTTTAAAAAATTTATTTATTTTATTTTTGGCTGTGTTGGGTCTTTGTTGCTGCGTGTGGGCTTTCTCTAGTTGTGGTGAGCGGGGCTACTCTTCATTGTGGTGCGCGGGCTTCTCATTGCGGAGGCTTCACTTGTTGCAGAGCAGGGGCTCTAGGTGCGTGGGCTTCAATAGTTGTGGCTCGTGGGCTCAGTAGTTGTGGCTCGCAGGCTCAGTAGTTGTGGCTCATGGGCTCTAGAGCGCAGGCTCAGTAGTTGTGCATGGGCTTAGTTGCTCCATGGCATGTGGGATCTTCCCGGACCAGGGCTTGAACCCGTGTCCCCTGCATTGACAGGTGGATTCTTAACCACTGTGCCACCAGGGAAGCCCTGAGCCTGGTTCCATTTTAACCTAGAAGTCGCCATAGAAATAAAACTATTTAGGAAGAACTTAAGGACATCTCCTGTGATAATTAGTTTTCTGTGTTGACGCCTGGTGAGGGATGCCAGATGGCTGGTAAAGCGTCATTTCTGGGTGTGTCTGGGAGGATGTCTCCAGGAGACATGAGCATTTGAGCTGGTGAACAGAGTAAAGACTGCCCTTTGCACTGTGGGGCGGGGCCTCACCCAAACTACTGAGGGCCTGGAAAGAACAAAAAGGTGAAGGAAGGATGAATTCCCCTCTCCCCTTGAGCTGGGCGTCCACCTTCTCCCGCCTCGGACTTCAGCTCTCCTGGTCCTCAGGCCTTCACCCTGGACTGAATGACACCACCAGCTCCCCTGGGTCTCCAGCCTGCAGACGGTGGATCCTAGGACTTCTCAGCCGCCATAACCACGTGAGCCAGTTCTAGAATAAATCTCCTCGTATGTAATAAGTCTATATCCGTCCTGTTGGTTCTGTTTCTCTGGAGAACCTAACACATCTCCTTATTCAGAACTTCCTTATTCCTATTTCGTTACTCCTAAAGTTTAAATGCTTTTGGTACCAAAATAGAAACGCGCCCTGTCCCCTGCCATACAAACAATCTTGTCAGGGTGCCTTACGCTGTAGCCCCTTGTGCCTGGATTTCTTGTTTTCATAGGAAAATGCATTCAGTCGGTTTCTCAGGGGACAGTCCTGAAATGGGCACGGCAGTCCACTCACGCCAGGGCTTGTCGCATCCCTGGTCCCTACCCACTGATACCAGGAATCCCCAGCCCCCCGAGGAGCAGTGCCACAGCCCGACGTGCCCTGATTCACTTCCAGACGCCCCGGGGGACCGCCGGGTCAGAGCAGGCCCACACGGAGCCCCAGCCCCAGCCATGCCCAGTTCCCCCCAGTTCTCGCTTCGTCTGAGGGGCTGCTCCGCCTGGGCCACTGTGTGCCTTTTTAAAAAAGTTTCAATAAAACCAAGCAAGCATATTAAATATTCTTTTGTCATTGGAATCGAGTCCTCAGTATGATTTCCCACACTTTGTATTAACGCACACGTTTATGGTCAAGCCCAAACCATGGCTGGTACGTTCGTTCTGAGTTCTCCAAACTGAAATCTGATTATCTTTTTTTAGAAAACATTTCTCCAGTTTCATTTTGCTTCTTAGATACCACTCTCTAAAGAGGAAGAGGTACTAGGGTGAGGACCAGATGGTAAACTTAATAATAGTGATATTTATCAACTCATTTTTAAAAAATTTTATTGGAGTATAGTTGATATACAATGTTGTGTTAGTTTCAGGTGTACAGCAAAGTGATTCAGTTATACATATACACATATCCACTCTTTTTTTTAAGATTCTTTTCTCACAGAATATTTATCATAGAATATTGAGTAGAGTTCCCTGTGCTATACAGTAGGTCCTTGTAGGTTATCTATCTTACATAAAGTAGTGTGTGTATGTAACCCCCAAGCTCCTGATTTATCCCTCCCCCCTCAACTGCGTTTTAACTGCCAGGCTCTGAGCTGGGCCCTTGCTTGGCGCCGGTTCATCTAATAGTGCCGGTGAGTTAGCGGTAAGCGGCACTGCTGCTTCCGTTTCTTCTGTTTGAGGAACTTGGGCTCAGAGACGCTCCGTGATTTGTGTAATAATCACAGTAAAATGGAGACATTTTGTATAAACGTGGTTAGGCTGCGGGCTTGGAGCCGTGGCCTCGTCAAGGCGTGCTCCCTCGCTCAGCCCTGCGCGTCTGTCTCATCACCTACGTTGTGGGGAGAGGGGCTCCCGCACAGAGCTCTGTCCCCAGGACGTGACGCGTGCGTGGTGGGCACACGAGGCCTCCCTTCCCGGCGGTTCAGTGAAAATTTATGAGTGGTCATCCTCCAAATAGCTCTGTATTTTCCTTCGAATGTAGCATGTTTTGAGGGCCAGGAACACCATAAGATTGCGGTCTGGGTCCAGGAGGAGAGACACCTGCTCTCTGTGACTCTGGCAGGTGCCAGGTCACCAGCCCATGGGTGACTTGATCCCTGCCCTCCTTAGGGGCCCCATGCCAGGGAAGAGGGCTGCTGTCTCTCAGAATTAACCCCAAGATTTTTAGAAATCGGAAGTAGGACTTTATTAAGTGGTGCTATTTTCTGTTCTTTACAAAATGCTTTTCTTTGTTACCTAGTTGATCAAAGGGTTCCTTTTAATGTGTAATCATTCACAGACCAAAACACCGGGCTGTTGAAGAAAACTTGATAATAAAGGTAAAAAATGAACTTATAATATCGGCTAATGAGAAACTGGTGCTTGGTTTACAAAACTCATTTTTTAGCACTCAGCTTTTTAGGAACAGGCCGATTACAGGAGGTAGGAGGCCCCTCTGTGTGCAGACCCGGACCTGCCAGTGTCCGTGGGATCAGTCAGCACCCACTGCTAAAGGAACGAAGGAAGTCATTGCATATATCATAGATGTTTAATATTTGGGGAACGTATTTTTGGTAGATGGGACTCAATGATCCCCTTAAAATATGGAACAAGTAATAGATCAGGGCGGGCAGTGTTCTGTCTAATTTGGAATAGGGAATCAATTGCCTGAGGTGTTTCTAATTTTGAATATTGTGGAGAACTAATATTGAAATTCAGTCCTCTGATGATTGATTCAGAATAAAGTTTCATTTTGGTTTAAAATTTTACCAAAGAAAGTTAGGCTCTGCATTTAGGAATTGGCCTTAAAGTCCAGGCAAAAACATATGAAACAGAATTAACGTTTCGTTGGGAAGGGAACACTGCATTTCTCTGCCGGTTCTTAGCTGCCAACAGGCAAAGTATGTCAGGACAAATGCAGTGCCGTTCAAGCAACATGAGGGTCCATCTCCCAGACCTGCAGTCTTCTAAAACCTCAGAGGTCACATGAAGCCCGCCAAGGCTGAGTGACCTTGGCTGTAATTTCTCTAACTGGAGCAGCTCTCCTGGACTGTGCCTTCAGCCAAGGGAGCATCTGAGACAATGGCTTACCTTCTGGTTTTTTTGCGCTTGGATTTCAACGGATGGTCATGCATTCACATGTCTGACTTTTGTCAGGAAGTTCTCGAACGTGCACATTTTGGGAAGCGGTAGGCGGGAGTGGGGACTCTGTGTGTGACACGAGTGGACCCGAGCCCCTCCGTGAGCACCAACAGTGCGTGTGTCCTTCAGCCCGTCCGCATCTCGGCGTCTGCAGCCTCAGCTGCGAGCAGTGGCCTTGGCACTGACTTAAGTGACACCGGGTTGATCTGTTCATTTACTGGAAGTATTTCGAGAGCTCACAGGACTGGTGGCAGCACCAGAGCCAGGCTAGGAAACAGGCAGAAGCCAGGCTGTCCACGGGCTGGGAAGCAGGGGCCAGAGGAACTTTCCAGAAGCTGGGAGAGTCTGGTCAGGGCCATGCCCAGGACAGGTGGGTTCCAGCCGAGCCGTCCGTGCTGGAGTCAGACGGGAGTGCAGGTGTGTAGCCGTCTGGCCGCGTCTGATGCCGCTCCCCGTCTACACTGGGCAGTGTGGCCAGAGCCGGGGCGGAGGGGCCGCCACCTGTATTTAGGTGTCGGGTGCCTGCAGTGGAGCCCGCAGGTTTCCCAGGACGAGGAAGAGTGGATCACCCACAAAGTGTCCGGCGCAGTGATGACAGGAAGGGCCTCCTGGGAGTGAAAGCACAGCCCTTACGAGGGACGCTGCCCTCTGGTCATGGAGGTTAAATGTCATGTAGGTCCAGTTTTGGTACCGGCCTGGCTCTTCTGAGGAAAGAGCTCGAGAAATGCTGATTATCCCTTTTAAACCTTCCTCCTACCCTCCTGCCCCCCAGGATCACACAGTTAAGCCAACCTGTGAACTTGGAAAATAGATTTCCTTATCCTCATGGTTTGGATTTTAAATTTTAGATTTTGATTAACCTTAGTCCTTAAAAATTATGTTGACAGGAAAAAGGCTTTTGCTACCACATCTAACTACTTGAACCATTTCTCCTATCTTTTTGTCTCTTGTGAAAAAACAGATCCTTACAGACTCCTTTTGTTCTTGATGACAACAGTTAGAAAAAATTCTGCTTGACATTTTCAGTAGAAAGCAGCCTGTGGTTAGTTACAGATGTACTGATGTCAGCAGATGCACACTTTTGAAATTGAAGCCCGTTTAGTCTGATTTGGTGCAGTTGAAACTTTGAAGCACCGGCATCACTTTTCATCAGAAATACTTGCTTCTATCAGACCTGTGACCACCGCAGCTGCTCACTGTCAGTTTCTGACTTTTTCTTTCTTTAAAATTGACTCCTTTTCCTCTTTGAGTCAGTGATTCTCCTCCCTGGATGCTCTTAGAATTGCAGGAGGTCCCCAGCAGACCTCCCCTAAGGAGGAGATTAATCCCCCAACCAAGCAGATTAAGCCAAAGCCTTGGCCGTGTCACGGGGGTCCTGGGGGTAGGGTGGCCCCGGGTGAACCCCGTCTTCTTGGTGCAGGTTTCCTCCGGTGGCTGTACGTTCTATTCTTTCTCACTTTGCGTGCTGCCTCTCAGTGCTTTGTCATTTCCCTCACCTTAGACTCCTATCTCTGGGCCTCTTATCCTCTTTAGACCCAGATTCCGTTTGCTGCTGGGCCTTCCCACCGGAAGCCCTCAGCGTTTCCAGCTCCACGTTCCGACTCCAGACCAAGTGTTTTGTCCCAGGCCCTGGCCCCCGGGTGGGTCCTTCCTTGTTTGACTGTCTGACCGCCGCCCACCCGGGAGCCCGTGTCCTTGATCTCTATCCCCACCTCGTTCACTTGCCATCAGACATAATCCGATCGACTATCCATCTACTTGTGATTTCTCCTCCACTCATCCTCTCTGCTCCCCACTTCACTTCTGGCAGGTTGTACAGACACTTCTTACCCGCCTTCCCCATGCCTGGACTTGCATTCTGCAGCAGATCCCGTCGCATGCCTCCTGCCCCCCGTCCCTCACCCCTCCCCTTTAATCATGGCCATGCTTCCCGTGGACGGTGAGACCCCGTGCGCCGTGACGTGTGAGGGCGAGACCAGACTCCTGATTCCCGCTGGCTGGTCCTGCCGTCTGCCTGCTGCCCTCATTCAGTCCTCTTTATGATCAGAAGGGTCCTGGCACAGGTATTCTGCCTCATAAATTCCCGTCCTTGCACTGCTTTTTAGCAGCGTCCCCCCAATTTTGATATGTTATCTTTTCATGTTCATTTAGTCCAGAAGACCTCCTATTTTCCCTTTTGGTTTCTTCATTGGTTCATGGATTATCTAAAAGTGTGCTATTCTGTTTCCACTTATTTGGGGGCTTTCCCAAGATCTTTCTTTTATTGATTTCTGATTTAACTCCATTTGGTACATTTTTTGCATGATCTGAATTTATTGAGCTTTGATTCATGTTCTGTGTTCACTTGAGAAGAATGTGTATTCTGCTGTTGGTGGTGGAGTCTTCTATAAATATCAGTTAAGACAAGTGGGCTAACAGTGTTCTTCGAATCTCTGTATCCAGAATAATTGTCTGTGTGTCTGTCAACACCGAGAGTGGTACTGAAAACTCTGACTATAGTCCTGGGTAAAAGACTCTGCACTAAGAGGATCTCTTTTCCTTGTAATTCTGTCAGTTTTTGCTTCATGTATTTTGAAGCTCCTGTATTAGGTTTAGGATTGTTATGTCATTTTGATGATTGGACCCCTTTACTGTTATGAAATGGTGTTCTTTCTTTATTTGTTTTGAAATATACTTGATATTGATATGGCCACTCCAGCTTTCTTTGGATAAGCATTAGGGTAGTATATCTTAAAAATTTTTTTTTCTTCGACCTGCTTGGGTCTTTATATTGGAAGTGCATTTCTTACAGGTGGTATTCAGTTTGTCTTACTCTTTTATCCAATCTGATGTTCTCTGGCTTTTAATTGGTATCTTTAGACCATTTACACCTAATGTGGTTATTGATATGATTGTGTTTAAGACCTTCACTTTGCCTATTTGTTTTCCATTTGTCCATCTGTTATTCGGTTTTTTTCTTGCCTTCTTTTGGCTCAATTGGATATTTTTTGTATTTCTATTTTATAACTTTTTTTTCTGGATCCTAGGTGTAACACCTTGTTTTATTAATTTTACAGTGTATAACTTATGCCAGCCCACCTTCAAGTGATATTATCCCACTTTGTCTACAGTAAGAACCTTACAGGTAAGTAGAAGTTCACCTCCATTTCTCCTCTCCAGGTCTTTAAGCTATGATTATGGGGTATTTTTCTTTTCCATATGCTATAAATTCACATTATGTTATTATTAATTTTGTTCAAACATTATCTCTTAAACAGATTTAAACAATAACAGTAAAATCTTATATATTTGCCATGCATTTCCTCACCAAACCTCTTGAGCCTTGATAATCTTACTTCTAAAACTGGGTTGTTGAATTATATGATCTCTGTGGTTCTAGAATAGCTTTCTTCTCCACTAAGAGGATTGCTATAGTGTTGAATTCTGTGTGCAGGTGCACATGTGTGTGTGGTATTTTTTTGTATCTATGTATATATATTCTTTATTCCCCATACCTTATATATACATATATAATTATATACAATATACAGTAAACCAATCTTAATGATTATCGTATGTACTGGATAGGTCACTGAGGATTATAGGGGTAAGTTGACCAAGGACTGATATACAGTGAGTGACAGAGCCAGTATTAAGCCCATCTTTGTCTGGATTCAAACCCATGAGGCATCAACTCTCAGTTCTGATTTTGCCTCTGATGCCACTTGTGTTTTCCTGTCAAGTTGCTGCCAGCCTCTCTGTGCACTGGGCTAAAATGGATGTCATTTAGAGTTTCTCTTCTTGGCCACATGCCCAAGCCTAATTTCTTATTTGTAGCCAACGACAAAATGCTTTGAGTTCAATTTAAACATTTCCTTTTATTTATTAGATAGGTACTGTGTAATATCACTATTATAAGTGCTTTATTTATTTAATCACCACATCCTAGAGAAGTGGGTACTTAATTATCCTCATCTTACAGATAGGGAAACGAAGGCATGAGGAAGTTAACATACTTGAACAATCCTTACTGTTGGCAAGTGGATATGCTGAGATTTGCTTCCCATTGAACTGGCTTCAGGGCCCACCTTCTGAAGCGCTGTGCCCGCCTGCACACCCAGTGAGCTGTGTAAGAACAGGAGAGAGAAATCCTAAGTGCCCCCAGTGAGGACCGGAAGGCTCCTAGGAGAAAAGGGGCTTGAAAGGCACAGGACTTTAAGAGGCAGGAACAAGAGGGGAGACCACCTCTTACTCATGGCGACACGGGGACCAGCAGTATATTCTCCATCTTAGATCATCTGACTAGAGATGAATTCTAAATCAAGATTTCAAAAAAGTTACTTGTTTCCATTCTATGAGAGGCAATATATATCCGATTAATGTGGCATTCATGCTTTTTTTAGCCATCAAGTGCTTTCAAACATGTGTTTTCATATACAGTGTTCTAGTTCTGAAGAGTATTTTATTCCCAGACACTTCCTGACTTTCCCATCATGCCCACATCATAAAAGTTAATTTCACTTCTAAAGAATCTACAGTATCTCCCTTTTGGAAAATGTTCTGCAGATTCTAGCAAAGTCAACAGCCAAACCATATATTTAAATGTAGTACAGACTTGAGGAGTAGGAAGCCTGCTACTGTCACATTGCTTATTTTATTTTTTAAAAGTTTATTATTAATTTATTTATTTTATTCATTTTTGGCTGCATCAGGTCTTTGTTGCGGCACACGGGATCTTCATTGAAGCATGTGGGATCTTTTGTTGTGGTGCGCCGGCTCTTTCTTGCGGCACGCGGGCTTCTCTCTAGTTGTGGCATGTGGGTTTTCTCTTCTCTCGTTGTGGTGCGCAGGTTCCAGGGCGTGTGGGCTCTGTAGTTGTGGTGCGTGGGTTCCAGAGCTTGTGGGCTTTGTAGTTTGTGGCACACAGGCTCTAGTTGAGGCGCGTGAGCTCAGTAGTTGTGGCGCGTGAGCTCAGTAGTTGTGGCGCGTGGGCTTAGTTGCCCCGCGGCATGTGGGATCTTGGTTCCCTGACCAGGGATTGAACCCACGTCCCCTGCATTGGAAGGCAGATTCTTTACCACCGGACCACTGGGGAAGTCCCTGCATTGTTTATTTTAACATTCAAGCAATTTCCTCTGGTGGCCAAAAAGATGTACCACAAATTGATCTTTCACTGTAACGTAGGCATAATCTGTCAGGATGATTATTTAAGATGAAACAAATAAGGTATTGACTTCAAGATTTCTGGCTGCTGACGGAATTTCTTCAACAGAAGAGGAAGGAAACTGAACGCTGAAACTAGTAGGGAATTATTGTTTGTGCTGGAAACCACCCGAGTCGACGAGGCTGTCACAGCCACATGAACAGGGTGTCGTGTTGCACAGCGCGAGACAGAGGATTTTCAGCCTGAACCGTTAGTAGCAGAATTTATTCCAGGACTCAAATGTGAACGACTTACCTCTCGCCAACAGTAGTCAACTGAAGTCTGCTTTTGCTATAGATTTATGGCTCATGTGTTCTGGAGAAGTACTGGATCTATTTTAGCTGAGCAACAAGTACTTGGGTTGGAAAGTCATGGTATACAAGATGTACTTGCATAAAAGTCTCCTAGAGTGTTTCTAAAAACAGTAGGGATATTTGTGTCCTATCCCAGATGTGCTATTTCCATAGATCCATGCAAGAGGCTGGACATTTGAATTTTTCTCCAGAACATCAGCATTTTGTTGCAGCCGGGCATCAGATCCTACTCTGAGAGCTTCCTTATTAAGTTACCTAGATGGAGGTGCAAGGCTGTCCACCAGATGCACTGTCTTCCTGATCGACCACCAGTACTCAGCTGTCCAAGCTCTGGGTTTCAACCCCTGACTTCTACCCATTTTTCTAGGAAGACCCACATCCATCATTCAATAGCAAGAATCCACGTGGATCTGAGCCCAGGGCTGTTCTTGAGCTCAGTGGTCTGGGTTTGCCAGGCTCCGTCTCCAGCCTGGCCAATGACAGCACGGGCATAATTACCTGCATGAAATCCATGCTGCCCGAGGCCAGTAGGTTACACGTTGGACTGACCTGTTAAAACAACAAAGAGAAAGTTCTAAATTCAGATATGATCCAAAATCACTAATTAGTATACTTTAAATGCAGATTACTTCAGTGAGGAAAGCATTTTATATCCAGAAACCATCATTAGTTTGTAGGAAATGGAAAAGTCAAGAGGAACGTTGGATTTAGACCAATTTCTGATGAAACGCAGGTCACACTTGCTTGTTTGAACCCAGAAAATATTAAATCACGTGGGGAAATACGATGACACGATTTACTCAATACTCATGGTTTTTAGAAATCATAAAATACTATAAATTTGAAAGGGTTTTATAGACATAAAAGTTTCTGTGAACACTGAGAAATATGTCTGTGCATTTTTACACTATAGTCAATGTATTTTTTAGGTCTAAAGTATTGTACAGTGTAGAAAATTACAATGAAGTCAGTCATTGTTGCTTCTAACCCTCCTTTCTGGCCATTTTTTTACATATGTGGAGGGGAAAGCAAGATGTTTTTCTACATTTTGATATTTTTAATCAAAATGAAATAAATACTTTAAAAATAAGAGATAAAAAGGAAAGATTGAAGGTAAAAGAGGACGAAGTTTTGAACGTTTATCCACAGTAGTGTTAAAATAAGCGTGTGTGGTGAATCCTGGAGGACGACGCCTCTCTTTCTGTAAGAGGTGCGATTGTCCCCCAGAGCTTGGGGCACAGCTCGCTGGGGCGGGGGCAGATCCACACACCTGTGTGACCTCGCCCTCCAGATACACAACACCCTGCCCCCCAGGATCTTCCACACCCTTCCCGCCCTCCCTCCTGTCCGCACCGCGGGGTGAAAAGTGTTCGAATGTCACATCTCAGAGGCTGGTTTGTCTTCTTGGATCTTCACGTGGATGGAGACCTCAGCTCTGCTCAGCGATTTTGAGATGTGTGCAGGTTGACACCTGCGCCATGGTTCCTAACTTCATGTGGTGGAGAAGGGTCCCGGTGCACGCGTGCAGCAGGGGCTAACCGTTTCTCAGTTGGGGAACTTATGATGTGTCCAGTTTTTGGTGATTGTGAATATGATTATGAAAATTCTTATAACAAATTCTTGCGTGGTATGTAGTGTGTAACCTCAGGTAATGGGGTGCGCAGGCTTCAATTTAAAGTAACTGCCCGTTAGCTTCCAAAGCGGCCACGCGTTTACAGCCCCACCAGCACTGCAGGAGGGCCCCAGGAGTCCCACATTCTCAGCTGCATTTGGCTTTGTTAGTGTTTTTAATTTTAGCTATTATGGTATTTTTATTGTGGTTTTAATTTGCATTTTAAAAATAATGAGTGATACTGAACACTTTATTATATGTTTATAGGCCTATTATTATTATTATTGATGAGTTGTAGAATTTTAAAGAAGTGTATTCTGGATACCATCACATGTCAGATGTACGTATAGTGACTATTTCCCCCTAATCTATTGTTTGTCTATTTATAATGTATCCTCTAATGAACGTAAGTTTTACATTTTTATGAATTCCAACTTCTAGTTTATGGTTAGTGTTTTCTGTGGCCTAAGACAGCTTTGCCAGCCCAAAGGCAGTGAAGATATTCTCGTTTTCTTCTAGAAGGTTTACAGTTTTTACTTATACTCAGGTCTGCGACCCACTGGGTTAGCTTCCATCGCTGCCCGGCGGTGCTGGCAAAAACAGCACACGTTTCTTATCTCGCACTTTCTGTGCTCCAGCAGTCTGGGCACGGCCAGCTGCTTCTCCCCTCGGGGTGGCTCAGGGCCAGGGCCGTGTTCTCATCTGACGCTTCAGGCCCCCTCGGGTCGTTGGAAGGTTTTAGACCTTTGTAGTCGAAGGACCGAGAGCCTCAGGCTCTGGCAGCTACGGTCCAATCGGAAGCCGCCCTCAGCTCCTAGAGCCCTGCAGTGACCCCGGCAAGGCCACCTGCTTTCTCCGTCAGCGAGGAGAGACTCCAGCGTGGAGCTACGTTCCATCCCATCTGCTCTGTTGTGCAGGCTGGGAGCACGGCACAGGCCACCTACACTCAAGGGGGGAGGCGTGGCACAGGGCGAGAGCACCGAGAAGCCGTGTCGCCTTCACACCGCCTTGGATGAGCTTGGGGGCGTGGGGAAGGGTGGAGAGCGAGAGTCGCTCTCTCCTGTACGAGGTCATTTGATCTAGCAGACAGTCCTTAAGAATGTTTTCATCTTCCGTTGAATTTCGTTAGTGTCTGTTGAACATCGATTAACTCTATAAGTGTGGGTGAAATAGCTTGCTTAATACCTAATCTTTTTATAATTTGGGAAGATATTTAAGTTTATTAACTTGGTTTTACTCCCAATGGTATGGTTGTCGTTGTAACTGTCTAGCGGAGAAAATTGTTGCCTCTTCTGATAATGGCTCTACGTATTTTTGCCATAAGCATCTTTGCTCTCAGCGTTTTTGCTGCAAACATTTTCGCTGCATAACTGACTGGCTGCAAGTCAGTTTTGCCATAAAAGATAAAATAACCAAAAATTAAAAGAGGTACATTTAAAAGGACATAATAAGAAATGAATAACAAAATTAAAAAGACTTTATTGTGAAATACAAAATATTTGAATAATATAAAATGTGTGTAGATTCATGGCGATACTGTGCTAATAACCGATTTTATTTTGTGGGTTGTACCCAAGCACCTGCCTTCCAGGTCTTTCCTTCATAGTATTTTATACTTCTTTTTGTCTGATTCATCTTCTCATTCAGAATTGCACTTTTTCTTTTTTTACTAATATTTCTTTCTTCATTAAGAGAGGTATCAGTTTCCAAATACTGGGATGGTGTTTGTAACTGAGCTCTGCATCGTGTCCTGAGGGCATCTACCCTGCTGTGTCCTCTGGGTACACTGTCACCTGTCACATGTCCGTGTGACAACTCTGCACCTTCAAATCACCAAAGAATTTGCAAACTGATGTGCTATCATTTTCTGGTAGAGTATGCAGTATGGCTTTACACTTTCTCATTTCACTCTTCCAGTAAGTTTTATCCCTATATTTTCAACCAAGTTGATAGGCATAATTGTTATCACCCACTGTTTTAAGGCCGCCACATACACTTGTCACTGTGTAGACCGTGAGGGCTTCGACATACGTCACATGAGAACGGGAGCACTGCATCGATGGAGAAACAAAACCAAACCGTCAAACAAACTGCCAGCCAGCTCTTTAATCTTTCACTGCAGAATTGCCCTGTGGCCAGTTAGTCACGTGGTGGAAGCGCTTGTGGCCAAGGTGCTTATGGGGAAAATTCTGGACGCGCCTAATAACACTTCTAAAATGTTTTACAGCCTTGTGATTCCATTATATAACTGAGTGCTCAATGTCATTCTGGAAAATACTCAATATAATATTGTAATTGACCTCATGGTAATTACATGTAATGTGACCTCATGTAATGTGATCTCATGGTCACAGTTTTGCTTAATTACTGTATAATTTTCCCTCTAGGGTTTTAGTGAAAAAATGTAAATGAAAATTGTAAGTCCTCCAGGATTTCATCCAAACTCCCTGGCTTGGTCAACGGGGTCTTAGCCAGCCCACTGCCCAGCTTTGTCACCCCACACTGTGTACTGCGGGTCCCGTGCTGGCCCGGGGACCACTCCTGTCCTCGTCCTGCCCCTCAGGGCAGACGCCCGCCCACCCCGGAGGCCTCCTCTGAATGCTGTCTTCTGTGACATTTCCCCTGAAATGAAGTCGGCTTCCTATCTTGGCACTTCAATAACAGGTTTTAGATACGGATGTAAAGAGCACATAGGGGGTTCCATTCTTAGATTATCAATTTATGTGTCACCTTCTCCACTAGAATTTGAGTTCCTTGGGAGGACAGGTTTTCATCTTCATTTTTATCTTTATTCCTGAGACTCAGGCCCATCACCAGCAGAGCAGCGGCTTACTGACTCTGGGAGAAGTGCATCAGCCGTGTGTTATGTATTACGATAGCATGGTTACTTCTAACAACTTTGCTCACTTCCATATTGTCTCGGAATTACACTGCTTTTCCTCTGCAGGTATTTCCCTCATGTGGAGGCAACGGTGCGCATCTACAACACAGAATTCCAGGAAACTAAGCTATGCAGCCGTTCTGCTTTGAAAGCATTTAAAGTGGCGAATCAGGTGTTAGAAACAGAGTGAGTTTTACGCATAAAATGTAGGCTGTAATGTAACCGCAGGGTCTCTCACTGTACAGCGCGGAAAGGGCAGCCGCGTCCACCGCTGACTAAATCGGAGGCTGGTGGCACCGCAGCCCTGGGAGTGAGATGCTAGGGTCTGGATGGCAAAGGGGCTGCACAAGGGACATCTATTTTGTGGCTTTAAAAGTTTGAGATCTGGGATCCTAAGATGTTTATATTTTCTAAGGATTCACTGCTTCAGTATTTTTATTTGGGTACACCCGTGCTATTTCAGTATTTAAAACTGCATTTTCCCAGTAATGACATATAAAAATATGAGAGTCATAAGGCAGGGCCACTCATCATGGCGCATCAGTGATTTTCTGCAAACAGCCGCAGGCCACGTGCAGCTCTTCTTCACATCGTCTTGATCAGAGGAACTTCCGGCGTTAATTGCACTCCCCGCCCCCCTCCTGCACAGGCCCATCAAGTTTCCGTCAGGAGCCTGTGTACATCTGTGCCCGTCTGCCAAGCCACTAAGTTCTTCCAGATCGTGAGGCTGAGGGAGCCTGTGGGCCGGGCTGTGTAAACCAGCCCACAGTTCTAGGCTTAGAAACGCGGGTCGGTATCAAATTTCCACGATTGCCTTAACTGGGAAGGAAAGTCCCGTGCGGTTCTTACTTTGCTGGTTCAGATAATTGTGACTTGTTTGTTAGTCTTTTTGCTCACGTTAGATTTTAACGGAACTAGAACACTGCACTTTAGAGCTGACAGTGACTGAGACATTATAAAGAACCATGTCTTCATTTTCCATTTTTGATAACCACCCGCCCCCCATTTAGAAGAGTCAGGGCCACAGAGCTAAGGTGTAGCAAAGCGCAGCAGGAAATCCAGGCTGTGGCCCTCCCTCCCCTCACTCCCGTCCGTACCCCAGCTCAGCCCGGACACGTCAGCAGACACCCTGTGGCTTGTGCTCCGCGTTCATGGAAATAGCTTTCATTTTTCTTTTCACTTTTCTAGGACCTTGAGAAATCATCCTGATGCTTCCATAGCAAGTTATCATGTTCACATACAATAAATATCTTTTTAGCCTTCAAAGTCATCCTAAAAAGGTGTCATCATGTCTTATAGAAAAATAAACAACTACAGCGAGGTTGACATGGACCCAGGGTCACACAGTGGCTTGGGAGACAGTTTTGCAGCAGAAATCCCATATCCAAAACCAGAGACTTCCCACGATAGCATAGCTGATCTGCTTTTTTCTGCCTTTCCATCTTATTACATTTATCCTTTTGTGACATTCATTCCTAATGTTTTTGGATAGTAGCATTTCATTAAAACAGCAAGTGCTTTCTGTTGACTGTAAGCTTCATGACTACCAGTAAAGGTGCGGGGCTGCTTCTATGACTCTTGCCCAGCTGTACTGAGGTGTAATTGACACGTAACACTGTGCAAGCTTAGCGCGCTGATGTGACATATGTTCCAAAATGATTACTGCTGTAGTATGAGCTAATGCCTGCATCATGTCACATATTTACCACCTTTTAAAGGTGAGAATATTTAAGGTCTACAATGAATTCCTAATTTCTATTCTCAGGTACATTATAAAGATTCAAGAAAAGTTTGGCAGAGACTATTGTAATATTGCTCTTACTTTCTAAAAAAAAGGCACCAGCACTTCCTTCTGACATTTGTACGGGAAAGGGAAGAAGGGCTTAGTCTGCAGGGAGAGAGCATGGCGGCGGGAAGGGGCGAGGCTGGAGGCCCTCGGGGCGGGTGTTGAGTGGGTCGCCTGCCGCAGGCCGGGAGCTGAACCCAGGGAGCCGGCCCGACGGAGGACGGCCGTCCTGCGCACACAGAGCAGGTGCGTCTGGATGCGGCCGTGGGCACTTGTCACGTGGGCTCCACTCGCCTCCCCGTCCGGGGTCCCAGGCCCCGCCGACTCCACCCGAGGGACACACGGAGCACACGAGCACCTGGGCGTCAGCTGCCTGGGACCCACGGCTCCTGTGCATGTCAACCCTAGGCCTCAGGGAAGGGGACCATGTCAGCCTCACTGGAGAGGCAGAGGTCTTTTAAAATAGTTAAAGACTCCAAATACGCAGAGAAACGCAGATTAATTATTGTTACATACATGGTGATAAAAATTCAACTAACAATGTTTCGACGTTAAGTAGTAGAGAAAGTGATGTGTGACTGTATGACGTCAGTGCGGCTCCAGGGCAGCCGTTTATTCACCAGAGCGGGTCACCCTGTGTGACCTTGAGGGAGTCACATGACCTCTTTTAGTGCTAGTTTCCTCTAGTGAAGTGCATTTATTCTACAGATATTAGTGAAGCACCTACTGTGGGGCGTAGGGCTGTTGGGAATAGACGTCACCCGTCCGCACAATCCAGGTGCACAGGTACGGTGACTCCCACGAGTCCTGGGGGGATTTTGCGGGTGTGAGTGGGGCAGGCGGAGGCTCACGATGGCGGGAAGGATAAGCCAGAGACAGAGTCGCTGAAGGTGACGCTGAGGAGGGGCAGACGCTGAGGAGGGTCTAACCTCCGTGTTAGGGGAGAGGTTGGCAGACAGAACCACGTCCTGTGGGCGCAGAGCAGCCGCGGCGCAGAGCGGCAGAGTTGGCAGTCCTCCCTCGGTCCTATCTCTCCCTCCCGGGCTTTACAGAAGCCTCGTCCCGTGGCAAGAGACCCGCGCAGGCTGCTGAGTCAAGACAAGGATGTGGGGAGGCAGTGGACACTGGAGACGGGGTGGGGGGGATGGTCAATCAGGAGAGAGAATGAGGGGACACAGGCCGACCAGGTGCAGGGGAGCAGGAGCAGGGGGTGCGGAGGGGACACATCCTATGAAACATGAAGCAACTGATTTGAGAAAACGCTCCTATTGTCCCCTTTTCAAGATTTAGTGGAACTTAGTGAAATCCCCAAAGAGAAGGGGGTCAATGTGAGTTTGGATGTGTTTCCCAGCTTTTCAGGAGAGCTGAGGAGACATGGGTGCATTCCACCCTATGCTCAAGACGCCTGAAGATTTCTCATGTGAAAAGGGACACAGCCTCAAAGTCCTGAGTGGGAGTGGAGGCACGTGGAGTCCTGAGGCCTGAAGTTGCTTCACGTTTCGTAGGATGTGTCTGAACTACAAGGGAAAGGGACAGTCTGCTCGTGTGGACGTGTAGTGAGCTAGGTTGTCAGGGAGGGCGATTCCTCCCACTTTGTCCTCTGTCAAGATCGTCTTAGTTATTCTAGGGCATGAGCCCTTCCACATAAATTTTAGAATAAGCTTGTGTTTGAATAAAAAAGTCCTAGTTGGGGTTTTGATGGGAATTGCATTAAAACTATAGATCAATTTGGGGAGAATTGACATTTTGACTTCACTGAGTCTTCCAACCCATGAACATGGTTTGTCTTTCTGTTTATTTTGATATTTGATTGCTTTTGTCAGTATAATTTTCACCTTACATATACTGTATATGTTTTTAAAAGTTGTGTCTAATATATCATTTTCTTATTTATTTGTGTAATTATTTATTTATTTATTTTTGGCTGCATTGGGTCTTCGTTGCTGCGTGCGGGCTTTTCTCTAGTTGTGGTGCGCGGGGGCTACTCTTCATTGCAGTGCACGATCTTCTCATTGCGGTGGTTTCTATTGTTGCGGAGCACGGGCTCTAGGCACGTGGGCTTCAGTAGTTGTGGCACGTGGGCTCAGTAGTTGTGGTGCACGGGCTTAGTTGCTCCATGGCATGTGGGATCTTCTGGACCAGGGCTTGAACCTGTGTCCCCTGCATTGGCAGGCAGATTCTTAACCACTGCACTATCAGGGAAGTCCTATAATTTTCTTTAGAGTAGTTGTAAATGATACTGTGTTTTTAACAATGGTTTCCACAAGGTCATTGTTAGTATATAGAAATGAGATTGAGTTTTGTGGTGATAGTGTATCTCGTGACTTTGATGAATTTACTTATTAGTTCTAGGAGTTTGTTGTTGTTGTTGTTGTGTGTGTGTGTGTGTGTTTGGTAGATTCCTTGGGATTTTCTAGGTAGACAGTCATGTCATCTGCACATAGGAACAGTTTGTCCCTCCAACATGTGCGTACTTTACATCTTATTCTTGCCCTGCTGTAACCGCTGGAGCTTCTGGTGGGAGCAGGCTTTCTGTCATTGTTCCCAGAGTCGGGGGAAAGCATTCAACTTTCATCAGTACGTAGGATGTTTGCTGTAAGCATTTTGTTCATGGTCTTTATCAAGTTGAGGTAATTTTCCTCTTTTACTAAATTGGTGAGAGCTTTTTATCATAAATGTGTGTTGGTTTTTGTCAAATGCTTTTTCTGTATCTGTTGGTATCATCTAATTTTTCTTTAGCTTGTTGATATGGTTGATTGTGATATTTTGATTCTGTATAATGTAATGTGTCAATATTTGAAGATCTGCATAGCTCAGTGAACTGATGTTTCCACATGATTAATGCATGGTGTTACAAAACCATGCACTGGTAAAGATCCATTCATTCAAAGTGGAAGATAGGCCAATAGATTTTAATTCTTAAGGTTACAAAAAGTTTGTGGATATGGTTTCAGATTCTACAACTCACATAGCCTTTAAGAAACATGCACTCGTCCTATTTTGGAGTAGCATCAAAGAAGATTATTTATGATTATCTGAAAGAACTATTAAAAATACTTCTTCCTTTTCCAACACATATCTTCAACCAAAACAACATATTGCAGCAATTTGAATGCAAAAGCAAGTATGAGAATCAGCTGTCTTATTTTAGGTTAGACATTAAGGAGATTTGAAAAATATAAAACCATGCCACTCATCTCACTAAATTTATTTTTGTTTTAGAATATATATTTTTCCAAAATAGATTATTTATGTTGAAACATAATGGATTTATTATTGTTAACTTAAATGAATTAAAAAGTAAATGAAAAATTCTTAGTTTTAATTTACAATTTTCTAAATATTGGTAGATGTAAACTACATAAGTGAAAGCTCTTTGAGGTCCTCAATAATTTTTAAGAGTTTGAAGGGGTATTGAGACCAAAAAGTTTAGGAACTATTGTCCTATGATAGGATTACTCTGGCTTTAAATAATTTCTTGGATTCATTTTAGTAAGATATTTTTCTAAAACCTTGCCCATTTGCTAAGATTTAAAATTTATTGGCATGAAATTATTTATTGTATCCTGTATCATTTTTATTATTTGATTTTTATTGTAATTTTAAAATGTTGATACTGCTTGAAACTTATAGAAAAATTGTAAGAATAATACATGGACATACTATATAGTTTTTACCCAGATTAAAGAATAATTTTATTTTTGTTTTATACTATTTTTAATTGATTTATTGTTTATTCATATCCCTTCTTTCTTACTCTCTCTACATGTAGCTATTTGCACTTGAAATAAGGCTAGTTCAAATTGAGATGATCTGTAAGTCTAAACTACACAACAGATTTTGAAAACTTGGTACAAAAAATATAAACTTTCTCATTAAAAATTTTTATATTGATTATGTGCTGAAATAATATTTTTGTATACTGGGTTAAAGCAAATATCAAAATTAAATCATTTATTTTGATTTTTAAAATGTGGCCACCAAAAAATTTAGAGTTATACATATGGCTTGCATAATATTTCTATTGAATTACATCCATATAAATTTATTTTTCAAAACCACTGAGAGTAAGTTGGAGACATAATAGCCTTTGTGCGGAAACACATTATCATGCCTTTCCTAAGGACAATGACATCCTCTTACATAAATACACACAGTTACCAAAGCCAGGAAATGTGACATTAATACATAGTGTACCATCATCTATTTGTCTGATCCACAGTTCATTTCCAATTAACATTTAAACATTTTTAATAACTATCTTCCCGTTCCAAGAAGAGGCATTTCACGTAAGGATCATGTCTTCTAGTCTCCTCTAACTTGGAAGAGACTTTCTTTGTCTTGACCTTGACTTTTTGAAGAGTACAGGTCAATTCTTTTGCAAAATTTCTTCCTTATGATTAGATGCTTTTTTGTCAGGAGTGATGTGTTCTTATTGTAGCAACATGATATTGGTTTGTTTTGATGATCTTGTTTATGTTCATAACTTAGTTAATATTCTTTGCATCAGGTTTCTCTATTATAAAGTCAATATTTTTCCTTTTATAATTAGTAAACATTTTTGGAGTGGATACCTTGTAATTATATAAATATTCATTTGTCATCAAATTTTTACCTACTAACTTTAACATCCATTGATGAACTTCGCCATTTGGGAGCATAGATTTTTACTTCCTTTCTTTAAACTCATTTATTTTTTAATAAGTTATGAGAAATATGAAACAGTACAGATTAAAAGTGTTATCCTCAGGATTTCTGCGAATGTCTAAAAATTATACCCCCTTTCTATGTAAAGTTTTGAGCCAATAGCAGTGAAGCTATTTAACAGCTTGTTTATCTTCATGAATCATAAAATTGTCCCTTTCATCTATTATTTTGTTTCCTGTTTATTTGGAAGAGGAGAAAGCCTGGAAATGGTCAGTCATTAAGAAAAAAATCAATCTTTGTTAACTGGCCTTTAAGATTTATCATTAGTTATTACATTCAAATTTCTTAAAGTCTCAAGATATTTGTCTGATTTGTGTCCTTGCAGACACACCTGTCGGGTAAGTGTCAACACAAATAAACACCTTTTCTTTTCCTGTTGCTGGGTCGGCTCATGGCTGCATTCACGGGGCACTTTTGCTGAAAACTTTCCAGTCATCTCCTGGTTAGATGAAGCTTATCTTTGACTACATTCCTCAAAAGGGCTCATGGTGACAGAACACCCCGGTTCTTGCATGTTTAACCCTGTTTTCTGTGCCTGGTACACAGGTTCTCTTATTGAACTTCTGCAAATGGTGCTCCATTGTCTTGTACGTGGTTGTTTTTAGAAGCTAGATGTCGGTCTGATTCCTCGAGGCCTTGAGGGTGTTGCCCTTCACCTTTGAAGCCTGAGGTTTTACTGGCCCACATCTCAGGGGCCGTTGTTCCCCTCAGTTCCCTGTCAGGCCAGCCCTCTCCACGTGTGGGTGCAGGGACTCCTTTCCTCCCCTGGGAAGTCTCCCTAGATGACAGTTTTACATGTTTACCCCATCCCATTCCTCGGGTTCTGGTTTCTAGAGATGCCTTTCATCTGCCTTTCATCCCACTTTATTCCATTTTCATTCTTAACCCTTTTACTTCTTTACCCCATTTTCATTTTTTTGGTTGTTTTCTTGCCTTTCTTCAATGCTCTTAATTACATTTTTTTAACATCTTTATTGGAGTATAATTGCTTTACAATGTTGTGTTAGTTTCTGCTGTATAACAAAGTGAATCAGCTATACGTATACATATATCCCCATATCCCCTCCCTCTTGAGCCTCCCTCCCACCCCTCTAGGTGGTCACAAAGCACCGAGCTGATCTCCCTGTGCTATGCGGTTGCTTCCCACTAGCTATCTATTTTACGTTTGGTAGTGTATATATGTCCATGCCACTCTCTCACTTCATCCCAGCTTACCCTTCCCCCTCCCTGTGTCCTCAAGTCCATTCTCTACGTCTGCGTCTTTATTCCTGTCCTGCCCCTAGGTTCTTCAGAACCATTTTTTGTTTTTTTTAGATTACATATATATGTGTTAGCATACGGTATTTGTTTTTCTCTTTCTGATTTTACTCTGTATGACAGACTCTAGGTCCATCCACCTCACTACAAATAACTGAATTTTGTTTCTTTTTATGGCTGAGTAATATTCCATTGTATATATGTGCCACATCTTCTTTATCCATTCATCTGTCAATGAACACTTAGGTTGCTCCCACGTCCTGGCTATTGTAAATAGTGCTGCAATGAACATTGTGGTACATGACTCTTTTTGAATTATGGTTTTCTCAGGGTATATGCCCAGTAGTGGGATTGCTGGGTCGTATGGTAGTTCTATTTTTAGTTTTTTAAAGAACCTCCATACTGTTCTCCATAGTGGCTGTATCAATTTACATTCCCACCAATAGTGCAAGAGGGTTCCCTTTTCTCCACACCCTCTCCAGCATTTATTGTTTGTAGGTTTTTTGATGATGGTCATTCTAACAGCAGTGAGGTGATACCTCATTGTAGTTTTGATTTGCATTTCTCTAATGATTAGTGATGATGGGCATCCTTTCATGTGTTTCTTGGCAATCCGTATATCTTCTTTGGAGAAATGTCTATTTAGGTCTTCTGCCCATTTTTGGATTGGGTTGTTTGCTTTTTTGATATTGAGCTGCATGAGCTGCTTGTATATTTTGGAGATTAATCCTTTGTCAGTTGCTTCATTTGCAAATATTTTCTCCCATTCTGAGGGTTGTCTTTTCATCTTGTTTATGGTCTCCTTTGCTGTGCAAAAGCTTTCAAGTTTCATTAGATCCCATTTGTTTATTTTTGTTTTTATTTCCATTTCTCTAGGAGGTGGGTCAAAAAGGATCTTGCTGTGATTTATGTCATAGAGTGTTCTGCCTATGTTTTCCTCTAAGAGCTTTATAGTGTCTGGCCTTACATTTAGGTCTTTAATCCATTTTGAGTTTATTTTTGTGTATGGTGTTAGGGAGTGTTCTAATTTCATTCTTTTACATGTAGCTGTCCAGTTTTCCCAGCACCACTTATTGAAGAGGCTGTCTTTTCTCCACTGTATATGCTTGCCTCCTTTATCAAAGATAAATAAGGTGACCATATGTGCGTGGGTTTTTCTCTGGGCTTTCTATCCTGTTCCACTGATCTATATTTCTGTTTTTGTGCCAGTACCATACTGTCTTGATTACTGTGGCTTTGTAGTATAGTCTGAAGTCCGGGAGCCTGATTCCTCCTGTTTTTCTTTCTCAAGATTGCCTTGGCTATTCGGGGTCTTTTGTGTTTCCATACAAATTGTGCCATTTTTTGTTCTAGTTCTGTGAAAAATGCCATTGGTAGTTTGATAGGGATTGTATTGAATCGGTAGATTGCTTTGGGTAGTATAGTCATTTTCACAGTGTTGATTCTTCCAATCCAGGACCATGGTATATCTCTCCATCTGTTTGTATCATCTTTAATTTCTTTCATCAGTGTCTTATAGTTTTCTGCATACAGGTCTTTTGTTTCCTTAGGTAGGTTTATTCCTAGGTATTTTATTCTTTTTGTTGCAGTGGTAAATGGGAGTGTTTCCTTAATTTCTCTTTCAGATTTTTCATCATTAGTGTATAGGAATGCAAGAGATTTCTTTGCATTAATTTTGTATCCTGCTACTTTACCAAAGTCATGGATTAGCTCTAGTAGTTTTCTGGTAGCATCTTTAGGATTCTCTATGTATAGTATCATGTCATCTGCAAACAGTGACAGTTTTACTTCTTCTTTTCCGATTTGGATTCCTTTTATTTCTTTTTCTTCTCTGATTGCTGTGGCTAAAACTTCCAAAACTATGTTGAATAATAGTGGTGAGAGTGGGCAACCTTGTCTTGCTCCTGATGTTAGTGGAAATGGTTTCAGTTTTTCACCATTGAGAATGATGTTGGTTGTGGGTTTGTCATATATGGCCTTTATTATGTTGAGGTAAGTTCCCTCTATGTTAATTGCATTTTTATTTGAGTCTGTTCTTCCTTGTTCACCTTGTAATTTATCCTACTTTCTGAGGAAGACTCAGGTAGACAGCAAGCAATCGACTGATTTGCAGGCTAGATACAGTCATTTTCAGTAACACATAGGTATGAAGTTCACTCCAAGACACTCTTTCTGAGGAAAGAAATTTACTTGAGCAAATATTCCAATAAATTGAGGGTTGCGAAAAAAGGGAAGCCTTGAGATCCAGAACATAATTAATCCAACCCAGGATATAATGAAGGGAATCCCCAGACTTCAGCTGTGCATCAGGTTTAGAAAACACTAGGTCCAGATTCCTGCAGGTGGATGGAGGGTTCTGGGGAAATCTCCAGGTAGAAAGGGGCTCCAGGCAGTAAACGGTGATATTGAAAAATAGAACATCTTTAAGATATGATGAAAGTTTTTTAATTAATAAAAAGTAAAAAGAGAATTAGATAGTTTAAGAAAATGAAACAAAGCATTTATGGTCCTGGTATGAAAGAAATTAAAATGAGTTTAAGCATCATGATTGTAAGCAATTTATGTAATGTGACAGTGTGTATTTGATTAAGCTTGATGCTAGGAATATTTTGCTTCTGATGCCTAAATAGTTGTCCTGTGGGGTCTTGGAGAAGTAGTGTTACTTGACTGAACGATTAATGATATTTACACAAGTATCATAAGGTAAGTGCTGGTTATGATTTTGAATTTTTCCTTATCGTCCGTAGACTAAGGATAGAAAATTTGGTTATAGTTATAGAAACCACATAACTGTTGACACCTTGACCATTTAAAATTTGGCTAAGAGATGTGAGAGGTGAAAGTGGGAGGCTTGGTTGTGAGGGTGGGATGGCCTGTATCCTCGCTGTACACAGGTGTACACTCTGTGGACCACACAAAACGAATCACAGTATAATTGTGAAGCCCCAGGACCGAGAGGTCTGCAGAGGGCTCTGTGTTCTAACTGAGGTACATTCTGTTCTTTTGCAGTAGAGAGCCAGTAGGTACAGTTGGTTATAAACACGGAATCAGCCTTGCTGTTGAGAGACGCGCCTTTGGGGTGGGCTTGTGAGTGGGGAGAGCTGAGATGAACGGGTGCTGATTTTGAGCACAAAGTCTGAACCGCATACATCATCACCATGAACATCCCATTAATGTGATGATTTTTTTGTGCTAAAGGGATACTGGCGAATGTTTAACATGATTCTGAGAGTAAGAAAGAAGTTCAATATTTGGGGCACTTTGATTAATATGAAACACTGACAGAAAGAACTGACTACAATACTTTTATTTTGAATTGTTACTTCCTGTCAATATGAAGTGGAATATTATTGTTGGGTCAGTTGCTGTCCTTGGTCCGGTTAACTGTGGACAAATGACATGGCAGTTCTGGCTATTACCCCTTGGGTATGGGCGAGCTCCAATGCTAGAAATTATATAGTCTAACAAGTAGTTTTGTACTTTTTAATTTCTGTATGAGATTATGTCACAGAAATGTTATTCACTATGTGTATTGCAGAAGAAAACAGATTGAGAACTATTGCTGTATATATTTAGGATTTATTCAATATGGGGACAATGTATGTGAATAAACCAGTGAAAAGAGAGGCCTTAATTGAAATTGCAAGGTCCTAGAAGGAAGCTAAGAATACCTGGGCTTGGGAAAAAAGGAGGAGGAATAGGAAGAGAACAATTTGTAAGGAAAATATCTCCTTCTGGTTTTAGGAATGATTTAAAGGATCAGAGTTTCAGCTTGTAGAAGACAGGAGAGCTGTCCTTAAGTCTGTAGAGTTATCATGTAGGAAGAGTCCACTTGTTTCTTGGCTTCCATGTTACTGAACTGGGTCCCAGGGTTGGAAGTTTCTGAAAGATTTATTTTTAACTCAATGTAACAAAGAGCTTCCAAACTACCAAAGAAATTGATCATTTCCACCAATTAAAGTGGCTTAAAAAGAGTGCCTTCTGTTCAAAAGACAGGAATCACAGGTTACAGTGGCCATGTGTGGGGTGAGTGGTTCCACCAGTAACTCACAAGTTGCTTTACAACCCCATGACCATAGGAGTCCTGTCCCCGGACTGTTCAATTTCAAATATTTTATTATGAAAAAGTTTAAGCATATATTCAATACATAATAGATCTCCATGTACCCATCACCTAACTTCAACAGTTATCAACTCAATTCTTGTTTCAACTCCCCACCCCCAACACATGCTCTATTTATTTTGAGGAAATCTCTGGCACGGTATACTTTTAGCTGTAAATATTTCAGTATATAGTAATATCCTCAAAAGATAAGGACTCTTGGCCATATATATTGAACCATACGTTATTGAGGTGTAATTTACACACCCCTGGCCATAGTCTTTTTTTTTTTTTTTTAATATTCAGAGATTTTTTTTAAAATTAATTAATTAATTTATTTATTTTTGGCTGTGTTGGGTCTTCGTTTCTGTGCGAGGGCTTTCTCTAGTTGTGGCAAGCGGGGGCCACTCTTCATCGCGGTGCGCGGGCCTCTCACTGTCGCGGCCTCTCTTGTTGCGGAGCACAGGCTCCAGACGCGCAGGCTCAGTAGTTGTGGCTCACGGGCCCAGTTGCTCCGCGGCATGTGGGATCTTCCCGGACCAGGGCTCGAACCCGTGTCACCTGCATTGGCAGGCAGATTCTCAACCAGTGCACCACCAGGGAAGCCCTGGCCATAGTCTTGATACGTAAGACAAATCCCTCCGTTTCTTGCCATGTTTTCCTTCTACCACCTTAGTCCAACCACCATTATCTCTCTCCTGGACCACTTTCGCATGACTGCCTCTTGTCCGCCCAGCAGCCAGACTATCCTTCTGAAACATCAGTCAGACTGTGTCATTCTTCTCCTACTCCCTGTGGTGGCCATCCCGCTGCCTAGAACAAGATAAGAGCTTCCCACTGTGGCCTCTCAGACCTTCCCGGGCCCCACCCCCACCCACTCTCCTCCTGGTCCAATAAGCTCCACCCGTGTAGGCGTAGTTTAACATTTCCCAATCATTTCTGTTTCACACCAAGCCGTCTACTTTAGGACTTCTGCCCTTGCTCTTCTTCCCGACTAGAATGATTTTCCAGAAATTTTCTCATGAACGGCTTCCTGTCTTTCAGATCTCAGTTCCTTAATCATGTCTTCAGAGAGACCTCTGACCACCTGATCTGAACAGTCTTCTCTCTTATTCTCCGTCCTATCGCCCCGTTTCAGCCTCCATAGCACACAGTTCTCTAGAAGTAACCTGTCTATGCATGTGTCCACTCTCTTACTGGCTGCTTCTCTGCACAGAATACGAGCCACATGAGAAGGGGGTTGCATGGCTGTCTTGTTTAATATCAGGGAGAAAGGAGTTAGGGCAGCTGGACTGTCATCTGTTTCCCTCTAGGTTACTGGGAACACACAGGGGCCACTCGGGAGAAAGAAGGCAGGTAGGCTGGACTGTCTCTGTCACCAAGGCAATAAGCCATCTCCTGGTACATAGACTCATGGTATTTGCTGGGAACAGAGTCTTAATCTATATGATGCTTTTAGCAGGATGTCTCTGGGTTAGGATTGCGTGGGGTAAGTAAATCTATGATCTATGGATCTGTGAGCCATGGCTCCCTCAGAAACATCTACAAGCTGCACAAATACCTGAGGTATGAAATGGAGATATTCCATAGCCTGAAGTTTCCCCGCTGTGTGAACTGACCCTGTGCTTGGCCCAGAGGCCCGGGAGGGAAGGAGGCGCAGAACTTGAGTCTGCTTTTTCATGCCTCTTGATGGCTTCATCCTTGAAATTGCTAGTGAAACCTGATCCAGGATAAGATCTCTGATTCGTGTGAGTCCAGTTTGACTATCTGATCGATTTGTTGGCTTCACTGTCTGATGCCCAGAGCCTACAGCACTGCTTGGCTCGAAGAGCAAAATAAATCCTTGCTTGTGAATGAATGAGCACAATCAAATATCTTGGGGACGGTCAACTGGAATTAAAAGAGCCATCTTTTTTGTAGCAGTTTTCTTCATTTTTAAGCAATCCATGTTACATGTTTTATTAGTTCCATACTTTAAATGGGATACTCAGATATAAAGAAATATATCCAGATTAATAGTGACAGTGGCTAGAATCAAGGTTCATAAAAATAACTGCCGTGCTTTGGAAAATGCTCCCTTGCAAGCGTGTGATGACTATGTGTGGGTGTCGCGGTGGCCGTGTGGGACTGAGGAGGGCTATGTAGGGCCTGGCGGTGCTGGCGTCCCACAGAACAGACGGTAGGTGCGGTCCTGCTGTACGGCTTATCATTACATTTTTAAAAGCTCCTCCACAAGGGAATCTTAAAAGAAAAATTCCTCAAGTTAGAAACCACAGAGGCTTTCGCTCTCATTTGAACTATCAGCACAGAACTTCACTTTTGCTCTTTTGAGTCTGTTTTTGTTACTGGCACAGAAGGATACTTTAATATTTTCCAGAAATGAAGACTTGCAGGCACGCTGGCAGCTTCTGGATTTGCTTCTGTAAAGTGATCCCTCAGTCTTGTGTGTGGTTGTTGGTCCTGATTCCTTTAGATGAAAGTATTTGGGAAAGGTATTGGGTTAAATGGAGACAAAAATCTGAAATAATGTTGCTATTTCCTGCTGGAAGCAACTATTCCAACGTGGATGTATTGGGCATGAAAACTAAACAATAATTGCTTTTATTTATCATGAACAAGTCACACAAATCTATATAGAAAACTGCATTCTCTGAAGTTCATCTTTGGCCTCCTTCATTGCCCTTTCCTAACTTGCCAAGTTTTGTATTATCCTGACTTCAAAAAAGATGGAAATTTCTCAAGTATGGGTGGTCTTTTTTCAGGCAGATAGCACATTGTTAAATTACTACACCACATTTTAACCAGAGCACAGTTGTTTTAAGCTATACTAAGTACATCTGGGTAACAGTTAGTAAGTTTCATTTCCAAGCATAAGGTGAACTACTGGAAAATATCTTATTGCTTTTAAATTTTGCCTTTGCTTTCCATGATTTATGTCAGATTATAAAAGAAAGAAAGAAAAAAGAGCTTCTGATGGATGAGTCTGCTTTTTCCCCTGTTGCTGAATTTAAGAATTTGAAATAGTTCATGGTCTCCTTTACGAATATAAATAGTTCATGAGGTCTCCTCTCATGCCTTTTAATTGTCAAGCCCAAGAAAATCTAATAATAGATCTTTGAGCTTTAAAGAAAATTATGAAAAGGGAATATGGGCACTAAGTAGTGCTACCTTATGCTTGGCATGTCAGGAGACCTATGTTCAGACTTTGGTTCTGAACAGAGTTTATTTGCTGCTCCTCAAGTTCTCTGTGATTGATGGCAATGTATTAGCTCACAATCCTGCCAGGGATGGGAATTACATTTATAGCCTAAAGAAAATAAGTGACCTATTGAAAATTATGGAGCTAGTTCATAGCAGAGCATGTGTTATAAGAGGCCTCCAGAATCCTTAGGTGGGTGTTTTCCCACTCTACCATGATAGCCTTTCAGTACAATTTAGAATTTTACTTGTGAATGATTAACTATCTTAATTTTTAGATAAGTCATCTTATAAAATTATACTTTAAATAGTTCACAGAAGAATTAAAAAGATATGCATAGATATCTTTTACATTAAAATATTCTTATAGATGAGTAGAAAATACAAATGATTTCAAGTTTTACCTGGATGAGAAATTTGTATATCCAGACGTTAGAGTATATGAAGTTACCAAGGAGGGAATTTAAGATAAGAGCTAAAGGTGACCAAGAAAAAAGAAAGAAGACTCAAATTACTGAAATCAGAAATGGAAGTGGAGACATCACTGACTATCTTACAAATGAGCTACTGTATGACAGTAATGTATGTAGCTTGGGTGAAATGGAAACAGTCCTAGAAAGATACAAATTAGTGAAACTGACTCAAGAATAAATAGAAAATTCTAGTAGGTTTCTAACAAGAGACTAAATTGTAATAATAATTTAAAAACTTCCCACAAAGAAAATCCAGTACAAGATGGCTTCATTGGTAACTCCTACCAAACATCTAAAGAAGAATGAATACCACTTCTTCACAAAACCTTCCAAGAAATTAGAGGGAACACATCACAACTCATTCAGTGAGGTCAGTATTACTCTGAGAATACTGAAAATAGGAATAAAAATAGGAAGATACGCCAGGCTTGGTGACAAGCACTGCTTCCACTCGCTGCTGACTTCCAGACTGAAGTCTCCTGCAGGCACCGGCATCGAATCCATGAACCTGGGTCAGGGCTACACGTGTGTGCAGGGCGCTAGGAAACCGCCTCCTGGCCTCTGCCTGGAGATCAAGAGGTGGCCGATTCCCTAACATGGGGAGGGTCTTCAGAAGGTGCTCAGTGGTGAGAAAACATGACAAATATCCTTTATGGACGACAGACAAAAGTCTTCGCTAAGTGAGTGGATGTGCGTGTGATGCCGCGATAGTGGGATTACACAGAGGAGGCTGAACAGTTTCCTCTGTGCTTCTCCTGCAGCTTGGTAGTGATGTGGGGACATTATTCTGTTCATATCTGTTAGAAGGGAGAATGTTTGAAGATGCTTGTTGTAAAATCAAGGATTTTAAAATGTAGGTGGTGTTAATGTGTACTTGTTTCCCCACTAAGAGTTAATATCGCAATAGTCTTTGTTGGTCCAAGGAGGGACACAGCAAGGATGAGCTCCAGCAGGAAAACGTACAAAGGCTGAAGGTCATTGTTAATTGCAGAAAACATCATTGCTTCCTAACTCTTTCACATAAATATGAGCGTGTGAAAACTGACCTAAGGAAACTGGCAGCAATCACTTTTATTAAAATATTGAAGTCAAGAGAATATAATTTTATGTATCAAATGTAACACATTCAAACTTTCATACATTCATTCAATCAAAATTATTTAGTGCCATGAAAAACAGTAACAGACAGGCTGGCGAGATCCTTGTTTTCATGAAACTCAATCTAGTAAAGAACACAGACAGTAAATGTGAAAAAACCAAAATAATGCTGGGCAGTGTTAGGGTCTCTGACAAAAGCAGTGGGATTTGGTGTGGAGGGGCTCTCACGAGTGGGGACTATGAAAGCAAAGCACAAATAAACTCTCTACAATGCAAAAGACGTTGCTGTTATTTCAGAAATCATGGGTGTGTGAGTGTGTGTGTGTGTTATGTTTTAGGTAGGTTTGTAACACTTCGCAGAAAAATAATTCTCTAATCATAGACTTTAGACCTGTGTCTCAGGACAACGTTAAAATTCAACCTTTTGGTAAGCGATGTATTATTTTTATCTGATTCACAGAATAGAGAGGTAGAAGGCATCGTAAGCGGGGTAGTGGGGAGGCGCGGCCGCTGGACCTCTGACCCCCTTCAGGACAGAGCTGTTCTTTACCAGCAGCGAACACCAGGCTCACACACCCTGGAACCAAGTCCCTAAGGCGAGAGCCCAAAACCTGTGTTGGGTTTTTGCACAGTTGAGGCCATTTCCTCCCCCCCGTAAAAGCCAAATGGGTACATGTGTTGTGAGGCAGACGTGGGGACCAACGTGTGTGCGTAACTCACGGAGAATGGATGCGTCTGTGCATTTGAGTCCAGAGAACCAGAACTTTGTGACAGGAGGGCTTGAGGCCACGGAGGCGAGGTCCCCCCTGCAGCTTGGGGACTGTCGGTGTGCTGGGCCCCGCGTCTCCAGTGACGTATCTGTAGCTGTTTGTACTTGCAGCTTTTGAGCCCTGGCCACGGAAGATGGTTCGTATTATATTTAACGGTTGTTGATCTAATATCTGGCAAGTGTGAGAGCTCTGCTCCTGACGGTCTGGCGGGGCCCTGAGCTCTGCGCTCCCTCGCCGCTGCGGCCTCCAGCCCCGAGCAGCTGTGGTCACATCGCAAGAATGTGACAGTGGGACTGTAGTTTCAGTCCTGCTCAGTTTCTTTGTAAATGATTTATAAGCCCAACTTGCAAAAAATCTATCTTTAAATAAGTTGCAGCACTGGAGTTATGTTCAACACATAGGATTCCTATTACACATAATTCTATTATTACTAGTTATGGCACAGTCCTAACAAAGTCTGTGAATTATAAAAATATGGCAACTTTTTTTTTTTTTTTTGCATTTAAGGATAAATGGTGTTCAAGAGAACAGAATACCAAAGGAAAAGGTACAATAACAAAAGTTTCCACGTATAAAGCCCACAGACTTTACTGCAAGTGTGCTGGTGGTAATCTCCCTGAATTTTTAAGATGGTGGCCCATTTAAATGGGCTTTGTCCAAAGCTCACTGCTTTCATTTACTTACTGAAGGACAAGCCAGAGTTGAATTAAAAAGTGGATCATTGCTCTGATATAATGAGTGTGGTTTGTCCATGATTAATAAAAACCTCTATTCTTAGTATAATTTGTAGAATATGAAGTCATTTTATGGGACATTTAAGATACAGATACACAAAAATATGTTGGTGGAATTTTTTATTTTACTTCAGAGATGATATTATTTCTAAATGCGTGCCCACTTTTAAAGGAACAGTATATATTATTTTGGAAAATAGAAAATATACGTGAACAAAACAAAGCGAACAAACAAAAGGGAGAAACAAAAGCTCTTAGTTATTAGCTGCTCACACCCGGAAGTAAGCGCTGTTGACATGTTAATGTTTACACTTTGAGATTTTTTTTCCCTGAATATGTGTGTATATAACACATGCACATGCATATGTACATAGGAACATGAGATCCTATTGCAGATCCTGGCTTTTAGTCTAACTTTTCAGGTAATCAGCTTTGATGTTTGCGTCTGGTTCTCATACGTGGGGGCCCCACGGTTCATGTATTCAGTCTTCTGGTGCTGCATTCAGACTGCTTCTCATTGTTTTGCTGGGATGTACAATGCTATCATGAACACCTAGTAGATGCCTTTTTATACTTGTGTGATTATTTCCCTACAATAATTTTCAGAAGTGTAATTGCTGAGTCAGTTCCCTCACTTTTTTAACAGCTTTCGATAAATATTGCCAAATTTTCTCCAAAAAGGTAGGGCCAACATATATCTGCTAGTAGAGTGTGAAGAAACTGTCTACATCAAAAAATAAAAATTATTATTTAAAAAATATTTGTTAGCCCAGATCACAGGCCTACGCCCAAACTGTAAGGGCCTAGGAGAGAGAGTAACTTACAGTTTCCGTTCCTGTGAATGGAGTTCCTCATTTTTGCCTCCACAACTCACGAAGGGGCTTCTCCAAAGCAGAAAGAGTCTCAGTTATTAGACAGCAAGAAAGGGAACTGTGCTTAGTATCTTGGGCATGTATTTCATTTTTCTGTGAATTATTTGTTCACCCTTTAAATTATTTTTTCATTAAAATACCTTTTTTGGGGCTTCCCTGGTGGCACAGTGGTTAAGAATCCACCTGCCAATGCAGGGGACACGGGTCCGAGCCCTGGTCCGGGAAGATCCCACATGCCACGGAGCAACTAAGCCCGTGCGCTACAACTACTGAGCCTGCGCTCTAGAGCTCGCGTGCCACAACTACTGAAGCCTGTGCGCCTAGAGCCCGTGCTCCGTAACAAGAGAAGCCACTGCAATGAGAAGCCCGTGCACTGCAACGAAGAGTAGCCCCTGTTTGCTGCAACTAGAGAAAGCCCGCGTGTAGCAACAAAGACCCGATGCAGCCAAAAATTTTTTTAAAAATACCTTTTTTTCTCTTTAACTATTAACCTCTTTCCATATGTGAGCAATATTTTTTCTCAATTTATGATATTTAAAAAAATTCCAAGATCTGTTTTTTTTATTAGACTTAGGAGAACTGCCCCCAAGATTACATATTCATTGATATTTCCCTAATTTTGTTTCATATTTACATACTTTGTTCTTATATATTTTTAATTTTATTTAAAATATAATCCTTGTGGATTATATTTGTATGTATGGTATGAGGTAAGGCTATTACCCATTTATTTTTCTTCTAAAGGATTATCTAGGTACCCCAATTACTGATCATTTATTTCTTACTGATTTAAAATTCCAAATCCTTCATATAATGTTCTTGGGTCTGTTTCTTAACATTATTTTCCATTCCAACACAGTCCACTGATTTCGATTATGTAGCTTTATAATAACTATTCCTCAGTATCCTTTTAAAAACATTTTACTTAGTTGTTCTTTGAAAATAATTTTATTATGCAAAGTTCCAAATATATCCAAAAGTAGGGAGAATGCTCTAATGAACCCACTGTTACCATGGCCAGCTACAAGTTTATCAACACTGAACCAGTCTATTGATATTATTTATTCCAACCCCTAACCTCAAGATCATTTTGAAGCAAATCCCAGATGTTATTTCATCTGTAAATATTTTAGTATGTATTTTTATTAGATATTTTTATTGAGGTACAATTTACATGACTTAAAATTCATCATTTTCAACTGTGCAATTTAGCTGGTTTGAGCATTTTTGTGTATTGTACAACTATCACCACCCATCTGTTCCAAAACATTTTTATCATCCCCAAAAGAGGCCCCATACCTATTATAATCAGTGTCAATTCCGGCACCCCCAACCCCCTGGCAGCCACTAATCTACTTCTGGCTCTTTGGCTTTTTGCCTTTTCTAAATATTTCATATAAATGGAATCTTACAGTATATGTCCTTTGTGTCTGGTCCTCTTCATTTAGCATGATGTTTTCAAGATTGTATCAGTGTTTCATTCCTTTTTATGGCTGAAAAATATTCCAGTATGCATATACCACATTTTGCTTATGTATTCATCTGTTGAGGGATTTTTGTGTTGTTTCTACTTTTTGACTATAACAAATAATGCTGCTGTGAAGAGTCATATACAAGTTTTTCTCTAAACATATCTTTTCATTTCTCTTGTATGTATATGTAGGAGTGAAACTTCTCAGTCATATGGTAATTCTATTTTTTAGAAAGTTTGAGGAACTGCCAAGCTTTTATACAGTGGCTGCATTATTTTAAATTCCTATAGCAATGTGAAAGGCTCCTGATTTTTCCACATCTTTGCCAACACTTATTATTTTCTATTTTCTTTTTTTTATAGCTATTCTAGTGGGTGTGAATGGCATCTCATAGTTTTTATTTGCATTTTCCTAGAGATTAATGATGTTGAACACCTTCTCATGTGTTGGTTGGCCATCTGTATATCTCTGTGTCTTTTCTGGAGAAATTCCTTCCTTTGGAGATATTCTATTCCAATTCTTTGGAGAAATTTTATTTAAGTCCTTTGTCCATTTTTAAACTGGGTTATATGACATATATTGTTTAGTTTTAATATTTCCTTATATATCCTGGATATTGGACTTTTATCAGATATTTAACTGGCAACTATTTCCTCCCATTCTGTGGGTTGTCTTTTTACTTTCTTTATAAAATCCTTTAGTACACAAAAATCTTTCATTTTAATGAAGTTCAATTTGTCTTTTTTTCTTTGGGTGCCTGTGATTTAGGTGTCATATCAAAGAATCATTTGCCAAAGCCAAAGCTATAAAAATGTACCCCTGTGTTTTCTTCTAAGAGTTTTGTAGTATTAGCGCTGACATTTAGGTTTTTGATTCATTTTGAATTAATTTTTCCCTATGGTGTGAGGTAGGGGTCCAAATCCATTTTTTGGCTCGGGGGTATGCAGTTATCCCATACTGTTTGTTGAAAGGATGATTCTTTTCCTCCATTGAATGGTCTTGGAAACCTTGTCAAAGATCAATTGACCATTGATTCTGCGTGTATTTTTGGGCTCTCAGTTCTATTCCGTTGTTTTAAATATCTATCCCTATCCCACTACCACACTGTCTTGGTTACTGTAGCTTTGTAGTAAGTTTTGAAATTGAGAAGTGTGGGTCTTCCAACTTTGTCCTTTTTCAGGATTGTTTTGGCTATTTGGGTCCCTTGCATTTCATATGAGTTTTAGGATCAGGTTGTACTTTTGTGCATAAAAAGAAATTGGAATTTTGATAAGGATTGCATCGAATCTCTAATTCAATTTGGGGGGTATTTGTATTGTAGCAATATTGTTTTCCATACCATGAATATGGGATGTCTCTTTATTTATTTATTTATTTACTTATTTTTATGGATCGTATGGTAGTTTTATTTTTAATTGTTTGAGGAACCTCCATAGTAGCTATACCAACTTAGAATACCACCAACAGTGCATGAGGTTTCCCTTTTCTCCACATCTTCACCAACACTTGTTATTTGTTGTTTTTTTGATAATAGCCATTCTGAGAGGTGTGAGGTGGTATCTCATTGTTGTTTTGATTTGTATTTGCCTGATGATTTGTGATACTAAGCATCTTTTCATGTGTCTGTTGGCCATCAGTATGTCTTCTTTGGAAAATGTCTATTCAGATCCTCTGCCCATTTTTTAATCGGGTTGTTTTTTCTTTTGATGTTGAGTTGTATGTGTTCTTTGTACATTTTAGATATTAACCCCTTATTGGAAATATCTTTTGCAAATATCTTCTCCCATTCAGTAGGCGACTTTTTCGTTTTGTTGATAGTTTCCTTTGCTGTGCAAAAGCTTTTTAGTTTGATACCGTCCCATTTGTTTATTTTTGCTTTTGTTTCCCTTGCCTGAAGAGACATATCCAAAAAAATATTGCTAAGACTTATTTAAAAGAGAGAACTGCCTATGTTTTCTTCTGGGAGTTTTATGATTTTAGGCCTTATATTTAAGTCTTTAATCCATTTTGAGTTTATTTTTGTATATGGTGTGAGAAAGTAGTACAGTTTTATTCTCTTTCTATTTATTTAGATCTTATTTAATACAACAGTGTTCCATAGTTTTCACTGTAAAAGTCATGCACATCTTTTGTAAAATTAATTCTAATGAATAAGCTAATTGTTAAACTAATTAATAAAACTAGTATTTTATTCTTTTTGATGCTATTTTAAATTGAATTGTTTTCTTAATTTAATTTCAGAATGTTCACTACTAGTATATAGAAATGCAACTAATTTTTGTATATCCCTCTAGTATGCTGAAATCTGGGTGACCTAGTTTATTAGCTATAACAGATATTTTTAATGGATTTTTGAACTTTCAATATATAAGCTCATGCCATGTGCAAATAGAGATAGCTTTGTGTCTTCTTTTCCATTGTAGATGGGTTTTATTTCTTTTTCTTATCTAACTGTTCTGGCTGTAACCTCCAGTACAATGTTGTATAGAAATTATGAGAGCAGACATCCTTGTCATGTTCCAGATCTTAGGCAAAAGTGTTCAGTCTTTCACCATTAAGTATGATGTTAGGGACTTCCCTGGTGGCAAAGTGTTAAGAATCTGCCTGCCAGTGCAGGGGACACGGGTTCGAGCCCTGGTCGGGGAAGATCCCACATGCTGCAGAGCAACTAAGCCCGTGCACCACAATTACTGAGCCTGCACTCTAGAGCCCGCAAGCCACAACTACTGAAGCTCGCGTGTCTAGAGCCTGTGCTCTGCAACAAGAGAAGCCACCGCAATGAGAAGCCCACGGACCGCAACAAAGAGTAGCCCCCACTCGCCACAACTAGAGAAAGCCCATGTGCAGCAACAAAGACCCAATGCAGCCAAAAATAAATAAATAAATAAATTTATTAAAAAAAGAAAAGTATGATGTTAGCTGTGAATTTTTCATAAATGGCCTCTATCAGGTAGAGGAAGGTCTCCTCTATTTCTAGTCTGTTGAACGTTTTTGTCATGAAAGGGTGTTGCATTTTTTTCAATTTTTTTCTGCATCTATTGGGATGATCATATGTTTATTCTATTGATATGATGTATTACATGAATTGATTTTTCTGTTCTACTAACTGGGATAAATCTCACTTGATTATAATGTATAACCCTTTTTATATGTTGTTGCATTCAGTTCTCTTGTATTTTGTTGAGGATTTTTGCCTCTATATTTATAAGGGATATTGCTCTATAATTCCCTTTCCTTGTGATGTCATTGTCTGGCTTTTGTATAAGAGAAATACTGGCCTCATAGAATGAGTTATAAAGTATTCGCTTCTCTTCTGTTTTTTTGGAAAATTTGAGAATGATTGGTATTAATTCTTCTTTATATTTTTAGCAGAATTCACCAATAAATATATTGAGTCCTCAGTGTGTCTTTGTTGGAAGTTGTAATTATCATCATCCTCATCATCACTCAGTCTTCTTAGCTAATAGGTCTATTACTTCTTGAGTCAGTTTGGTAGTTTGTGCATTTATAGGAGTTGTTCCATTTCATCCAGGCTATCTGATTTGTTGGCATACAAATGTTCCCTGGTGTTCCCTTACAGCCTTTTTCATTTCTGTAAGGTCAGCATAATGTCTCCTCTTTCATTCCTTAGTTTGTGTCTTCTCTCTCTCTTTTATACATTGCTTGCCCATCAACATAGATTTATATTTATTATTTATAATTATTGCTTTATGTATCTGTCTTTTATATCAGATTAAAAATACAAGGAGTTACAAACAAACATACATTTATTCTTTTATATTTACCTATTTAGTCTCCTTTACTGGTTCTCTTTATTTCTTCATGTGGACTCGAGTTATTATCTAGTGTCTTTCTATTCAGCCTGAAGGGCTCCCTTTAGCATTTGTTGTAGGGTATGTCTGCTCATGACAGACCCTTTTAATTTTTATCTGCAGGTTTCTTAATTTCTCCTTCTTTTTTTTTTTTTTTCTGGCCACACAGCACGGCATGCAGGATCTTAGTTCCCTGACCAGGGGTTGAACCTGTGCCCCCTTGCATTGGAAGCACGGAGTTTTAACCACTGTGCCACCAGGGAAGTCCCCTCTCCTTCATTTTAAAGGGTAGTTTTTCTGGATATAGAGTGGTTGAAATGTTTTTTTTCTTTCAGCACTTTCAATATGGCACCCCACTGCCTTTTGGAATCCATGGATTCAGATGTTAATCTCATTTGTGATAACTTGTACATGATGGATTGCTTCTGTCTTGCTGCTTTCAAGATCATCTCTTTGTTTTTGTCTTCGGATAATTTCATTATGATGTATCTAGGTGTACATCTATAAATTTATTCTACTTGGAGTTTGTTGAGCTTCTTGAATGTATAGAATAATGGTTTTCATCAAATTTGGGAATTTTTCAGCCAATATTTTTTGAAATATTATTTCTGACTCTTTCTCTCTCTCCTCGCCTTCTGGGACTCCCAGTATGTGTAATGCTGGTACATCTGATGGTGTCCCACAGGTTTCTGAGGCTCTTCTCCTTTTTCTTCATTCTTTTTCTTTCCAGTCCTCAGATGGGTACTCTATTGACCTAGCTCAAAGTTCATTGATTCTTCTGCCAACTGGAGTTGCTGTTGAATCCCTCTGGTGAGTTTTTCATATCAGTTATTGTACTTTTTAACGTCAGAATTTCTATTTCGTTCCTCTTTATAATTTCTCACTCTTTACTGATAATTTCTATTTGGTGAGACATCATTCTCAAACTTTCCTTTAGTTTTTAGGCATAGCTTCCTTTTGCTCCTTGAACGTATTTGCTCCGTGGGTCTAGACAGCCCCTCGTGTGCACTTCCTCAGCGACAGTTTCTATTGTTTGCCTCCTTTTCTGTGTATGGGTCACACTTTCTTGTTTCCTTGCATGATTCATACTTTTCTTTTTTTGTTGAAAACAGGTTATATGAACATTATAAGGTGATCCCTCTAGAAACCAGATTCTCTCCCCTTCCCAGGATAACTTTTTATTGCTGCTTACAGCAGGCATTTTTATTTGTGTTTTACTGACTTCCTGGATGAGTTCTGTAAATTCTGTATGTATTATTTGTCATTTGTAGCCGTTGACGTCTCCATACAGTTAACTTAGTTGTCAACTAATGATTGGACAGAGATTTCCTTAAATGTCTGGAACCAAATTATTTCCCAGTCTTTGAACAGGAGCTCTGTGTGTGTGTGTGTGTGTGTGTGTGTGTTTGGACACACCTTCAGTACTCAGCCAAGAAGTATACAACTCTGTCTTAGCTTCACTCCTTCACTGAGCCTCAAGATCAGAACAGAGGTGAGAACTTAGGTCCTTTTTGGACCTTTCCTGAGCCTGTGCACAGCGTAGGCGTGCACAAGGACTTCTCAATTCCCAGGACTGTGGCAATTCCCTTCTCTAGCCTTTCCTTCCAAGGTTTTTGGTTTGTGAGTTTTTTGCCCCAAATGTTATCTATCATCCAGGCAGCAGCAAGGAAAGCATTAGCCTGTAACAGTTTTAGACAAATGCTTTAGCACGGGCCGGTTCTGCATCAGGTAAAACAAAGACAAGCCTTTTGAGCCAGTCTTCCAGGGAGACATCAGATCGGTCAAAATAAATGATTAAAATTCTTGTAAATGAGGTCTGTTCTGCTCCATCCAGTATAGGTGATGCAGTGAATTATTTTCATGGCTACCACTGAGCAAGGGAGTTGGCAATGGGAATGGGGTGACTCAGACACCAAAAATCTCGTGGTTCTCACTGAGATTCAGCTGTTTTGTTGAGTAAATGTTCTTATGGTTCCTATAACCCTTTAATTAATTTTCCGACTTCTGAAAAAAAGCGAATTCTGACAGTTCAGGCCAATTTTTCATTGCTTTTATGGAGGGGCAGAAGTTGGAGTTTCTTATTTTTCTGCTGCTTTCTCCTTACTCTTGTGACTTATTTCTTCAGCTGAATGTCAGAGTTATTTATTCATATTGAGGTTTCGACTTGGATTACATTCAATTCATAGATCAATTTTCAGTGAATTGAGGTCTTTATAATTTTGAAGATTTCATTCAAGAACATGATATGCTTTTCTGCTTATGTGTCTCTTTGTAAGTTATTTAAAAATATATAGTTCTTTTACAAATTTTAAGTTTATCCCTTCTTTACTTTTATTTTATTTAAAATATTTATAATAGATAAGTATATAATAAATATGTATGCATATTTATATTTATTTTATAATAATGAAATAGTCCATGAAGTCTATTTTTCTATTATATTTCCTAAGAATATATTGTTGGTATGAGAAAAATCTGTCAATTTGCAGATAATTCTTTCGTTCAATATTTTTATTCACATGGCATCCTTGATATTTTTTAAGTAAACACGCAAAGAGTGATAATTTTGACACCTATTTCCAAATTTATGGTCCTTATTTTATTCTATTCCAATATTTTATTAGATAACATTCCCAAGTACTATTATATCAGTGTGGTGGTAGCAAGCATTCTTGTTTGATTCTGACATGTTTTAGATGTAGTTTTTAAAATTATAAAACAATAAATTTCTAATGATAGAGAAGTTTCAGTAACCATAGATATGATATATATGAGTTTAGCAGAAATATCTGCAGAGTTCAAAAATTAAGCGTGCTTCTTATTGTTGGCTTGAATTTTCTCCCACTGTTTATAAGTAGAATCTTGTTTCACTATTATTCTTTCCCCCTTTTCTTTTTTATTGTGAAATATAATATATTGAAGACATGTATATAAAACAAATGTGTACACCTCAGTGATTTATCATTGAGCATTGTTCCAATAGGTACAGAACCTATTTCCATTTCCATATTTCCAATGGATATTGGATATTTCCATTTCCAATGGATATTTCCTATATCCATTTCTCCAAAAATATATTTGGTATTCTAGCTTTTATGATCATCACCTCCTTGGCTTTATTTTTAATTTTAAAAACATACATCCCTGGGGCTTCCCTGGTGGCGCAGTGGTTGAGAATCTACCTGCCAATGCAGGGGACACGGGTTCGAGCCCTGGTCTGTGAGGATCCCACGTGCTGTGGAGCAGCTGGGCCCATGAGCCACAACTACTGAGCCTGCGCGTCTGGAGCCTGTGCTCCGCAACAAGAGAGGCCGCGATAGTGAGAGGCCCGCACACCGCGATGAAGAGTGGCCCCTGCTTGCCACAACTAGAGAAAGCCCTCGCACAGAAACGAAGTCCCAACACAGCCATAAATAAATAAATTTAAAAAAAATACTTAAAAAAAAATGACTCCCTTCTTTATAAAAAAGAAAAAAATCCCTAAAGCATATATATATTCTTGTTTTTGAACTTTTTATACATGATACACAGTATATTTTCCTTTGTTTTTATACTTACAAATAATGCTGTCTTGCACATTCTCACACATGTCTCTGTTGTTTATGTAACTAGGGCAGGAATTGATGGGTCATAGGCTTGTGTATTTTTAACTATAGTAAATAAAGCCAGTTTTCCAAAAATGTTGTGCCGATTTAAAGACCCGTCATCCCTGAATGAGATTTTTCAGTAGCTCCATATACTCACCAACACTTAGTGGTTTTTTTTTAAATTAATTAATTAATTTGTTTTTATTTTTGGCTGTGTTGGGTCTTCGTTGCTGTGCGTGGGCTTTCTCTAGTTGTGGCAAGCGGGGGTTACTCTTCATTGTGGTGGGCAGGCTTCTCATTGCGGTGGCTTTTCTTGCTGCGGAGCACGGGCTCTAGGCATGCAGGCTCAGTAGTTGTGGCACGTGGGCTCAGTTGTTGTGGCTGGCGGGCTCTAGAGCACAGGCTCAGTAGTTGTGGCTCTCAGGCTTAGTTGCTCCGCGGCATGTGGGATCCTCCCGGACCAGGGCTCAAACCCATGTCCACTGCATTGGCAGGTGGACTCTCAACCACTGCGCCACTAGGGAAGCCCCTCGACGTTAAATTTTAACACATGCTATTTCTCCATCTATTGAAATGATCATGTGTTTTTTTCTCTTTTTTAAACTAACCTTTATTCTTAGAGTAAATCCAACTTGGTCTTAAGGTATTACACTTTTAATATACTGAGGGATTTATTTGGATAATAATTTATTTTGCATTTAAAAAATTTATGTTCACAATTGAGTGGGGTATATATATAATTTTTTTCTTATAAGACTTTTGTTAGTTTTTCATTGTGTAGGTGTTGATTTTATTGTTTTCTCTCTTAATTCAACCTGAAGTAAAGTGAGTCTTATCTAGATCTGGAATTTGTCAACAGTCAGACTGTGTGGACTGCCAATTGACCATCACTTCTTCATTAGTTATCTGTCAAGTAGCTCTGAGATAACAGCTAGAAGCTACTGGGAAATGCACTGTCCAGTGGGGGCTCTGCTGGACAAAAGGGTTTCCCATTTCTTACCTGTGCTCTCGGGCACCTTAATTCTCAGAGTGGTAAGAACAGAGAAAATGTCCAACTTTTTTATTGCTGCCTCTGTATCTTTTAGTACAGGACCTGGCAAATAGTAGACCCTTGATATATAGTAAGTAGGTCTACAAATGAATGACTGACTACAATTTCTAGCACATTTACTGTTAGAGATATTCCTTTAGAACCTCATTTATAAGTGGTGTACTGCTCAAAATGTCCTATTCTAGTCCTAGACTCTCCTACTTAGGCCTAGTTATTTTCTGGAAGTTATTGTCTCTGAATATATGTGAATATGTCAAAGTGGACAAATTCTTATCAGGGACTGAACAGTGGGGTTCTCAACGTAGAATTTTAAAACATGGCTACGAATTATTTGATGCTTCTTTCATGAAGAGGCGAGTGCCTGTCCCTTCCTTATGAATCTGGGTGTTCTTATGACTGTTTTGAGCAAAGACGCATGACCACAGGATCCATATGCTTTAAGGCCCAACATGGAAGCCCATCCAGCTTCTACTCTGTCCGCTAGAATGTTTGCTCTTGGACTCTGAGCCCCGCCGTGGAAGCCTCGCCAGGCTAAGGTTACCTCCTTTCAGAGGCTGTGTCGGTGCCCCTTCAGCAGCACAGCTGAGCCCAGCAGGGGGACAGCGACCAGTGCAACATGGAGCAGAGGGGTCCCCCACCTGGACTTGCCCGGCTTCTGACCCACAAAACCAGGAAATATGAGAAAATGGGTATTATTTTAAATGGCTAAGTTTTGGGGTAGCTTGTAATGCAACAATTGGAACATCTTTGGATATTTTTTCACATATTCTTTATTTCGTGAAGATATATTTTCTTAGTCTATTTCCATTTCCTTTTGAGTTGGTGGTGATTTTGTCCATATTTTGGCATTCCCATTTCTTAGTTTTTTACACTGTCTCTTTTCTCTCTCTTAATAGACGTTGTTTTAAGATGAAGAGACTATGATGGGACTACTAGGCAGGCACTGATTTTTCCATATTTTCTCTTGAAACAGTGAACATGACCTTCTGTTAATATAAAATCAAAGGTGATTCAAGCCATTATATCTAATATTTAAAAAAGCAAAAATAGACAGATGGTTCTATTGCATCCAATGTTGCAATGCTCATGTTTGCAGGCTTTAAACAAGTTTTAAATAACATAATTAAAATCTGCTTGTGTGTAGTCTGGAAAGCCAGTGTGATTTCTTGACGGTCTCTTGCTAGCTGTTATTACACATTTCTTTGCCTTACTAATTCTATTTTCCTCTAGAATAAAGCAGCTAAATGGAATAACACAATTTGAAGTTCCTTTTGGGATCCGTGATTATACTTCTCTTTTGTTAACTCATTCGATTTTAAAATTTAATTTAACTTTTTGGTCATTTAAGAGATCACATTATGAGTAGGTTTTGAAATGTTTGACTTTTTAACTCTGCCTTTCCTACATTAAAATAATCTAAACAATTGATTGACTTTGTGAACTAGAACACAAAGCTAATGCCTTAGGTAAAACCTCTCATAGACCCTATGGGAAAGAGCAACAAAAAGGACCCACCATGGGCTTGACCCTTGAATTGAATTGTTAGTTTCGGGAAGACAGTGTAATTTGTTTATAGTGAAAGCTTCCTGTTAGTTTTTTTGTTGTTTTGTTTTTCTTTTTTTTTAAGCCAGAAAATTGGGTGTGAACTGCTAATGACTAAAACTTGACGTTTGGTTTTTTTCCTTCTATCAGGGCAAACAAGCAGCCAGGAGGAGTAGAAGAATTAGTATTGGATAATTTCATAATTTTTAAAGACTGAAGCAACAGAATGACTTGCTTTGTTAATTTAACAATAATATATTACAAGAGAAATGGCTTGCTTAAGGTTGTCTCAAAACTTACCATTGGAAGCTTGAACAGTTGATACTAGAGAATCCACTTACGGTTCCATTTCTGTTATCAGTTTACCTTAAAGAAAAATTCCCTGAGTGAGGCCTGGGGATAATAACATTCTGCTGAGCTGCTGATTCCAGGGTGAAGAACTCTAAAAACTACAACAGTTAAACGTTATTTAGGAATTTACTTCAGTTCCATTTAAAGTTGAAATAGCATTTTGTTGTCTAAAGGCAAAAAGTATTGGATTACCAAAGTGTAGTTTGACAAAACAATGAGCTATTGCCATTGGAAGAGCAATTTTTAAATGTATATTGTGTCATTCCTGCTTCTCTATGTAGAAGGAAATAGCATAATATTTTGTAAATGCTCAGTAAAGCTATTTTTGCCATAATTTGGACTGAAGGCCTTTGAAATAAATAATGTAAACTGCCACCTGTAGACATACGGCTGTGGTGAAGACCCTGAACAGGCCCTGCTTTTCCCAGCCCTGGCGTTTTATAACGGCTCCACCTCCCTTTCAGGACAGCAGTAAACTAATGGCCATGGTTCGCTGTGTTTAAGACTACAAAACAGGAAGTTATCCATCCATCCATCCACACATTTTTCTGTGAATGACAATTTAAAACCATGTAAGATGATGACAGATATAAGCATTAGCTAAAACTACTAAGTATAATTTGGGGACTAAGGTGATATCTAGAGCAAAGGTTAGAAAACTTTTTTTTGGGTGAAGGACCAGATAGAAAATATTTTAGGTGTGGGCCAGGAGGAAAATTGAGGATATTACGTATGAACTTATATAATAAGAAAGGAAAGGAAACAAATCTCAACAATGTTTTCACTAGCGACTTTCAAAATGTAATTATAAAATTGAGTGCAATTTTTGTTGTAATGCAGATCTGCAGATGAGAAGAATGAAATAATATTTTTTGGGAGGGGTAATATTGTATTTAATTGGGGTTCAAAGTTAACATTCCTTATATCAAAATTAATTGCAAATGTTCATCTGTTAATGCTTATCTGTAATGAAATTCTACATTTTTCATTGTTGAAAATTTCTTTTCACACAGATAGGTATTACCAAATGCTGATATCAACCCACAAGTATTTGATTTTAATTGAGCATATTCATTCCTTGGCAGGTAGTCATAGAATTCCGTTAGATTTTACTCTTGATATTTGTCTGTTAATATTTCATTAAGTTGCAGATTAATCACCTTCAGTTGAAGGTTAGGTAGGAGCTCTTAACATGCAGCTAAATGGATTTTGAATTGTGGAAATTTCTTTTGCCCTGCTGGAACTGTTACTATAGTCTGAGCTTGGGAAATATGTCTGCTTCCAATGTATATGGGAATGGAGATCTCACTTCTTGTTTTGACTTCTGACAGCATGGGAAATGTACAAACCCTCTGTTACTTTCGATTCAAACATTAGTTGTCATCAAAATGACTTTAGTGCAGTATAACTTTTGCATGTAAATATTGTTTTGCCTTGTAATTTTAGGTTGAATTATTAAGACACAGTATCAAGCTAATTCCACAGTTCTTCAGTGTTTGATAAAAATGGTGGAAGGCAGTTTTCATTTAGAAAACTTTGTCTCCACCTTGAACTCAACAGCTGCAATAGAGCTTTACTGGTGCTGAGTTGCTGGGCTGCTGTGTGGTGAGCAAGTCAGTGCTCAGCTTGTATTTCTGACAGACTTCACAGCCCTGGGGAAGATTAGGTAACCAGAGCATTAAAGCTCACCATTGTCACTGCAGGTTCAGTGAGACAGGATAGATCAAAATACCTTCTGCAAAGTAGGTAATAAATAACCCTAAGCTTCACACACTTTACATTCTCAAAAGTGTTGTCAAGCTTTTCCCTCCACAGGTTTTACCACCAGCAGTTATAACACATCTTAGTGGATTCTTCAGGTTGTACCAAATCCATGTTTGTCTCAACTTCTTTTGAAATATTCTCATCTGTAGTTGATCCGGGCTGACTATTGACTGAGACTAATTCTTCAGTCACTTTGAATTACTGACTTCTCAAGTCAACAACAACATTTGAGAAAATATTATCAGTAACATTTGTTGGCTCGTCAGGAGTCGAGGAACAGCTCTTGAGATAATTTTCTTTGTTGTTAGTGAACTATTGGTGTTGCCACAATGTCCTCAATTCTTCAACATCCTTGAGTCGAAAGGCTAACAATCTTCCATGAGCTTATTTGCTGGGGCCCATTTCCATGGCTGCTGCAATCAACCGTGATCTACTTAACTCACAATTGGTTAATTGTTCTGCTTTGTTGAGATACTCTGCTTCAAACTTTCTTCCTTTTCTGACCATGCCATCTGTGAGTTCTGATGAGCCTCGGTCTGGCCTGTGGGTGGACGAGGCATCCTTTGGGCTCAGCTCAAGTGTCATGGCAAAACAAGCACGATGTTGTAACGGTTCTGTAACACAACTATCCACACACCCCCGCACCCCAATCTGGCTCACTGAGTCCACTTTTCTTTTCTTGTTTTGACAAGGAAATAGAACATCATGGTACGGAGTGTGCGGGGGGCTTGAAACGCTGCCGATTGATATTGCACCGCGTGGCGTGTGGTGCAACAAGCACAACGTGAGCCATGGGACCCACATCAGGTGCCCACCACAGCCACCCCCTCTGCATCATGGCAGCAAGTATCCACTGACAACATGGGAGCACGTGGATGTGACTTTCTTTGTGGACGCTGGAATTTGAACTTCACGCCATTTTCGTGGGTTACAAAAATATTCCCTAATTTTTTTCAACCACTTGGAAACGTAAAAGGGGCTCTTAGCTCACTGGCCTGTACAAAAGCAGGCAGTGAGCAGGGCTGGTTCCTGAGCCCAGTTTGCGGACTCACGGAGGAAAGTCGCAGAGAAGTCAGGTGCAGTTTGCAGTCAGCAAATGGGGAGGAGAGGACTCCATCCCAGGTAAAGGATCCAGGAGCTTGACCCGGCGTCACACACGCTCTGGTTATGCACCCATGTCACGCCTTCACTCAGCTAAAGGTCAGAATTGTAGGAAGTGTGAAGGGTGGAGCTTGCGTGGGGCACCTCCGTTCTGCATCGCTCGCCCACTTGCGGGCCCACCGCGAGCCTGCAGACTGTGGATGTTCCTGCTGCAACCTCAGCGTCTCACGGACGCTCTGCCTCTACCTTTCTCCCCTCCACCTCCTCTCAATAGGTCAGGTCAGAAAAAGGGCAAGAAAGGAGGAAAACACGCTGCTTTGGGGTTACACGTCCAATTTTGTGCATGCCTTATTCTTAACCAAGTCTGTTAAGGAAGAAGGCCAGAAACCCAAGGTAGAATTTGGAAAATCAAATCTTAAATGGAAAGAACAGTGTTTTTCAGAATTCAAAATATTTTAATTTTTAAAAAAAATCATAAATAATTTAAAAAGTTATGTTTACCTTGGTGTTATTTACATCATTAGAAACGTAAGCAGTGTTGTTTGAACTAAGTTCTAATCCATGCAGAGGTGCAATAAATGCAGAGTTAATATGCTGCATAGTAAGATATTTTTAAAGTCCATGGGCCTCAGTAAGTGATAAAGACACATTTTCAGAATATTAAGTTAATGCGCGGAGTCTGAATCAAATCAGGAGAGCAGCGTGGAAGCAGTCCGGTCAGTGCCCCACGCGTATCCCAGGCTAGAAAGGGCACACCTGGTCTACAGCATCCACTCCACTTCTGTACAATCTAGCAATGCAAGGTACCGGAAGACCCAGTGTAACAGAGGCGTACTTTTTGAAGATGACAACTGTAGGTATTTTTACCTACTCTACCTATGTTTGCCTGTACCGCTGCATTCCTATCTTGTGAATGTGCTTCTGTAAACTCACTGGGCCCTGCTTCCTCTTTTAAGTCTTGGAATCACTGCATTTGCCCTCATTCAAGCAGGCTTGCTCTTCATTTGGTACAGTGTTCTGATTTCTTTGTGCTTCCAGACAGCAATTACGAGGAGAGGCAGGGTTTAGAGATTATAATTCAGACATTTGGAAAAGTTCTTACTATTGTCTGTTCAGATAGGCACCAACAAGACCCTTGAGTTTTCTTTTTTTAATCACTTACTTCGAGTCCTGTCAGCATGTGAATGGGTTAGAATTTGCAGTTGCTCAGTGTTTGTTATGAAGGTCAGAGGCCTGTGATGGCACACGGATTATTACGTGCGTTCTGATGATTGTCTCCCTGGAAATGACAGACGTCGTGGTGTGCGCCAGTTTTCTTCCATCAAAGGGAAACGTGACTAAAATGGAAAAATTACTGCTTGGACGTCCTCCAGGTGTAGCTTCTAAAGTTGCAGCATTTCAGTTTTTAGCTCAGATGAAATACTGCACATTTGCAGAGAAATTGCAATTCCACTGAAGACAGGAAGATGTTCTAAAAGTGCAGATGTACACCCTAGGGTTAACTTCTGGAAGCTCTGTCTATCAGTTTAACAGCTTGCAAGGTGTTCGTAGCAGTTATATCCTCCATATACACGTAGCGCCTAAGGCGGGGTCTGGCTGGCGTGCCGCAGAGCACAGCGCTTCTTCAAGTGTGGTCCCGGGGCCAGCAGCGCCAGCCTCATTCAGGAGCCTGTTAGATGCAGACTCTTCCCACCACCGCGCCCCCTGCCCCGTCCTCCTGAACCAAAAGACCTGGGGGTCGGGCCCAGCGAGCCATATGTAATCAGCTCTCCAGGTGATTCTGGCCACACAACGTCTGAGGGCCACTGGGGCGATGGTTAAGGGGACTGGGTCTGTCAGCCCTTCTCAGACTTCAGGGCCTTCAGAGAACCTGAGATCCTGGAAGACACAGATCTCATTCAATGGATCTGGGTGGGCCAGGACCCTGCCTTTCTAACAAGCTCACGAGCGATGTTCACTGCTGCTGGCCCAGGGAGACACCTGGGCCTGGGAGTGCCAGCCGTCTACTTGGGGCTGAGTCTCAGCTCCGCCCTGCGACCCGTCACTTAGATGGTCCGCGTCCTGCGGTGGGGTCAGTGTGTGCGTACGTCTGAGGGAAGGGCTCTTGCTGCTGCAGCCCCAGTGGGCTGAGGTTGGTGGCTTCGTCCAGGTGGCCGCGGGCACAGCAGGGAAATCACTCAACATTAACTGTCTCTCTCCGTCCAGAGAGACCCCCTGAGTGGAGCTAGATCTTGACAATTAGCAAGTGGTTTTTAACTGACTGGAACTTATCACCATCTTAAGAAGACTCTACAATAACTTGACTAGCAAAGTTAAGGCTGATACATTTTTATATAATCGGTATTTGTTGCCATAGGCAAATTTGCTCAACTGTGGCCTGGTCATTGTCACATGGAACCCCATGTGCCACTTATTATGAGGAATGACAGCCAAGTAATACTGTCTTTGTTGATAGATCTCATCTGAGGATCTCTGGCAAATTACACAAAAAGTAGAAGATAAAGGTTTCATTTCTTTTGTAGAAACCCTAAGCCTAAAATAATTGATTTTTATAAAAGCTTTGAGAGGATGTTAAGAGTGGGTAACAAGATACCTTCATCTAAGACAGAAGCCTGCTATGCTTCCCAATGTTATTATGAATGTATTCTAATATACATCAAAGTTGAAAGAGTTTTGCAGTAAGCAGTTGAATTCCCATTATTTCGATTCTGGGATTAATATTTTACCACATTTGCTTTATCACGTAACTATCCATCTACCTTTCTCTTTATCCACTCAATAATCCATCTGATTTTTGATGCATTTCAAAAGAAATTTGACACATCAGTACACTTCCTGCCAATACCTCAGTATCTATGCTTTTAACCAGTTACTACCATTTTAAACTAGAATTTTGTCCCACTTATTGGCAAACCTCCCTTTTAAAGGCATAGGAGCCCAGCATGCTATACCAAGGACATAATAAAAAATAGACGGGCTTTTAAATTTGTGGCTTTTGGGCTGAAATCTTGTGTAAGTGTCAAGCTAGGTTGATATGGGTTTAAAATAATGAGAAAAAGATCATTAATGATTGGAGTTTAATTGACAATTGGTTCTTCTGCTTTATGTAGCTGTGGGAATACTGGGCAGACCCAGGAAATGACAGCAGAAATTAAAAATGTCAGCTGGCTACAGGCACTGAAAAGTCCCCAAGACATGTAGCTAACACATTTAAGTTTGCATTTTTTTTCCCAAGCTCTCTCATCTTCATTCCAAAAGAAGGAGCATGTAATGAGCTGATGGATGACAGGCTGTAATGTCTGGGGATGGGTCTTGGAAGCCGGAGAGAGAATCGTATTCCCTGAATGCCTGCACTCATATTTCTTCCCAGAAACGTTTACACAGCATACGGGTGAGGGACCGGTCACCCATCATTAGCTTGGTGAGGACCATCCTCCTGACCCGAGTATGAATACATTTGTAATGTCTTCAGCTTTGGACCCATTAGTACCTACCCTCGATCTGAGTTTCTCTTATTTTTTCAGGAGGTTACATTGTGGCAATTGGCTGTACACCCTTCAGAGTTTTCTTGGTGGTGGTTGTACGTGTGACCCCCCTCAGTGACCCACCGCATTCATTAACCTCGGGAACACCTTCACTCTTACCCTTGCACTTGAGCTGTCGTCTGAAGGCTTGAGAGGTTTTCCCAGCTGGACATCCCAATATTTTCAGCCCAACTCCTCCACTCATGACGTGACCAGAGACGTCTTGCTTACGGGCACAGCCAGAGAAGCACTTGGCAGGTGTCTTTGACCCGTGTGTTCTGATAAAGCTCAGGACAGGACAACAATCTGATCTTCCCTTTGGCCAGGTGCACATTTCACAGGACGAGCTACTAGGATTTCAGGGGCCCTACCAAAAGTTTTCTTTGACCTACAGAAGACTCAGCTAACCTCCTGAATCTCAGTTCTTAGTTGCTATCCAAGAACGGGCAGCATAAGGGCCCCGAAGACATCCCTGTGCAAATCCCCAGAACCTGTGAATATGTGACTGCACGTGGCAAAGGGGGATTAAGACAGGTGGAACGAGGGGCGCTAATCAACCGAACTTGAAGTTGAGATTTTCCTGGATCATCCAGGTGGGCCCAGTATAGCCACAGCGTCCTTAAGGGGGAGGTGGACCAAGGCCTGTGTCAGCCCAGAGCAGGAAGGCGGCCCGGCTGGCACCTCGATCTTAGCCCCGTGGGGCCCGTTCTGGACGTCTGGCCTGCAGAGCTGTATGGTGACAGGCTGATGCTGGCTGAGGCACAAAGTCTGTGCTCGTTTATTTTCGGCAGCAGTGGCAGTGGTGTCGAGCAGGCCTCACCAGGTGGGGCCTGAGATGTGGGTGGCCTGCATTCCAGGGACTGTCGAGCCTCAGTTTTGGTGGCAGAACTTTCCAGGGATAAAGGGCATGGGGGCCCGGGGTCCGGTCCCGCCATCTCCTGTCTCGTGCAGTCGGGGTCTTCAGAGGGATCCTGCCTGCGGCGAGGGGGGGTCTCGCACCTGGCCTGCTCTCCTTCGCACGTGTACGCGCCCCCTTCTCTCTCCCTGTCCGCTGGGCCACTCACTCATTCGTCCCATCGTTCATGCCCTCCAGGCGCAGGACTGCGGCTCCAGCCTGCGAGAGGGCTGCAGGTTTGCTGGCCACACGGCCCGGCGAGCGCACGGGCGGCTGGTCGTCAGCCTGGAGTGGTTTTTGGTCCTGTCCTTGGGTTTTGTGCTGGGGAAGCGTCCGGCTGCCGTCTGCAGTAACCAGGTCCCCACCCCCAGCACGGGGACGGGATCACGCCAGGGACACAGCGCTTGACCTGCCTCCCCGCCCGCCTGCGGGGAGCGGCTGCCAGTGGGTCCCACCAGACAGGGCAGCACCAGGCTTCCTGGGTTACCGATCAGCTGCCTTCCAGACACCACTTTCACCTTATCACACGCGTCCTCAATAACTATGGAACAGGATGTGGCAAGATAAAGGGTCAGTTCACACCCCACTGGTCCAGAGTCACCTAACGAGAATATTCGCATGTCTCAGTGCCCGAGAAAAGTTCGGTTCTTCACACACCTTCACGCGCCGTGGCTCCTGCTTGTCAAAGAGTTCATCGCATTTTCTTCTGTTGGCTAGGTTAATTTTTGTTCAATATCTTTAAGCATAAGATTTTTTCTGAGGGTTGTGTTTGTGGCATAAAGTATTTTATTCATCTTGGCACAATAGCTGGCATGTGGAGGGAGACGGAATACTCTCTGCTTCATGGCCCAGGGGGAGCAGGTATTCCTCAGCTATTGCTAAAAAAAAAGATAAACAAAGCTGCGTAAGCAAACCCCCCCAGAGCTCAGTGGCCTGAAACGACCCCTGGTTCTCCCGCTGTGTGGTTGCCTGCTGGCTCCACGCCACTGGGACGCCGGGCGCCTTCCTGCTAGACCTGCAGGTAGCGTGGGTGGATCTGACCTGCCGGATGGCAGGAAGATGCAGGGAGGTGCAGGAATCTCGGGAAACCGTGGCAGGGATTCCAGCTCCTGCAGCCTCGCAGCAGGCGGGATCGTGCACTTGCCAAACACCACCACCTGCTTCCCGAACTTTGGGAGCCCCATGGCCTCTCTCACCCTGCCATCCCCATCCCACACCAGTGGGTTCTAGACGGGAACCTTGTTCTAGAAACCCTAGGAACTAGAGTGCCCCAGACACCCAGCATCCCTGCAGCGAGGCGTGCACAGAGGGCGGCAGGGTCCCCGTGAGCTCCTGCTCAACCCTTATCTCCAGGCGCCGTCTGGTCCTGGGCCCTGCGGCTGGTGCCACCGCCTGGAGCAGCTGGGGGCTCCTTCTGATGCAGCCCTGAGGGGCTCATCGCTTCCCCTTGCGCCTCTTTCCCCCCTCTCGCGGACAGGGGTGCAGCACGTCCTCCTCCCGGAGGGGAGAGCCGTCCCCCAGAGCGATGGCACTGAGAAACATGCGGGCCCCTGGATGTTCGGGGTTTTCTTCCCCCCTCTGGCTCACACGCCTCACCTCCAGAGGACGCACAACTTCTGGCTCCAGATCCTATTTGCCTGACACCCTCGAGGCCAGGGACCAGGGGAGGCAGTCAGGTTTCCTGCTGAGTGAAAGACGTCCCAGCTCAGATGCTGAAGGGACACGGCTGTCCCTGCGATGAGAGGATAAGTGGCTCCTGGTAAAAACACACACAGAGCATCTGCCAAGGTTGACAGCCTGCGGCCAGGGGCTTGTCGGCTTGGCGGGCAAGCACGGAACTCCCCTGGAACAGCAAGTTTGCATGTGGTCCCCATCTTGTTAAGCATATAAAATACACCTTTGTTTTCCAAGAGGCATGTATTGCATGCAGGCCAAATCAGGATCATAGGAACTAAAATCTCTTCATTTTCCAAGTGGTTGAGAGCGGCGCTAATCTCTGCCGCCCCCCCGGGAATGCGCTGTTGCTTTTGGCTTCGATCTTCTGCTGAGTACGAGTCCAGTTCCTTCCCTCCAGTGGCCGGTCCCGCGGAGAGGGAGCTGGGGGCACTGCCAGCGGCTGTGCAGGTGGGCGCACGTGTGCACCTGGGAGCCCGGGAGGCACAGGCCAGCAGGTCCACCGTGAGGCGGACTTCGGGCTGAGGCCGCTTGTCACCGAGCCCCCTTTCCAGCCTCCTCCTGGGCGTGTGCACAGGACCGAGTGGGTCCAGCTGTGTGTGTTACCGGGACCCTTCGTGGTCAGTGAGCTGCCCCGGCCTCGCCGCGGTCAGACCCTGGGATGGAGACCCCTCTCCCCAGGGTCAAGGGCGGCCACGTGGCCTCTGCAGACCCTGCTGCCGGCATCTCCCGTGAAACGAGGGCCCTGTTTGCCAGCCACCCAGGCACGTGCTTTTTCAGAAATGTCATTCTCCCTCGCCGATGGGTTCCCCATCTTGCGGCGAGGGAAGGTCTTCTGGGCTGCTTTAGGTGGGGAGGGACGGTGATGTGTGTGGCACTGGTTGCCCACGACTCCACACCCCAAAATCACGGAGTCCGGGCTTCTCTCCGGACGCTGCTCCTCCAGCCCCGCCGGGCACAGGTCTGACTCAGCCGCTCAGAGCTGCTGAGGTGCTGCCGGAAACCGCCCGACGTACACACGGCCCCCCTCCGTCTGGCCTGAATACTGTGAGCCTTCATATTGGGGAGGGTAATTCTTCCCACTTTATTTCTCTTTTTCAGCGTTAACTATTCTAGGCTTTGTGCCTTTCCGTATAACATTTAGAAGAAGCTTGTCTATATAGACAAAAAAAAAAAAAAAAAAAAGCTGGATGTTTGAGAACAGTTGTATTAAACCCATAGATCAACTTGGGGAAAATTGACATCTTGACTGAGTCATGCAGCTCATGAACTTACATATATCAACTTATCAAGCCATCATTGCCGATACTGACTTTCTTCTTTAAAACTTCAATAACAAATCATATCAACTGTTTGATGTCAATTCTGTCATGATTCTGATAAATTTATTTCCTCATTAGTTAATATATGAGCTGGTTGTTTTCCATTTTAATCCTCTTTTATTTTTAGCAGTCTCAAATAGTTTCTGAAGTAAGAAACTTTAAATTATAAATCAGCAGTATATCTAATAAACGCTTTTCTCATAGCTTACCTATATATGTTTATATTTAACTTCCAATGTTCTTATGTACTTATAACTTACAGGATTCAATTTTTATACCCCATTACCCATTTAAAAATTTTACTTACAATTATGATTTTGGGGTGTACATTTTATTTAACGTTTGTACAATTTCTGCATCAGCGTTATGTTGTGCAGTGTGAGTACTTCAAGGGGTAATTATGTCTTGTGAGTCACCCACCGTGTAACTGGCACATTTTAATAAATGCCTCTGTGCTTGTTTTAGCAAGTGTATTGATTACCTGCAGCACCATTCCTGGTAAACCTTTCTGCCCAGAGAGGAAGCGCTGTAACTATTCATGTTCTGAATCCTCATTTAACAGTTTTCTTCCCCGTTTACTGGAGGAAACGCCTGTGTTACAGGAAGTACATTTCTGATGACTCCTGTGCATATTCTCAGCCTGGCTAATTCTCCATGCTGGAATTTAATCCCCACCAACTCAAAGCTGCCTGCCTTCATCTTACTGAGGGTCTCACACCTTTCCACACCTGCCTATTCAATTCCATGACAACATTGTGGGAAAGGCGTTATTATCACCACTTCTTGTGAGGGAAACTTGGGATTCTTGAAGGTATCTTGCCCAAGATACCACATGGAACCATAACTCAAATACAGTTTTCTTTTTTTAATATATATATTCCAAGTAAAATATGGCAAATGCCGGGTTATTGTATGTCTGGCTTCATAGACTAATATAGTGTTTGTCCTCTCCAAGCCTAGTTAGAAGTGCAGCGTGATAATAACATGTACCAAATCATTTTTGGATTTGGATTAGCTGATTAAAAATGAAAAGGAAAGCCTACATCCTTGTACTCCATTCCCACGTACATAAGCAAGTGAAACAAGCTGGTTCATTTTGTATCGCTCTGTAACTAGCAGCTGAAAGTAACAGAATCCTAGGAGGTAAGGACCTCACACTTGCGTCTTGCTGAGCGTGTGTGTTTGTCTCGTGAGGGGAGATGCATCCTGGTTATCCGTTGGGCAGAAGATTGAGTGATCTTTCCCTATTTTAACAATGTTGCTAGATGTGATCATCATGTCTCAAAAGCCTTTGCAGAACTCACAAATACCTGTACATATTATTTTAAAAGCTACATTAAACACATGGCATATGATTTAACAGCACACATATACATGAATGTTGCTCTTATAAAGTTTCTTCTCTGCATGCAGAAAAAAGAGTTCTTTAGCATATTGCTAGTTGTGTAGTATCTTTAAGATATTTTAAATAACATTTGCCTTTATATCCAGTTTCTTGTTATTGCGCAAGTAACCACAGACAGGAGACGAAGAACTTATAGGTTTTTGACCTAGGAACTGCTGAGTGGTGGTTACACTTGCGGGTTTGGAGAAAAGCACTTTGGGTGGGAGAGGAAGTGCCCTGAGTTCAGGACTTTCGTGAGACAGTGATGGAGCTGCCTCCAAGGCCGTGGGACAGATGCTTCTGAGCTGACTTTTGGCCTTTGCTGCTGTTGGCAAAACCTGTGTATTGTTTCATGGTCGTTTGCTTCTCTCCATCCTCCGTCCTGAGTGCTGGCTGCTGGAAAGGGTGTGGGCATCATTAGTCATTTCAGGGGAACAGCCTTTGGCCTTGCTGATCCTCACTAGGATTTCTCTACTTTTTCTTTAATTTTTGCTCTTGTCTTTTTTCTCTCCTCCTGTGTTTAGTATCATTCATTTGTACGTTTCTAGCTTGTTCAGTTGAATATTTCACTTATTTTCAGACTATTTTCTCTCTTAAAGTTCACATTTAAACCTATAAATTTCTCTCAAAGTACCAGTTTAGTTTCAGTTTTGGCATGAAGTACTTCTGTCTTCATTTAGTGTTAACTATTTTAAAATTTCTGTAACAGTTTCCTTTGTAGTCAATGAATTACTTAGGAATGCTTTGTTTTTGTTACATTTCTGACCTAGTCCCTGGGATAGTGACCTGATTCCTGATTAATTTTCATAAAATTTCCATGTGTTTCTGAAAAAAATTGCATATATTATATGTCTGTTGTTACAGGATTCTACTTAATATCCATTATGTCATATCTTTTCGATCAAACTTGATGCTGAGATCTTCTAAAACCTTATGATTGATTATATTTGCCCTTTGACCTGCGGGTTTGTAATGAGGATGAATTAAAACCTGCCTCTCCATTTATGCTTCTTCAGTGTTTCCTTGTAACCCTTCCAGCTTCTGCATTAGGTGTCCTGACACTCTGTGTATAGTTTGTGATCATTGATCTTCCCAGGGATTTTTCTTTGTATTATTATTTTTCATTCATCTTATTTCCCACTTATGTTTTCGGAGTTAAATTAATTTTCTTTTATCTTATATTAACAGCACTAAACCAACTTTATATTGGTTAATATTTATGTGGCATAATTTTCTCATCTGTTTACATTCAATCTCTCTAGTTGAATTTCTTAATTTTATAGTTGCTGCCTTTTAACTGGAGAATTTACCCATTCATGATATTTTGGACTACTGATATATAATGTTTAGACTTACTTTTACAAATGAGTTTTGCTGTGTTTCATCCTGTGCTTTGATTCTTTTGTTTCCCTTTCTGCCTCTGAGAGGTTGCTTTTTAAATATTTTTCCCGGTGTTGGTTGGAAGCTGAAGATTGTAGTTCTGTTTTGTTTTAACTATTACCCTTTAAAAAAATACTTATTTATCTATTTATTTATTTTTGGCTGTATCGGGTCTTAGTTGCAGCATGTGGGCTCTTTGTTGTGGTGTGCGGGCTTCTCTCTAGTTGTGGAGCACAGGCTCCAGAGTGCGTGGGCTCTGTAGTTGTGGCACATGGGCTTAGTTGCCCCGAGGCATGTGGGATCTTAGTTCCCTGACCAGGGACCGAACTGGCATCCCCTGCATTGCAAGACAGATTCTTAACCACTGGACCTTGAGAGAAATCCCCGTTTTTAACTATTACCCTTAATATTGTAATGTATATACTTAACTATACATTTTAATGAAAGAATTTAAGGTTACTCTGTATCTCTGTTTCCACCTGGACAAGAAAAAAGGTCTCAAGAGGCTGATGTGATGTACCTTCTTTTGCCGAAAGACATCTTTTCATAATATCTTTTTATTTTTTTCAGTGAGGTATTGAAAGTAAGTGATAATATCTCTTGGTCTTTGTATACCTGAAAATGTTCTCATTTTGCTGTCACTCCTAAATGATAGTTTAGCTTGGTATACATTTCTAGATTGACATAGTATTAACATATTAATAATAATATTATTATTCACACTTTGAAAATATTATTTTATTGCTTCCTGATATCTAATACTGCTGATAAGGAATTTGCCATCCTTTACCTCTTCAAATATTGTTTCTCCAAAACTGCCTTTATTATTGTGTTCTGGATTCTTTTAGATATATTTTTGAAACCCTTAAAGTATCATCCATGGCTCTTAGCTGATCTTTTATATTTTAAAATCAGTTTGTCTCTCTAAGCTGAATTTTGGGTGATTCCTCAATATTATATTCCAACAAACTTCTTTCAAATGTCCTTGCAGGAAATATTTTGTCCTTGCAGGAAATGTTCTGCCACTTTTTTAATATCCATTTTAAAATTTCGAATATGTTCTTTTACATATCCACCTTCTTATACTTTACTGCAATTTGTAAAATAATTTCTTTTTTAAAATTTGGCTATTGTTCATTCATCTCTTTGGGGATTATAAGCATACTTATTTTAAATTACTCTTCAGACTAGGTTTTTTATTTCATATTGACCTGGAATGCAGTTATCTTCCAGCTGTTATTTGGTTATCTGTCTTAGCATTCAATTTAAATGTGTTTTTATGATTTTAATTTACAGACTTATTTTTGGTCGAGAAGCATGCTTGGTCTTTCCCTTTCTCTTTCTCCACTGCTCTCTCCCTGAACTTGGTTTTTGCAATTGCTTCTTTCCAAGTTTGTTGGGACACAAGCGCAGAACCCGTGACAGGAAGACCCCGGTTCTGGTCGTCTGGCAGCTCATGTCAGGATCTTCTCCCTTGACGAGTCTGGGTCTCCGTTAGGCATGCGTTTAGCTCAAACTGCAGCACCAGGTCCTAGTGTAAACGTCAGCCTCCCTTCAGGAACTCAGGAGTCCCCACCATTCCTGGGCTCCAGTCTTTTTGTGGAGACACTCCCTGCCCGAAGCCAGGAGCCCAAGGCATAAGCTTGTGTTTCTGTTTCATTTCTGCTCATGGAAAAACTGTCTTGTTTTGAGCCTAGCTATGCCAGTTTATTTTTCTCTTGTTATATTTTAGATATAGTTTCTATATGTTTGAAATAAAGGGGCTGCTTCAAAGCTTGAATTAAAAACTTGATCTTAACTAGAAGTTTCATTTAGATATTGAATAATAGAACTGTAAGAGAGGTTAGGAATTTGGGATTTCACACTTCAGATATAGTTTGCAAACTTAAAAAAACAATTCCTAAGTAATCTCCCCCTCACCCTACCCCCAAAATAGGCAATCTTCAGATTCATTGCCATAAATTTGACTTCACTTTGTCTATGAAAACCTGTGAAAATTTTGGTGCGTTATCGTTGAGGAAATGGCCACCTTCTCCCTTGTTTAGTTCTTTCTCAGGTGATGGCTGCAAACTGACATCATCCATTTCCCGGGAACCTGAAATTCCCATACACGGTTCAGTAACTTTTTTCTCCTTCAGAAAAATTCTTGGGTCACAGTGAGAAGAGTCTCTACTTGATACAATATGTGAGTGATTATCTCAGTCCAATTCTTTTTATGCAGCAGTACATTGTGTGTGTGTGTGTGTGTGTGTGTGTGTGTGCGTAGTCAGTGATATATGGATAGTTTAAAATAGCCCATAACGTTGATTATCCACTTGGAAGTTCAGCTCCTGAACTTGGGCCCTGTCATCAACACAGGTGAAGTTTTAGGCAGGTCAAGGTTACGATGCTTCACTCTGGAGGTTTCCAGGCCATGAAGAGAGTCGCTGGTTCTTTAGAGATATCGGATAAGTGGAGATACCGCACGTTCTTCTAGTTATTTGAAGCACAGATTCTGCCCTTCTGAGCTGGAGTCTGGAATGCCAAGTGGGCTGCGTCTGCAGAGTGTGAGGCGTGGGGAGAGCAGCCCTTGGGATGGTGTCTGGCGCAGCATCTCCCTTCTATCTGCACGGAAGCTGCAGAACCGGCAGAGTCGCACGCCGGCCCGTGAGTGGACTCTGGCAGGTTTGTGGATCCTTTCCTTTCAAGCGGGGAGCACTGCACAGCCGTCCCCAGCCCTGAGGAGGCGGCACTGGGAGTCAGAAAAGCTCCCGCCCCCGGACCCCCCGCCAGACCCCCCCCGCCCCCAGACCCCCCCCCCCCCCCACACACAGCCGGATCTCCACGCTGACCCTGAGCAGCAGCGATTCGTTCCCTGGGCCTCACCCTGCAGACTCCCAAAGCCTCTTGGAGACAAACAGGCCTGTTAAGTAGCCCTCCCCTCCCCAGGGCCTGTCTGCTCCCGGGTGGAAAGCAGCCACTTCCTGGCCTTACCTGCCCCGCAGGAGTCCAGGGACACGGGTCGAACTACCTCTAATAACGACGCAGGGAGTTTTCGGGTCAGGAAGGACACAGCTGCTCGAGGCCTTTGTGCGGAGGAAATGTCCCGTGGAGTCTGCGATGGCTGGGTGACCCTGCCCCCGGCTCAGCCTGAAAGTGGGCTGTTCCAGAATGAACGCCTCCCTGGGTCAGGGGCTCAGTGCTGAGTCGTCCGGGGGAGTCTAGCCAGGGCAGACCCCCGTGTCCCCGTCCAAATCCCACCCAGGCCCAGAGCCGCCTCCCGCGGAGCACAGGGCAGAGACCCGAGCTGGGCCGGGGCTGGTGGAGCTGAGTTACAGGAACGGCTCACGGGCGAAGCCAGAAGGACAACCACAAAATATTTCCACATGTCAGACCAGCAAACTTAAGCGACGTGGAAATATTTACCCTGGATTAGAGACTTCGAGAAGTAATTAACTTATAGAATTTAAGTCTTTGGAGAGCTCAGCCTTGGCCCATGGTGGGACCGTCTGGAGAGATTTCAGAAACCATGGTGCCCAGACCCATCCCGGAAGCTCTGAGTTAATTGATCAGGAGTGGGATCTGAGTAATAGACAAGGACCCTCCATGAGGCCTGGGTAATCAGACAACGGGCTGAGACGGGCGTGATCTGACCGGTGGCACCGTGCCCTGTGGGAGAGACAGGTTACACCCGCGGAGGTAGGTGGTGCTACAGCATGGGACTTCTTTTCTGAAATCTGTAAAACGAAACAGGTGACCATCCAGGCTGCAAAGGGGGAACAGTGGTGCGGTGCCTTCTCCAGCTTTTCTCTGCCGTGACGGCCTGTGAAACTAACACTCTCAAATATAAGCTAGTTTTAGGCTTTTAATCCAAACTAAATCCTTGCACTGACTGCCTCTGTCAAGGCAAAGCGCCTGTGTGGAGATGCTGTTAAAGGTTTCTGCTGTGGAGGTGTTACCTACGTTAGTTTGCCCCTATATTAGTACTTGTCATATGTGTACCTCAATCCCCAATCTGGAACACAGTTACAGTACTGACCCCACTTGACAGATGATGAAACTGAGGTACAGAGAGGCTGGATAATTTACCCGAGGTTCCATAACTGGTAACTGGTCCACTTGCCTGTGAGTCTGCACTATTTCTGCCTCAATCACAGCGAAATCCTTGCTTTTTTTTTTTTAACAAGATATTGAATATAGTTCCCTGTGCTATACAGTAGGTCCTTGTTGTTTATTTTATGTATAGTAGTGTGTCTCTGTTAACCCCAAATTTCTAATTTATCTACCCCCCATTCCCCTTTGGTAACCACAAGTTTTTTCTCTGTATCTGTGTGTCTGTTTCTGTTTTGTTAGTTCATTTATATCATTTTTTTTTTAGATTCCACATATAAGTGAAATCATATGATATTTGTCTTTTTCTGTCTGACTTACTTTGCTTAGTATGATCATCTCTAGGTCCATCCATGTTGCTGCAAATGGCATTATTTCATTCTTTTCTATGGCTGAGTAGTATTCCATTGTACATTCGTACCACATCTTCTTTATCCATTCATCTGTCGATGGACGTTTAGGTTGCTTTATCCTTGGTCTTCTTACGATTTTATTCCATACTATCCTCTAAAGTTTTGTGCCAGGTTAAAAAAGGGGAAAGAGAGTTGGAGACCTCTCCCTTTGTTTTCATGCTGGCTACCAAACAAAATATAGAAATATAATAGGATAAGGGGGTTTTAATAGTGGATTAAAAAAGATCAAAACCAACACATCATACTGTCCCCATAAAGAGAGGTAATTCAAATTGGCTATGTACAAACCATTCTCATACTGCTATTTTTCCTTATCTACTCACTGTCATGTTTGAAGTAACTGGATAAGAATAACATTGAATATAATCTTAAAATTCTGCTTTAGAGAACATTTGAAAGTCTGTTTTCATTTTAAGTTTCTTCTTTTGATGGATAAGGCTGAACGGTAAGTTTTTCATGGAGATTTCAGACCTGCCCCCTCATCTACCACACGGTCTCCCAAAGCATGTGAGCAAGCAAATTCTTACCAGGCCCAAGACAAACAACAGCTGTGCCAGAGAGTCTGGTAGCTGATTCATCTTGGCACAGATATGCCTTGTGTTTTAATTAGGCAGGAACCCAGGTCTGACAATTAAACAGTGACATGCCTTTCTCCCTTCACGCCAGCGACGTGTAGGAGCTTTCTCTCCCTTTGCGTCCGTGCTGTTAGTGGTGGCATTAATGATCAGGGACGCCACTACGTCACAGGACGTGTGGAAGGTGGATTTCCCATCTGGCGTTCCTGTGATCTCCTCGTCACCTCCGGCTGGGAGGGGGAAACGGGTTTACCGGGGAGCGTGTAGTGATGGGTCTCTGGGTGTGAAAGTGTTCAGCTGTTGGGACGATTTTCAAATCAAAGAGTTTTAAGCAAATAAGACTAAACATGCTTCTTTTACAGCATTTTTCATTAATTGCCCTTAACACTCCAACCTACTAAGCAGGATTGAAATAGAGATTTACTCATGCTCACTGCTCAGAGTAAATGCGATGATTTTTCTTGTTTTTTTTGTTTTGTTTCTTTGCTTTTGTTTGTTTTGCAAGGATGCTCTGAGTTTGGGGGTTTATTTACGTTTAGGAAAGACATCTTGTGAAAGGATGGTTTGTAGATAACCCCACAGGCCAAATTAGAAAAAAATTGTATCTTATGCTGGATTCATGCAGGAAAAATCGTACATTGGAAATGTTTGGATTTTATTCGCATGATGGTTATGGCTTACGTTTGGTTACTTCTTGTTATTCACTTTCTCCTAGTTCCTTGTTGACCTAGGACCTCGCTCATGGGGTTTACCACCCTTCACAAGCAAGTCGGCCCTATTATCTGGGGGTGGCAGCTCTCACAGCAGGCGAAGGCCGGAAGGCCCTGTCCAGCTCCTGACGGGTCAGCCAAGGATTGGGTGTTGACGTCCGGCCAAGCCAGGCTTTCCCTGCTGCCTTCAAGCTGGTGCCCCTTCTCTCTCTGAAATGCTTTCCTTCAGTTTACACGTGGAGCTCACTTACACCTCATGGCATCTTCTCACATTCTAATCAAAATGCAGGAGATATTCCTGGTTGTCACAGAGGAGGGTGATATTTAGATGATAAAATAATAGTATTTACTATATGCCAAGTACTGTTCTAAGACTTTATTTATATTAACTTAGTTCTCAGATCCCCTGAAGTAGATGCTGTTCTCATCCCCGTTTTATAGATAAAGAAGTTGAGGCAGAAGAGGTTAGGTAACTTTGTCCCGATTTTATGGATGAAAACATTGAGGCAGATGATCTTGTGTAACTTCACTGAGGACACGGCCGCTGAAGGGCAGCTCGAGGTTCGAACCCCACCTGTGCCCGGCGCCTGTGCTCTGCCACCTGCTACCAACAGTGGGCCGTACGTTTTTGTATGGAGAACAAGGAAAGTATGAAGGTTCTAGAGAAACTTGAGTTTAGAGAAAAGCGGCTATTTTCAGACCTGTTTGTTTAGACAATAAAATATAGTAGGCAGAGCTGTATGGTTTGCCCCTCTTGTTGCAAACTTGGAAGATGGCTCTGACTGAATGAAGAAACGGGCCTCAGAGCTTGTGGAAACACGGACACAAAGGACACATTTAAACACTTGTCTCCCTAATGGAGGAAATCGAGGCAGATGGAGGCTGTGTGATGTTTCATGATTATGAGGAAAGCAACGAACAGAAACATTTAGTTCTTTAGCAACCTGTGCTGTTAGAAACAGATTTACAAGTTAGATGTGTACCGAGTGTGAGCGCCAAGTCTGGACTTAGAACCTACAGTGCTTGCCTATTTTTGGTGTATTCTTCAGTTACTGTTAGAATAAAACCCATCTGGTTATTAGTTACTTTTTCAGGATTGCTCCATTGTATGCACATAAGGTGTGTGATATTGAAAAGAGGTCTTTTTTTATGCTTTGGGCATTAAAACACCTAGAGAATATCTCCCTCCCCCAGGTCCCACCAGGATCACAGTGGAGACCATCCCACTCCCTCAGGTCCCACCACGATCTCGGTAGAGACTGTCCTACTCCCCCAGGTCCCACCACGATCTCGGTAGAGACCGTCCCACTCCCCCAGGTCCCACCACGATCTCGGTAGAGACCGTCCCACTCCCCCAGGTCCCACCACGATCTCGGTAGAGACCGTCCCACTCCCCCAGGTCCCACCACGATCTCGGTAGAGACCGTCGCACTCCCCCAGGTCCCACCACGATCTCGGTAGAGACCGTCCCACTCCCCCAGGTCCCACCACAATGGGGTTGAAGAACATTCCTCTCACCCAAGGTCTCCTGAGCCCCTTTGCAGTCAATTCCCTCTTCCCACACTGGCCACATTAGATTTCTGTCCCTACGTGTCTTTCCAGGAAGCCATATAAATTGAACAATACAATGTGTATTTAGTGTATGGATTCTTCCATTTAGCATAATGCTTTTTGAGACTTTTTCATATTGTTGCACCTACCAGTAGTTTGCTCCATTGTATGGTTATCACACTTTGGGTATACATTCACCAGTTGTGGATGTTTTGGTTGCCTGAATATTAGCCTGTTATGAATTTAGTTACAGAAACATTCATGAACAGCTCTTTGTGCCAACATATGTTTTCATTTTCCTTGGATACATACTTACATCTGGGATTTCTGGGTCATATATTAAATATATGTTTTACTTTATAAGAAACTTCCAAACCATTTTCCACATGATCATGCAATTCTATGTTCCCAGCAGCTGTGAATGTATGAGAATTCCACTTGCTTCACAATGAGGGTAGGGTATTTTTTATTTTAGCACCAGCTGAATATAAAGCAAAAAGTGATTATGGGCCCATTTCAGTTATGGATAGACCTATGTGAATCCTTAATAAAACATGGCCCACTGAATTCAATTGTGCACTTAAAAATACATCTTGATTAATATTTATCCCCAAATGCAAGATTGTTTCAACATCAGAAGATCTAATGACTTAACTCACTACTTGGATAAGAGAAAATATTTTGTATTATCTCAGTAGACACAGAAGAAGCATTTACATCCACTACTGTTTAAGATTAAAATGAACTCTAGCAATGTAGGAATGGAAAGGAGAGTTTTAATCTGGCATAGGTTATATGACAAATTTTAGAGCAAATACTTTACATAATGGACAAATTTTACAAGCACTCTCCTTACAATCAGGCACATGACAAGGGTAACTATTCTGACAGCTCCTTTTCACATAATACTGGGGATTTTGGCCTATAGAACAAGGAAAGACAAATAAATGAGAGTGAAAGGGCTTGAAAGAGGAAAGACAAAGCTCTCATTATTTGCAGCTGATTTGAGTCACTTAACTGGAAAAACTAATAGAATCATTAAGCTATTAGAACTAATATGATTCAGCAAGGTTGTTGCATGTAATAACTAGTTACAATGATCAATACACCAATAGTAAGTAACAAAACTTAAAAATAAGATTTCCTTTGTAATAGCAAATAACTCTTGAAACTATCTAGGAGCTGAACTACCAAAAAATAAATAAAAAATGACCATGGAGCAAATTTTAAAACTCTAATAGCTACATAGAAGATCTAAATAGTATTCCCCATCCTTCCATAATTTAAGTTACAGCCTAATATTATAAGGATGCCAGTTCTTCACTATTTTATAAATTTATTGCAATCTCAATCAAAATTCCAGTAGCACTCAATAAGCTTGTTCCAAAAAACATATATTGGAGAAAAAAGACCCATAAAAAGCTCAGTCAACTTCATATTTTCCCTATTAGATAATGAGAAATACTTCAAAACCACAGAAATGAAAACAATATGTTATTGGTTCAATAACTGAAATAAAGCCAGAGGAATATAATAGAGAATTCAGAGATATTTGTGGATTTAATATTTATTAAATATGGCACCACAAAGCAATAGGGAGAAGAGAGATTATTTGGTACAATGTTTAGGAAAAATTAGCTCTCTATTTTGAGAAGAAATAAAACTGTATTTCTATTGAAAAATGCATACATCTGATAACTTAAATATCTAAGTTTGAAAGGTAAAACTGTAAGTAAGTAGAATAAATTATAGGAAAGTAACTTTGTGACCTGTGCTTGGGAAAGACGTTTTAAACAAAACTTGGAAAGTATAAAACACTAGACAAAGAACTTTGGTGAATTTATTTTCATCGAAGTTAAAGATTTATTTTCAGTGACGAACACCATGACAAAGTTAATGGCCAATAGCTGACAGTAGTACTTACAAATGAGTAATATATGAAAAAGTGGACCTTGATTCTTGCTGCATCTCAGAGTCATTTGGGGCCTGTGTTTTGGTGTTCCTGTTTTTGCCTCACCCCACCCTAAATGAACCCAAGTCTCTAGGAGTGGACATGGGCACTGGTATTTACCTAGAGCCCACCCCCATGTGATAAAGATTCATAATGAAGCCCACCAATTGAGAAAGATTATTGTGTGTACCATCCTGGAGACTTAGTATAAAGTATGGGTTTATTATTATTTAACTTTTCTAGAACTCATTTTGTTCTGTCAATGACAATTAAATTTTCCCCTACTTCTGGTTATTTCTAGTTAATATCCCCTCAAATAGTCCTCCTTCTACATTTTCTTGGATTTCTCTTCTTCTGGAATTCCTATTAAATGAATATTAGACTTAGTCTGTCATCTAAACTCTCTTTCACATTTTCCATCCTTTCAACTCTATGAGCTACATTCTGGATGATTTCTTCATATCTGTTTTCCAGTTCACTAATTCTATCTTCAGCTGTTTCTAATCAGCTCTTCAGCTCTTAACCCATCAATTGACTGTTTATGTTCAGTAACTACTCTTATTTCTAGTTTCACTTTGGTTCTTTTCAATCTTTCCATTCTTTAATATGGTGCCTTATACTCTTATTACGTTTCTAGTCATTTTAAACAATTGATTTAAAGACTGTATATGATATGGCTCTATTGTCTAAAGTTTTTGTACTCCATTTCTGCTGATAATTGTGTCCACCAACTCTGCTTCATGGGGAAATATTCAAAGATGACCATGATCAGAGTTTATCGTGAGGGTCCTGCATGGCTTTAGTTGAAGGAATGATTGAGGAGGGTCTTGGTTTGCTCTGTGAGGTGCTCTGGGAGTCTTCCTGGCCAAGACCACATTTTTTGTTTTTGTGAGCTCCTTGGCTTGGATATCCTTGTTTCATGTAGCATAAGTTAAAACTGTTTAAAAATCCATAAGCCCTGTGCTTATGGATTTTGGAGGCAATTTCCTCACCTCAAGCTAAGATAGCCTTGTCTTCCTGGGCATCTGGGTGGTCTTTCTAGTCCACACTTCACTCAGCTTTGGACACATGAACCTTCTGGCTTTGTGTGGGTTCCTCAGTCCCAGCTCCCTTCCTGAGATCCCAAGTCCTTGCCTTCTGTGTCCATATGGCCAGTAAAGCCTGTGTCCCTCCCCTTCTTAAAACAGAGACCAGTGATTTCCGGAGGCTGACAGAGTGTGCCTCGAAAGCTTACCACACTGTCTCTTTTTCATTTTTGCCCTTATTTTCTTGCCTGCTTAACTATATACATTCATGCATCCTGGGCAAACCCTGGAATTGTTGTAACCTTCACACAAACTGCCCTAGAGTTTGCTAGTGGAATCAATATCCCTGCTTCAGTTGGGTATCTTAATCTTATTTCAGAAATGGCGTCAACCCTGTCCCTCATAGCTTGTCTTTTAGTCTCCCCACTGTTCTGGGAACTTTCTACCCATATGGTTATCATAGGTGCATCAAGTCGCTGAACACACAGTCCCACTCTGGTCAAATTTTGAAATTGAAGCTGAGAAGAAGCAGTGGCAGAGCTGAAACCTGGTAGGTTAAGTGACGTAGATTTTTGTTGTGTTTGTTTTGTTTTCTTCTGGCCATGTGGACCAGAGAATTAGAAAGACATGGTTTCCAAAGAGAAAGAAGAATAAGGAAATCATGTATCAAGGAGCAGACACAGGTGATGAGGACAGAGTCTTGCTGACAGTTAAGTCTATGGCTTTGGCTTTTCCTGACTCCAAAATCCATTTTGTTCTTTGCTCCTTTTGATATTCCCATAACACATAATAAAATGCCTTCTGTTAAGCTAGTTCAAGTTGGGTTTCTGTCCCTTGCAACCAAAAGAGTCATTCATGTCCCCCTCTGAGTTCTCACAGCGACTTTCCAGTCCTCCCTGCAGATGAATTGGGAGAGTTTTCCTTTTCTTGATTCTGGGTTGCACTTTGATACCTTGCTCCAAAGGGACTCAGGTCATGTCTATACGTCTTTTAAAAAAGCGTCTTCTAGAGCTAAGTCATTCGCTGTCTTCCTACAGGTCCGTTTTCCATGATGCTCCCGGCATCTGCCCTGCTGCCTCCTTTTCTCTCTTCAGCCACCAAGTGACACCTGCTCCACAGGGACCAATGCAGTCACCGGGGGTCGTACAGTGTATATTCCACATATATCAAGGGAGACCTGACATTCTGAGGTTAATTCCTGGCCAAATTGGAACAAAATCCATGTGAATAAGATCTACTGCATCTACCCACTGGATTTTGTTGCTTTTCTCTTTTCTTAATGGTTCAAGAGTTTGGAAATAGAAGTGCTACTGCTATCTGAAAATTGTTTATGTTGTTTCAAGATCTGTTCTAAGAAAGGGTTATTAATGTTCTAAGGTGTTGTTAGTATGAGATTTGTAGCAGTGTTTTGCAGACTGAGTTATTTTTTTTTTATCCTGGTTGTGTGTGGTTTATCATCATTGTCTCTGATATAATCCAATTCAAGAGACATTGTAGGGCTTCCCTGGTGGCGCAGTGGTTGAGAATCTGCCTGCCAATGCAGGGGACGCGGGCTCGAGCCCTGGTCTGGGAAGATCCCACATGCCGCGGAGTGACTGGGCCCGTGAGCCACAACTGCTGAGCCTGCGCGTCTGGAGCCTGTGCTCTGCAACGAGAGAGGCCGCGATAGTGAGAGGCCCGCACGCCGCGATGAGGAGGGGCCCCCACTTGCCGCAACTGGAGAAAGCCCTCGCACAGAAACGAAGACCCAACACAGCCAAAAAAATAAATTAATTAATTAATTTAAAAAAAAATGTACTTAAAAGAGACATTTTAAAATAAATTTGACACATGCCCATGAGTATAAAATTATTTTGGATCTTGTGAATGAGTGCAATTCTGCCCCAATGTGAAATCTCTCTTTTAGCCTTTTCTTTGAAACAAGAACTAAGTTCTCCTTCTAGAACAGTACACTGTCAGCATCAGTTATCGTATCAGGTTATTACCGTCACCAGGCCTCGATCTTCCAGCCTCCAGACTGTGAGAAATCAGTGTCGGTTGTTCATACACTGCCCGGCATTTGGTGCTTTGTTTAAGACCTGAACTGGCTAAGACAGGGTGTTTGTAAGTGTCTGGAGGACGCACAGTGAGCTAGAGGAGGGGGTAGAGCCCCTGCTGGTGGCCTATCCGTGCAGAGGCCTCCCATTGTTTCCTGGCACCAGCCCACTCAGGGCCCCTGGGCTGGGCCATATCACCATCTCCAAAGCACCTCTGGGCCCAGAGCCAGGGCGTGCGGGTTTCTGTGCAGTTCCCACACCCCATGTGACTGTGGGAACTCTGAATGTCCATCTGCCCCCACCACAGCAGACACAGTGTTTATTACACAGGTGTAGACACGAGGAACACTGGACCCAAGATCAAAGTCAACCTGACCTTGAGATGGCTAACGGATTTTGTTTAAATTCTTGACCACAATACTGAAGGGAGTAATGAAGTGACTTAGGAAGATGTATTGGCGGACGTTTGCGAGATGGGCTAGAAGGAGGGTGGGTGAATGAGGACAAAAGCTGAGGCGCAGGTCGCGTGATTCCAGTGTGAGGGATCAGGACCCAGCCTAGCACAGCGGCCGTCTGAAGGTGGGAGCGGGCGACGACGACAGGCATTGGAAGGAGAGGCAGCGACAGTAAGATGCTCAGTATGTCGTTTGAATAGAGGGAAGGTTCAAAGGTTCATCCAGATTTTATATCATTTGACAGATGGGCATCACAGTGGGACGAGTGTGAGTTAACTGGATTTGAAGTTATACTGTGACATCCAACTGGTCATAGATAGAGTAACATTGTAAATATAGAATTTCAGTGCAGGTCAGAGGTCACTGTGAGGCACCTAAAAATACCAGAGTGGCAGACCTATGCGTCATACACGCGGAAATGACCGTTGACTGGACAAGGTTAAGGTCACTGATGTTAGATTAGTTCTCTGTCGAGGCACTTGGCAAAGGGCACACCCATCCTGGCGGGTCCAGAGCATGTTTGTCAGACCACTCTGGCCCCTGCTACGGAGATCTCTTTCCGCTGACGGAGTATTCCAACTATGGACTTTCACTGCTTCCTTAGCCTTTAAAATGAAAAATCACTTCATTTATTTGTTTTTTAATCAAGTTGATGAAAACAGTCCCCATCCTGTGGTATTTTTTAAAAAAAAAAATCCACTACTCTTTGGGGAAAAGAGATAGCTGGGGGTCTCTGAGATAAGCCTGCCCAGTGCTGGTGTGATTAGAACATTTAAGCCAACCTGGGACCTTGTGAAGGTGACTGTGAACACAGCACAGCCCCTCAGGGCCCGGAGTCAAGGGTGGAATGTGGAGCAAGGAATGAGCTCTGAGTTCTCAGACCTGGCAGTAACTCATGGCTAGGACTCTGCTCAGGCGGATGTTGCTGCAACTGTCCTAGTAAAGGACACAGCCACTGTCCTGCTGTGACGGGCGGGTCCAGCCCCCGGTGGTGCCCTTAGTGAAGCCCAGGACCCCAGCGCCGGCTCTGCAGGGACCCAGCCCCACACGGTCTGGGTCCCAGTTCCTCTCAAGGTTCTGGCCAGGTCAGCGCAGGCTGGGGTCCCGGGTCGGTACACAGCACTCATTTCCCCATGTGAGGTCAGGCCGGTTAGACACGGGAGTCGGGAGACGGAGAACGGAGAGCAGCCTTACGGCCGAGAAAGCGGATGGGAGGCAGGCTCACCTGGGGCCGTGTTGTCCCCGCCGCCTCCCCGCACCCCCCAGCTCACGTGGTGACGGCCTGACGCCTCTGTGGCCGTATTTGGACGGAGAGTTGAATCAGCCCTGGGACTGGCTGCCGTCTAAGAGGAAGGGCGCCCTCCACGTGCCCGAGGGGCGAGAGGCCACGTGCGCGTGTGGCGAGAGCGCAGCCCGCGGCCGGGCAGTGGCCTCGCCAGAGCGGGCACCCTGCCCTTGGATTTCAGCCTCCAGGCGTGTTGTTAAGCCCCGCGGTGTGCGGTGCTCGGTGAGGGCAGCCGGTGCCCGTAAGCCCGGGGCCGGAGGCTTGCTGGCCTCTCCCGCATTCGCTCCCGGAGACGCAGCCCGTGCCTCGCAGGGCTGGTGCCGCCGCGGGGGCCTCACCACGCGGGTCCGGGGAGCTAGTGGGAGGGGGTTGGCCAGGCACCCTGGCGCTTGGGCCTGACCCAGCCACCCCCACCCCCGTGCCCGCTGGGCAGCAGTGGGTGCGGGGAGGGTCCCGGCCCGCGGTGTCCCGGGCCCCCTCCACGGGAGGCCCCGTCCCAGTGACCGCGGGTCGCCAACGTGGTGCGTCTGGTCCCTGAGCTCTCACGGTTGTTTGGGACCGTGGGACGTTTAGAAAGGACACCTTGTCCCCTTTGGGCGGTGTAGACGGATTGATTCTGAGCTCAGCAGTGACAAATATTAGAATAGCAACAAAATGCAGTTTGGATTAATCACGTGTAAGCATAGCACCTGCTGTATATATAGATCTTACTATTTTTAATACATTTTGCTCTGTGGTCTAGAAAATTGCAATAAGGAAAACGTACCCCTTAAGCTTACTCTCCCCATAGGTTTCTCAGTTAATAAAAGGTGATCGAAACCACACGTGTTTTATTTTCCATCGCAGCCCGTCACAGCCACCGTGGGCGGCAAGCTTCAGCCGTTTCAGGCAGAATGACGCTGACCTGTGGGCTGGAGGCCGCTGGGGGCCCGCGTGGGGCCTGCGTCCGGGTGCTCGTCCTGTGAGCGGCCGGCCGCGTCTATGCTGCGCTCACATCCGTGGGCTGCCCACGCCTCAGCAGGAATCCCCGCCCTGGAAGAATGGAAATGGCCTCCAGCACTTGTGCCCAGAGTTTAGGAAAGTTAAAATAGAATGTTCTTCAATACAAAATAACCTAGTATTTGTTTCACAACTTAGACTTTGCAGAGAGAGAGGGAAGGGGGAGAGAGCGAGACAGACACAGACAGAAGGACAGAGACAGAGACAGAGGTTGGGAGGGAGGGTGGGAGAGTTCACTTCGGGGCGGTGGGAACACAGCTGTGGTGGTCCTAACCCCAGGCCTTCTGGTTGATGTGCCCTAGTTTTACTGGGTGAACGGGCCTTTGCCCGGGGCCTCCATCTCACACACCTTAGCTTCTGGGCCTCCCCCCGCCTCTGTGAATGACCGTCCAGTGGGGACAGGGTCCAGTCGCCCCAACACGAGTTCCTCAGAGATGTATCTGCCTCCAAAGGTCCCACAACCAAGTCTTTCTCAGATCCCAGAAGAGTCAGGATGCTTCTAGAGCAATTCCAGGTACAAATGACCAACAACACAGGAGGCCGTCCACATGGAAACACCTGTGAAGATCTAGCGTTACCTGTCCCGCCTGGAACCCTCCGAGCCCCCCGACTACCCCTACTCCCCTTGCTCCCCAGAGACACGACTGCCCCAGCTCCTCAGAAACGTCTGGGGCTGAATTCCTGGACTCCTCACTGCAATTTCAAACACTGACCATAGATACACACACTTCTTCTTGCAGAATGAGAAGCAAAATTTTAGAATAACTCATTTTAATTTTTCTAACATTTACAGTTATCCAGACATTTTTATCCATTTATAGTAATTATACTGTTCTTCTTTGTTAAAGTAAATTTCACTTAAAACTAGTTTAAAATAGGTAAATGGAGCATTCTATGGGCAAGTGAGCCCATAGAACCTTATTTAATAGTCTTAAGTTCAGTTACATCATTAAAATTTAGAAATTTGTGTAATATTATTCTTAATTCTGGTAAAATACACATAAAATAGAAAACACCATCTTTAAGTGTACAGTTCAGTGGTATTAACTACAGTCTCATTGCTGTGCAACCATCACCAACATCCATCTCCAGAACTTTTTCCTCTTGCAAAACTGATATCCTGTCACCATTAAATCCTAATAACTTCCCCTCCCCTCCCCCAGCCCTGGCACCCACCGTTCCTCTTCCTACCATTCTACATCATGGGACTCCTCTAGGGACCTCGTTCGTATCAGTGGAAGCACACAGCATTTGTCCTTTTGTGACTGGCTTTCTACTGAGCATCATGTGCTCAAGGTCCATCGGTGTTGTAGCAGGTGTGAGAATTTTCTTCCTGTTTAAGTCTGAACACTATTCCGTTGCACTGATGGACACGTGGATTGCTTCCACACCTTAGCTATTGTGAATCGCACTGAGATGAACACTGGTTTCCAAGTATCTGTTCAAGACCTTGCTTCCAATTCTTTTGGAAAAATACCTGGAAGTGGAATTGCTGGATCATGTGGTAATTCTATGTTTAATTTTTTGAGGAACCTCAAAGCATCTGTACCATTTTACATTCCCACCAACTGTGCACCAGATTCTGTTGTTTTTAACATGCCAGTTTTGTGTATGACTTTCATACTAAATGTTAGTTTATGTTATATATTGCTTTCATTTTTATATAAATTTTCGCCAGAGTAAGTCCTGAGTCCCGTTACGTCAAATGTGACTTTAAGAAAATAATTAATTTAACATTATTTAATGTCAATAATAATAGCTAAATAATATCTTAAAGAAAAACCTCTAATGTGTGAGATTTATCAAGGGAAGATGCAGGACAAAGTAAATTTGGAAAAGCTACTGCTGAGATGACAGCCACATCAAGCCGAGGGGTGCGGACAGCGGGGCTCCGGGGCCGCTAACTCAGGCTAGGGCTGGACTGTTCTGGACTCAGAAGGCCTCCCCGGCTGGTTTCGATGCACAGCAGTACTTCTGCACACACCAGCAAGGGGCAGCGTGTTGCTATCATTGGGTGCTGCCTAAATCTCTCTTGTTGAAATATAATGTTTATATTTTATTGGCATCATAAAGCAATTATACATTTTCAAGCAATGAGCAAGTGTACCATATGTAAAAGTGATTGGTCCTTCTACCTTCCTCAGAAAGCAGTATTAAAAATAATGTATTTATATAGAACTTTTAAAAACTAGATCTCATTTCATTATCCCATTTTTATAATAACCATTGGAGTTTGTTAGGTATTATTTTCATTTTCTAAATACTTGACAAAGGCTGTGTCACAGTGAGAGGAGTGATGAAATTTCATCTTGGAAAACCCATTTAAATGCATTCTTTTCACATACCAAATTCATAGGTTTAATCAGCCTGAGAGGAACTGGCTTTTTTCAGGTATATGTGAAGAACATTGCTGCACCGGGCTTCCTAAGACACTTTCACCAGGATAAAGACTGCTGGGATGGCAGAGGAGGTGTGTCCGCTGGTGGAACCAGCATTGGAGATGGGAGGAGTGATGCTTGTGACATGGAGGGTAGAAACCAGGGGGTGGAGGGCATCCTTGCTGAGAGAAAAAGACCCCACAGGAGGCTTCTGAGGAGGCCGGACTGGGGAGGTGACCTCCTGAGGGCCGTGGGAAGACAGCTCATACATGACAACCAGTGGTTGCAAAAGCATCTGGTGCACTGTGGAAGGAGGTTAGCCAGACCATCGTCTTGACCCCATTAGGGTTTTGCAAGGCAGGCGTTCCCCATCTTACGGGCAGGTAGATCGAGGCAGCCTCCTGTGAAGGCCTTGTTCCAGGTGGGCTGCCTGGAGGAGGCGGGATGGTGAGGAAGCCTGCTGGCGAGCGCTTGGCAGGGGAAGCGGCTCTGCTCTCCAGGGGGCCCGGCCTGGGCTGGAAAAGTAGGAAGAGACGTTCCCCGTCATTAGAGGGCTGTCGTGCAGCCCTGATGGTTGGCTTTTCTTTGTGATCCAGGAGCCGGACTTAAGCACCCACCTCAAGGAGGGCATCCGCTGCCCTGAAGGAGGTCTCCAGCAAACACACCGTGGCCGCACTAGCGAAAGCCAGGCCGCGTCCTCGCAGAGGCTCCTCTGTTTGCAGGATCCTGGTTGAGTTTGATAACTGACCATTTGGGCCACTTGTTTTTTCCTCTTCTCATGCTTTACATTCCTGTTCCTATGTTTTATCAATAAATTCACCAATAAAGAGTGCGGCCTTGAAACCCTGGGCTCCCACCCTCAACCCCAAGAAAAGCAGAACCCAGGCCCATGCATTCTTTCTCTCTCTCTCTCTCTCTCTACCTGTGACCTCACTGTGTGGCCCCAGGTGTCCTGGGGTCCTGTAAAAAATAAACCTTTATTTTTTTCAAAGTTTCCTGATGATTTTTGCTGAAGGATGTCTTGCAGTCATAATAAGAACCACAAGGGCCGGTGCAACCACGACATTGATTATTATTATTATTTTTAAAAGAAATTCACGTTCTTTTATTTATTTATTTATTTATTTTTGGCTGTGTTGAGTCTTCGTTTCTGTGCGAGGGCTTTCTCTAATTGTGGCAAGTGGGGACCACTCTTCATCGCGGTGCACGGGCCTCTCACCATCGCGGCCTCTCTTGTTGCGGAGCACAGGCTCCAGACGCACAGGCTCAGTAGTTGTGGCTCACGGGCCCAGTTGCTCCGTGGCATGTGGGATCTTCCCAGACCAGGGCTCAAACCCGTGTCCCCTGCATTGGCAGGCAGATTCTCAACCACTGCGCCACCAGGGAAGCCCCCACGACGTTGATTATCGATAGGCTGAGATCTACACAATAAATTGGTGTAGTTGGCAGGGCTGTGTGACTGCGCTTGGAATTAACCAAGGGCGATGCTTCTTTACCTGCAGCTTGCTCAGCAACCGTCTGACTCAGGTGAGTAACACCATCCGGGGAAGGAGCGCCGCTTGGCGGGGGCTGCAAGCTGCTGTGTGCTCCTGCTTATTATCGCCTCTGTCGTGTGTTCCCTGGGGCGTTGACCCAAAGATCACGGCTGCCATAACAATCCAACACTCTCCCCAGAGCAGTGTGATCAAGGCCATCTGTCTAGTGACTAACCATAACGGCCTTAAATGACTGTTAATGTGGGGAGGGTTCTCCACGCCTTGAGGCCAAGGAGAACTAAAGAGGAGGATTGGATGGCAAGGCTATTGTCATGGTCCAAGGAGAGGCTCTGGGCTAAAGGACATGAGGACAGGATTCCGTAGGTGAGGAGGACGAGAGACCTCTGCCTTCAACCTCTGAGTCGGTGAGTTGTGCCCGGACTACGTGTCCTAACCCGGAAGAGTGAAGTAACCTTGCACCCAGAAACCAATGGCACCACCCCTGACCCAGTGGGATATTATGGATCCAATCCCTGGTGTGATGTTGCTAAAAAAATAATGGACAAATATAAATGTCCGGAACACCTGGTGCCAGCACTTCCTATGAACCCTGAGGAGGTGCATCAGCTCCTTGACAAACGCAAAACACCATGGAAGGCTCCTGGGTGTCGCTCTGTGCCGTGCACACCAATGTGCCAAGACTCTGGATTAGGTCCCAGAGGCCTGGCGGCCTTTCCCAAAGACTCTCTGCATTGCCCTATGGAGGCAGACCCCAGTCCCGGAGAGGTGTCTTGGGACACCCCGGAGAGGAAAGAGGCCGCCTATGAAGAGGGCTCACAGTGACGTCATCCCGAATGTTCCAGTGGCAACACAGAAGATTCAGGTAACAGGACAAAATCAAGTAGGAACTGAGATCAGAAACTACACCTTAATTAAAATGGAAACTTTTATTGAAGATTTTATGCAGCAGAAAGGAGAGAGGGGAATGAATTGGCTATTGTGGGATTTTTTGTTTGTTTGGAATGAGCTCTCAGTTATTATTCACAGCTGCCAAAGTGCACCAACTCACTGGTATCTCTAAACATCTTAAACTCTATAACATTCTTAAAGTTCCTGTAATTAGGAGGAGCACCCTGTAAAAGTAAATCTCTGGACTCAAGGTCAAATGGGCCCTCCTCAGGGTTGGAAATAAAGAGGGGGTCATTTGGGTCACTACTGTCATGGAAACGATAAACCTGCTGGGCTTCTAAGGGTTAAGAATTCTAAGTAATATATGTTATGAAAACATCTAGAAATAAGGAAATGTCTATATGCAAGGCAAATAGATGTGTTTTTGGGTATGAAACGTATGAGGTATGGAGATTTTTTTTTTTTTTAAGGAAAAAGAAAATAAATTTGTCCTAAAGTAAAACTGGTTATTTCAGAATGGGAAATAGGAAAATAAAGGACAAAATGGGGTATACAGTTGGGAAGAGAGAGAGAAAAAGAATTTTATCTTGTGTAGTGAAGTTGGGTAAACTTGGATCATTATTATAAGGTGTGTGTGGTTTTTTTTTTTAACCTAAGCTTTAATAGCAATCGTATGCTTATGTAATTTTCTTTCATCAGCTGAAAGGACAAAGTTTTCTTGGAGTATTGGTATGCTTCTGATAGATTACAAAATGCTTTTCTTTACCATAAGTAATCTGGCTAGAAAGCAAAGATTTTGTGTTTTATCAGAAGAAATAATGCTAAAACTTCTTTATGGATATTCTGGCATGGATATATGTTATTAATATGTGTTCCAGAAATTATATGAAATTCCTAGAAATCTTATATGTACGTTATCATTTGTAATTCTCATTATCATCTTAAAATGTTGTATGTCATAGAAATAACCAAATTTCCTTGTCAATTGCATTATAATGAATTCTCATTAGATATTTAATCATGGTCATTTTTAAGTCTTTTGTCATTTACGGTTATTGTTTTACTCTGACGCTTTTTACAAATGTGTTTCATATTCAGAGAGATTCATGGAGAGGTCTCTGACAAGTATTCTGGAATATAGGTTTCTGGTAATGTTCAGATCATACCACTGACCTGGGTAGGAATTTACATGACACTAATAGAGAAACTGATGGCTTCATGAAACTGCCAACAAAAGATCAAGATCGACAAGAATTAATTACATGGGAGTGAATGAACTGATGAGGATAATTGTAATTTTGTGACTTTTTTTGAAACATTGTAGGTTCTTTAACCTTTTGTTTTTTCCAGATTTGGGGAATCCTATTCTCTTAAGCTATCTATGATTTACAACAATTTGGTAAAGTATATCTTTGTGAACAAAGGTGAAACATTTATCTTTTTCTCCCTACATGATCCCTCCAGAATTAGAAAACTCTCAGTGAGCATTCTTATTTTCATGGCAATATAGTTATTTGCATAAGTTCAATAAGATTCTATTCTCCTTGTAACAGGACACAATCGGAAACATTATTTAATTCCCAAGACTTTGACTGGAAGGTATTATTTGAGAATGTGCATAGACTCAGATATGACCAGACAGTTTGGAAAACCAACCTAGTAGCCTGCTTACAGGGTTCCTGGCAGCCTTATCAGGTGAGTAAGGGAGGTCACTTCCTGGCAGGTGCAGGAATGTCAGGATATCTTGGGGGCCTTGAGAAGAGAGCAATTAACTCAAATCTATAGGTGTTGGCAGGCAAAGCCTAATGGCAAGTCCTCGGCTTGGCTTCCTAGCCTCCTGAGGCTTTTAAAAATTCAATCTGAGATTCCTTATGAAAAGTTCCTGCAAAGCAGACTTAAAAAGAGCCAATATGGTCAGTTGGAATTCTTGCTGCACTTATGTAAATAGTCAGGCCAGTTTATTGAAACTAGACTTAATTTGTAAATAAATTAGTCTTACTATGTTGTCTTTGATAGCAAGGGGATGATTGTAGACAGAAAAAAATGTTTCAGTAGAAACTATAATATACAGTTGTGGATATTAGATTCTAGTTCTGTTAATAGTATTTGAGGTTTTGTTTTTGACCTGTAAAGTAGACTAGGTCCTAAATTCTCCCTGTTTCCTCTAATCTCAGGCCTAAGCTCTACAAACTAATGTTTACAATTTTTCTCCCACCCTCTGACTTGGAATCATTGAGAACTAAAACTGCCTTTTTCCTGAAGCCATGCAAGCTAAAGTTGGACAATTTGATATAAACTTAGAGAAATCACAGCAGCTCATGTTGCCACAGCAGCTTCATGCTTGTTGCTGTGTGGTCACTCAGAAAGACCACCAGAGACATTCAAACTGCAAGTAGGGAAAAGATGTCAGGTTGCCATTGCCTGCCCTCACTCTATCTGAAGATGCTTCGAACCCAACATCTAGAAATCTTACCTGGCTGCCTTCAGAACTCAGAAACTGGGATTATAGTCTGCTCCAATCACTAACCATTGTTTTTCCTTTGTTTCTGTAGAAACACCTCTTATTAAAAACCTGATGCAAGTATGTGCACCATGTAGGCCTAACTTGGGAAACCCACCTGCATCGCCACTTCCTGAAATGAGACACAGCCTCTAGTTGAACTGACCTACTCTTGGGACTAAGAGAGGGTTCAATGAGATAAAGATGACCCAGCAACTCAGGACAGGTTCAAACCTTCTTACACCAGGTGGCCAAGACAATAAAGTAGTTCACAATGTCACCCAAATCTTTGACCAGATTCCTCGGGCCCCCAAGGTCACTGACTTAGTTTTATTACAGGACACTTCAAGTTTGGGACAGTGGATACAGACTAGATTTCAGACTACTGTCTGTGTATTTATTATAGGATTTGTGACTAGAATCCTATTTAGATATGTGCTTTCTGAGTTACAGCGCACCCTACCCCTGACTTAGCACATCAGCTACAGAAGCAGTTACGTTCTCACCATCCTCACCTTTGACTCTGATGGCTTGGCATCACAGGGTGGGTGGTAGGGTGAGCCCTAACAGGTGGGGTTTTTCCTTTTTGTAGTGCAGATGCCTAACTTAAGCTGTGATTGCCCAGGCTCCCACTTCAAAGAGGGCATCAGCTTCAAGGAAGGCTCTCTGGGAAAAGCACATCGCTAGCCACACCAGATACAGAGCCAGGCCACCTTCCCCACTGACGTGGCTTTGTTTGGAAGATCTTATTTGATTTCAGTGACTGACCGTTGGGGCACTTGTTGTATTTTCTCTTCCTGCACTTTAAATTCCCGCTTTCATGTTTTAAATTCACCAGTGAAGAGTGAGCCTAGGAAAACCCCAGGCCCCCACCCCAAGCCCCAGTAAAAGTAGGACCCCAGGCCCGTGCTCACAGTATCCTTCTCTCCCTCTCTCCCTCCCTCTCTCCATCTCTCTGTCTCTCTCTCCCCCTGACCTCACAGTGTGGCACCAGGTGTGCTGTGTAATTTCCAGGTCCTGTAAGTAATAAACCTTTATTTTTTCCAGTTTCCCAATAGTTAGTGCTGAGGGGTGTCTTGCAATCATAACGAGAACCACAAGGGCCGGTTCAGCCACAGTGCTGGTTATTGACAGGCTGGGACCAGCACACAACAGCTATTAAGATTCCTTTTTGGTATTTGAATGACAAAATGACTAATGTTATGTGGCATATGTCATGGGTTTGCACAACTGTTGGCACACCGTGTTTTCTAAACAACAAAGCAAGAATGTGACCGTGGTCCACCCAAGCCCCGCTGCAGAGGGGGTGGTCTAAACAAATTCTGGAATAAACAGTTTCTGCTCTTTTTGACATTCTGTTAAAGGGCATTCTTTGCAGATGTGGGAGTGCATTTTGTTTCATTAGCAGAACTGACTTCGTATTTCAGACTTCGGGAGGAAGGTGTCTGGGTGTCTTCATGGTAAAGGTTACTATTATTACTGTTTTGCAAATGGTTGACTGATAAACGGAGAAAAGGATGAAATTTGTGGGATATGCTAACACCTACAGATGCATCAGTCTGGAAGGAAGGCTTGAAGTGGGGTGCGGGCAACTCAGCATTTGAAAAGATAGCTTTTTCACGTGTCTAGCAGGAATCTTCTTGCTGATACTATTAGACTGAACCATATTTAATTACCAATATTTGACTGTTTTTAACCTACAATATGGCAGCTTCATATGGCTCAACCAAATATGTTTTTCAAAAGAGGGAGCAGTAATATACAGATATAGATCCAGATACAAAACCTGCCTTTCTGCCACCCTTTCTTTCCTCTCTGACTTCTTTCTTTCCACTTTCTGATAAAAAATTTATTTAGTGCCAGCTTTGTTTCAGGCTTTAGTTTTAGGAATAATTTATTTGATTTGTTTCTTCTGTATGTTCCCAACTTAATTTTAATTTTACCGCTATTGACAGCTTCATGGTACTCTCTGAGCACACTGCCACTGCCACTGCCGACACAAGAGCTGGCTCATGAAGGTACAGGGTACTGGGAGAGCTAACGAAGATTCTGGTTTTGGTCTGGGACACTTCTCCAGTGATGGGGCTCCTGCTTTGCCATTTAGGCTTTGAGTCACTTGCGGTGTGAGACCTCGAGCTACGAAAGTATGTATGTCACGTTTACTGACCCCACACTTTGTTAAATCTGCTCTTTCCCGTGCAGTCCTTTATTTGAGTTTTTCAACAGAGGACTAAAAAAATGAATGCAAGCAATTTAATTCCTATGTTTCCCTGGCAAAGACAAGAAGATAAAGATCCCAGGAGAAGAACTGAACGGAAACAAAGCTATCAATGTTGAAGAGAAATGTACAGTTTGACTCGGAACAAGTGTGCTTGTCTGTAATTTTGAAATTAATGGCAAGAAAAGTGAGGTTGCCTGGAAAAGATGGGCACTTACGTGAAGGCTTCAAGGAAGATGGGGACGATGAGGAGGGACAGTGGGGGAGTTGCTGATGGAGCAGAGACGGGTATCCAGGCGCGGGTGTTGGGCGCTCAGATGTGACCCTGGGGCAGCTCGCCCGAGGAGGGGAGACCATCCTACACCTCCCCTGCCTCCTCCTCTTTTTGCCAGCACGTGACTGGGACGTTGATTTTCTGAAGTTGCATCAATAGCAGATTTATATTCTCCATATAAATACTTTCACCCCCGAGTCTTAGAAAACGGGGCATCCTAACTCTCCACGTGCAGGGTCCAGGGCACGTGGACACAACCTCCTGGCATTTCTGTCCCGGCAGCATGGTTCCACTCGGCAGCGCCTGGAGGCAGGTGTTTCATTGCACCGTTGTCGCTAGATTACTACTCTCATCATCAGAGTGACCAGCTCTTCTCTACTTCTGCTAACGTTTTAAGGAAGTACGTCGGTCAGGGGCGCCCACGCTGACCAGCCACGTGACCTGGGTGCCTGCAGGCTGTGGGCCACTGTGGGCAAGACTGGGATATGAACTCGGGCTGCAACCCTGGGGCTATTAACGGCTGTCACATGGCATTTGAATTGCAGTAGCAGCTGTTTATAGAGAGAAGCTCCAAGTTGAATCACTATGTACTAAATTTGTAGTTACCCATCTGGATAACAAAACAAGCTATTGGCAGGAAGAAAAGGAAAATTACAAAAATTTAACAGGGCAAAGTACACATGCCGCGTATACTTTTCGCTGTGAAATGCAGGATTCAGTAAAGACGATTTCCACGTCGGGAGCCTGGCCTCCGGTGGGCTTAGCATCCCCGCCTCTGACGCGGTTCTTGTTGGTGGCGCTCTGCCCCCCAGTCTCCGACTTCGCAGGGTTTCTCTCTGGGCGGCTCCGTCAAGTTCCCGTCATGCTGTAGCATCTTCCTGGAATGTCTCCTTTTTGACCAAGACTCTCAAGCTGCCGCTGCCCTTTGTCTGCTCTCCTGCTGCAGCCTTTTCTTTATATAATGATCTCCCGACGTCCAACAGTCTCCTATTATCCAGAAAGGACCCTGCTTCTGTAATTTACAAATATTTACTAGCCACCAAGAGAACGCTCAACTTTCCACTAAAGAACTGAAACTTTGCTTTTGGACCTGGAGAGCCACACACATGATGGTGTGACAGAAGTACCCGGGCACGTCAAATCACATTCCATCCTCAATGAATAAGCCCTGGGTGACTGAAATACATCACAGATGGATGAGAAAATAGGAAAACAAAAAAACCTTCCTAAGTGAAACCATACTGATTTACCTTCTGTGAAATAAATAAAGTAGGATGTTTCTTTCAAAGATATGGAATGAATCCATGCAGTTTGCTATAGTTGTTTTAAAGGAAACTATTTTAAACTATTTTAAAAATTTTGCGGGGGGGATAAGTAAGTTGACCATTTTTCTTTCTGAATGGATAATAAATATTTTGCTCTTCAAAAGAGGAAAATTAATTAGGAAAATCAATAAGCAAGCCATAGAATGGGAGAGAATATTTACAGTACGTGTATCAGACAAAAAGCTTGTGTCTCAATAATATAAAGAACTACTATAATTTATCATAAAAGACAAACAACCAAAAATGGGCAGAATAGTCGAATAGGCACCTCACAAAAGAAGATACATGAATGGCAATATGAAAGGGAAAATTGCTCAATATCATTAATCATTAGGGAGATGCAAATTAAAACCACAATGAGATACTGCTATACACATTAGAATGTCAATAACTTAAAAGGATTGACATTACAAGTGTTGTCAAGGATTTGATCATAACTCTCAAATATGGCCAATAGAGTGTAAAATGGAATAGTCTGGGAAAATGTTTGGCACTTTTTCAAAAAGTTAAACATGCATCTTCCCTGTGTCCCAGAAATTCCACTCTCAGATATTCATCTAAGAGGAAGAACATACAGGTCCACAAAATGCCTCATGTGAGCATGTTCACTGAAGCTTTGTTCGTAGTCTCAAGAACAAGAACAAGCCCTGAGGTCCGTCATCAGGAAAGTGGAGGCACTGTGGTGTGTGTATACAGGGGATACTTCTCACCGATACAGGTGTACACTTCTGATACGCGTAGTAACATTAATGGATCTCACCTATTATGCTGAGTGAAAGAAGCCAGACGGAAAAGAGTACCCAGTCTATGACTCAAATTACATGAAGTTCCAGAAGAATTCAAACAAAACTATGACAAGAGAAATCAGACTGCATCAGGGGCCTGTCTGGGTAGGGACAGAGGCACCTTCTGGGGTCGTGGACACCTTCTGTCACCCATGTGGGTTCCTTGAGTGAATGCATTTGTCAAAAGAGAATGTGCTGCTATATGTAATGACGTCTCAATAAAATGTTTCCTAAAAGAAAAACAGACACAGACGTGTGTGCATATTTCCAGTAATGGTTGGGGAATGTGACCAAACAACAATTTTAGTGGTAAAACTGGATCTAACTTCTGCGATATTTCATCCATTTGCTTATTCAACAGCTCTCGTCCTGCACCCGCTGTGCTCCAGACCCTGTTCCGGGACTTGGGAGACCACAGTGCACTGGGGACGTACAGTCCTGGAGCTGGCAGCCAGCCTGAGGACGGGCTTCCTTCAGGGGGCTGGGCTCCCCGCCTCCATCTCAGTGGGAGACTTTGATGGCATCCGGGCTGCTCGCCGGGGCCAGCTGGGCTCATTCCTGCAGAGCAACGACCGTGACTCTGGCCTGGGGGTCTTCCTGACAATGCTTTAACTGCCTTGCAGCCCACCATTCAAAAGCCAGAGCTCTAATTCCATCACGGGTAAGTGCAGAAACTAGAGGTTGATGAGTGAGTATTCCGGAAAAGAGGTAAGAGAAGTAAACGTAATAAGTAAAAATTATGCAAAGGGGAGATTCAAAACGTTGAGTAATTTTCTACCCCAAATATTCAGACACCATTTTAAGCTTCTTAACTCTGGTGCTAGTATTGCCTTCCTCTGTTGCTCAAATATCACTGCAGTTGGTTGTGTGCACACGGGCCTTCCTGCTACATCTCCTGTCCTTTAGTTTAGTTTGTTTACAAAATTGTTCTGGACGGACGCGTGTGTGCACCTCTTTCTCCTGCATCCCAGGAACGCCTTTCTAGGTTGGAAGGCCCACATTTCTGTTCATGTTCTCTGAGCCCTTGCTGTCTTGTCCTTACATGAAAACTTGCTTGCGTCCCTGTCCTGTCCTTTCTAACGTCTTCAGTCCTTGATGCTAAAGGGCCGACCGAACAACATTCAGGCAAAAGTCAGTGGGGCTGGGTCCCCGCAGCACGCCGCTCACACAGGCCCTTCAGAGCCACAGGCCTGCATGGCGTTGCTGGCACAGGGGTCACCATGGCCCAAAGGCCTTTTGTTTCCACATTGCCTAAATGTTCACCTTCTCCCCACATGTGACGGTGTGTCTGCTGTGCTGTATCAGAGAAAACCACCACTTAATGCATATTTTTCTTTTGCCTCAACAGATTCAAATGTTATGAGGTTTTTCAGGAATTCCCTTGAGTTTGTACCAAATCTTTGTATCTCTTTTCCTTCATATTAGACAAACATGTTTGACACGAACTATTTCAAGGACTGCAAACAGAGGAGGGGTCTGAATGGATGGCTTTTACTTCATGGAAGAGTTAGTAAATCTCAGAAAATAATAATCTGTGCAGGACGCAATGAGGCTGAATAGTTAATCTGCATAGAATCCAGTACGTGGTACGGAGCCCACGTTCCATGTGGCAGAGCCCCAGTTCCAGACAAGCACCACACAGACTGCCAAGAAACCAGGACTTGGGGAAACTATGTCAGCCTTTGAAACAAGACGAGCTGTAGGCAAATTACCGACTAATCGTAGAACAGCTGGCTCATTTAAAACTTCTTCTTATTTCAAGAGAGTGATAATTTTTGTATTGGTTCTGAATCTTAAGGGCATAGAAAGGTGGAAGAAATATTGGAAAGGGAGTTAGTGCTGGCACAAGAGTTTGCTGTGATAACACTGCAGAACGATCCGCATACCCGCTGGCTCCGTGCTCCTGGGCAGGTGAGAGTCAGGCGGAGGTCCCCTCACCTGGGACGCACAGCCACCTGGAATGGCTCTTCCTGGGTCAGGGGGCAAAAGTGCAAGGTGCCCAGCAAACTCTGCCCTTTGTGGCCTTGGCCAACATCACGTCTCTCCATATTCCAAGGTATATCACAGGACCATGGCCAATTCACCTCTCCCTGTGGAGGCTCAGTGAGACTCCAGGACTGGGGGCTGGGGGCACAGTTCTCCAGGGCACAGGAGGTGCCACCCAGCGCAAGCTAGAGCTGCCTGAGGCCTACGCTCAGCTGGATGTGAAGGCGTGTGGCTTAGATGAGAGAGTATTTGTGCACAAACCGCTTTTCTTTGTGATCCTCACGTGTGTCCGTGTGACAGTAAAGTGCCACAGCAACAAGGCAGCCGCAGCAAAGCGACCCTGTTCCCTTCCCACATGGTAGTGATACGGAAAAGGAGAAATATTTGTCCAACTACTGCTACTAGTATTAGAGGAAGGAATGATTCCGCTGATTGCCTGATGACCCTCACTCTGCTCAGTTATGGATCCCCAGCTGTTCTTGCTGTACCTGGAGTGGAGCTCAGTTCCATACTGAGGTTTCTCTCCCCTACTGCAGTAGCTCAGATAAAATCTGCCTTGTCATTTTAACAAATGTGCAGCACATTTTATATATATATATATGTATATATATATATATATATATATATATGTGTGTATATATATATATATATATATATATATATACACACATATATATATGGCATCCAACTGATGTGTTCAAAGATCACATATGTCCTGGTGGTGTAGAAATCGATTCTTATTTTCATTTCCTTAATGCCTGCTGGATATTCCCATCTGTCAACTCCACTAGCAAGTCAAACTGACATCCTAATATGGACTCATTATCTGTCATCCCCAGCCAGCTTCTGTCTGGGTTCCATTCTGTCAGTAGCCCCATCACCCATCCATTCACCAAGCTAGAGACCTCAGAACCCCCTTGGGCACCTCTGTGCTGGGCCTCACCTCCACCCCGTCCACTTCTCAGTAAACAAACTTATTTTAAGAGATTAGTTACAAGATTACCAAAATGAATTTAAGAGGCTAGAAACGAGCTCGTCCATTGAGTGGCCACAGCACAACACCTCCCACAATTGCAGAAGTTACCATGTTTGGGTCCAGCAAGGCAAAGGGAATAGAAGAGATGCCTCTTTTGTGCTATTGAGAGGCGTATATCTGATGACACAGAGACAAGGCCAATCCAGAAGATCGTTAAGTCAAAAAGCTCTTATTGCAGATGGATAATTCTGTGTATAGACATTAGTAATTGTTAATAACCCCTGTAGAATCCCTGAAGAGAAATTCTTGGAAGAAAATAATTTGTCCTGAAGGCGGTACCGTAACAAGCATCTGGATGAATATCAAAAGCTGTGTTTGAAATAAATGAGGTCGATGGAAACCCCACCTGCGTCTGTCTGTCTACCATTCCTGTGGGTGCAGTAAGAGGAAATGGGAGGCTCTGAACCAAGAGTTCATTCTGGAAACCCAAGGTTCAAGGAGTGCACAGTTTTAATCACAGAGAGAAGCTCTTTATGTTAAAAATATTCCGTAGCTCTAATTTCCACACTACAAGTGTTATCTAAATGATGAATTAGTAAAATCCAAGCCATTGCTGTCCATCCAGTTTTATCTTTATGAGAGGAAATGTAATCTGAAGACCACTCTGGAATTTCTAAGCTGCTTGACTGCTTAAGGAAGTTTAACCAAATGTTTTTAAGAAAAAGAACAAATTGGGAAAAAAAAACCCATGACATTTTGTGAGAGATTCTTACTTTGCAGATTTATGATAGTAGTGTCTTACAAAAGTTGATAGTAGTGTCTTGCAAAAATTGTTCACTTAATTGATGTATGTGAGGTCCAAAGTGTAAACAATTGAAATATATTAACATGTAGTGAAAAAGTTCACAAATGTAAAGCAAAAGTCCAGCTTTGGAAAAGTAATGTTAAAGACGGCTTTGCAGTCATGTGTGGCTGGTGTTATAATTTGAAGCCAAAGGAACAAAATTAGTAGAGAAACATCTGTATATTCTTGTGGAAGAGTTTATTTTGAAATAGTTGAATTTAAAAGTTCCGCTGAATTAGAAATCATTTTGCATCATCAAAACAAATCTCAACTACGTCTGTCAATGAGAGAAAAGCAAGTTAGATTCATAAATGATCACACATTTGAAGTCTATTTCAATGAGATCAATTTTTCCAATTTTGTTTAATGGCAAGACAGGACATTCAGTCAATTAGAGGACGAAGTGATAACTTGTCTGCTCATGAGTACAAAGACTTGTTTTTTAAGCAATGGTGATTATCAGAATGATTCGGTAAAAATTCTGAGTCAGATTCCTGTAGCCAATTTGTTTACAAAGCCTGATGTGAAAGAGTGATATTTGCAAGCACATGCTAAAGTTTTCATTTAAAGTTGGAAAATATTGTTGTTGGAAGTGTTCAGACTCAGCATTTAAGAATCTCCCTAATGTTTGATGTTTAACTTTTCTCTCAAGGTCACATAATATAAAGAAAGGAGTGAGTTTTTGCTCGCCTCGCCCACGCAGAGGCTCCTGCATCCCCCGGTTCACCCTGAGCGCCAGCCAGCAGGCGTTTCTGTGTTGCGGCCCTGTGGAAACTTGCGAGGCCCAGGGCACTCGCAAAAGCCAGACCCGCCTTGTGGCCTCCCTGCCGCCTTCGCGGCACTTCCGTCCCTCCTGGCCGGGATCGCAACCCCCATCCCTGAACAGTCGCCCCTGTTCCCAGAGCGCCCCCCGCACGTGAGAGCCCCCAGCTCCAGAGCTCAGCCCAAGTGTACGCTCCGCTTGCCCTCCCCGTGCTGGGAGCCCAGCGGCCCCCCTCAGCCCTGTCCTCCCGCAGCCCGCGAGCTCCCTGAAGCAAAGGCTGGAGGTCACGACTCTGCATCTCCAGCTGCTACGCAGGGCGGCTGCCTGCGGTTCGGTTCTGTTCGCTGAGCAGAGGGGGCCGGAACCCGGTGCTCCACGCTCGTGGGACAGGCCAGCTCTCTGGTCTTGAGGCTCCATGTTTTTCTCTAAAGTGACAGAGCCTGTTTTTAAATAAAGCACACCTCACTGGGAGGCCCCATATATGGAAACGGATTTGGGGGGCAGTTCAGGTAGCAGAGGGAGTGGGGACCCCAACGCTGCCACATTCTCCCTCCCACCTGGCCCAACATGCGAGGACTCGGGGGCTCGTGAGTTCAGGGGAATTAAGCTTCCCATTTGCCCGGCCCAGGTCGGGGGTTCAGCCGTCACCTGCTACCGCTGGACCGCGCGGGGCCCGGGGGCCGTGAGTGTCCGCAGCCCCACCTCCGGCCGCAGCGGGGAGGCGCCGGGCCAGAGCTCCGCTGGGCCGGGGGGACGGCGCACCAAGGCGGGTGCTGGTGCTGGCGTGGGAGCCGCGCTCCGCACCGCCCGCCTCACCCCTGCAGTTTCACTGGGGGCGGAGGGAAAGTTCCACGGCGACGACTAATCGCGTCTTTAAATTTCCATTTGTAATAACAACAACAGTGCCTAACCCTACATAGCGCTGCTGGGTGACGGGCACCATCTAAAACATGCCTCTGCCCACATATTACCTCATCCAGGCCTCCCACCTATTATCACCCCCACTTTATAGCCATGGACGCTGAGCCCGAGGAAGGTGCTTGCGGCCTGAGAGCTGGAAGTGGAACCAGGGCAGCCCGGATCTAGGGTTTAGGCTTGTAGTCACGACGCAGCGTGGAGAGCCCAGAAAAGTCTCCAACGAGCATTTATGAGGGATTTCACGGCAGCAGAAGGGAGCCGTGGGCTCACTACAGTCACGTTTGAGGTTTTCCATTTACTCAGGATTGAGGCAAAACCGGAAACATTAGAAAACTTGAGAACTAGGCCCCAAAGCTGTAGTCTGCATGTGACTCCTGCTTTTCTGATGGTGACGTGGTATCTTTTAATCACCCCAGCTCCAGCCCATCATGGTAGGCTTGGGTTGTCTGTATCTGAAGATGCTAATGATTCCAAGCCCATGCCTCCCCGTGCGCCCAGCCCTCTCCTAGGCCCTGACTTAATCCTTGCCTAGGGGAGCCCTGGGGGGGTAACAGCCTCTGCTGGATGCAAGGGGCCTCTGGCTCCCGTTGGTCACCGACTCTCCCAGAGGAGAGGGGAGCAGGATCGGCCTGCGCTGCTGGCTGGTGGCCCCGATCCAAGACCAAGAGCAGTGCTGGAGTCTCACCCGGAAAGCGTCCGCCCTCCACGGCCGTCCGCAGCCATGCAGGTCCTTTTCCTAGATTTCACCTCCCACAAGGTCTGGTTGCCTCAAAGCTTCAAAGTCTAAACCACCACAAACTAAGGGCCTGCCCTCCCCCGAGGACAAGCTGCTCCATTGGGAGGGCGCTGACCTCGGACCCGGGATTCCGAGATGCGGCTGGAACACGGGCAGCCCTGCAGGCTCGGGAAGCATCACTGCGCTGGGCGGCCAACGTGATGCCCAGAAACGCTTCTCCAGGTTCACAGGAAGCCCGTTCACATCTGGGGGCCCCTGATGCCGCCCACCAGCGACGCCTGTGCTGTGTATGCCCTGAGCCACAGCCATGGGCTCCTGGAGGCGGCAGGTTGTGAAATCTCACCGCAGAGCGTTCATCCAGAGGAACCCATCCTTAAGTGACCTGCGAACTGGGCAGTGCCGGGTGGGAGGAGAACACTTAACAGACACGTGTGGATATGGCTTTTTATTCCAGTGATGATGGCAGTTACTTGAGTCTAAGTCATTAGCCTCAGGAGAGCATATTGTGAGGACACAAAAAGGCGTCCTGTGAAACCTATGACTGCAGACGTGACTGACACTGTTGAGGGGTGGCAAAGGCTCAGGTGAAATACTGTGTCTTTGCTTTGTTTTAGCAGAACTGTCCCAACCATATGTGGAAAAACACATAAATGGAAGGCCCACCTGGTGGCTGTGTGCAGCCAACTCCTGCAAAGACATTCTGCTTCCGAGTTGGTGTTTGTGCGTTTCAGGAGGGCCACCTAGGATGTGACAACAAACAGCCTCTCCCTGACCCAGAAACACCATCCCAGCTGATCACGGAGCCCACAGTTCTACCAGTAAGTCTCATGTCTACTTCTTTGAGTGATTTTATAATAATTATTGTCGACAGGGACAGCTTCGTGGCAGAAGTCAGCTGGAGGCTAGTTTGAAAGTTATCAGTCAAGTGTCTCCCGTGCTGTGTGCAGCTATTTCCTATCCCCGTTCCTGTGGCAGCTGCACGCATCCGTAGGCACTGTCCTCCAGGCATCTGTTCTTGCCGTGGATCTTCAGTAAACCCCTATCAGGCCCCAGAGGATGGGGATGCAGGAAGGAACACGAAAGCCATAGAACCACTCTTGCAGGGCTGTATTCTTCCAGTTGTCGCATCTCCAAAACGCTGGTCCACATTTGACTCCCTCTTTCTCTCACACCGCACATCAGATTCTCCAGAGATCCTGCTGGCATGGCCTCCAAGGGTGTCCTGGGCTCGGCTGCACTTGACTCCTCCACTGCCGTGAGCCATCCAAACGCCGACACTCTGGCTGGGACGTCACGTTACTTAGCCTCCCCTGAGGCCTCTCTGGTGGCTCCTGCCCCACAGCAGACGGGCTGACGCTCACCATCCCTCCTGCCCTCCTGGGCACACGCTCCTCTCTGAGCCCAGGCTCTCCTGCAGGTGCGAGTGGCCCACAGCTGCGTTTGGGCCGGAATGGGGGGGGGGGGTGACTGCACTCCTAGGCTGAATTCTACAGCCCCAGGGGCACAACTCCTGTCCTGCCCTTCTGCAGCTCAGGTCAGGGGACCCAGGGGACACAAGGGACCTTGGTCCTGAAACATGGCTTGGAGGAACGCCACTAGTCTGGAAAACTGGTTTTGACCCACAAGTACACAGTTGGCCCTACGCTGTCGCCCACCTCCTGTACCAGCTCGAAGAGTTTGCCCAAGCATTTCTGGAAGCTCGTCTCCTTCTCTCTCAGGCCAGCAGAGCAGACTTCCTCCAGCCTGTCTCCCTGCACCCCACAGCCAGGCACGAGCCCACTTCGCTACCTATGGGAGGACTGAGCAGAACAGTGACATTATGAGCGTTTTCAGTAGATGCGTTCACTGCCCCCGGGGCTTCATCTGACGCCGGCTCGTGCTATGGACTGGGAAGGACTGAGCATCAGCCATACAGCTCAGATTTCCCGACGTGCGTCCACGGCACAAAAGCCATAGGAGGTGCTTTGGGAAAGAGATCCTGTGGTCATATGTGTGTGGGAAATGCTGCCCATTTCTTTCTCAGAGCTTCAAGACCGTGGTGGTGATGCACAGGAAGTGTCCAGAGCTGTTACGGTTCCGTAATCTAGATGTTTCTCTAAATCTTCTGAAACGGCTGAACTTTCTTTTCTTGGCTTGTTGTGTTCGGTTCTTCACTTCTGAGGCCATGCAGGGGAAAGTGCAAAAGACATCAGAGGAGAGAGAACACAGAGCAAGAGAGAGGCCTGCTGGTCCTGCAATCCCCTGGAGAAAGTCCATGCTGGAAAGGGGTGGAGCTTCTACTCTAAACATTTAGTAAAAAAAAAAAAAAAAAAAAAAATTGCTATGCTTTCTCAGCCACTTTATATTTTTTCGCCCAAGACTTCACCGAGACCATGATTCAGTCTTCTATTTTGTATCTGCAGAGATTTAAAGCGGGGATTAGACCTTAGGTATTTCGGAAAAGGTCTAATAAGCTTCCGTCGGCGCTCCCGTCCAGCCGCGCTGCTCTCCGCTCCCTGGCCGGAGGCCCTGGGAGCTCCAACCTGCGTCCTCCGTGGGCGCCGCCTCCCGCCCTCCACTCCGCCGCCAGACGTCCGGTGACTGCGCTTAGGGGCACACGCTCCTCCAGCCGCGGGAGAGCCGCGCTTCTCCCGGTCACGGCGCAGCCGCCTTCCCCGGAGCCAGGGCCCTTGTAGATTCACCGCAGCGTGGAGGCTTGGGCCGAGGGGCCACTGTCACTGCCCTCCAAACTGCAGCCCCCGTCCTCTGTTCCAGGCCTGGGCCGCCGTCAGCAAGCCGGAACCCCCTTTGCCTCCACTGGCATCGGGCAAATGCCGTCAAACCCGGAAGACAGCGGCTCGGCGCAGCTCCTTGTTTGAAGACTAGAACTCGGTGGCTTATAAGGAAGAGTCCAGACTCTCGCAGGACCACAGCCGTGTACCGTCCCTGGCACCACGTAGACGGCCAGAGCGCCCAGGCCGGGTGACCGGGCCTCCGGTGCCCCGCCCACGCTGGATGCCCGCCTGGTCAGGCACACGGCGCCCGGCCGTCCTCTTGCTGCGCCGGCGTCACCGCGCCTCAGTGTCCGCGGACGGCTTGCCTGGGCCGCGCACAGCGCTGGGCAGAGGAAACGGGACAGACGCCGCCCATACAGTGTCCACAGGTCACCGGGCAAATCCCGCCGAGGGCCGCTCTGCCGGGCGGGCCAGGCGGCTGTGAGCACGGCCGGTGCCAGCCAGGCGTCACGGCTGAGCCACGACCGCCGCAGCAGCGCACGCGGCCACCTGCTCCGCCCGGAGAAGCAACACCCACTCTCCGGAAGCGCCTGAGACCAGAAATGGGCCCGGAAAGGGCGCCGGGTGGGGGGCGGGGGGCCAGTCCCGCGAGACGCGGTAGAGGCGGAGTCGGGTGCGGCAGGGAGCGCGGCGCGGGGTTGGCGGGGAGGCGGGCGGAAGGAGGGGCCTCAGCGGCGAGGCAGGCGGCCCTGGGCCGGCGCCGGGGTGGAGACGGGGCCGCCCGCCCGCCCGCCAGGGGGCAGAGGCCGCGCCGCAGCCCCGCTTGGACTCAGTCCGGGCCTGGTGCGCACGCGCCGGCTGCGGGTGCTGCTGCTGCTGCTGCTGCAGGAGTGGCGGCCTTGCGCTTCGTCCTTCGTCCAGCCTGGAAGAGGGTGAGGCGCGCGGCGGGCACTTCCTGTCGGGGGCGGTGCTCTGTGGGGAGTCTGGCTGTGCTCCGGGGGCACCCGGGAGGCAGTGCCTCAGGCAGAGGGTGGCGGGCCGGAGGTCTGGGAAGGGTGCTGCTGGGGAGGGGACAGAAGTGGGGGGCTCGGAGGCGGGGGCCCTGGGGAGGACGGCCTGGTCGGCTCTGTCACTGTCACCGGGGGCTGTACGAGGGGCGTGCCGGGACCCCCGGGGCAGAGGGCCCGCAGCGGCCGCCCGGCTGCTTCCTCCACGTTGTGCTGCCTCGGGTTGAGCGCCCGGTCTTCCCACCCAGGATTCTCCGGCCCTGGGTTCGTGGCTGTCTGAAGTCCGCCTCCGGTTGACGAGGGTTGGGAGTGAGAGTGACGAGGCGTGGATTCTGTGGACGGAGCCCCTCGGTGGCCCAGAGGGACCCAGAGGCACGGCTCCGGGGTTTGGGCCGAGTGTCCCGGCAGCGTCCGCGTCGGCCGGTCTGTGCGAGTCCCGGGACTGAGGCTGGCGTGGCCCGTGCCTGGCGGCCAGCCCTCCATGTGCCTTCCCGCTTCCTCCTGTTGTTTGGTGACACTTGGACCTTCATCTGGTAACGAAAAACCATGAGGCTTGGCGTCTCACCCGGGTGGTCCGTGATGCAGAAGTGAACCAGTAGATCCCACACTGGGAAGCTCAGTACGGCAGAGGGTGTCAGGCGCTTTGGGACGGGCAGTCGGCGTGGCCAGGGGCGCGTGGGCTCCGCCGCCGCAGCTGTTTGCGCAGCCCCCTCGGGTCGTGCGTTCCCGAGGGACCTTGTGCTCCAAGCTGACTGGCGTTCCAGCTCTGTTGCTTCCAGGGGCATCTCACGTGTAAGTCAGTTGGTACACTCAGGGCCACGCCAGCTTCCTTAATTTTCCTTTTGATAACTCAGGCCTCAGTTTTATAGCTCAAATGAACATAATTAATAAGACAGATCTTAATTAGCACTTAATTAGTTAACAAAGGGCTGGTCAAAGTCTGAAGCTGGAATTTGCTCAAAAATATAATGATTATACAGTGTGGTCATGCAATAAAAGTAAGTTGTTTTAGCCCAAACTGACTATAGCTATTGTGGCTTTTTGAAGGAGAGGAAAGAGTTTTTCGACCCCCTTGGAGGAATCGGTGGTGAAGGAGAAGCCTGGCATCCTTATTCCTCTAACATGGGGTTGCCCAAAAAAGTTCGTCTGGGTTTTTCTGTAAGATGGTACGGAAGAACCTGAACGCCCTTTTTAGCCAACGCAACAGGTCCATCCGCTAGTGAGTGCGGTTGGGCCGGGGGTGCACAAGCATGCGCCTCTGGTTTACGAGAGGAGCCCATCAGCCTTTCCTTAGGAGACACAGCTTCCAGCACGACTGGCGGGTCCCCAGAGGGAGCAGGGGGACCAGGCTCTTTGGGGCAGGGAGGCCGAGGTGTGTGGGGTGGACAGCATTCCACGGCCCAGACTCTCAGAAGTCGGTCCCCACACCCAGATGTCCCTTGTGAGTGACCTGTGCGCGTGAACCTCAGAGAAGAGAGACACGGCCCTGCCTGCGTTGATGAGGTCATCTTCCTGCAGGTGAAGGTGGCACAGAGAGAACCCCTCAGAGCTTGGCCTTGTCACCCCACAGTGCGCATGGATGGTGGCAGGGAGACACATAGGAGGCCACCAGGGCGCCAGGTGAAGACATGACTCAGGACAGTGTAACGTGTAGGGCAGTGTCAAGTAACACGGACACAAAGCCTGGAGAAGCTCCCGTCCTCCTGCTCCGCTTCCAGAGCAGGATGCTGGGTGCCAGCATCTCCTCGTTCTGGTGGAAATGGCAGCGCGAGAACAGAAAATGAGGCGGGAGCGCATCTCAGCACGTTCACTCGGCACACCCAGCACACATGCAGCCGCGGAGTGGCTCGAGAAGGAGGATTCAAGACAAGTCGTACTCGGTGTGTGCAGGTCAGAGCAAGCCTGTCCTTCCTCTTTCTTTTGTCCCAACTCGACTCGAGTCCGCACTCAGCCCCTTGGAAGATTGTCCCCTTACCCCACGGATTGCTTTCTACAATTTACACCCTCAGCAAGTGTTTTTTTGAATGATGGGCATTCAGTTGGATTCAGCATTAGTAAATGCTCTGTGTCAAGCGTTGCTGTGTGATGATGTCACCCTGTAGCTTTTTGACCCAAATCTCCTTCCTGGGAGTCACCCCTCACATACTGATGTGTTGTCACTGGTTTTCCTGCTTCATCTGCCCTTGGGTCATTGGTGGGTTGGCAAACACTGGCCCTTTCAGTGTCTCCCTGCTCTCAGCCCCTCCAGCCGCTCAGCATCGACAATACCGCTTTCATCCCAGAAGGTCATCTCTGTGCCAAACACGCAGGAGGCCCGGACATGGCATCGTTCTCTACCTGTCAGAGGACATCCACGTACCCAGAGAAATATTCCTTTTCTGACAGAGAAGCGGGCAGGGTGAACCCTCCAACTTGGCGTGATCCACCTGTAAGGGGTCATGGGAACGGGCAAGGAACGTGTGTATCTCACAACCGGCTTTTTGCCACTCACAAGCTTTGAGATGTTCCATGAGGTAACACCCCTGCCTTTAACTGCAGCTGTGCACATTCCTGTGCTGTGGGAACAGAGTCAAGACGTTTTGAGACACTGAAAGGCATTCTCTATCTCTCGAGGTGGAAGGCAAGTAGGGAAGTACATGGAGACTTCTGGTGTCCTAGGAAATGGAGCTGGGAGCCTTTCAGACTTGTTTAGCAGAACAGAGTGGATTTTGAGGTCAAGAAAATGATCTTGTATTTTGCCAGAAAAATCTCAATTACATGTGAGGAACCACCTTTTTCTTGCTCTAATGGAATTTTTTCAAGATGAAGTTAGTGATGAAACTGGCTAATTTGCATATTTGCAGGGAATAAAAATTGAGTCAAGAATTTTTCATTGGGTGGTTCACTTTAGCAACTTTAAAAAAAACTTCACTTAAAAGGAATCCAATGCTTCTTTCTTGTGATTATAGAAAGCTTTATTATTAAAAAGTTCTACCACTCTCTATCACATCTGGTTTTTTTGCATGAATTGACTTTTTTTTTAACATCTATATTGGTCTATATTGGTCAGTCTATTTATCTCTCGTAAAGATAAAATACAGTGTGTGTGTGTGAAAAAAAATAAATAAAATAAAATGTTCAAAAAAACAAAAAAAGAATATGGACATTCTCCTACATAATGCCCAAACTAGTATCCCTCCCAAGCAGTTTAACAATGATAGAGTAATTTAGTCAACATAGAGTTCCTATTCAAATTTCCCAAAACTTCCCCAAATACTCTTTTACCGATTTTTGTTTCTGGCTCAGGATCCAATCAAGGATCATTTACTACATTTGATTGTCATGAGTCTTTAACTTCTTTTAATCTAGAAAATTCCCACCAACACTTTTTGTCTTTTATGACAGTGATATTTTGAAGAGACCAGGTCAGTTGTCTTGTAGAATGCCCCACATTTTGATTTATCCAAATGTTTCCTAATGATTACATGCATGTTAAATATTGTTTTATAAGAATTCTATAAATGTGCACTTCTTAGAGTGTTTCCGAAAACACGTAATGTCAGTTTGTCCCATGATGGGTATCCTAATTTGAAGACTGAATTAAGATGGTGTTTTCTAGCTCTCTTTGTTGTAGAGGTATTTTTATCCATTGTAAGTAATAGCAACTGTGGCTTCATACTGTGAGACCATATTAATGTCCTGTCCTCCTAAAACATTTCACCTAATGGTTTTAGCATCTGTGGATGATTCTCACCTAATCAATAGTTGTATTAGTGGTTGCAAAGGTCATTGGTAGATTTCTAATTGTATCATTACATACAAATGTATTAGCTAGTGTTTTTCTTCAAGAAACAGATTTCCCTTATGTCCTTTTTGTTTTTGAGTATTACTGTGGACTCAGTGATTTTTTTTTATTCAATATAATATAAACCATTATCATTAATATGTATTTTGTTTTTTTTTAGTATCCAGTTTCCTTTTATCCTTTTTTTTTTTTAAACATCTTTATTGGAGTATAATTGCTTTACAATGGTGTGTTAGTTTCTGCTTTATAACAAAGTGAATCAGTTATACATATACATATGTGCCCATATCTCTTCCCTCTTGCATCTCCCTCCCTCCCACCCTCCCTATCCCACCCCTCTAGGTGGTCACAAAGCACCGAGCTGATCTCCCTGTGCTATGCGGCTGCTTCCCACTAGCTAGCTATTTTACGTTTGGTAGTGTATATATGTCCATGCTACTCTCTCACTTTGTCACATCTTACCCTTCCCTCTCCCCATATCCTCAAGTCCATTCTCTAGTAGGTCTGTGTCTTTATTCCCATCTTGCCACTAGGTTCTTCGTGACCTTTTTTCTTTTTTTTCCCTTAGATTCCATATATATGTGTTAGCATACTGTATTTGTTTTTCTCTTTCTGACTTACTTCACTCTGTATGACAGACTCTAACTCCATCCACCTCACTACAAATAACTCCATTTCATTTCTTTTTATGGCTGAGTAATATCCATTGTATATATGTGCCACATCTTCTTTATCCATTCATCCGATGATGGACATTTAGGTTGCTTCCATGTCCTGGCTATTGTAAATAGAGCTGCAGTGAACATTTTGGTACATGACACTTTTTGAATTATGGTTTTCTCAGGGTATATGCCCAGTAGTGGGACTGCTGGGTCGTATGGTAGTTCTGTTTTGAGTTTTTTAAGGAACCTCCATACTGTTCTCCATAGTGGCTGTATCAATTTACATTCCCACCAACAGTGCAAGAGTGTTCCCTTTTCTCCACACCCTCTCCAGCATTTATTGTTTCTAGATTTTTTGATGATGGCCATTCTGACTGGTGTGAAATGATATCTCGTTGTAGTTTTGATTTGCATTTCTCTAATGATTAATGATGTTGAGCATTCTTTCATGTGTCTGTTGGCAATCTGTATATCTTCTTTGGAGAAATGTCTGTTTAGGTCTTCTGCCCATTTTTGGATTGGGTTGTTTGTTTTTTTGTTATTGAGCTGCATGAGCTGCTTGTCAATTTTGGAGATTAATCCTTTGTCAGTTGCTTCATTTGCAAATATTTTCTCCCATTCTGAGGGTTGTCTTTTTGTCTTGTTTATGGTTTCCTTTTAAGTTTCATTAGGTCCCATTTGTTTATTTTTGTTTTTATTTCCATTTCTCTAGGAGGTGGGTCAAAAAGGATCTTGCTGTGATTTATGTCATAGAGTGTTCTGCCTATGTTTTCCTCTAAGAGTTTGATAGTGTCTGGCCTTACATTTAGGTCTTTAATCCATTTTGAGTTTATTTTTGTGTATGGTGTTAGGGAGTGTTCTAATTTCATACTTTTACATGTACCTGTCCAGTTTTCCCAGCACCACTTATTGAAGAGGCTGTCTTTTCTCCACTGTATATGCTTGCCTCCTTTATCAAAAATAAGGTGACCATATGTGCGTGGGTTTATCTCTGGGCTTTCTATCCTGTTCCATTGATCTATGTTTCTGTTTTTGTGCCAGTACCGTACTGTCTTGGTTACTGTAGCTTTGTAATATAGTCTGAAGTCAGGGAGCCTGATTCTTCCAGCTCCATTTTTCGTTCTCAAGATTGCTTTGGCTATTCGGGGTCTTTTGTGTTTCCATACAAATTGTGAAATTTTTTGTTCTAGTTCTGTGAAAAATGCCTGTGGTAGTTTGATAGGGATTGCATTGAATCTGTAGATTGCTTTGGGTAGTAGAGTCATTTTCACAATGTTGATTCTTCCAATCCAAGAACATGGTATATCTCTCCATCTATTTGTATCATCTTTAATTTCTTTCATCAGTGTCTTATAATTTTCTGCATACAGGTCTTTTGTCTCCTTAGGTAGGTTTATTCCTAGATATTTTATTCTTTTTGTTGCAGTGGTAAATGGGAGTGTTTTCTTAATTTCACTTTCAGATTTTTCATCATTTTTGTATAGGAATACAAGAGATTTCTGTGCATTAATTTTGTATCCTGCTACTTTACCAAATTCATTAATTTGCTCTAGTAGTTTTCTGGTAGCATCTTTAGGATTCTCTATGTATAGTATCATGTCATCTGCAAACAGTGACAGCTTTACTTCTTCTTTTCCGATTTGGATTCCTTTTATTTCTTTTTCTTCTCTGATTGCTGTGGCTAACACTTCCAAAACTATGTTGAATAATAGTGGTGAGAGTGGGCAACCTTGTCTTCCTCCTGATGTTAGTGGAACAGCGGTCAGTTTTTCACCATTGAGAACGATGTTGGCTGTGGGGTTGTCATATATGGCCTTTATTATGTTGAGGAAAGTTCCCTCTATGCCTACTTTCTGGAGGGCTTTTATCATAAATGGGTGTTGAATTTTGTCGAAAGCTTTCTCTGCATCTGTTGAGATGATCATATGGTTTTTCTCCTTCAATTTGTTAATATGGTATATCACGTTGATTGATTTGCGTATATTGAAGAATCCTTGCATTCCTGGAATAAACCCCACTTGATCATGGTGTATGATCCTTTTAATGTGCTGTTGGATTTTGTTTGCTAGTATTTTGTTGAGGATTTTTGCATCTATGTTCATCAGTGTTATTGGCCTGTAGTTTTCTTTCTTTGTGACATCTTTGTCTGGTTTTGGTATCAGGGTGATGGTGGCCTTGTAGAATGAGTTGTGGAGTGTTCCTCCTTCTGCAATATTTTGGAAGAGTTTGAGAAGGATAGGTGTTAGCTCTTCTCTAAATATTTGATAGAATTCGCCTGTGAAGCCATCTGGTCCTGGGCTTTCGTTTGTTGGAAGATTTTTAATCACAGTTTCAATTTCAGTGCTTGTGATTGGTCTGTTCATATTTTCTATTTCTTCCTGGTTCAGTCTTGGCAGGCTGTGCATTTCTAAGAATTTGTCCATTTCTTCCAGGTTGTCCATACTATTGGCATAGAGTTGCTTGTAGTAATCTCTCATGATCGTTTGTATTTCTGCAGTGTCAGTTGTTACCTCTCCTTTTTCATTTCTAATTCTATTGATTTGAGTCTTCTCCCTTTTTTTCTTGATGAGTCTGGCTAATGGTTTATCAATTTTGTTTATCTTCTCAAAGAACCAGCTTTTAGTTTTATTGATCTTTGCTATTGTTTTCTTCATTTCTTTTTCATTTATTTCTGATCTGATCTTTATGATTTCTTTCCTTCTGCTAACTTTGGGGTTTTTTTGTTCCTCTTTCTCTAATTGCTTTAGGTGCAAGGTTAGGTTGTTTTTTCTAGATGTTTCCTGTTTCTTGAGGTAGGCTTGTATTGCTATAAACTTCCCTCTTAGAACTGCTTTTGCTGCATCCCATAGGTTTTGGGTCGTCGTGTCTCCATTGTCATTTTTTCTAGGTATTTTTTGATTTCCCCTTTGATTTCTTCAGTGATCTCTTCGTTATTAAGTAGTGTATTGTGTAGCCTCCATGCGTTTGTATTTTTTACAGATCTTTTCCTGTAATTGATATCTAGTCTCATAGCGTTGTGGTCGGAAAAGATACTTGATACGATTTCAATTTTCTTAAATTTACCAAGGCTTGATTTGTGACCCAAGATATGATCTATCCTGGAGAATGTTCCATGAGCACGTGAGAAAAATGTGTATTCTGTTGTTTTTAGGTGGAATGTCCTATAAATATCAATTAAGTCCATCTTGTTTAATGTATCATTTAAAGCTTGTGTTTCCTTATTTATTTTCATTTTGGATGATCTGTCCATTGGTGAAAGTGGGGTGTTAAAGTCCCCTACTATGATTGTGTTGCTGTCGATTTCCCCTTTTATGGCTGTTAATATTTGCCTTATGTATTGAGGTGCTCCTATGTTGGGTGCATAAATATTTACAATTGTTATATCTTCTTCTTGAATCGATCCCTTGATCATTATGTACTGTCCTTCTTTGTCTCTTGTAATAGTCTTTATTTTAAAGTCTATTTTGTCTGATATGAGAATTGCTACTCCAGCTTTCTTTTGACTTCCATTTGCATGGAATATCTTTTTCCATCCCCTCACTTTCAGTTTGTATGTGTCCCTAGGTCTGAAGTGGGTTTCTTGTAGACAGCATATATACGGGTCTTGTTTTTGTATCCATTCAGCCAGTCTGTGTCTTTTGGTGGGAGCATTTAATCCATTTACATTTAAGGTAATTATCAATATGTATGTTCCTATTCCCATTTTCTTAAATGTTTTGGGTTTGTTATTGTAGGTGTTTTCCTTCTCTTGTGTTTCTCGCCTAGAGAAGTTCCTTTAGCATTTGTTGTAAAGCTGGTTTGGCGGTGCTGAACTCTCTCAGCTTTTGCTTGTCTGTAAAGGTTTTAATTTCTCCATCAAATCTGAATGAGATCCTTGCTAGGTAGAGTAATCTTGGTTGTAGGTTTTTCTCCTTCATCACTCTGAATATGTCCTGCCACTCCCTTCTGGCTTGTAGAGTTTCTGCTGAAAGATCAGCTGTTAACCTTATGGGGATTCCCTTGTGTGTTATTTGTTTTTTTTCCCTTGCTGCTTTTAATATGTTTTCTTTATATTTAATTTTTGATAGTTTGATTAATATGTGTCTTGGTGTGTTCCTCCTTGGATTTATCCTGTATGGGACTCTCTGTGCTTCCAGGACTTGATTAACTATTTCCTTTCCCATATTAGGGAAGTTTTCAACTATAATCTCTTCAAATATTTTCTCAGTCTCTTTCTTTTTCTCTTCTTCTTCTGGGATCCCTATAACTCGAATGTTGGTGTGTTTAATGTTGTCCCAGAGGTCTCTGAGACTGTCCTCAGTTCTTTTCATTCTTTTTTCTTTATTCTGCTCTGCAGTAGTTATTTCCACTATTTTATCTTCCAGGTCACTTATCCATTCTTCTACCTCAGTTATTCTGCTATTGATCCTATCTAGAGTATTTTTAATTTCATTTATTGTGTTTTTCATCGTTGCTTGGTTCCTCTTTAGTTCTTCTAGGTCCTTGTTAAATGTTTCTTGCATTTTGTCTATTCTATTTCCAAGATTTTGGATCATCTTTACTATCATTATTCTGAATTCTTTTTCAGGTAGCCTGCCTATTTCCTCTTCATTTGTTAGGTCTGATGTGTTTTTACCTTGCTCCTTCATCTGCTGTGTGTTTTTCTGTCTTCTCATTTTGCTTATCTTACTGTGTTTGGGGTTTCCTTTTTGGAGGCTGCAGGTTCGTAGTTCCCGTTGTTTTCGGTATCTGTCCCCAGTGGCTAAGGTTGGTTCAGTGGGTTGTGTAGGCTTCCTGGTGGAGGGGACTAGTGCCTGTGTTCTGGTGGATGAGGCTGGATCTTGTCTTTCTGGTGGGCAGGTCCACGTCTGGTGGTGTGTTTTGGGTTGTCTGTGGCCTTATTATGATTTTAAGCAGCCTCTCTGCTAATGGATGGGGCTGTGTTCCTGTCTTGCTAGTTGTTTGGCATAGGGTGTCCAGCACTATAACTTGCTGGTCATTGAGTGAAGCTGGGTCTTGGTGTTGAGATGGAGATATCTGGGAGATTTTTGTCATTTGGTATTACGTGGAGCTGGGAGGTCTCTTGTGGACCAGCATCCTGAAGTTGGCTCTCCCACCTCAGAGGCACGGCCCTGATGCCTGGCTGGAGCACCAAGAGCCTTTCATCCACACGGCTCAGAGTAAAAGGGAGAAAAAATAGAATGAAAGAAAGAAAGAGGATAAAATAAAATAAAGTAAGATAAAATAAAATAAAGTTACTAAAATAAAAAATAATTATTAAGAAAAAAAGAAAAAATTTTTCCAAGTAAAAAAAAAAAAAAGAGCGGACAGAACCCTACGACAACTGGTGAAAGCAAAGCTATACAGACAAAATCTCACACAGAAGCATACACATACACACTCACAAAAAGAGGAAAAGGGGAAAAAATAATATATCTTGCTCCCAAAGTCCACCTCCTCAATTTGGGATGATTCGTTGTCTATTCAGGTATTCAACAGATGCAGGTACATCAGGTTGTTTGTGGAGTTTTAATCCGCTGGTCCTGAGGCTGCTGGGAGAGGTTTCCCTTTCTCTTCTTTGTTCACACAGCTCCCGGGGTTCAGCTTTGGGTTTGGACCCGCCTCTGCGTGTAGGTCGCCTGAGGGCATCTGTTCCTGCTCACACAGGACAGGGTTAAAGGAGCAGCTGCTTCGGGGGCTCTGGCTCACTCAGGCCGGGGGGAGGGAGGGGTACGGAGGAGGCGGGGCGAGCCTGCGGCGGCAGAGGCGTCGTGACGTTGCAGCAGCCCGAGGCGCGCCGTGCGTTCTCCCGGGGAAGTTGTCCCGGATCACGGGACCCTGGCGGTGGCGGGCTGCACCGGCTCCCGGGAGGGGCGGTGTGGAGAGTGACCTGGGCTCGCACACAGGCTTCTTGGTGGCGGCAGCAGCAGCCTGAGCGTCTCATGCCCGTCTCTGGGGTCCACGCTGATGGCTGCGGCTCGCGCCCGTCTCTGGAGCTCGTTTAGGCGGCGCTCTGAATCCCCTCTCCTCGCGCACCAGGAAACAAAGAGGCAAGAAAGAGTCTCTTGCCTCTTCGGCAGCTGCAGACTTTTCCCTGGACTCCCTCCCGGCTAGCTGTGGCGCACGAGCCCCCTTCAGGCTGTGTTCACGCCGCCAACCCCAGTCCTCTCCCTGCGATCCGACCGAAGCCCGAGCCTCAGCTCCCAGCCCCGCCCGCCCCGGCGGGTGAGCAGACAAGCCTCTCGGGCTGGTGAGCGCTGCTCAGCGCCGATCCTCCGTGCGGGAGTCTCTCCGCTTTGCCCTCCGCACGCCTGTGGCTGCGCTCTCCTCCGTGGCTCCGAAGCTTCCCCCTCCGCCACCCGCAGTCTCCGCCCGCGAAGGGGCTCCTAGTGTGTGGACACCTTTCCTCCTTCACGGCTCCCTCCCACTGGTGCAGGCCCCGTCCCTATTCTTTTGTCTCTGTTGTTTCTTTTTTCTTGTGCCCTACCCAGGTACGTGGGGAGTTTCTTGCCTTTTGCGAGGTCTGACGTTCTTCTGCCAGCGTTCGGTGGGTGTTCTATAGGAGCAGTTCCACGTGTAGATGTATTTCTGATGTAACTGTGGGGAGGAAGGTGACCTCCACGTCTTACTCTTCCGCCATCTTCTCCTTTCTTGTATTTTTGTTTTGATGTTCAGATCCCAAGTTGACCAGTAGGAGCCCTGTCAAGGCATCTCTTGTCCCTTTTGGTGTGACATAATGGAGTGTTTAAAATTTTAATGTAAAACTTTATTTGTTTTAAAACACTAAGATATACATTTTATTATACTAGTGACAAAAACTTGTCTGTTCCTTTGATATTTCCTCTAATAACTTAGAAATGATCATTTTAAGCCTATTTCTCCATTTTTTGCAATAGAATGAATAGAGTGAAAAAAATTGTTGAATCACTTCATGACTGATGAACTACACCCAAGAAACTGAACATAAAACCCCTGTATCACAGCTGTTCTCAGCTGCTTTTGTGTCATCGCTGATCGTTCTGAGGAAAAAAAAAAACCCTGCAACCTTTTAATGAGGGTTAATTATAGAGCAAAAATTTCACAGAGTTCTCAGGAAGCTTACTAGTGTTCTTGAGTAGTATTAGTGATGGGTAATGATGATTTATCACTGTGCCTAGTTGCTGATAAAGCAATTCTCAGTAAAGTCTTGACAATTTGTTAAAAAAAAAACTTTATTGGCGTATAATTGCTTTACAATGGTGTGTTAGTTTCTGCTTTATAACAAAGTGAATCAGCTATACATATACATATGTCCCCATATCTTTTCCCTCTTGAATCTCCCTCCCTCCCATCCTCCCTATCCCACCCCTCTAGGTGGACACAAAGCACCGAGCTGATCTCCCTGTGCTATGCGGCTGCTTCCCACTAGCTAGCTGTTTTACATTTGGTAGTGTATATATGTCAATGCCACTTTCTCACTTCATCCCAGCTTATCCTTCCCGCTCCCCATGTCCTCAAGTCCATTCTCTACATCAGTGTCTTTATTCCTGTCCTGCCCCTAAGATCTTCAGAACTTTTTTTTTTTTTAGATTCCATATATACATATATATGTGTTAGCATACGGTATTTGTTTTTCTCTTTCTGACTTACTTCAATCTCTATGACAGACTCTAGGTCCATCCAGCAGAACATCTAGTTTATCTCCTGTTGAGCTCAGAGGCCCTTTTGCTTTGCTTTGGGTGAAGCCTGTCTGTCTGTAGAAGCAGGTTCCCACGGTCGCATCCCTGTGCATCCCCTGACTTCCGTCAGTTCTGCTCTTCTCCCTTGTTGACCCTGAGTTACGTTTCCCACAATAACTTTCGGTTCCAGGTATTCACCCAATTTTCGTTTCCCAAGTTTCATAAGGCAGGCTCTCGGAGTTTATGAGAACTTTGAGCCCATCCATATCAAGTCAAATGCTGTCTCCCTCCCAAGCCCTGGGGTCTAGAACCTGTCACTCTCATTGTGCCTTGTTCTTGCCTCCCAGCTGAGTGTGTTCATGTCTGCTGACCTGCCTGGTTTCAGGGGGATTAAAGGCAACGACCTGTCTTCAGGTGTGATCTCTCTCCCTCTCAGTGCTTTGCGAGGGGGGAGGGGCAGGCACCATTCATTCATTGGCTCACCATCCGCAAGTATTTCCTGAGTGCTTCCTGTGTGCTCTGTTCTAAGTGCTGCGAGCACAACAGTGAACAGAACTCATGGAGAGAGAACATTAAACAAGACGAGTAAATGTGAAGTCAGGAGTCTTCGGAGAGAAGACAGGAGAAGGGGTCTACTCAGGGTTACTAGCAGGCTTCACAGACAGGGGCATCTGAAGAGCTGAGGGTGGGCCGTTGGGACGTCTGGGGGGAGAGCAGAGGAATTGGGTGCAGAGGTCCTGAGGCAGGACCTCGCTCAGCGTGGTCAGTGAGCAGCCGGAAGGCCCCGGGGCTGGAGCGGAGAAGGGGAGGGGTGGTGATGGCCTCAGAGAAGACCTGTCGGCAAGGGAGTGGCACAGACTTGTGATGAGGCCTCTGAGAGGACATTGGGTGACATGGGAGACCCTTGAGGGTTTAGAGCAGAGAAGTGATGCAATTTGACTTAGTTTTCCAAAACCTTACCCTGATGCTAAGGGCTTAGACAACCAGGAGGTCAGAGGGCACAGTCCCCTCACTTCTGCAACTTCAGGGGCCTGCAAACCTCCATCACGTTTGGCAGTGAGTCCCAGAAGGACTCACTGAGAATTGTATACTCACGGTTGTGGTTTAATTCAAGGAAAAGGCACAGACTAAAGTCAGTCAAGGGTAGATGTGTGTAGCACAGGGTCCGGGAGATGCACCACAAGTGGGGCCTCTGATGGCCCTCTCCCTGTGGAGTCAGGACTCTGCCGGCATGTGTGTGATGGTCAGTCAACCAGAAGTCACCCGAGCCTCGGTGTGCGGAATTGTTACTGGGGCTCTATTACGTAGGCATGAGTAACTGTCCTCGTGGCTTATCTGTCCATAAGTTCCCTGCCCCTGAAGGCCCCAGGGCCCACACCCTACATCACATTGTTGCTGCCCGACCGGCCCAAGGCTCCAGACAAACACAGATCCCTCCCAGGAGCTGAGGACCAAGACCAGACCTCTTTGGGGACAAAGTTAGATTCTTTACTGTTCATCTGTCTACTGTGTTAATTAGTGACCACTGAGTCTTAGGGAGTGCTGTCAGCTTTGACCCATATATATCTTCTCAACCAGAGCAAGAACTGTAAACAATATTTCAACCTCTTGAAGAAAAATGGATTCTTATACATCAATAATATGACTGTGTACTCTGATTGGAGAAACACTAAGCAAAGCATTGAAGGTTTAGGCAGTTCCTAATGAGTTAATTTTAACTCAGGCTTTGACAGTATTATCATTTAGGAAAAATATTAATTCTCTTGATGCCCCATCACTTCTTTGGTTCCGGGGAAGATACAGAGGACCGTTTGTGTGATTGATCATTCAGTGAGTGGACACCCGCCTGCACTCACCACATTGTGTGTCTTCCAAACACTTGGGTTATAAATAACAGATATTTGCAAACTATTGGAGTTGCTGGGGCACCGAAGCCTCCAAAAGACCTTCAAACATTGCTGATGTCCAGGAGCTCACAGACCAGGGAGGACTTCTAAGAACAAAAGCTGGAAGAAGCGTTTTTCATTGTTGTTGAGCATCAGCTGTGAGTGATGGGTGTTTCTGGAGAAGTCTCCTGTCGCAGGACACAGAGGGTAATTGTGAGGGAGAGAAGCACAGGGGGGCCCTGTGTACTAGGGACAGTCATTGGAGGGACCCCCATGAAGAAGAGGTTAAGCATGCACATACTGAGAACTCAGAACTGGCCATAGGCCGTGGTGTACACTGAGTGGGGACCTCAGATGGTGAAAAGGGGACTCTTGCCTGGTAGAGTCCAGAGGCTAAGAGTTTGCTGGGTTCATCCTGAAATGAAACAAAAGTCATAGGTACTATAAAAGTTGTGGTGACTTCTGCTGAGGTAGTTCACGAATCGGTTTTCCTGAGAGGAACACGTGGATGATTTGGAACAGTGTGTTAAGAGCAATCTTCCTTTCCCTTAGAAGCTGAACAGTAAGAACTCCCCTCCTCTCTTCCTTTTCCCTCCCGTGGTTGCTCTTTCTTGCCCAATTTCCTAGTTTATTGTATTTCACACTGAATCTTCAAAAACTGTTGAACAATAAAACGACCAACCAAGCTGGCTGAGGTTGTCCTCTGTCCTCCTGCAGGTGGGACGGCTGACTCAGCCACTCCCAGGTGTCCTCGGACGAGCTGCTGTTGATGAAAGCAGAGTGCGATCCATGTGCAGTGCTGGAGAGGATGAAATATTTATGGTGGGGATTCCACACCAGATGCAAGAATTGGGAATGATCCCTCACTTTCCTGGGAAAGCAAGCCCACAATCTCTAAATCCCATAACCTGAGCACAAATGGCTCTTGGCTCACGGACCCCAGCCGGGCCTTCCCACCTCCCCTGTGTGGGGACGGATGGTCAGGAGGAGAGTCCGGCCGTGACTCACGTGTGACAGTAGCGCTCAGTCGTGCCTCGGAAAGCTGCAGCCTTTGGGACCGCACTCAAATCCCCGTTAGGGATCTTTAGAGCAAAACCATATTGCTAGAAGGGATTCCTCTGTGGGCCATGAATTATGAGGCTTGTCATACGAAACAGTCCTCAGGGGCACCGACTTGGTTGGTTCTAATTTGTCCTGTACTTTTACAGCTGGTTTGTTTCCTGGACTTCCAAGATTTACAGATTGCAAGTATGCTTGTGAAGTGGTGGAATGGACTTGCACATTTGTTTCTAACTACTGATTGTCGGGGGTAGTAGAATTCAAATATTTGCATAAACTTTAGAAACCAAGGGTCAGTTCGGTGAACATTTCTAGGTGTTATTCCCGTAAGACTTGAAAGTTGAGCACATCCATGGTTTTCTTCCCTGATTTCTTGTTATCACATTCCTATGTACGTCTGAGGATAAAATGGTTTCCAATAAGTGTTTCTCGGTACCTACTAATTATGTCTGATACTAGCAGTTCGGTTGATTTGTTCAGTTTTAAATTATTTTGTATTTTCTAAACAGCTAAACAGTTTTTTTTTCTCTTGTAAAGTATTTATAGGTACTTTTACATGTGATAATATGCCATATTTTCTTCCAACAGCCTGGACCCCAGGCCTGTTCTTTGCTAAAACAACACAAGGTTTAATCCTATTAATCCATGGCATCATGGCAAGAAAAATGCCATATGTGTAGTTTTATTTTCCTCAAGCATTCTAGATATTTTACAGATGGTGGCAAAGGAGTGTATTAGCTCTTTGGAAGCAGAGCTTAGAGTCAGTGTGATTTTATTAGAGTTAGCAATGGAGGAAACAAGGAAATCATTCCCTAAACACAATGTCAGTCACCATTTCTCATGCAAAAATCATTTAGGTTGTTCTTTTGTCAAAGTTACATCTGTATCGAATGATTTATTTATACTTGTTCATACAATTTTTATAATCTCTTCCAGGGAAGAGGAAACTTGGGGCTTGAGTTATATCTATAATATTTTATTTTTCAATAATAAAACCCCAAAGCAATATTATAAAATGACATTCAGTGGAGGTGGGTGGAATGGTGGGTACATAGGTTTTTGTTATATTTATTCTTATTAAATTTATGTTTAGATTATTTCCAGGATGGCTTCTGGCTTATGCATGTTTGTAGAGGCAGAAATTTTCTATACTTTCTAATCTGTTCATAATCAACTATAAATATAATCTTGGCTTTACTCTGAGCAGTTAGCATGTTTTTGGATACAGAAAACCCAACTGAAAATGACTTAAAGAAAATATCAAAGTCACTATTTCACATGACCAGAAGCCCAGTGATAGAGTGGCTTTAAGTTGAGTTGACAGAGCTGCCAGCCACCTGATTAATGCCCGCGGTCTTTCCAGCTTCCTGCTCGGCCGTTACCAGCCTGCCTTCGTGTCCTTCATCTCCCACGGCCACAAATTGCAGTTTCTGGCATCACATGCCAGCATGAGGACAGGAAGGTGTGAGAGCACGCAGCACGGGGGCTTGCAGCCACGACAAGATACGGGCCTGAGAATACTGAGCAGAGGAGAAAAAAGTGTCTCTTTCTGTTTGTGTTTCTGCCCTGAAGCCCCCCAGCGGGACTTCTCCCTCATGACTCATTGGCTGAACTTGGGCCACAGGCTCCTGCCCACAACAGCGATTGCCAGGGGAGAGAGATTCTGGCTGGCAGAGCCTCACCGTGTGCCCCTGAGGCTGGGGCGTGAGGCTGCCACCTCTGCAGTGTGGGCAGAAGGGAGAAGGGAAGACATAAACCTGATGACCTCTCTGTGGTCCGGAAGAGCCGGGGGTGGGGAGGGTCTTGGCGGGCTGTCAGCAGCGCTTCCCACCTTTGCTGTGCTGGATCCGCACAGGGCAGAAGGCAGGCGGCTGCGGACCTCCAGAGTGAAGACCTCTGTCCACCCTTCCTCCCAGTGACTCAAGGCGCACGTGGCCCTGCCTGAATGTGGAGCCCATATGTAAGCATGTCCTCTGGGGGACTTAGAACATTCGAACTCATGACATCAGAAATGAAAGGCACAAGGCTTATAATTCCATTTATTTACTTTCCATGGGCTTTTGTAACTGTTTAATAGTCATCCTGTGTATTTTAAAATATTAAGTTTGTGTCTTTTCGGCTCTTAGTCCTTTCATTCTAGGTCAAGGGATATTCCAGGCAGGTGCTTGTTGCATTTGTAATTAGGTTGGGGTGTGTGGGTACCAGATGTTGGGAAAGTGAAATTTTTCTGTGTGCATGGCAGAGCCAGTATGCTGGAAGTACCTCCTTTGACCCAGGTTGGGAAGACGTTTCCTCTCCTGGCTCCGCTGCCCACTGCACATCCCAAATTGAGAGCGTCCTGCACTGATGGGGTGACTTTGCTCCTCATGGCATCTGAACTGCCATTTATAGTCACCGAACATTTAAAGACGACCTCTTACATATGGTTGTCACACACCCTCCTAAGTGAGCTGGGTGGGTTCTGTTCCGCTCATTGCATAGATGAGAGAGTCTCCTGAGAAGGGGAGAGAGTCACCCAAGGTTGCAGAGCTAGGATGTGGTCCAGGGAGGAATTTTACTCAGAATTTCTCTTTGTGCCTTGATCCTTCAACTCCAGACACTTAGGTACGTGATTCTCGTTTTGCATTATTTGAAAGAAGAGAGGAAGGGGAGGTTTCAACAAGAATGGTGAAAGGGGTTACTTGCTAAATTAAGCAATGGCCTGGGTGCAATTAGGAAAGAGAACGGGCTGAGGTGCTTTCAGTTTGCACCAGCTCATTGTCTGCCCTGTGGGGTGAATGTAACACTTACGAACTTAAACTTTGGGACCAGATGGACTTGTGTTGAATGTCTGCTTCTGTCGTTTGCCTGATGTGCAACCTTGAAAACGTTCTTAAGAACGTTTCAAAGTTTGTGACTAGCCCCGAATTCTTCATTTACTAAGTGGGAACAATAAGGCTTATCTGGTAGATTGTAAGGATTAAATAAAATAAACAGGTAATGATCTAGCATAGCACCTAAAACACAGGAAACAGCCAAAGATGGTGGTAGGTAATTACTCCTACTAAAGGAGGGACTAGACAGTAAATGCAGAACTACCTAGTTACGCTGCTTCCAAATCTGCACGAAGGTCAATGGCAAAACCAAAAGCACTTTATGAAGAACTGTTACTACTTATGGTTCCTTCACTTTGTGACACTCTCAGGGCCAAGTCCAGTGTTTCGCGGGTCTGTTCGCCTGCCTTTCCTCAAAAACTCTCATGAGTAGAGAAAACTGATGCCTGTTGGTCCTTTCACTGTGTCTAAATGTTTGTGTGTGTGCATCTTGGGCCAAGCGTGCCTTGTCCCCAAGCCTCCTTAACATAAAGGGAGAGTTATTTCTCTTAACATATCGACAGAGCCCTAGATGGCAAAGTGACTGGAGTGGAAGAGGGGCACCCAAGGTTAGTCTTTGTTGACATGTGGATTAGGCATCTGCTGTGGATTCCTTAGGGAGGAATCCTAAGCACACATTTTTCTATTTTTTTAACATCTTTATTGGAGTATAATTGCTTTACAATGTTGTTAGTTTCTGCTGTATAACGAAGTGAATCAGCTGTATGTATACATATATCCCCATATCCCCTCCCTCTTGCGTCTCCCTCCCTCCCACCCTCCCTATCCCACCCCTCTAGGTGGTCACAAAGCACCGAGCTGATCTCCCTGTGCTATGCAGCTGCTTCCCACTAGCAATCTGTTTTACATTTGGTAGTGTATATATGTCCATGCCACTCTCTCACTTCATCCCAGCTTACCCTTCCCCCTCCCCGTGTCCTCAAGTCCATTCTCTACATCAATGTCTTTATTCCTGTCCTGCCCCTAAGTTCTTTTTTTTTTTTTAAAGATAATGTTCTTTTCTTTTTTTTTTATAGCTACTTTATTTATTTATTTATTTATCCATTTTTTTGGGCTGTGTTGGGTCTTCGGTTCGCGCGAGGGCTTTCTCCAGCTGCGGCGAGCGGGGGCCACTCTTCATCGCGGTGCGGGGACCGCTCTTCATCGCGGTGCGCGGGCCTTTCACTATCGCGGCCCCTCCCGCTGCGGGGCACAGGCTCCAGACGCGCAGGCTCAGTAGTTGTGGCTCACGGGCCCAGCTGCTCCGTGGCATGTGGGATCTTCCCAGACCAGGGCTCGAACCCGTGTCCCCTGCATTAGCAGGCAGACTCTCAACCACTGCGCCACCGGGGAAGCCCCCTAAGTTCTTGAGAACCATTTTTTTTTTTTTTAGATTCCATATATATGTGTTAGCATACGGTATTTGTTTTTCTCTTTCCCATTTACTTCACTCTGTATTACAGACTCTAGGTCCATCCACCTCACTACAAATAACTCAGTTTCGTTTCTTTTTATGGCTGAGTAATATTCCATTGTATATATGTGCCACATCTTCCTTATCCATTCATCTGTCGATGGACACTTAAGTTGCTTCCATGTCCTGGCTATTGTAAATAGTGCTGCAGTGAACATTTTAGTACATGACTCTTTTTGAATTACGGTTTTCTCAGGGTATATGCCCAGTAGTGGGATTGCTGGGTCGTTTGGTAGTTCTAGTTTTTTTTAAGGAACCTCCATACTGTTCTCCATAGTGGCTGTATCAATTTACATTACCACACATTTACTAACAGTGCCAGCAGGGGTTCACTGAGATGTAAATCAGCAGGCAGATGCCTGTGCCTGGCATGGACACCACCCTGGGGACCGTGGGTTCCCTGGGAGAAAGAAGTTTTAGAAGTAACAGGTAAGATCACATATAATCGGGACAAAGGGCATCCTGATGTCCGTAAGTGGCCTGATTAATTTTTATAACATTATACTTTCTGGCACAAAACTAAGAGAGAAAAGGAGATTCTAAAATTGGTGCCAACAAACCACTAATTCAAGTTACTCAGTGGTGTATTCCTGCCTACAGGGTTTGTTTATTTTGTGCTCTGTGGACTTTATTTACTTCCAACTCAATGCATCCTGTTACTTTCTCTTTCCTGAATAGAAAATTCTCTTTCCCTGAGTTTCTAAACTTTGTTATTTTAATGATATATACACAGAAAGAAATACCAAAGTTTAATTTGTAAGTTTTTCCTCTATATCAGAAATACTGAATATCTAAGAACATAGATTTTCAGATTTTTCTGTATCTATTTTTATTATTTCTTAATTTCCAGAGTGCATTTTATAATCTTGAGACATAAACTCAACTTCAAATATTTATCTTCTAAGGGCTCTTCGAGCCTAGAGACTTAGAATGGCACTGCCTGTTCAGAATTCATTCTCCTGAACGTGATCTTATTAGTATTCATTAGGCAGTGATGGTCGCCCAAGTGAATTATAAGATTATTTTTTCTATTTCTGTTAAAATGCCGTTGGGATTGTGATAGGGATTTCATTGAATTCGTAGATCATTTTCGGTTGTATGGACATTTAAAACTACGAATTCTTCCAATCCATGTAAATGGGATGTATTTCCATTTATTTTTGTCTGCTTTAATTTCTTCCATCAATGTTTTATAATTTTCAGCGTGTAAGTCTTTTGTCTCCTTGCTTCAGTTGATTTCGGGTATTTTATTCTTTTTGAAGCTATTATTAATGGAATTGTTTTCTTAATTTCCTCTTTAGCTAGTTCATTGTTGGTGTATAGAAATGCAACTGATTTTTGCATGTTAATTTTGTATCCTGCAACTATGTACAATTCATTTATTAGTTATAACAGTTTGTGTGTGTGTGTGTGTAGTATTTGTAGTTTTCTACGTATAAGAGATGTCATATACAAATGCAGATGATTTTACTTCTTCCTTTCTGATTTGGATGCCTTTTATTTCTTTTTCTTACCTAATTGCTCTGGCCAGGGCTTCCAGTACTGTGTTTAGTGTAAGTGGTGAGGGTGGGCATCCTTGCTGGTAAGTTTCTTCTATATTTAATTTGTTGAGAGTTGTTAATCATGAAAGCGTTTTGAATTTTTTTAAATGCTTTTTCTACATCTATTGAGATGATCATGTGATTTTTATTCTGTTAATGTGGTGTATCATGTTTATTGATTTGTGGATGTTGAACCATCCTTGCATCCCAGGAATAAATTTCACTTGATCCTTTTAATCTGCTGTTGGATTTGGTTTGCTAACATTTTGTTGAGGATTTTTGCATTGATGTTCGTCATGGATGTTGGCCTGTAGCTTTCTTTTCTTGTGGTATCATTGTCTGGCTTTGGTGTCAGTGTGATGCTGGTCTTATAAAATTAGTTTGTAAGTGTTCTTTCTGTTTTTTGAGAAAGTCTAAGGATTGCTATTAATTTTTCTTTAAAGGCTTGTAGAGTTCATCTGTGAAGACATCTAGTTCTGAGTTTTTCTTTGTTTGGAGGTTTTTGATTGCTGATTCAATCTTCTTATTTGTTATCAGTCTTTTCAGGATTTCTAGTTCTTTTTTTAAAAAATATTTATTTATTTATTTTTATGGCTGCACCGGGTCTTATTTGTGGCATGTGGGATCTTCGTTGAGGCATGCAGGATCTTTCATTGTGGCGCATGGGCTCTTTGTTATGGTGTGCGGGCTTCTCTAGTTGTGGCGCACAGTTTTTCTATTCTCTAGTTGTGACGCATGGGCGCCAGAGCGGGTGGGCTCTGTAGTTTGTGGCATGCGAGCTCTCTAGTTGAGGCATGTGAGCTCAGTAGTTGTGGCATGCAGGCTTAATTGCCCCACAGCATGTGGGATCTTAATTCCCCGACCAGGGATCGAACCTGCGTCCCTTGCATTGGAAGGTGGATTCTTTACCACTGGACCACCAGGGAAGTCCCTTTCTGTTTCTTTTTGATTCAGCTTTGGTGGCTGTATGTTTATATAAATTTATCTATTTCTTCTAACTTGTCTAATTCATTGGCATATAATTGTTCATAATAGTCCCTTATGATCTTTTTTATTTCTGTGGCATCAGTTGTAATGTCTCCTCTTCCATTTTTGGATTTTATTATTTGAGTTTTCTCTCTTTTTTTTTTTTTTTTTTTAAATTTATTTATTTATTTTTGGCTGTGTTGGGTCTTCGTTTCTGTGCGAGGGCTTTCTCTAGTTGCGGCGAGCGGGGGCCAGTCTTCATCGCGGTGCGTGGGCCTCTTACTATCGTGGCCTTTCTTGTTGCGGAGCACAGGCTCCAGACGCGCAGGCTCAGTAGTTGCGGCACACGGGCTTAGTTGCTCCGCGGCATGTGGGATCTTCCCAGACCAGGGCTCGAACCCATGTCCCCTGCATTGGCAGGCAGATTCTCAACCACTGCACCACCAGGGAAGCCCGAGTTTTCTCTCTTTTATCCTTGGTTAGCCTCACTAAGAGTTGGCTGATTTTATTTAGTTTTTCAAAAGACAACTCATTTCATCAATTTCTTCTATTGTTTTTCTACTCTCTATTTTATTTATTTCTGCTGTAGTCATTATATTTCCTTCCTTCTACTAGCTTTGGGCTTTGTTCTTCTATTTCTAGTTCTTTGATATGTAAAGTGAGGTTATTTATTTGAGATCTTTCTTCTTTTTAAATGTAGTCATCTATCTTACACACTTCCTGTTGGTACTGCTTTTGCTGTATCCCATAAGTTGTGGTATGTTATGTGTTTATTTTTGTTTGTTTCAAGATATTTTCTAATTTTCCTTTTTATTTGTTCTTTGATTCAGTAGTTTTTCAATAATGTGTTATTTAATTTCCATGTATTTGTGAGTTTTCCCATTTTCTTTAGTTTTATTCCTGTGTTTGAAAAAGATACTTGGAATGATTTAATCTTTGTAGATTTGTTAAGACTTGTTTAGTGATCTAGCATGTGATCTATCCTAGAGAAAGTTCCATGTGCATTTGAGAAGAATGTATATTCTTCTGCTGTTGGGTGAAAAGTTGTCTATGTCTGTTAGGTCAATTTGGGCTATAGCTTTTTATTTCTGCTGTTTCAGTGGGAGTAGGACTGATGAAGTGTCAGTACAACTTCCTGGCTGTTTCAACCCATATTGTATGAATTTTAGGCATGCAATAGAACACTTTCTTTTAGAAAGCCATTAAATCTCAGAGCATTTCCTATCATGAACAACATGAGCTGAAATACTTTATGCAGAAAATTGCCCTGGTGGTATGGGACAGTTCAAGTACTGATACCCTAATTCCATAAATTATATTTTATTTTCCAGATATAGTTCATAAGATAAAACTAAAGAGGAAAAACCCACTCAATTTATATAGAAAGGTTAAGGTTAAGAGAAGGTTGTAGATAAAGCTAAGAAAATAAATAAATTAACACCAAGAATGTATTTTACATCTTTGTTAATAATTAACAGACTATATTTACTTATATGTGAATCTGCTCTTCCTCATATACCACTGATAAACAGCTTGAGTTACAATACTATCTAAAATTTCTGAGTGATATGTATTTAATTAAAGAATAGTAAAATCAAATTTTAGAAATTTAGGAGATTTATTTATTTTGGTATCCTTTAAGCAGAGCTCTGTGGGTTAGAAAAAAAGATCAATGAGTGGTCTTGGGTTTTAATATTGACTGTGGTGCAAACTAGACTCTTTGAGCTTAATGATCTCCTCTATGACACCAGAATCCTTTCTTTTCTTTCTTTGCATGGTTGTTGTATAGCTCTGAATAGATCATTATATGAAAGTGCTTTGTAAACCATGATATGCTATATATTCAAATAAACAAGTCAGGTTTGGAAATCACTGAATATCATCAAAAGCTAAAGCCCTTTAAAAATATAGAACTCAAATGGGTAATGTCATTTGGCCCACTTTTAATTAATGATTTAATCTTGTGCAGTACCATTCGTATTTTTTTTAAAGCTAAAATTTACATCAGCCTAGTACGCACTTGGAGAATTCAAAATCCCTAAAAGAAAAGGAAGGTTTCTTATGATTGGGAACAGAGCTAGCAGTGTTTTTTCCCCTCTTTTCTGGAAACATAATTGCAGCATTGCTTTCTGGAAGCTTGGCCAGTGTATCTGCTCAGTGTCAGAATCTCTCAGGCACACGGCACTCCCATGCGAGCTGGTGAGGGGCCATGCAAAGAACCATCGCAGGTGCCTGCATTCCATGTCTGGAATCCACTCTGCACCCTCATCCCACTTCACTCATTGGTTCATCTGATCCTTGCCCATTTAGCTTCATCACCATGGCTTCTGCTCTCCATCAGGCCCCTGAATGGACAACACAGTGTGTTTCTGCCCCACTCTGACTTTGTTGTCCTTCAGAACATTGACATCTGACCTTTGCCAAAAGGCTCCATGCCTGGCTTTTCTGGATAAGCATTAGTTAGTCCTATGTCTTGTCCTGCATTCACCTCTAGGACATTGCCCCACAGGGGCTGCCAGTTGCTCAGCTGTTTAACAAGAGAGTTGGTGCAGGTAGGATTTTACACTTTGCCATTTAAATTTAGGTCAATGTATTAATATAACGTTCTTTGCTGGACTCACCATAAAAGTAGTACTAGATTATCATCTAATCTTTGGCAATTGCAGGTCTGACAGTGAGTGAAATAAGTGGAACCTTTGGTTATGGCTCAGGGAATCCCATTATAAGTGATTATTTCTTGTGAGCACTCCTCACAGCTAACCCTCTCGTGGATGATTCCTTTCCTCTGCATGTGATGAAGAGTAACTGAGTAATTACCAATGAAAGAGACTTTGGGCCAGTCCCATAGACGCCCTCATGAACTAGTTGGGGGTTAAGGACAGTCACCAAATGTGCAGATAACCAGGGCTCTGTGCATTCCCTGAAGATGCACCAAGAGACAAAGCATTCCAGGCTGCACACTCTCACCTCTTCTGGGTCTTCTAGTGAAATTATCATGGTAAAGCTCTGAAAAATCTTCCCAGAAATGAATTAATACATTTTTGTTGTTGTTGTTGAACCAGCATTTCCCATACACATTTGGCCATTGGACCAATTATTTTCGGGTAATGTGTTAATGTCACCCAGAATTAGTCTCCATGGAACACATTTTGACAGTCACTACCCTAACCTAGTAACTTGCTTGTGAACCAAACCCTAAACCTTTGACAACTTAGTCTGTTCTTGTTTATCTCAGAAGCTGGCTGAACCGAGAGTAGCATGTCTCCATGGCCCCCACTGTTTCCAGCTGCACCATCGCCACTGGAATCGACTAAGATTAAAAGGTCAGAAAACAAGTTTGTACATTTACACTCACGGCTGACCCCCCACCATTCCGAATGACCTCCCCATGACCTTGGATGAGCTGCAGCTTGGGGAATATTTGCCAGCATGAGGTCCCCCTGGTTCTTGAACCCCATCAGTGATGGCAAAGGTGGCCCTTCATCTGGAGGAAGGCCTTGGAGCCAGTGCACTGGGGCGACTGAGTGGTGTGTCTACATCCAGGCTTCTGGGGGCTCAGAAATGAGCCCATTTTCCTACATCACCCCTGGCAGTATGTTCCTCTTCCACCTGGGTAGTTCTGTTTGGTCCAAGGATCATAATCACATGTCTGTTTCTCTGTAATCCACATCCCGAGGCTTGGTGGCAGTCATATCCAGGTACCATAGTCATTTATTGTATGTTTTCATGATTAATCCTGTGGGTCTTTTGACCAAGGGATATTTTTCTAGCACATTTTCTATTACCTGCCCATTTTAAATCCACAAATTTATGGTTTTTCACAAATGTTTAATTGAGTGTAGCCATTTGTTTCCCTCAAATCATTTGAGGGGGCCTCGACAAGATGATGTCTTCATTAGCATCTCCAGACTTATTGAAAGTGTCCCCTCAACACCACCACCACCAACAAAAGCAAAAGTAACGAAAGGTTGTTTAGGGTCATCTTGCATTGTCCTGCTCAACGTTAGGAACCAGCCACTCCTTAAGAGGCCCTATTGGGTAATTTAAGAATAATGTGAGACACCAAATCTGCGTACTAGGAGCACATGGTATGTAAGGGGAGTGAAAGGAGCAAGAGAGAAGTTAATAGCCACTTGCTTAACAGAGCAGAAAACCTTCCTTCTTAAGAAAGGTCATACTTTCGGTCAACATTTCTGATTTTGCTTCTGTCTTTACCCAGATACTTTTACTTTTTTTAAAATTAGGGTATAGTTGATTTACAGTGTTGTGTTATACAGCAAAGTGACTGAGTTATACATAACTATACATTCTTTTTTAAAAAATATTCTTTTTCCTTATGGTTTATCACAGAATATTGAATATAGTTCCCCGTGCTATACACTAGGACCTTGTTGTTTATCCATTCCGTATATAGTAGTTTGCATATGCTAACCACAAACTCCCACTCCATCCTTCTCCTACCCCACTTTTACCTTGTTCTAATGACAGTTTGTTAATCCAATTTCCCCTCTCTATTATTCTTGAGTTGCCACTTTTTCTTTACTAACTTTGATGTACCATGATTTATAATGTCACTAAAACATTTAATTTAGTTACAAGTTTTCCCAGTATCTAGAATCCTACATTTTTTTCCTTATCAGACTTTAGCTCAAACATCCTGGAATTGGCTACAGAGTCTGCAAGTTGGGTCACTTAGTGCATCAGCTGTCTGAGAGGAGAAAGCAATGCCAACCTCCTTCCTTGAGAACATGAAGGAACAGTCATGCATAGGAGCCTGTGTGTCAGGTAGAATCTCAGGTGATTAATAGACAACAGGTACTTGCAAACACAAACAAAAAGATATTTTTATAATGCATTGACTTCTGCTCTTTATGATTTCCTTTATCTTTTCCTCAGTTTCATTTGGTGTTCCTTTTCTAGTTCTTGGCATGGAGGCTTAGACAATTATTTCTCAGTTTTCCCCCCAGTGTATGTATTATAGATATAAATTTCTCTCCTACCACTCTTTAGCTGCAACAAATGAGTTTGACTATGTTTTCAATAGCCTTATTTAGGTAAAATTGATATACAATATACTGCACTAAGTATATTTATTGATATACAATAAATATACAATAAGTATTGTATATTGTATAACAATAAATATACTTAGTGAAGTAAGGATAGAAGAATAGAAATACTGTAGGAAGTTCCTAAAGAATATCTTTTTAAAAATCTACACCAAATCTGGTACTTAGAGGTGAATTATAGAAAGCCCATTTCCTCCTCTGAGATAATGACAAGCCTTTCCCACTGTCCCTGAACAAAATGTCAACTTTTTGCAAAAGCCAGAGTCCCTTGGACCCAGTTAATTCAGGTCAAAATACTAACATATATTTTATTTATTTATTTATTTATTTATTTGAAGTACAGTTGATTTACAATAGTAGTTTTAGATGTACAATATAATGATTCAATATTGTACTCCATTTAAAGTTATTATAAAATAATGGCACTATTCTCTGTGCTATACAACATATCCTTGTTGCTTATCTATTTTATACATAGTAGTTTTTGTATCTCTTAATCCCATCTCCCCAGCTTGCCCCTCCTCTCTGCCCCCCTGCACTGGTAACCACTAGTTTGTTCTCTATATCTGTGTGTCTGTTTCTGTTTTGTTATATTCATTTGTTTTATTTTTGAGATTTCACATATAGGTGATATCATACAGTATTTGTCTTTCTTTGTCTGACGTTTCATTTAGCACAGTATCCTCCAGGTCCATCCATGTGGTTGCAAATGGCATTATTTCATTCTTTTTTATGGCTGAGTAGTATTCCATTGTATATATGTACCACATCTTCTTTATTCATCTGTTGATGGACACTTAGGTTGCTTCCATATCTTGGCTATTGCAAATAGTGCTGCTATGAATATCGGGGTGCACGTATCTTTTCGAATTAGTGTTTCATTTTCTTTGGATATATACCCAGGAGTGGAATTGCTCAATCATATGGTAGTTCTATTTTTAGTTTTTTGAGGAACCTACATACTGTTTTTCATAGCGGCTGCACCAATTTACATTCTCACCAACAGCATACAAGGGTTCCCTTTTCTCCACATCCTTACCAACATTTGTTATTTGTGGTCTTCTGATGACAGCCATTCTGACAGGTGTGAGGTTATATCTTACTGTGTTTTTTTATTTGTATTTTCCTGACGAATAGAGATGTTGAGCATCTTTTCATGTGCCTGTTGGCCACCTGTATGTCTTCTTTGGAAAAATGTCTATTCAAGCTTCTGCTCATTTTTTAATCAGGTTGTTTATTTTTTTGATATTGAGTTGATTGAGTTGTATGAACCATTTGTATAGTTTGGATATTAACCCCTTATCTGTCATATTACTTGCAAGTATTTTCACCCACTCGGTATGTTGTCTTTTCATTTTGTCAGTGGTTTCCTTTGCTGTGCAAATTTTTTAAAGTTTAATTAGGTCTCATTTGTTTATTTTTGATCTTGTTTCCTTTGCCTTAGGAGAGATCCAAAAAGAAATATTACTACAATTTATGTCAAAAAGCGTTCTACCTTGTTTTCTTCTAAGGCATTTTAAGGTTTCCAGTCTTACATTTAGGTCTTTAATCCGTTTTGAGTTTATTTTTGTGTATGGTGTTAGGAAGTGTTCTAATTTCTTTCTTTTACATGTAGCTGTCCAGCTTTCCCGGCACCACTTGTTGAAGAGACTGTCTTTTCCCCATTGAATGTTCTTGCCTCCTTTGTCATAGATTGATTCCAAAGACTGACTTTATGGGCCAAGTGATCTTCAGTGTTGTGTGCTCACCTTTCCTAGCAAATTCTTCATGTGTTCACTTACATTGGATGTATGGACTTAGACCTAAGTTCCCCTTACCGGAATATATAAAAATAAATATTACTTGAACAAAATGTCATAAGACTGGGTGGCTGGAAATATAAATTTTCAAGTTCTTTACTACTCATTATTTAACCTTGCTCAAAAGTTTCCTAGAAAATAAATTTCAGTTTTGAAGCCTGTCTTTTGCAAAATCATATTTAGTAGAATTTTCCTCCCCACCTACCTTGATCCACCACTTTCTACATCAGTTTGCTGTCATCTGGCAAAGCAGTTGTAAAGAACCATTTCTCAAATCAGACCTTTTGAAACAGTATTCCCTCCTCAAAGTAAAATAATATTAATAAAGACTGTATCAAAACCTGAATTAATATACCATTATCTTCAATTTCTATTTTCTTTGTTGCAAACTGTCAAGTCAGATGGGCTAAACAAACATGTGAGCGACCTCTGGAAAAATAAAATTATACTTTTAATGGCCAAAAAGTAAATTAAACAAATTAAAACTTAGCATGATGAAGTAAAGAATTTAAGGGCAGTTTTAGTAATCCTGCCAAGTTTTAATTCAGTTGGAAAGCAATTGGAAATGATGAAAATTGCGTTCAGACCCTGAGTTTTAATAGATCATTAGTCAAGATCATCTAATCCACCATTTTATTAACAATTCTTAGAAGTGTTATTGAACTACTTGAGATAAAAGGGAAAAATATTCACAGAGCTTTGGCTGTAAGAGTTTTTGATTTTTTTTCTTGGTGCTGGTAAAGAAGTCTACAGAAGCAAGCCCTGTGTCTGAGAGCCCCGAAGTGGCAATTATCATGCTTGGTTTCAGTTCCTGAATGACTTTCCATCCTCCTCCTGTTTCTCAGTAGGGAGAAACATTAATTTACATTTTTTCTACTTCTTATTTCTACTAAAAGACACAACATTTTGGGGAAGATAATGGAATGCAGAGCAATAGGTATCACTATAATAAAGATGGGGAGATATTTTCCTCAAAATATTAACAGAGAAATACATACACATTTCTGTTTTTATGTGGTCAAATTGCAAACCTTAAACCCCCTAAGCTCACACCGATTTAAGAGGTTACCACATTCAGAAAAATAAATGAACACCAAACATGATAGCAGTGTCTTTCATTCTCTCTAGTTTGATAGTCCAAGGAAGCAAAATATTTTCCACTTTATAAAATCTTTAAAACTGCCAGGGGAGATATGCTGGCCTTCTCAGTGTTGGAGCAGAGAAAGCTTCAGCTAACCACATGGAAAACACATAAGGAGACCAGATTTTTCCAGTCCATAATTCAGTGAGAGTTAGGGTCTTACTTCCAACACCAGAAGTCTTAGGAGGTGACTGGTAACTTCACACACTGCCAAGTTTTTGAAATTGGATAAAGGATGAAGGTAAAGATGGCTACCTCTGTACACATAAAACTCGTTTACAGTAGTGATTATGCATTTTCCTTTTCTTTTTTCCCCCGTCTTAAAATGGCACTAACATGATATTTGTGTTGACTAAGAAAAATAAACAAAGCAGCTTTGCTCTGTAGGCACCACTTATTAGGATAAGAACCTTCCAAAGAAAAAAGATAGTACTCCATAATTTGAATCAGATTTTGTTAAAGAAAATCTAGGTCCATCCATTCATTAAAGCATTCATGAATTTGTTAATTAAGTGAACAAATACTGATCATGTACCTGTTCCCATGTTCCTGACTGAGGCAAAAACTCATAGCAAGTTAGGAGCATGCATTCTGCAGTATGACCTCCTGGGTTCAAATCTGAGTACCACCAGCTAGCAAGGGCCACACTGGGGCCATTGCTTAGCTTCTCCAAGTATCTGCCTTCATTGGTATGGTAAGCATATTGATGGGAGGCATGTTGTGGATTTGTTGTTGCCTACACTATCAGGTGAAAGACACAAGGATAAGTGATTTTCTTCACTAACAGCTCCTCTTGTTGCTAAAATTCCTGGCTTTGTTAAAGAATGTACACAGTGAAGTCCCTAATCCAGGGGAGTTACCACTATTTCAAACATCTTTTTCTCTGTTTCATGATATTATTGTAATTTTATTGCATTTATATCAACTGTAATATCTATTTTAGCTAAATAAAAACGTTAAACAGGCTAACCTTTTTTAATTCAGCAGAACGTTTGAGGATACTTGCTGTGTTTGCCATCATACCTAAGTCAAATATGCCTTTATCGTATTTGGGATTTTTCTACCTATGGGATTACATATGAATAAATAAAAGCAAAACTCACCCCTCGATTATGTGGATACTTTTAACCATTGCTTTCTAGAATAAACACACACATGATTTATATACGTAATTCCAATTCTGTTTATTCCTTAGAAAGGACATTTAGTTCAAAAGCACATTCAAGATAGAAGAAGTGCAAGTGTCTTAAAGTTTGGTCTGTTTAACAAGTTTCAGTGCAAAACTTTATATCCAACATCACAACAAATACAAGTGAAGACAGAGAAGTTTTCAAAATTAAAAATTTCAACCAATAGACCATCTAATACCAGAACCTTTCAGTGATAGATACTAGGAGTAACGAAGATGGATCAAGAAGTCGACCAAGGCTTGGTCTTCTTCGTGAGAGACCCCAGTTTTATTTCTTGGCAGTAGTATCTGAAAAATGGTAGAAAGTACTCTCCTGTCTCTTTCTCCGTGTGTTCACTGCCTGTGACCAACCATGAAGGCAGGTGACCACCTGCAGCCATGCTCTGGGATGGACCCTGGTGATCCCTGCCTCTGGGCAGTCTTCTACCCCGACTGTGAGTGGCGCCAGTGACTCACTTCTAAAGGGGGGGGGGGGGGACAAGGCAGAAGAGAAGACATCATGAGATATCACTCTCAATATTCAGTTTTAAAAAGACCCTGACTCCCATCCTGGGGGCTTCCCTTGCTCTCTCTCACTTTTGCTCTCTCAGATCGCTTGTGCTGGGGAAGCAGATTTCCACGCTGGAAGCAGTCTTATGGAGAGGCCCATGTGGCTCAGCCAGCACGGAAGCCCTCATCCCCACCGTCCATGAGGAACTGGAGCCTGCTAAGGCCACGTGAGTGCAAGTGGACCCCTCCCCGTCCAGCTTTCAGATGAGACCGCAGCCCTGGCTGGCTGTTTGACTACAACCTCATGAAAGACCTTGAACCAGAGGCCTCCAGATAAACTCTGCACAGATTCCTGACACACAGAAACTGTGAGGTAACTAATGTCTGCTGTTTAGGTCACTAAGCTTTAGGGTAATTTGTTGTGTAGCAGTAGATAGTAATTCACACACTTAATGCCTTTTTTTTTTTTTAACAAGGACATTTTAATTAATTAATTAATTAATTTTTGGCTGTGTTGGGTCTTCGTTTCTGTGCGAGGGCTTTCTCTAGTTGTGGCGAGCGGGGGCCACCCTTCATTGTGGTGCGCGGGCCTCTCACTGTCGCGGCCTCTCTTGTTGCGGAGCACACGCTCCAGACACGCAGGCTCAGTAGTTGTGGCTCACGGGCCTAGTTGCTCCACGGCATGTGGGATCTTCCCAGACCAGGGCTCGAACCCGTGTCCCCTGCATTGGCAGGCAGACTCTCAACCACTGCACCACCAGGGAAGCCCCTTAATGCCTTTAAAACTGCTTGTGAGGCAGAATTCTGAAGTGCATATGACTTTTTTCTCTTCCCTTTCTTTTATAATTTTCTTAAAATGATACACTACTACAGATATTAGGAAATAAGTTGAGGTAAACTACAGGACAACCAACGGTGACCCACTATATTCTGGGAGGTAAAGGTATAGGTGTGAATTGGTGGAAGGCATCTGGGTGTACATCCTGGGTAATGTTTTCAATGTATAAAGTAAGCTAAGAACTGTAAAGGATCATAAAGAATTGCAAAGACTAGTGGCTGGATACCTTACTTTCTCTTGTTATTTTTGAAAAATGATTTTAGTCATTATATCAATGGACAGAGAGACCAAGAGAGATTTACTTATTCTTTCTGTGACAGCATGAGTTGCAAACAGTTATCTTGTTTATAAAGGTATAAAGAGGGAAAAAAAAACTCCCAGTAGAATGTGGAGCCTATTATTAAAAAGTCTAAATAAAAGTAGAAAATAGTTTTACAGCTAAAATATTTAAGGCATAAAGGGAAAGTATGATTTTGGTGTTCTCCAAAATGCAGAAAATTATTTCAAAGGAGTATTTCAAATTATTAATAAAATATAAAAAGATACGTCAGCTAAAAACAAAGAAACGTACTGAGATGTAAATGGAGCTAAATAATAAAAGGGAGGTTTGGAATAAAACTAATATTGGCCTGATTTATAATTCAAATGGGAGGCAGTACAAGCATAATTAATGATGTCGAGAACCAGTGATGTGGGAGATGCACTGGAGCATCTCCTTCAGGCTGAACCGGAGGACAAACACCAGAGGGGACGGGAGACCCAGAGGTGAGGGATGCTGAGCCCAGCACGGGACATGGTGACAGAGGGAGAGCTCAGGTGCCCGTTCCTGGATGGAGAAGAAGCTTCTCCAAAATTGATAAAAGAACACTTACTGTAAACATACATGGCAAAAGATTTTTAAAACAAGAAAAAAAATGTTTTCAGCATTCTGACAGAAAGCAAGCTAATTAAAAACAGATTACAGAAATCTGGCAGACCTCTCTGCAACAGCAAATTCTGGGAGATAAAGGAATGACGTGGTCAGCTAACGACAGAAGCGTGTTCTGACTGTGGGCCTGCCCACCCAGCTGCTCTTCGGTGGGAAGACAGCAGAGATACTAATACATAAATCCAGTTTATCTATATTAATAAATAAACATTATACATTAAGACAAAGCTGGTCTTATTCCAGGAAAAAAGGTGTTTGTTATTTAAAAATGTATTTATAGAATTCACAACCTATGATTATCTTGACAGCAACCAAAGGAACATTTAATAAAATTGAAACTCATAATTCATTAAAATTATAAAGACAGCTTTCCATCTTGATAGGGAACATTAGTCTGAACCCCACAGATGATGTCATAGTCGCCGTTTTGGCCCTGGAAGCAGTGAACTCGGAATAATGGCAGGACTGGTTTAGAGAAAGCGAGAGGCAAGAGAAGGAAGCAGGTGGTGTGTGTGTACAGGGAAGGAGAGAAACAGGGCTGTCAACATTGAAAACAATACTAGCTGCTTGAAAACTGAAGAGACTTGTGTGACCATAAGATATAATAAAAACGATCATATTCACAGTAACGGTGAAAAATCCCTAGGTATAACAGTGCTAGGGTGAAGTTCCTTTATGAAGAAAATATAAAAATTGTCATCAAGAAGATCTGGATAAATGGAGAAGACATAAAATATTTTGAAGACTTACATTTTTAAAAGGAACCTGTAACATTTTTATACATTTCAAAGAAAATCCCTAATGCAATTTTAGGAGACGGTGACAAAATTAATCTACAGCTCATTGGGAAGAATAAGCATGCTAACCTTCTCAAAAGTAACCTGAAATGGAAGGGTGTGAGGACCATGCTACACTGTCACACACTTTAAGAAGGGCTTAATTAAAGCTGTAAGGTCCCACCGAAGCAACAGAGACTGAAGGAATAGAATACAAGTCTAGAAGGATGCTCCAGAATATGTGGGGATTTGGTGTAGAATTAAAGTGACACCTCAGCTCAGTGAATGAAGAAGCGTTTATTTTCACACATAGCACAGCAGGAAATGGCCGAATAGTTGGTAGTAAAATCAAACTAGAATTCTGCTTTAAACCTTATATCTAGACTAAATTCCATGAGGATCAGAAATGTAAATGTTAGCACATAAATCATGAAGTAGAGAAGAAAGTACAGGTTAACGTTCATAAAATTGTGGGTGGGAAAGGCTGTGCTATGCCTGACACGGTCAGTCATGTGATCAAGGGAAAGATTTAGGCTTGAATATGTACAAATCCCAAGTTTTCACGTGAAACAGTGAAACACCAAGGACAGGCTGGTAAGAGTATTTATAGGGAGAAGTTTAACAAAGAAGGCAGAAAACAACTGACATCTCGATAAAAAGATCAAACTTGACCCTGGACGAGGTCATCGCTAGAGAAGACACGCAAGAGAAAGAACACAAAGGAACACGTGGCAACACGTTTAACTCAGGATGAACCACACGCAGCACGTGGTGGGTGCCTCTTCCTTCCCCAGTCACGAGGGCTGAGTAGGATGCGGGGGCTGAACACGCACGTGGGGCGTAGCCTGGTGCAGCGTGCTTTCAGAGTGACGGGCCCTCAAGCTTGATAACAACCCCTCAGCAGGCCTTGTGCCGTGGACAGAAGGGCCCGTGGCTGGTGGCTGGTCACAGACACGGCCCTGGGGACAGAGCGCCCTCGGCCTGAGCCCCACACATTTGACCTGAAACCTCTGGCTGAGCAGCCCCGCCTCCAGGAGTGAGAGGACACAGAATAGAACTGCATCTTGTTACCCCGCTGACCGGGAGGTGGGAGCCCGAGAATGGGGCTGGGTTCCGTTCTTGTCCGCCTTCAGGTCATGACCCCAGTGGGCCTGCCCTGTGGGAGCCAGAATCCAGGTTCCCGTGGGACGGGACAGCCACCGTCCAGCGCTGCGAACTTGGCCCGTGGCCTGATGGAAGGCTGGGTTTGGCCTGCTCCCGGCCGTCGGTCACCACACAGCCTGTCCCAGTCGTTTGACATCGATTCAGCACAGGCTGGTCCCCAAAGCAAACATGCAAGATAGTTTTATGAACAGATGACACAATCGGAGTGGCCACACATTTGGGATAAAGGTTTACACACAGGACTTTTAGGTGAATTGTTTCTCCTGCTCGTCGTACTGATTCCCTGCTGGAAAGAAAAATACCTCTAAACAGGGAAAATATTTTAAAAAGAGCAACTCTCAATTTTCCCCTCAAGAGTAAAATGCTGTGTGCTCCTCACTCCGTGTGGCAGCCTCTACAGGAGGATTTCTTGGGCCTGTGAGCTCCACGGTTCTGGGAACTTCCCACCTCAGGCACAGGGTTGGTCCCCCTCCCCTGGGCTACAGCTGCTTGGATGAACCATGACCTTCTGACCTAAGTGGGCCCATCAGATCACACATCCTGGAAACCGGGAACGGACGCTCAGGGCTGACGAGGAACCTTGGAGCGGTGGCAGCTGGCAACTCCCACATGGGCAAGAGAAGCAAATGATGGAGTCTGCTTGTGCGGGGAACAGAGTGGTCCGTGCGGGGAAGGGAACAGAGTGGTCCGTGCAGGGAACAGAGCAGTGTGTGCATGGAACAGAGTGGTCCGTGCAGGGAACAGAGTGGTCCATGCAGGGAACAGAGCCGTGTGTGCGTGGAACAGAGTGGTCCATGCAGGGAATGGAGCAGTGTGTGCATGGAACAGAGTGGTCCGTGCAGGGAACAGAGTGGTGTGTGCATGGAACAGAGTGGTCCGTGCAGGGAATGGAGCAGTGTGTGCATTGAACAGAGTGGTCCGTGCAGGGAACAGAGTGGTGTGTGCATGGAACAGAGTGGTCTGTGCAGGGAACGGAGCTGTGTGTGCATGGAACAGAGTGGTGTGTGCACATGGCCCAGCTCCACTCCTCCTTTGATGTCAGGCATCACCTCATACCCTTATAATAAAGGCCCCCTTTTTTTATGCCAGGACAAGTGGGTTGCTACTTCTTACAACCAATGCCCCTACCTGCTGTGACCTTTACACTTTTTGGTAAATATGGGATGTTAGAAATGAACAGGCACGTTCCTGTGGACTGGGTTTGGGCTCACAGCTGATAAAATCTGGACCCCCTGTAGCACTCTCCTCACACTCCGAGCACCCCCTTTCATTCTGGGGGGTGGGATGAGGTGATGCATGGTGGGAGGGTCTCCGAGCCTCATGTGGGACCCCAGGAGGGCCCAGGCTTCCATTGCACTTGGGGGAGAGGTGGGGTGGTCATCACTCTGCCTCTCTGTCTTTCTCTCAAAAATTAAAAAATGTAAAATGGTATCATCTGTCTCTTTGCATTTTGGAAGCTCTTAGACGCATGAAGGAAAGACTCCATGAGGCTTTGGTTGAGAAGAATGCGCTCACCTTGTGTCCCGTGTCCCACAGCCGTGATTCACCCCAGGGACCACCCTGTTCTCAGTTGCCAGTGTGTCAGTGGCGTCCTGGCTGAAATTTCCCTCAGGGAGATTTAGGGCTGTAAGAGACCTTGGGGACTGTATGCATTGGCCTGTGCATTTTAGGTGAGGAAGCCAAGGCTTTGAAAGAGAAGTTAATTCCCTAAGTTACAGAACTAATTAAAAGCAGATTCTGGGGCTAAAACTCAAATTTCCCGACTTCCAGTCCAAACTCTTCATGGTCTTAACTATTTTAAATTACTTTTTAATCATATATCTTAGCCTTCACCAGAAGGCCTCTTTCCAACTCATCCTGAATCATTGCTTTGAGTTGCATGCTTAACTGAGTTGTCTGTATCTTTAGGACAGCTTAGAGTCAAAAGCCCTTTCTGGCAGAATAAATCCAGTTTTCAGACGTTTCTCTCCAACTCAGCCATAGGCAATTTCTTCCTCCTAGACCGTAGGAAATAATTTTAAATTTCCTGTTCCTTTTGTGTTTTCTTTTCTCCTCTCTCATCCAAAGAAAACCATAAAAGATATTACAACTAATCATGACTAGAAGCATTTCTACATTAGCAACATGAATCTTCGGGTTTGTCTAATCAGAAGAAATTGTCTTAATATTTATCTTTTATGTATGTATTTATCTATTGTTTGTTTGGCAAAGCCTGTGCTTGAACAACATTGATAAAGTGCTGAGTTTGGGCTTGGAGTGTTTGCCCAAATATGCCACGTGTTGCAAATGCTTTCAGTACCCAAATATTCTTGGGCGAGTTTCCACGAACTGCTCAGCTGCAGCCGTAGGCTAACGTGAGAACAACTAGTTGGTAGTCCATCCACACTGTGTTTCTTCCGTACTTGAGAGAAGATGTTTGCTCACCATCAGAAACCAGGACGACTCCTGAGAGCAGATCGCGTGATGCTGCGTGTCGGCACCACCTTCTGGGTGACAGGGGGCTCTTCCTGCCACCTCCCCTCGCCTTCCTCCCTTCCTTCCTGGAGACAGTTACCCCAGGAAACACCAAGTCATCGAGTGTGTGTGCACGTGTGTGTGCATCTGTGAACGTGTGCATGTGTGTAAGAGTGTGAGTGTGTGAGCACGTGAACATGTGTGCACATGTGTGCACCTGTGTGCGTGCATGTTGTGAACATGTGTGTGCCCGTGTGAGCCTGCATATGTGTTTGAGTGTTTTGGATGCTCTGGTGTGATAATTGACTTATAGATCAATAGGAAAGGAAACATAATCTTAAAATTGCCCTAAACAGACTTAAGAACTTAATTTATAATAATGGCAGCATCATGCTCTAGTGTGGGAAAGGGTGAATGTTGCAAAAGCTGGGGTTTGGGAAAGTCAAGTTTTGTTTGTATCAGGTTGGAATATTATCTCTATTATATACCAAAATAATCTCCAGATGTGTTGAGTTGTATGTAAAAGTTTGAATTTGGAAGGAACTTAGCAATTTATAGCTTAGAGGTGGTTGGTTGTAAATGCACATCATCTCACATCTCATTCTCTTGTGAAAATACACCAAACTAAGACACGGGAATTCTGTTTAAAAAGCCACAAGGATGAGATATAGAGGAGTGGAATAAAAAAGCAATAAAGTTTTGGAAGATGGAGAGAAGTTGGACTATTGCTAACTGATTTAGCAGATACAAAAGAATCCCAAGGCAGCAGTGGGAGAAGCTGAGACCAACCTGAGTTATGGGGCGGAATCCTCAAAACCCTCAGGCAGGGCAGCATCAAACACCTCTGGAATCGGGGACTAAGGGTGGAGCTAGAACAAAGCAAGATGGGGAAGATTGTTTGAAAAGAAATTCAAAGGGTGCTCTACATCCCTCTCTCCAGTCTGTGTATTTGGGCATCTGCCCCAACCTTCCCTTTGCAGAAACCTGTGATGTTTAAGGGATTCCAGGTTCTACTGAGGGCACGATTGCTGTTCTGTAAACATAACTCAGTTCTCACTTGCATATTGAGGGTTGCGGGCAGGGATTTCTCCTCCCCCAGCCCTTCACCATTTAGCTCCCCAGGTTGGCAGCCAGTATGTACAAGCAGGAAATTAGAAGACTTCCTACCCACCAGCCTCTACAGAACTGGAATTATAGATATCAGGTGCTTCTTGACAACTGGCTCAACCAGATAACCCAAAATAAATTCAGACATAACAACTGCCAGTCGTCCCCTCTGAGCTTCCAACCAGATTTTCCATCCCCTGGTCCTCATCATGAACAGACAACAAGGATGGAATGGCACTGAGGGGAAGCCTTAGCATGAGAGACAAGACCTAAAAGCACAGGTAGAGAAACACAACCTGGAAGGAGCAGGAATTATGCTGATAGAAGAAAAGGAAACTTGTCATTAATATCCTCAGAGAGAAAAGAAAACATTGAACCAAGAACAAGGTATTATAGAAAAGGAACATTCAGAAAAAAGAACAACTCAGGAAAAACTCTTTATTGCTAGCAGAAATTAAAAACTCACTAGAAGATTTGAAAGATTAAAAAAATCACAAAAGATAGAGTATATAAAAGAAAATATTAGAATATTACAAGATCAGCCCGGAAGATTCAACATCCAAACCAAAGGACTTATAGAAAGGGAAAATAAGGAAAACAAACAAACAAAAAATAACAACAAAATAATTTTCCAGGCCAGTGAGATGTGAGTTGCCAGATGTAAAGATTTCACCAAGGGCCCAGCACAATGGATTGAAACAGAACCACACTGATGCATGTACAGTGAAACTTCAGAACACTTGGGAACAAGAGGAAGACACTGGATCACGAAGAAAAAACAGGCAGGCACAAAGGTTTTGGGCTTCGCAGAAGAAACACCTGGAAGTTAAAAGAAAATGAGGAAACGGCTTCATGATTCTGAAGGAAATTAATTTCTAACATGAAATTCCACACCCAATAAAATTATCCATCAAATGTCAGGATAGAAGAAAAACATTTTAAGACGTGCAAGTCTTAAAAACTTTGTTGCCCAGGCACCATTTCTCAAGAAGCTAGTGGATATTATGCTCCAGTAAAATGAATGGATAAACAAAAAATATGCAAGGGAAAGAAAATGGGGTACACTGCATGGGGGAGGTGTGCAGGGGACCCCAGATGACAGCTGAGCACCCACTCTGGATCCCTGCAGCCCTGATTCTACCCTTTCCACCCCTCTGACAGAGCACTGGGCTAGAACTTTGTCTGGTTTGCTTGACTGGGAGATGAGGGCTCTGCTCTTCCCCACATACCACACTCTGGATTGGCAGATGACACTTGCTCACCCTAAAAGGTGATCTGCTTCGATCTGCAGCTTGAGGAAGGTCAGCTTGAGCAGAGGACACAGCTCGGCCCACATTCTGCCTGGTCATAAAACAGCCTAGCAAGGGTAGGCATCCTTGTCTTGTTCCTGAATTTAGCAGAAAATCTTTCAGCTTTTCACCATTGAGTATGATGTTGTCTGTGGGTTTGTTGATGTTGAGATATGTTCCCTCTGTATCCACTTTGATGAGAGTTTTAAATCATGAATGGATGTTGAATTTTTGTCAGATGATTTTCTGAGACTATTGAGATGATCATGTGATTTTTTACCTTTCCTTTTGTTAATGTAGTGTATCATATTGATTGATTTGTGAATATTGAACCATCTTTGAATCCCTGGAATAAATGCCACTTGATCAGGTTGCATGATTCTTTTTATATATTGTTGAATTCAGTTTGCTAATATTTTGTTGAAGATTTTTGCATCTATAGTCCTCAGAGATATTGGCCTGTAATTTAATTTTTTTTGGAGTGTCTTTGTTTTGTTTTGGTATCAGGGTGATTGTGGACTCATAGAATGAATTTGGGAGTGTTCCATCCTCTTCAATTTTTTGGAATAGTTTGAGGATAGGTATTAGCTCTTTATACATTTGGTAGAGTTCCCCTGTGAAGCTGTTTGGTTCTGGACTTTTGTTTGCAGGGTTTTTTTTTTTCTATTATAACAAATTCATTTCACTACTAGTGATTCATCTGTTCAGATGGTCAGTTTCTTCCTGATTTAGTTTTGGAAGGTTATATGATTCTAGAAATTTGTCCATTTCTTCCAGGGTGTTCAATTTGTTGGCAGATAACTGTTTGTAGAATTCTCTTATGATTTTTCTACCTTTGTGATATTGGTTTTTATTTCACCTTTTTTATTTCTTATTTTGTTTATTCGGGTCCTCTCTTTTCTTCTTCATGAGCCTGGCTACAGGTTTATCAATTTTATTTATCTTTTCAAAAAAACAGCTCTTGGTTTCATTGACCCTTCTATTTTTTTATCTCTATTTTATCTATTTCCTCTCTGATCTTTATTATTTCCTTCCTTCTGCTGATTTTGGGGTTTGTTTGCTCTTCTTTTTCTTGGAAGTCCTAGCCACAGTAATCAGACAAGAAAAGGAAGTAGAAGGCATCCAGATTGGAAGGAAAGAAATAAAACTGTCACTATTTTCAGATGACATGATACTATATACAGAAAACCCTAAAGTCTTCACCAGAAAACTATTAGAACTAATAAAAGAATTCAGAAAAGAACTAATAAAAGAATTCAGTAAAGTTCAGTAAAGTAAAGATTAATACATAGTAATCTGTTGCTTTCCTATGTACTAATAGTAAACTATCAGAAAGAGAAATCAAGAAAACAATCCCATCTAAAATTGCATCACACAGGAGGCAATCCAAAACTGGAGCCCACTCGGCTCTTTGGTGGGACTAATGCCAGGCTCTGGGAGGGCTCATGCAAAGGAGTACTTCCCAGAACTTCTGCTGCCAGTGTCCTTGTCCTCACGGTGGGCCACAGCCACCCCCGCCTCTGCAGGAGACCCTCCAACACTAACAGGAAACCAAGGCGCCCTCAGTGTGATGTTCTACTGGATAATACCTCAGTGATCCGGAGGTGTCAGTGAAGTTTGAGGGACCAGGACCCCTAACCATGCAGAACCTAGGATTGTGAAGATGTGAGTTCCTCCTCGTTGGAAGTGATGATTATATCTTTGGACCAGTCTCTCCCATCAGGAAACGTACACAAGCCTCTTAGATAGCCTCATCCACCAGAGGGCAGACAGCAGAAGCAAGAAAAACTACAGTCCTGCAGCCTGTGGAACAAAAACCACATTCACGGAAAGATAGACAAGATGAAAAAGCAGAGGGCTATGTATCAGATGAAGGAACAAGATAAAACCTCAGAAAAACAACTAAATGAAGTGGGGATAGGCAACCTTCCAGAAAAAGAATTCAGAATAATGATAGTGAAGATGATCCAGGACCTTGGAAAAAGAATGGAGGCAAAGATCAAGAAGATGCAAGAAATGTTTAACAAAGACCTAGAAGAATTAAAGAACAAACAAACAGAGATGAACAATACAATAACTGAAATGAAAACTACTCTAGAAGGAATCAATAGCAGAATAACTGAAGCAGAAGAACGAATAAGTGACCTAGAAGACAGAATGGTGGAATTCACTGCTGCAGAACAGAATAAAGAAAAAAGAATGAAAAGAAATGAAGACAGCCTAAGAGACCTCTGGGACAACATTAAACGCAACAACATTCGCATTATAGGGGCCCCAGAAGGAGAAGAGAGAGAGAAAGGACCAGAGAAAATATTTGAAGAGATTATAGTCAAAAACTTCCCTAATATGGGAAAGGAAATAGCCACCCAAGTCCAGGAAGCGCAGTGAGTCCCATACAGGATAAACACAAGGAGAAACATGCCGAGATACATAGTAATCAAAGTGGCAAAAATTAAAGAGAGAGAAAAATTATTGAAAGCAGCAAGGGATAAAGACAAATAACATACAAGGGAACTCCCATAAGGTTAACAGCTGATTTCTCAGCAAAAGTCTACCAGCCAGAAGGGAGTGGCATGATATACTTAAAGTGATGAGAGGGAAGAACCTACATCCAAGATTACTCTACCTGGCAAGGATCTCATTCAGATTTGATGGAGAAATCAAAAGCTTTACAGACAAGCAAAAGCTAAGAGAATTCAGCACCACCAAACCAGCTCTACAACAAATGCTAAAGGAACTTCTCTAAGTGGGAAACACAAGAGAAGAAAAGGACCTACAAAAACAAACCCCAAACAATTAAGAAAATGGTCATAGGAACATACATATCAATAATTACCTTAAACGTGAATGGATTAAATGCTCCAACCAAAAGACAGAGGCTTGCTGAATGGATACAAAAGCAAGACCCATATATATGCTGTCTACAAGAGACCCACTTCAGACCTAGGGACACATACAGACTGTAAGTGAGGGGATGGAAAAAGATATTCCATGAAAATAGAAATCAAAAGAAAGCTGGAGTAACAATACTCATATCAGATAAAATAGACTTTAAAATAAAGAATGTTACAAGAGACAAGGAAGGACACTAAATAACGATCAAGGGATCAATCCAAGAAGAAGATATGACAATTAGAAATACATATGCACCCAACATAGGAGCACCTCAATACATAAGGCAACTGCTAACAGCTATGAAAGAGGAAATTGACAGTAACACAGTAATAGTGGGGGACTTTAACACCTCACTTACACCAATGGACAGATCATCCAAAATGAAAATAAATAAGGAAACAGAAGCTTTAAATGACACAATAGACCAGATAGATTTAATTGATATTTATAGGACATTCCATCCAAAAACAGCAGATTACACGTTCTTCTCAAGTGCGCACGGAACATTCTCCAGGATAGATCACATCTTGGGTCGCAAATCAAGCCTTGGTAAATTGAAGAAAATTGAAGTCATATCAAGCATTTTTTCTGACCACAACGCTATGAGATTAGAAATCAATTACAGGGAAAAAAACGTAAAAAACACAAACACATGGAGGCTAAACAATACGTTACTAAATAACCAGGAGATCACTGAAGAAATCAAAGAGGAAATAAAAAAATACCTAGAGACAAATGACAATGAAAACACGATGATCCAAAACCTATGGGATGCAGCAAAAGCAGTTCTAAGAGGGAAGTTTATAGCTATACAAGCCTACCTCAAGAAACAAGAAAAATCTCAAATAAACAATCTAACCTTACACCTAAAGGAACTAGAGAAAGAAGAACAAACAAAACCCAAAGTTAGCAGAAGGAAAGAAATCATAAAGATCAGAGCAGAAATAAATAGAAACAAAGAAAACAATAGCAAAGATCAATAAAACTAAAAGCTGGTTCTTTGAGAAGATAAACAAATTGATAAACCATTAGCCAGACTCATCAAGAAAAAGAGGGAAAGGACTCAAATCAATAAAATTAGAAATGAAAAAGGAGAAGTTACAACAGACACCGTGGAAATACAAGGCATCCTAAGAGACTACTACAAGCAACTCTATGCCAATAAAATGGACAACCTGGAAGAAATTATTAGAAAGTTATAACCTTCCAAGACTGAACCAGGAAGAAATAGAAAATATGAACAGACCAATCACAAGTAATGAAATTGAAACTGTGATGAAAAATATTCCAACAAACAAAAGCCCAGGACCAGATGGCTTCGCAGGTGAATTCTATCAAACATTTAGAGAAGAGCTAACGCCCATCCTTCTCAAACTCTTCCAAAAAATCGCAGAGGAAGGAACACTCCCAAACTCATTCTATGAGGCCACCATCACCCTGATACCAAAACCAGACAAAGATACTACAAAAAAAGAAAATTACAGACCAATATCTCTGATGAATATAGATGCAAAAATCCTCAACAAAATACTAGCAAACAAAATCCAACAGCACATTAAAAGGAACATACACCATGATCAAGTGGGATTTATCCCAGGGATGCAAGAATTCTTCAGTATACACAAATCAATCAATGTGATACAGCATATTAACAAATTGAAGAATAAAAACCATATGATCATCTCAATAGATGCAGAAAAAGCTTTTGACAAAATTCAACACCCATTTATGATAAAAACTCTCCAGAAAGTGGGCATAGAGGGAACCTACCTCAACATAATAAAGGCCATATATGACAAACCCACAGCAAACATCATTCTCAATGGTGACAAACTGAAAGCATTTCCTCTAAGATCAGGAACAAGACAAGGACTTCCACTCTCACCACTATTATTCAACACAGTCTTGGAAGTCCTAGCCATGGCAATCAGAGAAGAAAAAGAAATAAAAGGAATACAAATCGGAAAAGAAGTAAAACTGTCACTGTTTGCAGATGACATGATACTATACATAGAGAATCCTAAAGATGCCACCAGAAAACTAGTAGAGCTAATCAATAAATTTGGTAAAGTTTCAGGATACAAAATTAATGCACAGAAATCTCTGGCATTCCTATACAATAATGATGAAAAATCTGAAAGAGAAATTAAGGAAACACTCCCATTTACCATTGCAACAAAAAGAATAAAATACCTAGGAATAAACCTACCTAGGGAGACAAAAGACCTGTATGCAGAAAACTATAAGACACTGATGAAAGAAATTAAAGATGATACCAACAGATGGCGAGATATACCATGGTCTTGGATTGGAAGAATCAATATTGTGAAAATGACTATACTACCCAAAGCAATCTACAGATTCAATGCAATCCCTATCAAATTACCAATGGCTTTTTTTACTGAACTAGAACAAAAAAATCTCAAAATTTGTATGGAGACACAAAAGACCCCGAATAGCCAAAGCAGTCTTGAGGGGAAAAAACAGAGCTGGAGGAATCAGACTCCCTGACTTCAGACTATACTACAAAGCCACAGTAATCAAGACAATATGGTACTGGCACAGAAACAGAAACATAGATCAGTGGAACAAGATAGAAAGCCCAGAGATAAACCCACGCACCTATGGTCAACTAATCTATGACAAAGGAGGCAAGGATATACAATGGAGAAAAGACAGTCTTTTCAATAAGTGGTGCTGGGAAAACTGGGCAGCTACATGTAAAAGAATGAAATTAGAACACTCCCTAACACCATACACAAAAATAAACTCAAAATGGATTACAGACCTAAATGTAAGACCAGACACTATAAAACTCTTAGAGGAAAACATAGGAAGAACACTCTTTGACATGAATTACAGCAAGATATTTTTTGATCCACCTTCTAGAGTAATGGGAATAAAAACAAAAATAAACAAATGGGACCTAAGGAAACTTAAAAGCTTTTGCACAGCAAAGGAAACCATAAACAAGACGAAAAGAGAACCCTCAGAATGGGAGAAAATATTTGCAAACGAATCAACGGACAAAGGATTCATCTCCAAAATATATAAACAGCTCATGCAGCTCAATATTAAAAAAACAAACAACCCAATCCAAAAATGGGCAGAAGACCTAAATAGACATTTCTCCAAAGAAGACATACAGATGGCCAAGAAGCGCATGAAAAGCTGTTCAAGATCACTAATTATTAGAGAAATGCAAATCAAAACTACAATGAGGTATCACCTCACACCAGTTAGAATGGGCATCATCAGAGAATCTACAAACAACAAATGATGGAGAGGGTGTGGAGAAAAGGGAACCCTTTTGCACTGTTGGTGGGAATGTAAATTGATACAGCCACTATGGAGAACAGTATGGAGATTCCTCAAAAAACTAAAAATAGAATTACCATATGATCCAGCAATCCCACTACTGGACATATACCCAGAGAAAACCATAATTCAAAAAGACACATGCACCCGAATGTTCACTACAGCACTATTTACAATAGCCAGGTCATGGAAGCAACCTAAATGCCCATCGACAGATGAATGGATAAAGAAGAAGTGATACATATATACAATGGAATATTACTCAGCCATAAAAAGGAACGAAATTGGGTCATTTGTTGAGACGTGGATGGATCTAGAGACTGTCATACAGAGTGAAGTAAGTCAGAAAGAGAAAAACAAATATCGTATATTAACGCATGTATGTGGAACCTAGAAAAATGGTACAGATGAACCGGTTTGCAGGGCAGAAGTTGAGACACAGATGTAGAGAACAAACGTATGGACACCAAGTGGGAAAATCCACGGGGGGGCGGTGGGGATGATGGTGTGCTGAATTGGCGATTGGGATTGCCATGTATACACTGATGTGTATAAAATTGATGACTAATAAGAACCTGCTGTATAAAAAAATAAATAAAATTCAAAAAAGAATTGCATCACACAGAATAAAACACCAAAAAATAACCTTAACCAAGGGCATGAAATACCTATACTCTGAAAACTGTAAATCACTGATGAAGGGATTTGAAAATAATATAACAAAATGGAAAGATATCCCATGTTCTTGGATTGAAAGAAATAATATTGTTAAACTGTCCATACTACCCAAAGCAATCTACAGATTTAATGCAATCCCTATCAAAATATCCTTGGCATTTTTCACAGAACTGTAACAAGTAATCCTAAAACTTATATGCAACCACAAAAGGCCCTGAATTATGAAAGCAGTCTTGAAAAAAAAAAAAAGAACAAAGCTGGAAGCATCATCCTCCCTGACTTCAGACTATACTACAAAGGTACAGTAATCAAAACCCTAAGGTACTGGCCCTAAAATAGACACATAGATCAATGTAGAGAGTCCAGAAGAGAGAGCCCAGAAATAAATCCATGCATTTATGGTCAATTAATCTACAACGAAGCAGGCAAGAATATACAATGGAGGAAAGACAGTCTCTTCAATAAGTGGTTTTGGAAAAACTTGACAGCTACGTGTAAAAGAATGAAATTAGAACATTCTCTAACACCATATACAGAAGTAAACTCAAAATGGATTAAAGACCTAAATGTAAGACCTGAAACCATAAAAATCCTAGAAGAAAACATAGGCAGAACACTCACTGAATAAATTGTAGCAATTTTTTTTGGATATGTATCCTAAGGCAAAGGAAACAAAAGCAAAAATATACAAATGGGACCTAATTAAACTTAAGAGTTTTTGCACAGCAAAGGGAACTATTGACAAAAAGCAAAGACAACCTACTGAATGGGAGAAAATATTTGCAAATGATATGACTGATAAGAGGTTAATATCCAAAATATATAAACATCTCATATAACTCAACATCAAAAAAAAGCAACAATCTGATTTAAATTGGGCAGAAGACCTGAACAGACATTGTTCCAAAGAAGACACACAGATGGCCAACAGGCAAATGAAAAGATGCTCAACATCACTAATCATCAGAGAAATGCAGATCAAAACAACAATGAGATACCACCTCACACCTGTCAGAATGGCCATCATCAAAAAGACCACAAATAACAAATGTTGGTGAGGGTGTGGAGAAAAGGGAACCCTCATAAACTGTTAGTGGGAATGTAAATTTGTGCAGCCACTGTGGAAAATAGTATGGAGTTTTCTCAAAAAACGAAAAATAGAACCACCATATGATCCAGCAATTCCACTCCTGGTTATGTATCCAAAAGAAACAAAAACACTAATTCGAAAAGATATATGCACCCCAATGTTCATAGCAGCATTATTTGCAATTGCCAAGACATGGAAGCAACCTAAATGTCCGTCGACAGATGAATAGATAAAGAAGATGTGGTACATATATGCAATGGAATATTACTCAGCCATAAAAAAGAAAAAAATTCTTCCATTTGCAACATGGATAGACTTAGAGGATATTTCGCTTAGTGAAATAAATCTGAGAAAGACAAATACTGTATAATATCACTTATATGTGGAATCTAAAAAACAAAGCAAAAAATGTATATAACAAAACAGAAATAGACTCACAGATGTAGAGAACAAACTAGTGGTTACCAGTGGGGAGAGGGAGAGGGGCAAGCTGGGAGGATGGGATTAAGAGGTGCAAACTACTAGATATAAAATAGATAAGCAACAAGGATATATTGTACAGCACAAGGAAATATAGCCATTATTTAGTAATAACTTTAAGTGGAGTATAATCTATAAAAATGTTGAATCACTGTGTTGTACACCTGAAACTAATACAATATTGTAAATTAACTATACTTCAATTAAGAAAAAAGAAAAAAGTAAAACAGCCTAGCAAACACTGCAGAGCCCAGAGGCCTTGCTTACTGCTCTCCTCATGGGGCCCTTGTGCATCTCAGGAAAGCTGAGGTCACCATAACCCAGAGACTTGATCTTTCCTGGGAGCTTTCAGTGGGGTAGGGGGGAGGTGCCATCACCCCTCTGCACACACCAGTGGGTACTGGCTGCTGAGCTTCCTGTGGCTAAGCTGGACATGCTCACACATATGTGTATGTGTGTAGAGGATATGCATACAGGCACACACCCACATACATTTTAGGATACCTCCACAAACACATGCATATACACACACTGTGTATGTATCCATCTACGTGTGTGCAAATAGAGAGATACAACCATCCAGCCATCCATACTTACATGTGTAACTGGTAAGTTTATATGGAAGAGTTACCATTTAGACATGGACCCAGATATTGACCACACCTGGGTACAAGGTGGAAGATTTGTCTGCAGAAGGAGTTTTTTCCTATCAATTTCAGTAAATTTAAATTTATAATTGATTACAAAATAATACTTGAAAATCCTCCTTTAAAAATTAGAACCTTAAATATAAGTTCCAATAACAGATTTTCCTTCACTCCCTCCCATCAAATCTGGTGTTTTTTTCAGTTTGTTTCAAAGCATAAATAGATAGATCATCTCTCTCTGTCTCTATCTATCTATCTATCTATCTATCTGTCTATCTGTCTGTCTGTCTGTCTGTCTATCTATCTGGGTCTTACTGTTTTTGATACAAAATACAGCAAGTCCCCTCCATACGAACGAGTTCCATTCTGAGAGCATGTTCATAAGTCCAGTTCACTTGTAAATCCAACAAAGTTAGCCTAGGTACCCAACTAGCACGATTGTCTACATAGTACTGTAATGTAATAGGTTTACAATACTTTTCACACAAAACGTAATAAAACAAACACAAAAAATAAGAAAACATTTTTAAACTTACAGTACAGTACCTTGAAAAGTACAGTAGTACAGTACACCAGCTGGCAAACAGGGGCTGGCATCAAGTGAACAGGCAAGAAGAGTTACTGACTGGAGGAGGGAGAGGAGGTGGGAGATGGTTGAGCTGAAGGATCGTCAGCAATAGGAGATGGAGGGCAAGCTGCAATTTCAGTCACGCCTGACGTTGATGGCACAGGTTCTGGTGCCTTGCTGGAACCAGATGCATATGCGCATCTTTGAAAATTCCCAACTTGAAGGTTCGTATGTTGGGGACTGACTGTAAAATGTGACTATGAAGTAAGACACTGACTTGTTTTACAACAAATTTCACTCAAAATCCAACATAATAATTTATTTCTCAGACAGAGATAGACTCCCACACTGAGTGCAGTGACAGCCAATTCTCACCAGAATATTCTGTACTATAGTTAAAATTCTGTATTGTGATTAAAACTTAACAATGGTGTTATTGTTTTAATAGTTATACCTAGAATGTAACCTTATCATCTTTCTGATCATCATAAGTATGTAATAAACTAATACAAAAATAGAAAATCCTTGTTGACTATTGAATGTGTTATCTCTGAAGTTACTTAATTGTAAAAGAAAATGTGAAAGAAAAGGATAAGGTTTGACAAAAGTATTGTTGGAAATTCTTAACGTCCATGGAATTTTGATCACTACAGGATAACAGCAATGCTGTTCAGGTTTGTGTGAGAATAGCTCTGATTAGTCTGGTTGAGATGGGTGGGCTGAGAGAATTTTTTGGATTCAGAAAACATTTCTAATTAAACACAAACCATTTGAAAAGTAATTTCAGTAGTCTTGCCAGGCATTTTTCTGCTTAGTTTTAGAAGCATGGTAATTCTAAGGAAAATTTGATCCATATGTTTGGATAACTTAAATTGTGGCATTGGATGACTATTTTAAACATTATTTAATGTGTAAGAGGCTTTATTCCCTAAACCGAGAAGCCACACTGTTCCATCCACACATCTGCCAAATGAATCTGAATTTCCCAGATTCCGGTTTTCGTTGGCTTTAGGAGGCTTTCAACGTGGCTGCGGAGGGAGAACAACTTCCAGCCTGGTTGGCTCCTTACGTTGCATCTACACAGCGAGCCCTGCATGGACAGGGGTCCCTGCCCGGTGGGTTTAAGGTGAGGTGGCCATGGTGTTTCCAAGGCCATCCTCCCTCTGCTTGGCTGGAGCTCCTTTCCAGCCCGTGTGTCACCTTGCTTGCGTGTCACCTTTGGTCAATAAAAGAGTTCAGATTGAAGGTCCAGGTTCAAAGCTATTCTAATATCACTCTTCTCCAGCCGGGCTCAAGGGGCCCCGCTGTTGGGCCAGAGCCGGCTGGTAGAGCCTGGGTGTGAGCACTTGGCTGGGAGGAGAGGGATAGCCCGGCCTCACTTAGGTGCCGGGGAGTGGCTGTAACCCTCTCCAGGACAGTCCTGCTTCTTGGGCCAGCGTCCAGGCCTCTCACCGGGCCCGGCTGAGAGGTGGCGGCTCCCTGTTGGGTGGGCCCTGCCAGCCCCTCCACCGTGCAGCTCCATGGCACCAGGCCCCTCTTTGCTCTGGCTGCTCACTCACCCTCTGGTTCTCACCGTCAGCAGACGTCCTACATCTTCGTGCTGAGGCCTCTCACCTGGCAGCCGGCCTCTGGGTGCTGCTTGCAAAGTGTTCTGGGCTGTGATCTTGCCCGTGAACAGGGGCCAACATCACCTGATTTTCCCCAGGAAAGGAGACAGTTCAGACTGCTGTCCTTCCCCTGCATCGCAGCTCAGAAGAATTGGGTGTGTGAGGCCGGCCTCAACCCACACGGGGCACCAAGGCTGTGACCCCCACTTCTGGGCCTCGGCTCCACGCCCAGCAGCCTTGGGGGTCCCTGCTCATTTCTACTGGGTCCTACCAGCCTGCCACAACAGCAGCAGTGTGAGGTCCTTCTGGACACACTTGCATTTTCATTATTGTGGTTTATCCAGTGGTCCTCATAAAAGTGCTCATCTCTACTTTTTGCAACATAGGCAGCTGTTGTGTGAATACTGTTTGTGTTGTCCTTTTCCCTCAGATGAGGAAGGCATTTCCTGGTCTCACTGACAGAGGGGATGAAACACAGGCATTTTCCAGGCAGCCTGTCATCACTCTCCTAAAAAAATCTAAGATTGCAGATGGTGAAAGTGGGGAGATGGACCACAGCACAGCAAGGGAAAGTGCGCTGAAAGCACTGTTTTGTCCTGAGTGATAGTCTCTCTTGTTTTCTGTTTTCTGTGATGTCTCTTTTCCACTGTGGTCCTGAAGCGAATCTGTGTAGGACAGTTGTGGTTATCTTTTGTTTTTGTTTTGTTTTGCTAGAAGCTTTCTTCTATTTTAGAAGAAAATCCAGTCCATTTTGATTCTCAAGAAAGATTTGGGAGAACGTATTTTACTCATCACCAGGTAGATGGTGTTTAAATTGCAGGCTGGATGAGACCCCTGGGCGGGTTCAAAGGGACAAGGGCGCAGGCAATGACGGAGCTAAAAGTCCTTGAAAAAGGAAAATGAGCCTTTAGAAAAACTGGGGAAACAAATGAACAAAACGCCAACCAGATAAGTAGAAGGAGAGCCACACAGATAAGCAGAAGGAAAGAAGGAAAGTAGAAGGTGGGGCGCCAAATGCCAAGGGGCAGGGGGTCCCGAAAAACAAAGAGGCCAGCAGTGGGACGCATCCCACTGACATGGGCACCGGGGATGTAGAAATACGGAGAAAAATGGATGTTGACAGGAGCTACCTCCGGGTAGCTGCGGGGAGAAGTGGGGTTGAGGCCTGAGGCGTCATCAGGGGGCAAGGGGCACAGCTGGGTGAGCAGGTGCCCACGTCGCGGACGGGAGCTCGGTTGGGGGTCAGATGGCGACGTGGGAGCTGGACGCTGAGAAGGGGCCTCTGTGGTTGCACTTGGCTCCAGAGGAGGTGAGGAGGGTCGCAGCACGCAGAGCAGAGGGGGGTGGAAACCGTAGACCTGCAGGGCAGAGAGCAGCCTGCTGCTGTGAGGGTGGGGACGGGCCTGGAAGGTGCGAATGAGGTCATGGAGACTCAGTGAGCACGCTGGGGCCTGGTGCTCATGGTCTCCGCCGTGCTGTGCATTTTCCCCAGAAGTGCCGGTTTGCTCAGATGCAGGCAAAAAAGAAAGTGAATAGTTGGGTTCACCTAGGGGTGGATTTTCTCCAAGTGGGTGAGAGGAAAGGCAGGGGAAACCTTATTTAGGGCATTGGAAGGAGGGGTAGGACCTCGATTTTAAGCTGGATGGTAACTGGCGAGAACCCGGCATGGGTGTGATGGTGAATTTTAGGGCCCACTTGGCTGGGCCATGGTGTCCAGCGTGCGGCCAAGCCCACATCTAGGGGTAGCTGTGAAGATACTGTTATATGAGATTGGCATTTAAATCAGCCCACTTTGAGTCAGGCAGATGACCCTGCACAATGTGGGTGGGCCTCTCCAAGAAGCTGAAGACGCTAAACGAAAAGTCTGAGATCCGCCAAAGAAGGAGGGATCCTGCCTCCAGATGGTGAAGGGAAACCTTGCCTGAGTTTCCAGGACTCAAGACTTGAGCACAATACGTCTCTGGGTCTTTAGTCCATAGGTCTTCCCCGGAGATTTCAGACCTGCCAACCCTCACAGTCTTGTGAACCGATTCCTTAAAATAAATCTCTCTGGATAGACTGATAGATGGATAGATAGATAGATAGATAGATAGATAGATGATAGATAGATTGATAATAGATAGATGATAGATAAATAGATGATAGATAGATTGATAATAGGTAGATGATAGATAAATAGATGATAGATAGATTGATAATAGATAGATGATAGATGGATAGACAGATGATAGGTGGATAGACAGGTAGATGATAGATGGATAGACAGGTAGGTAGGTAGATAGATCCATAGATAGACAGATAGACAGATAGATAGATGATAGATAGATAGATTGATAATAGATAGATGATAGATAAATAGATGATAGATAGATAGATTGATAATAGATAGATGATAGATGGATAGATGATAGGTGGATAGACAGGTAGATGATAGATGGATAGACAGGTAGGTAGATAGATAGATACATAGACAGACAGATAGATAGATAGATAGATGCTAGATGGCTGGATCAGTCTCCTGCTGGTTCTCTTCTCTGGAGAGCCCTCACTACACAGCTCGTCCACCGTGAGCATTCTTAGGAGCCAATGAAACCGGAGCCGTCAGACAGTTCGGGAGGAAGGAGGGAAGTTGTGACCAGTTAGCCAACTCTTCATCTCGTGACCACACAGGTGAAACTTTGGGTGACCCCAAGGACCACGCGTGTCTGGAAGAGTAGAGGCTGAGGGCTGCTGGGGGCTGGCAGGCCGGCTCAGCTGAGGCGAGCGGGCTTGGGCTGCCTGTCCCTGTGGACACTGATTTATCCAGGAAGGGGGCAGAGGTTGTGGCCGAGAGGGCGGCGGTGAGCAGACAGCAGTGGCTCTGATGAACAGGTGAGGGCAGCTGGGAGGCTCTGGGTGCAGCGGCCAAGGCTCCTATGGGGACCGTCTTCTTGTTGGCACACAGGGGGCCAGATGGGAAGAGGGAAGCGAGGCATGTTTGACAGAAGAGCAGCGCAGGGGCTCACGATCAGGCCAGTGACGTGTGAAGGTTAGTGAAGCACCGTCAGGAAGCCTGTGACTCACCTACAGACACAGACTCGGGAACGTGCCACATCATGGGATTCGCTCAAGTCACTGCCGCGAGAATGAGTGACAGAGTCAGCAGAATTAAAACCAGGTTTGTTTAACGGAAAAAAGAGCGAGAAGAAAGTCCTAATTGTAAAAAGTGGGGACATCGGTGAGAAGTGACAGCAGGAAAGAGGGAGGTTAAGAACATCTTACAATTATATGTTTGTTGTTATCTAACATGATATGAAAAAAATAATCTTTTTTTTTTTAAATTTAAAAGGTGGGGATGCATTGATAGTATGCGTTTTGAATATATAAAAAGATGTTTTAATGTCATAGTGAGACTTCCTTTTCTGAAGTGTTTTTCTAATAAATGCTATTAGTGAAAAATAAGGAAAAAGAAAAAAAGCAGTTTTGATTCGAAGTGCCTTGCATCTCCCCAAAGACAATATTAAAATGCCCTAAGATCTCTTCATACATTTATCTTTGGTTTTTGGTGAGGAAGGATCTGACAACAGGGACAGTTTGATGTTGATTTAATGAAAAGAACAATCACTCGCTCTCTCTGTGCTGGAATGTGGGCTGTGATCAGAGCAGAAACTTTTTAGTAACATTAACTGCCTGTTCAGATTTTCCTCACCAGAAATCCAAGTCATTCCTTTTACAACAAAACAATCATAGTAGAATGCATTCTCCGGGATTTGGAGAGAAAAGAAAGTCCAGAGGCAGAATTTGGTATAAATCCTGAAGCTGGGCTGATCACCATGACTCGTCCACATCGGAATGTCACGGCCTGGGCTGGCCGAGCTTCCTTGGCGGGAGGCGTGGTTGTTTATGCCAGGCTGGAGAAGTCACTTGAACTCATGTCCTTCGATTGAGCATTTTTTTATAAGACCTGCATAAATCATTTCCTTAAAATTGGCATCCTGGGCATGGAGACAGTCTGTTTTCCTGGGAATTTTTATGTGCAGGGTACTTCTCTTTCTTAGATGAAAGAGATTCTGCTTTTAATTCCCTTGGCCCCCTTCCCCTGTGCAAAATCTGTGTTCTCCTAAACACTCTGGTTTTTAAGAGTGTTTAGGAGTGTGGTTATCTTTTAGACCAATATTTCCTCCTGTGATTAATTAATTGGAAGAGTGAGAAAGTAAATAAGTAAAGTGAAAAGAAGACGTCTTACTCATTTTGTCTCCCGCTGATTCCTCCCATCTTTGTCAAGTCAAATTTAACCACCTTCTTCTAGAAATTCTTCTTGTAAATATCTTCATGGTCTTCAGGAGGCAAATATCTCTTAGGAGCCCACGAAAATACTAAAAAGAATTAAAAATATAAAAATAATTTTAAAACTGGACATAATCAAAATTAAGGACGTCTATTCATCAGGTGACAGCATTAAGAAAGTGAAAACATGGGAGCCCTTCATTTGTATCCACAGTAAAGAACCCCTACAACTCAATCAGCAAAAAACAAGCCAATTTAAAATCTGAGAGTTGATTGCAGAGGGATTTCACAGAAAAGGATCCCCAAAGCCTCTGAGCACGAGGAGGTGGTCAAGATCACTAGTTATTGAGAAGATGTGAATTAAGCCCACAACGAAGGAGAACTCACACTCACCAGAGTGTCTGAGACCGAGGAGACTGAAAATTCTGCTTCCTGGCAGGGATGTGGCAGCACCTCCCACCCTTCACTGTGGCAATAGAAAGTGGTTCAACCTTCACTGGGAACATTCTTCAGCCATAATTACTAAATTTACAATATGCCCATCCTATGATCCCACAATTGCATTCCTAAGTATGACTATGAGAAATGAGTAAACGGGTCCACAAAAGACATGCACGAGAATGTTCATAGCGGCTTTCTTCATAACAGACTCAGACTGGTGACAACCCGATGCCCGTAACTGAGGGGATGGATGGATACGTGGTGCGTAGTCAGGCAGAGAAAAGTGCAATGTGGCTGTAGCCACAGCCAGGGGGTGACCCCCACCGGCCGATACCATGTTGTGTGGAAGAAGCAGGTTCATTCACGGACAGAGCGTGTGATCCCCACTCTGGGAGGCCCACGTCAGAGGCGAGAAGCCAGACGGCGCCGAGCCCCAGAGGGAAGACCCATGTGCAGTATGTGTGGCCAAGTGTGACCAAGGGCACACAGGCGTCCTGGGACTCAGTGATAGAAGCTGAGTGAATAAAATAAAGGGTTTTTGTGTGCATACAACACGTCAGATGATGAAACTCTAAGCCAGCGGTCCCCAACCTTTTTGGCACCAGGGACCAGTTTCATGGGAGACAATTTTTCCACGGACGGGGTCGGGGCGAGGGGGATGGTTCAGGCTGTAACGCGAGCGATGGGAGGTTTGGTTCAGGCGGTAACGCGAGCCATGGGGAGCGATGGGGAGCGGCAGATGACGCTTAGCTCTCTTGTCTGCTGCTCACCTCCTGCCTTGCGGCCCGGGGATTGGGCCCCTGCTCTAAGCGCTTCCGAGGGGTTGCTTCATTTAATCCACACAAAAACCATGGTTAGTCATTACACTGCTCCGTGCCTGTTTCCTCACCCGTTAGAGGGGTCATGGCGTATCTGCCATGGGGCTACTATCGTGGTCTTTCATGTTTCCTCTTTTGTCAATATCCTGCTCATGTTTTTATTTTCCCTCCATTTTTCTATTGGAGTGTTCACTTTTCTTTTTTATTTGTAAAAGCCCTTTGCATATGACAGGTGCTGGTCCTCTGTCTTGTATGTGTTTTGTGTCCATTCTTTAACACGTGTGAGCCTGGACGATGCTTTGCAGTGTCTCTGAAACTGCTTTGGCAAAGCTCACCGGGTCTCCTAATTGCCGAATCCAGTGGATCCTTCAGACTCTAACTTACTCCCTGTAACTTTGGCCCCGTTACTTCTCCGTCTGCCTTTAAACATCTTCCTGCCTTGTCTGACAGTACAGGACTCTCAGTATCCCTGCTGCCTTCCTGTTTCTCACTCTCTTTTACGGACTCCTTTTCCTCAAATTGAGCATCCTTTTGAGGTTTTTCAAAATTCCCAAGAATTTCCAAGATTCCACGGTGCAAGGGCATGGAGGACACAAGTCACAGATCCCAGGGATGGTGGCCTGGACATCTGGGGGAGACAGAGGCAGTGTCCAGGGAAGGAGGGAGCATCAACGGCTGGCTCTAACCCACACCCTGTCGACAGCAAGGCACCCCAGGGCCGGACCTCATGGAGCGGGAGGGGAGGTTGCAGCTCCGGCTTCCCCAGAGGCCATCGTGGGCACTCAGGCCAGGCTGTGCCCCTCCTGGCGGTGGGAGGGAGCCCCGTGACTGTCCTTGAGTGTGGCCAGGCCTCTCAGGATTCTTCAGGGGTCTCACGGCTCATCATCTGGGGAGCTGAGGAGTAGCGTTCTTCCTTCCCTTCAGGACACAGCAGGTCCCTGAGTCCGGATTCTGGACCTTCAAACCCCATGGACCTAAGGCACTGCCATTGGCCTCCTCCTCCTGGTTGGGCTGTGCTATGGGTGCAGGATTCCAGCTGGGCATCCTGACTGCATCCTCTGCTCTGTCCTGGCACAGTGGCGGGCGGAGTCCTCACAGGCTGAGGGGCTTGGGGCACAGATTCTCATCAGACACTTCATCCTCTGAGACCCAGCTCCAAAGGGCATCAGGGCTCCACCCCACACCTGCCCCCAACACTCGTGTGTGGAGACCTGCAGTGGCCAGGCGCTAAGGTCCGGGGGCTCCTGGGAATCAAGGGCTCTTCAGGGCATCTGTCCCTGTGTCTGCTCCCCCATGATGGGCACAGGCCCGTCCCCACACCTGCCTTCTCTGGGCAGCTGGGTCACTGGGCTGGTCTCGGCCATGGCCTCATCTCCCCCGGGGCTCCATCGCCTCCAGCGCAGTGACCCTGGCCCTTGCTCTGCCTGGTGCACTTGATGCATCCTGTCTGCTGGGAGACACCAACCCCTCCTCCTGACCCATCCGGTCTCCTGCCCGAGACCTTCCCCAGGAACCCGGCTCCCTCTTTGTGCCTCCTGTTGACCCACGAGAACTGGTTGAACCGTCTGTGTCCCTCTCTCTCCCCTGTCTCAGCAGGTGTTCCGCGTGGGTCTTCCCTGCTTTGCTACTGGCCCCCCAGCCAAGCAAGCAAATGGAGCGCCCACCCTAGTCCTGAACCCAGGCCACCCACTAGAGCAGAAATAGAGAGGGGGAAGGGTCCCAGAGAGGGGGGAGGGTCCCAGAGAGGGGGGAGGGTCCCAGAGAGGGGGAGGGTCCCAGGGAGGGGGGAGGGTCCCAGAGAGGGGGAGGGTCCCAGAGAGGGGCGAGGGTCTAAGGGAGCAGCAGGCTGGTGACTCCTCCGTGTGGGGACACCTCTTCCCCCCAGTTTAAAGGGGTGGCTAGAAATAGCCTTGACCACTTTAGAGGGCTGTGAGGACCTTTCCACTGTTTGTCTTTTTCGAGTGGAGAGAGACCAGGAAGGCATAGGAGGAAAGCGTCTGCTGAGGCCCAGGTAAAGCTCGTAGACACGGAAAGCCCACGTGTCCAGCAGGAGGCAGCAGGGCTGGTTCTCGGACCGGTGCTCAGGGCTGGGGGCGCCGGCTGGTCCAAGCCTGGGGGCTGGCGCAGGCGGTGGAGCTGGGGAAGGGCACTGACCAGCCCATGCTTCATTCAATCAACGTTTTCCTTCTTAGTCTTTACAGAGAGGAGTCTCCTTTTTGTCAGCGGTGGGGCCTGAGCTGAGCCTTAGGTGAGACCCTGCTTCCTCCGTGGCCTCCTATTGCCCCAAAGGCACCTGGACAGACGCAGGGTCAGGCACCAACAGCTCAGCTCCTCAGATCCATGTGCGGGAGAGAAAGGACCACAGGTTACAAAGGGATCCCAACCCTAGGAACCCGGGCTGCGGGGGGCCGGCCCCTCCATCCCAGCGCCTGGACTTACCTGCTGTCCAGTCTGGGCCCTTGAGGTCAGAGGAGGCCCAGTTCACAGAGGTGGAGAGGTGATCACCTCGGCCTGGGGACCCAGGACCTCTGCTCCTTCCTGAGCCCAGGACAGGATGTGAATGGCTGGGCAGGGCCGACAGCAGAGACAGAGATGGGCATCCAGGTGAGACGGGGCGTGGGGAGTGTTAAATCACCAGTATCGGCTCCCACCCCACTACCCCGCATTCATGCGTGAGCAGGGCCCACGTGTCTGCACTGGTTAAATGATCCCTGGTTGATTCAAGGCATGGACTAAATGGAACTGGAGGCTGAGAGGGATCCTGATAAAATTCACTTGAAAGGACAGAGGATTGTCTACAGAGAGAGCTTATGAAGGACAGGCCGCTTAGCCGCGAGTGTGGACAGTCAGGGTCCCACCGGCTGCAGCCCTGAGATATCACAGCAGGTCTTTGTGAACAGTTACAGGAGACAAGGAAGGAACATTATCATAGATGCTATCTGATTTGACTAAATGCACATTTTTTCCTACATTGACCTTTACTTAGTAACCAAAGAATACAGTTTTCCCTCTTGTATTGCATTAATTAGCAGGGTGCTAGACAGGGACTTGATGGGTTAGGTCTCAGCTTCCTCAGCAACATTAATTCAGTTTGCAGCAGATTGTTTAGCTGTGGGGCTGTGAGTCCTAAATCCTGGTTTCTCACTGGTTTGTCCCTGTTGACTGTGGACCGTTCCCCAACGCCGGGCTGCAGGCTTAGACCCCAGCTCTCAGAGCGAGAGACTCCCAGGAGACACTCGGCCAAAACCCGTCACAGGCTAGGTGTGCCCCAAACACTTCCCCCGAGAGGAGGTGGGACGGATGCGCCTTGGGGTCAGTCCTGGGTAGGGGGTCCCACCCTCGGGGAGCAGCTTGTGGGGTGTGGAGTCACGCCTAACGCTTCACATGGTAAACGTGTGTGTGTGTGTGTGTGTGTGTGTGTGTGTGGGAGCAGAGGCAGAGAGAGAAAAAGAGAGACAGAGAGAGAAATGGAGACAGAGAGAGACAGAGACACAGAGAGACAGAGAGGGAGGGAGAGAGAAGTAGGCGATTTCCAGGAGAATCTCCCCCTCCCCGTCCCTCTCCTTCTAGAAATCTTCACAGAAACTCAGAAGCCAGTTCACTTGTCAGACCTCATTTCACAGGACAGCGTCTAACGGGCCCCGTTTGATCGTCTCCCTGTTCTGTGCGTCCGCCGTCGTCAGCAGGTGTCGTTGGAACCTCCAGGTGTGTGAGGCTGGATGGGTGGTGGGCGCTCAGATTGCAGATCCTGTCCTCTGTGCTCCAGGAAGCGACCATCCACTTGGGTGGACGACTCTGTGGTCACTAAACTGTAAGTAGAGGTTTCCCCAGGCCCAACGTCCGGGGGATGGGTGTGAGGGGCCCCGGCAGGCGTCCACCTCACAGAGGGCCCGGCTGGGAGACGCCGGGGCAGGACCTGGTGGGGACGCGACCTGCACGAAGGCCGCCTGCCGGCTCCGCTGGGACAGCGACCTCCACAGGCCTACCAGCGCCTCTCAGCCGCGACAGCAGCTCCTAGTGAGTATCCCGGCCCCTGCGGTGCTCCTGGCGACGCTGCCGTTCCCTTGGCTCCGGCATCCCCAGGGCTCCCGGGGTCTGATCGGCCTGCCTTTTTTGGGGGTGCTGTGAACTGCCTCATAGCTTTCCAAAACATTCCATGTCTGGTTTGCCGTCGGCAGAGAAAACGCGAGTGAATGAGAGCGTGGAGACAGGAGGCCAGCGGTCAGGGCCTCGGGGGTCGCGGGCTGGCGCTGCAGCCAGTGTCCTGCAACGCCCTCACGTGACGTCCGGCTGGGATGGGCCAGGGCTGCCACCCACTGCTCTTCCGCAAGCCCGCGGCCAGGCCGCCTGTGTCTGCGGCGGAACGGAAGGCGGTGTCCGAGCCGCGGGGCAGAGAAGCCCGGGCTGCGGGCGGCAGGGGCTCTGGGAGGGCCTGGCGTGGCGTCCCGTCCCGGCTGCAGCATGTCATCCGGTTAGCTGAGTGGGGCCGGTTGTCCCCAGAGCGTGGTCCCCGGGCTGGCGGCATCAGCATCTCCGGGGCTTGTCAGAGACACGGGCCCCGCACTGCGTTAGAAGGTGGGGGCCTCGGTCTGCTCAAGGAGACCCTGAGGCCTCGCATCTGCTCAAGGCTGAGAACCACCGGGGGAGGCGACTCTCCCAGGCTTCGGGGTCGAGAGGAACCTGCAGGTCCCTTTTCTGCCGAGAAGTGACCAGAGGGGAAGAGTGTCCTCCCCGGGACTTGAGACTTGAAGTCGTGAGCCGATAACGTAATTCCTGGTACGTTACGTGTGGTCACTCAGGAAGCAGGAGGAGCCGGAACGACTCAAGCCTGAATCGCAGCGTCACGTGTCCTGCCGCCCTGCGTCCGGGGGAGCCCGTGAGGCGACCCCCGAGGGCCCGGGCTCCGCACCCCTCGGCTCCCGCCGTGCCTCCCCCGCCTCTGCGTGTGGGCTTACCGGTTCCCTCCCACTGTGAACTTGAGTCCTACTGTTTCAGCTTCCATAGTCCATTTCTAAATAACTCGAATTTCTTGGTAACGGTAGTTTCAAATTCTGTCTGGGGAGATGTACTATCCGGAACACTTCCCTTAAGGATGCTAAAGAGTGATTAATTTAAAAACTTAAGTGTTTTGTTAGCCTTTGTGGCATTTACTATTCTGTAAGACTGATAGTGTTTCCCACCGACATCGTAATTTATTCAGAGCAAAGGTGGGATTTGGATACAGTTTTGGGAGAACAGGAAGCAGGGTCGAGCGTCACTGCTCTGCACCAGTGTTGACTGGATTTGGGTGCGTCTGGGATGTTCTCTGTTGGAGAAGTCATTGTGAGATGTCCTGCCTCTTTAGGGAGAGACTGAGGACAGTACTTTCTGGCGGTAACAGAGTCTCTCTCTTTAGGGAGAGACTGAGGACAGTACTTTCTGGTGATAACAGAGTCTCTCTCTTTAGGGAGAGACTGAGGACAGTACTTTCTGGCGATAACAGAGTATGGGGGTGTCTGGGGTGCTTCCCGCTGAAAGATCCTGACACATCCCGCACACAGATCTGTCACGGGCTTGGGGGGTGACAGTGAATGGGGTGGAGATGGGGTTCCCTCCACCTGTCAGGTTCAAGTCCAAGGCCATGCCTTCTCCAAGCCCTTCCCCTCTTCCCGGCATGAGCCCCTCCGTCCCTCCTACCCTCGGCTTCCCTGGCTCGTTTCTGAGATCCTCATTTTAGCACCTGAGGCTGGTTTGTTTTCTAGTTCTCTGGGTGGGAAGGTGGTTGTCTCCTGGGCTGGGTTGTGGGAACCTTGAGAGCCCAGTTTTTCCCTCTGCACGTCCCTGGCTTCTAACTTCATCAAGCATATAACAAAAGCTCCCTAAATTCTACTAAAGCGATGGTATTTCTCAAAGATGAAGGTGGCTGGTGAGTAGGGCGTTGATCTTATTATAAATAATCCATGGGCATGTTTGACCCCTTGGTACCTTGGATAGATTCTAAGATGTTGCGTCTAATGCTTAGCACTGTGAAATCTCAGAAAACTGTACGTTGTGTCAGCGTAATTTTAAAGAGCTTTTACCTTAATTGTTGAAAAGCAGGGTACTTCTCCCAAATTCAGTCCTGGTCATTCTCTGGCCTGGAGGCTGGCGCTCTGTCTGCTCTGACCCCGGCTTCCTTATTCTGTCTCCACACCAGCCGTTTGCTCAGGGGACGCGAGACTGTTCTCCATCTCTGGAAGCCTTTCAGGATCATCCCCTTACCGTGCCCTTGATCTTTCTGTCCCCTTTTCCTGGTTTGCGCCTTGTGTTTGCTTGTTTGTTTTTCCGTTTTCAAGGCCCAGCTCAAAGCCAGTGTTTTCCTCGTGGCTTTGGGCGGGAGTGAGCGCTCTTCCCTGGACCCATTCACTCGTCCTCTGTGGCTTGTGCCTGCACCCTGGCACCATTCACGCGCTCTGCTGGCCTGCGTCTCCCGTTAGATGTTTCTCATTCTTGGAAGAGAAAACCAGGCGTTGGGACGGCATCCTGAACGATGAGAAGCATCAGATTCCCCTTGGAAACGAGAAGGAACTGGCAGTGTTGACCTTGTTAGAACAAACAACAACAACAAAACCAGCCGATGCGGAGTGAGGTTTAAAGCGGGGAGGATGGGTAAGCGACAAGCAAGAAGTCGAGAGGAGAGGGTGTCTAGGTTTAGCTGCAGTTTCCGCAGACCGTCGTGGTGCGAGGAGCAGCGCCTTGTGTTTCAACAGCTCCTCTGAATTTTCGAAGTATTTCACGTTAGCTGTCAGATTTTACCCTCAAATACAAGGACAGGCACGCGGAGGCCTCCCCGTGATGGATGAGGACACCCGGGGGAGAAGTGTGGATGCTGTCTGTGGTCATGTGGCTGGTCGCTGACGGTCTTGGGGCAGAAGTGGACTTCGTGGTGGCCTGTCAGGGGCTGCGAACTGGGGCCCTCGAACCACAGACACTTATTCCTCAGGGTTCTGGAGGTGGAAGTGCCAGACCCGGGCGGGGGCAGGGCTGGCGTCTCCGGAGGACTGTCCTGGGCTCGCAGACGGCCACCCTCTCCTGCATCCTCGTGCAGTCTGTGTGCACAGGCTTCCCTGGTGCCTCTCGGTGCCCAACTGCCTCTTCTTACAAGGATGCCAGGAGGATTGGATTAGAGCCACCCTGATGGCCTCATTTCAGCCGAATCTTTAAAGTCCGCTCTGCAAACACGGTCGACCTGGGCGCTGGGCTCGGGGCGTGGACTTGTGAGCTTGAGGGCCACACGACCCGGCACCAAGCAGGCCTCCCGACCCCGTTCAGCGGGGTTCCCAGAGCTCTTCCCCGCACCAGGATGCCCCCGTGGGGGCTTTCTCGTCAGCCTTCGACTGAGCACTTACTGTGCTTCTGTGGGGCCAGGACTGGCCTCAACGCCGAGCCGCACAGCGGCTCCCAGTCCCAGGGGTTCACGGGTCAGAGGGAGGTCATCAGGGGCTTGTGGTTTATACGGTGACCAGGTTACATTCTGCGCCGTGCGCCCCTAGTGCTCTTCTCCCCAGCGCTGGGGCCCCGGACGGACGCCTGCTGAGTGAAGCAAGCCTATACCCAATCTCCCCTCCACCCCGTCCGTCTCTCATCCCTCTCTCTCTCTCTCTCTCTCACACACACACACACACACACACACACACACACACACACACACACACCCCTCAGGCTCTGTGAGGTCCTGCCCGCCTGCACTAAGCTCACCTGGGTCGGGCAGCCGCATCTCCGGAATCGAGGACCAGAAGGGGTGAAGTGGCACAGCCGCAGGGGCCGGCCCTCCCTGGAGGCGTCCTCTGCCCGTGGCCCCAGGGACGGGCTCGGGCTGTAACTTCTGCGAGTCACTGCGGCCTCCCCAAGCCAGAGCACCCTTCACACCTGAGAGAACGGGGGACCTGGAGCCCGTCTGCGTTCACGTCTCTTTATTCCTCTAGATCCGTGGGAAGTCAGCCCTCCACCGGGCTGGAGCGAGTGGGGTGTGTCTGCCGCTACGTGGATGAGCACAGTTTACAATAGGGGCACCTGTCTCAGGACGCAGGCTGTGACGATGCTGGGCAATTGTGTGGCTTTTGCAGAAAAGATTTCCCCGGGGGTCTATTTCCTCAAAGCAAACCAACAAAGGATCTCCATCTCTGGCGTGAGGAAACTCTGTCTTACTAACTACGGAAGTCCACACAGGCAGATAGACGGGGTGAGGACGTCGGTGCTGTCCTGTGGGGCATGAGAGACTGTGATGAGGAGAGACAGGGTGTGACACGGCCTGGCTGCCACATGGCCCGGTGTGCTGTCACGTGCTGTGACACTTATAGTACCTGCTGCTTCAGACCACTGGATTCAACATTCGTTTCTGCCCTTCAGAAGGTTGGATTTCCAGAAGCCATTTTTTGCATCCTCATAACTATGTGTTAGGTACAGAATTTGTGGTGCACAAGGGAAAGGCATCTGCTCTGTGGAAAATCCATTCTGACTTGACTGTGCCCTGTCCCACACCCCACCTGCAATTCCTCCTTGGCCCCCTTCCTAGTGATTACTAGGTTCCCTAGTAGGTAAAAATAGTGAAAAGAACTTAGCACTTTCAAAACCCTATAAAGAAACCACCCCAGAGGCGAGAGGGCAAGATGCCCAAGACACAGAGTGGGCTTTCGTGTTGCCCTCTTTGTTTGAATTCCAGGTCAGAACTTTGCCCAAGCTCCGTGGAAAGATTAATAATGTGGCATCCATCAAAGACTATTTTCCTACAGCAAAGGGATTTTCATTTTAAAAGGATCCATTTCCACTGAAGCTAGCATTTACTGGCGTTTAAGTTTTGCTCCTTATAGCTGTGGAACCTGGGAACATTTGGCCACGTTGTATTTATTTAAGCAGTTTGAAATGTGCGCACATAGCCGAGATCTCCTGAAGGAAAATATCGTTTTGTGATTTTGAATCTAGGGTGATTTGGCTGTAAGATGTTCAGATTTCCACAATGGGCCTAATTGATTCCATTCTTTGTGCTGTCATAGTTCTTATTAGTTGCCAGTAACATGTAACCTTGATTACGTTTATCGTCGTGAAAGACTGTATTTCTTACATCATGCATCACTAAACTTTGCCTTTCTTAGCCAGTCCTTGAAAAACTGCCTTCAACTTCTACAGCCTAATCAGCCCTCTTATTTCCTTCCACTGGGTGCACAAAACTATGTATTTGTCCAAAAATTTAGTTTTTACAGACTGCAATGACTTAAGAGTTAACACTTGCTTACCCAACCGACAGCCATTTTATTTCACTTTGGGGAGTATAAGGTCAGTCCTCAGATTCCCCCCCAAAGAACTGAATAATCTGGTCTGTGGTTTACTTTTGATAAATCAGGTCTGGGGACTCACTGCTCCTCCACGGAGGGACTGGGTAACATGTGGTAGGTATATAATACTGCCAATTGCTCTGGCAGTAATGGCAATATGAATAAATTTGCCTTATTACTTTATAACCAATTATTGAGATTTCATTTAATATTTTAAAACCCGTCATTTGTAATCATGGCATTTTACATTTTCAAGTGTATTAATGATGAGAAATAATTTTTCAATAATCATCACATATATGGGAGGGGAGTCTGGGGGAGAATGGATACATGTATATGTATGGCTGAGTCGCTTTGCTGTGCACCTGAGACTATCACAACACTGTTAATCGGCTCTACTCCAACATAAAATGAAAAAAATTGATCATCACGTATAACATTCTAACAACTTAGAATTTTCTTTTACTTTTTGTTTTTGCTATAATTTTGCCTTGTATTTGGTTGAGGAAATCATCTGAAATGCAAGTGCTGTGCTAACCTCTTCATCCCGTCCCCTAACTCTTTCAGAACCAAACAGTGGCCAGGAGGTACAAGCTAGTTCTTCTGACCCCTTTTCACTCATCTCTCCCATCTGCACCACCTGCCTCTGATAACCGCCAGTCTATTCTCTGCATCTGTATCTGTGAGCCTTTTTTTTTAGATTCCACATGTAAGTGAAATCCTATAGTATTTGTCTTTCTCTGTCTGACGTACTTCACTTGGTATGATCATCTCCAGGTCCATCCATGTTGTTACGAATGGCAAGATTTCCTTCTTTTTTATGGCTGAGTAATATTCCTTTGTATATATATGTATACAAACATTTATCCATGTGTCCATCAACGGACACATAAGTTGTTTCCATTACTTGGCTATTGTAAATAATGCTGCAATAAACATGGGGGTGCAAATATCTTTACGATATATGTGTTTTTGTTTTCTTTGGTTAAATACCCAGAAGTGGGATTGCTGGATCATATGGTAGTTCTATTTTTAATTGTTGAGGAACCTCCATACTGTTCTCCATAGTGGCTGCACCGATTTACATTCCCACCAACAGTGCACGAGTCTTCCCTTTTCCCACACCCTCACCAACACTTACTGTCTATTTTCTTTTTGATAACAGCCATTCTGACAGGTGTAAGGTGATCTCTCATTGTGGTTTTGATTTAGTGATATTGATCAGTGATGTTGACCATCTGTTCATGTGCCTGTTGGCCGTCTATGCATCCTCATTGGAAAAATGTCTGTTCAGCTCCTCTGCCCATTTTTTAATTGGGTTGTTTGTTTTTTCTGTTGTTGAGTTGTATGAGTTCTTTATACATTTTGGTTATTCACCCCTTATAGGATCGTCTCAGTAGATGCAGAGTGAGATTCTTAATGCAGCAGTCGCACAAGAGCACGCAGCCACTGAAGGCTCTCTGCACGTGATCTTATTCCTGCTGAAGAAAAATATGACCAGAATCACAGGAACTGGATGATTACAAGTGGAAGGAAACTTACAGGCTATCATGACAACTTTTACCATTATGTAACACCCTTCTTAGTCTCTTATTATAGTCTTTATTTTAAACTATATTTTATCTGATATAAGTATAGCTACTTATACTCTCTTTTCATTTCCATTTACATGAAACATTTTTTCTCTCCCCTCACTTTCAGTCTGTGTATATCTTTATATCTAAAGTGAATTTCCTATAGGCAGCATATAGATGGATCTTGTGCTTTTATCCATTTAGCCACTCTATGTCTTTTCATTGGAAAATTTAGTCAATTTACATTTAAAGTAATTAATGATAGATACATGCTTATTGCCATTTTGTTCATTGTTTTCTGGCTGTTTTTGTAGTTTCTTGTTTCTGTTTCTTCTATTTCTTTCTTCTTCTCTTGCTCTCTTTCTTTGTGGTTTGATGACTTTCTTTAGCAATATGCTTATATCCCTTTATCTTTTGTGTATTTACTATAGGTTCTTGTTTTTGGTTACCATGAGGCTTACATATATAACAACTTATATCTATAACAGTCTATTTTAGGTTGATAGCTACTTAAGTTTGATCACATTATAAAGCTCAAGATATTTACTCTCCCTTCCCCATGTTTTATGTGTTTTTTGATGTTACGTTTTACACATTTTAATCTTTTGTATCCCTTAACTTATTGCTGTAATGATAGGTATTTTTACTACTTTTTAATCTCAACCTTTATACTAGCTTCATGTGTTTTCTTTTTATTAGTTAGTGCCCTTTCTTTTCAGCTTAAAGAAGTCCCTTTACCATTTCTTGTAAGAATGGTTCGGTGGATATGAACTTCATAACTTTTGCTCCTTTGGAAAACTCTTTACCTTTCCTTTAATTCTGAATGATAACTTTTCTGGGAAGAGTATTCTTGGGTGGAAGTCCCCTCCACCCCCAGCAATTTGGCTATATTGTGGCACTCCATTCTGGACTGCAGAGCTTCAGCTAAAAAATATGCCGATAGTCTTATGGGGTTTTCCTTGTACATAACAAATTGTTCTTCTCTTGCTGTTTTTAAGATTGTCTCATTGTCTTTAACTTGACATTTTAATATAATTTGTCTTGGTGTGGGTCTCTTTGGGTTCATCTTATTTTTTTAAAAAACTTTTATTGGAGTATAGTTGATTTACAATGTTGTGTTAGTTTCAGGTGTACAGCAAAGTGAATCAGTTATACATATACATATATCCACGCTTTTTTTAGATTCTTTTCCCATATAGGTCATTACAGGAGAGTTCCCTGTGCTATACAGTAAGTTCTCGTTAGTTATCTATTTTATACACAGTAGTGTGTACATGTCAATCCCAATCTCCCACTTTATCCTTCCCCCCTTCTTTCCCCCTGGTAACTATAAGTTTGTTTTCTACATCTGTGACTGTATTTCTGTTTTATAAATAAGTTCATTTGTATCATTTTTTAGGTCCCACATGTAAGTGATATTTGTCTTTCTCTGTCTGACTTACTTCACTCAGTATGACAATCTCTAGGTCCATCCATGTTGCTGCAAATGGCATTGTTTTTGTTCCTTTTTATGGCTGAGTAATATTCCATTGTATATATGGACCACATCTTTTTTTATACATATATGTTTATTTAATGAATGAATGAATGAATTTTTTTTTACAGTAGGTCCTTGTTGGTTATCTATTTTAAATATAGCAGTGTGTACCTGTCAATCTCAAACTCCCAATCTATTCCTCCCCTCCACCCTTCCCCCCTGGTAACCATAAGTTCATTCTCTAAATCTGTTAGTCTGTTTCTGTTTTGTAAATAAGTTCATTTGTATCATATTTTTAAGATTCTGCATATAAACGATATCATATGATATTTGTCTTTCTCTGTCTGACTTACTTCACTTAGTATGGTGATCTCCAGGTTCATCCATGTTGCTGCAAATAGCATATTTCATTCTTTTTTATGGCTGAGTAATATTCCATTGTATATATGTACCACATCTTCTTTATCCATTCATCTGCTGATGGACATTTAGGTTGCTTCCATGTCTTGGCTATTGTGCATAGTGCTGCATGAACATTAGGGGAGCATGTATCCTTTCAAACCATGTTTTTCTCTGGATATATGCCCAGGAGTGGGATTGCAGGATCATATGGTAACTCTATTTTCAGTTTTTTGAGGAACCTCCATACTGTTCTCTATAGTGGCCGCACCAATTTACATTCCCACCAGCAGTGTAGGAGGGTTCCCTTTTCTCCACACCCTCTCCAGAATTTATTATTTGTAGACTTTTTGATGATGGCTATTCTGACTGGTGTGAGGTTTGGAACTCTATGGGCTTCCATGAGCTTGGTGTAGTATGAAGACTCTTGGGAAATTTATGATGGAAACAAGAAAGTAATGATCAAGGAGACTATTAACTGAATTCTAACATTGTGAGCATCTCCAAATAGTTGGAAAAAAGAGCATAGCACATTTTGACACCATGGAGAACTGCTATGGTAGAAATTGGCAAGGTGCTTACCAAGCTATTTCCAATTTCTGAGCACACAGAAGAACTATATTTCTCAGCCTCCCTGCAGTGAAATTAGGACGATGAGAAATATTTGTCCAATGGTATGTGGGTGGGAGCAATATTTGCCAATTCCAGGCCTGGCAGTAAATGCCCCACACAATCTTTCTACTTCTCTCTGCCCCATGCACAGAAGAAAGAAAAGAATTCAGAGATGGTGGAACCATATGATAGAAGGGTCAACATTCCAGAGTCGCCACTTGGTGTAGAACTCAGGTGAGTTACCAGTCACCCAATCCAGGGTCAGTGAAGTATGACCTGTGAGTAAAGTTTCCCAACCCCCACCTAGTCAACTGTGATGCAAGGGAGAAACAAACCTTTATGTTACTAAACCACTAAGATGTAACATAGATAACTATAAGATATAGTCGCACCTTATCCCGCCTACCATTAATTACCCTGGCTTATACCACTCTCAGTGCTCAGAGTTTTCTCATATATATATATATGAGAAACTGTATATATACAGAGCTATATATATATATACAGTTGACCCTTGCACAACACGGTTTGAACTGCGCGGGTCCATTTATACATGGGTTTTTCGATGGTAAGTACAAATACATGATATGTTTGGTTGGATTTGCGGATGCAGAACCATGGATAGGGAGGAACCATGTATACAGAGGGCCGACTATACGTTATACTGTTATGTGCAGGTTTTAGACTGCACAGAGGCGCCCCAAGGCTCCTGTGTTGTTCAAGGGTCAACTGTGTGTGTGTATATAAAGATATATATATGTATATATTCTCCATATATGAATGCTTATTCAAATATATCTCATTAATGTGATATAGTTGAGAGGTAAACACAGTACGTAGTAATGCAAATTCTGAGATATCAATTTTATTTTTAAAATACGTGTAAATTTATCACTTTTGTGAAATTTGAGGTCATTTTGTCTACACCTCTTGTTTTACAAATTAAGAGACTAGAAATGTGGGCTGATGAAGCTATTAAATTATGGTAAGTTTCATCACCATTAGTGAGAGCAACCGTGGTTCAGCTTTCTGGAAAGTGCACAGAACATGCCAGCTCCTACTCTGTGACTCAGCCTTCATGACCCTGATCCACATCCCAGAGCAGGTCTACAGGGGACATGTACAAGGGCACTCACAGAGGCATGTTTGTGGAAGTGCCTAGAATTCATCCTTAGGGGAATGGTTTCGATGATGCTTTTAATGGATAACTACTTACAGACGTATAGAAAACATAATTGGGGTGGGTTTTCAAGTAGGGGGGACATGGGAGAAGGTATCAAAGAGGATGGAAGAAAAAAAAGGAAAGATATTATTTCACTAAGATCAGAGACAGTAATTCACATAGTAAAATTTCCAAATTATTTTCAAGTAGAGAGTTTATTTTACTAAACATGTTGAATTAATTTAAATGTTGTTGGTCACTATGCTGCTGAAGAGAATTATTAAAACACATAGAGATATTGGCTTTAACAGTTTTTACTGAACATTTCCTTTGCCGTTTTAAAAATGATTATTTACTTAATAATTGCTCCCTTGATTTTTGACCCAAACTTGCTTCGTTGTGTGCCTATCACAGAACCCTACATATACTAAGTGCTCAAAGATTGATCATTATTGTATTTTTCCACTATGAATGTAGGTAACGGATGATTTCATAAAGATACTTTTGACATTTCTTTTAAATATAATGTTTGTATCAATTTTGTATTTTACTCTGTCTGGATTCCAGCCCTTTCCTCTCAGTTTTGATTATGTTTTATTTCTAGGATCCTTTATTTATTTATTTTCCCACTTTTCTTAGTTTCAGTCCTTCCTTTGGCTCACTTTGTGGCTTTACGAAATGACGTGGTGTCAAGAAGCAGACGCTCAGCAGAGAACCCACGTGTGGTCTCTGGACAGTGTGCGTTTGAATTAAGCCCTCAAGTCTGCTACTGACAGTACAGCAAACGGCAAAATCAGTTCAGTATTTACTGCTAACATTGCATCTGGTACAAATCACTCTAACTCTCCAAGGTATGATGTTGTCTGTCAATTGCTGCTTTGGTAGTTTTGTGAGGATTTTATGTAGTTTTGTTAGTTCTGAAAATTTGCATTTATTTTTTTAACCACATTCATTTTTAATGACCTAAGTTCTTGTCTCTAAACTAAGAATGTGTCATCTCTTCCTGCTGTTCTGACCTACACATCAGCACCCTAGTCTTGTAACACCCCGTGCCTGAGGCTTGGGTGATCAAAAGTAGAAGATGCCATGATGTTGAAAAGATATTACAAGGAGGTCTTATATTTGAGACAGAGCAGTGACTCTACCATTTTTTTCTGATGTATGCCAAAACGGAATCTTTGTCTTCAGTGGTTTATTGGTGAACACAGATGGTATATGGCAGGTGCCTGGTCTAAAAAATTATACTTGATGTGGATCCTAAGCCTTCCATACTGGCTTATCTTCTTATCTTGTTCATACTTTCCTGCTTAGAATGGCATGGATGGAGTGTTTGTCCTTTTGTATTTAAAATTGTTTTCCTATTTTTGTGATCTCTGGCAACATAAATCTCCAGAATTAAATCTTGGCTCTATTAGTCAGCTGTAATTAACTTACTTGCTGTCAAGACACACAATAGCTCAGAATTCCTCAATGGTTTCTGACTTTACCTTTTCTCAAGATGAGTGATACTAGGGACCAAATGCCTCTTTCTACACAGAAGCAGAGTAAGGCTTTTCATGAGATCCACAACCCCGGGCACACGAGAGTGGAAATAATGTCTGAGAGCCTCTTCACCATGAGACCAGCTGGAGTCCTGGCTCTAGCACCAAAACTGTTGTATTTGATTACTTAAGACAGAGGATTCGGGGAAATTGGCAGAGCAGAAAGTAGAAAGCAGAAAGTACCTGGTAGATGAAATCTGTCACGAGGAACCCTCAATAAGACTATCGACAGATTTCTCATCAGAAACTTTGAGGCCAGAAGACTGGGCTGATCTGTTCAAAGTGCTAAAAGAAAAAACTGTCATCAAGAATCCTGTATCCAGCAAAACTTTCCTTCAAAAGTGAGGGAGAAATTAAGACATTCCCAGATAAACAAAAGCTAGGGAGTTTGTGACCACTATTTGCCCTGCAAGAAGTGTTCATGTGAGTCCCCTGCAAGATGAAATGAAAGGAAACTAGACAGTAATTCAAAATTGTGTGGAGAAATAAAGGTAAATACACAGGCAGTTATAAAGGCTTGTATTATTGTAACAGCAGCTTATAACTGTACTTTTTATTTTCTACATGGTTTAAGGGACTAATACACTTAAAGAAAAAACCAATTATTCGTATAATTGGTATATTTTGGTCACATATTCCAAAAATCTATTGCAAAATGTCTTAAGCAAAATAGGGACTAAATTGGTTCACATACCTAAAAACCATCAGAGCCCTTGATCCAGCACTGTGGCTGGATCAAGACATCACTGGAGGGGCTGGGGATACAGCAGTCAACAAAATGGGAGAAGTTTGTGCATATTTTATAGAAAGAAAATGGAAGAAACATGTAATCTTGTTGACAGTTTATAGTTAGTTTTTAGAATTTAGATTAGGGGTTATATTTTCCTATAAATTTTGATCTATTAATGCAATGTGGCTACAAAATAAAATTCAAAAGGCCAATAGTCAATTGTTATTTACTTTGATATCTCTTTCCATTACATTGAAGAAGAAAACCAAAGGAACTGATTTGGGGAGTAGTTAGGTAACTGGATTAGATACTATTCCTTGCATTTTACTCGGGGTTATTTCATTACAAGAAAAAACAACACACTCTCTTAGCTATTTTAAGAAAAATAAGATTTTTGCATAAAGATCCAGAAGTCTATCGCGGATACTCAGAACAGGAACCCTGCAGTACCTCAGAATGGCTCTCGCTGCGTGTGGTGAAGGATGAGCTCTAGGAGCTGGGAAGCTGTCTGAACAAGGCGGGCTCTCTGTCCCCTCCGTCCTGTCCTGCAGTGTCTCTCATTTCTCCTGCACGTGAACCTCAAAGAATTACCTGAGTCTTCACGACCTCCCAGCCGGATGTAGCCACCCACGGCCATAGCTGTCAATTGTGACAGCCTGGGCCAGTGGCACAGCCCCAGGCAAGTCTGCTGTGGCAGGCGGTGCAGCAGGTGGGGAGCTGTGTCCCACCCTCCGCAGGACTGGGGGTGGGGGATGGGCAGGCAGACCCTCCAGGTGTGCCTGCACCCTGGGCACTGACCTACTCTGCTTCTCTTAGGAGGTAATATTTGTTCACTGATGCTTATTTCTATCAACTAGATGGGGTAATGCAGAGTTTTCGATGATATTTATTCATATGCTCATTTTATTTTTCAACAATATTTAAGTGCCTACGATTTTTTAGGCACTGTGCCAGGTGCAGTGATACACTGGTGGGTGAAAAATGGTGTTTCTGCCTTCTTTCACGGGTTTATGAACAAACAAGGTAGTGATATTATAAAACTTTAAGGTCACTAAAAACACATTTATTAAGCCCCAGTGATCTTCCTGGGCACTTTAGGGACCCAGATATGTATTAAATTAAAAGCCCAGTTTCCACTGCTGGAAATACAGTGGCTCCTTCCACAAACATCACTAATGTTTCCCAGGAGTTTCCGATTTCGCCAAGCCTCCCGCGTGCATGGCTGCGGGGATCCCAGCTCGTCCCTGGAGGGCCAGCGGGGGGGCTGTTCTGTGGGCTTCCTTCCAAATGAGATGTGAAGGGGCTCAGAGAAACTCCTTTCCTTCCTTCGCCAGAAGCTCTGACATGACAGTATCATTAGTTAGGTTACTGGATTGGTTCCTGTGCTTTAGAGCATGTTGAGTTATTTTACAAAAAATGGCTGAAAGCAGTTTTCTGTCAAGCTAGTCATATTTTTTCTGAATATGAAGCTCTATCTGCCCTTTATCAAGTGCCTCACAGACCAGGGCAGCTCTGTGCTGGCTCCTGCCCAGAGGATGCTTTTCTCTGCTGTTCCTTGCACCTCCCTTCAAAGGGTACCAACCGGGCATCTGTCCTTCTGTCCCCCTGGAGCACCTGTGTCTCTCCACCTTTCATCTCCCGAGTAACACGCTGGGCCTTCTCCCCCCAGCCCTCATTTCTCCACACACACCTGCAGACCCACCTCGCATCAGGGTCTTGAACACCCTCTGGGTTATAATGGGGGTGTGGCCGTCCTGCCCTCAGCAGCTCAAGGTCTCATGAGGGAGGAAGCAAGGAAGGCGTGAGGTCTAAACCGCCAGAAGTTCTGGTCACAAAGGACCCTGACCACTGTTGGGGTCGGCGAAGGCCTCTGGGGGGACGTTTACGTCCAAGCCGAGACCTGGAGGCCGGCTGGAAGCCCAGGTCTCAGGTAGAGGCCCCAGCCCGGGGTGACCCCAGGCCTGGAGGGACAGGGAACGGCTGTTTGTTCTGAGTAGTTGTGTGTCTCGTTTATCATGCCAAAAAATGGTAAAGTGATTAGAATGTACAGGACCTGGTGGGCGAACAGTATTGCTGGTGGCCGTGTAAGCACAGTGAGTCCTGGCCCCGGGGGCTGGGGTGGGTGGGGGACATGACGGTGGCCCAGCTCCTGCAGGGAATCGCTGTGTTACTGGAATTCAGACGCCCCCTGGCCCAGCCTTTGTCTACACTAGAGCTAGTTTCCAACCCTGGCTTTCCATGTTTGCTGTGAAGGCGGCCAAGGGACTGAGGGCGCCTGCAGCCCTGGGTGTGCTGTCGGGGTCTCCCACCTCCTCCTGTCCGCAGGGTCTCCTCTGGGACCCTCCCCCTTGGCCTCTCACCTGCAGGCTCTTCACGGGGCTGGGCCACCCCTCAGGGCTCTCCTGTGCTGTGACAGCTGCATGGCCAGGGCTGGGACCCGCAGCCCGCACTCTGCCAGCTCATGTGGTCTGCGACTCCCTTCGCCAGACAGCTCGGCCCCACTCCCCAGGAGGGTCTTGCCTAAGGGCAGCTGCCGTCTTGGCGGATGTTTCTGTTCGTGAAATACACCATTAAGGAGACGCCTCAGGCCTGAGTCTTACCTGCCCTGCCCCACTCCCTGGAGCAGTCGCTCCCACACCATTAACCAGCGCTACTTGTATTTTTCAAATGGAGCCGGTTATAAATGAGGTCATCACACAGCCAGCGTGGGGTGACAAAATAAACCCCAATTATTTTAAATCACATGGAATCTGAATCAGGAGTCGAGGATGGACAGTGCCTCTTAAAAATGTAAAAAGAAACATTTACGGAATGGGTGCGTGAAGGGTTGTTATTTGCTTTATGAAAGGTTACTTTGCTTTTCTAAATGATTTACCATGGAATCACTCTAATGAGTAAAATCCTTAAGTGCTCTTAAAATTCTAATTAGAACTTTTAGCTTAAGATTGCATCTGGCTGTTTTCTTATAGGTTCTCTTCCAACTTCCTGTTTAAAGATTCAAGGAACAGTAAAGAAAACACCAAAAACTAAAATATGTGCTGTAAAACAAAATAGCCGTCAACATTTTATAAGATCCTTGGAGCAAGTTCCAGTAATAATGGGGCAGATGTGTTTGGATTCAAATTCTTAAAAATCTTAAACCTCTTCTTCACCTTCTAAAACAAAGGGCAGCACATCCAGGAAGGGGTGGGCTGGGGTCGGGTCCTCTCTGTTACCCACCTACATGTGAGGTCCACCCGCAGAGGCCAGCTCTTCTCAGAAGCAGCAGGAAGCCTGTGTCCTTGTCCTGAGATGCCAGCCCACCAGGAACCACCATCTTTCCACCCACTGGAGGACCCAGCTCGGAGGACACAGTACCTGTGGGCACTGCTGGGCCTGTATGTGGTGGGGAGACGGGGGATGAGACCAATGGGCCCCAGGAGGCCTGGAGGCTGCTGCACTTATGTATTTTAACACAATGATTATCTACGACCTCCTGTACTTGAAGCATTATTTTTTTCTGCTCTAAGTTTGAAAATTGGACGTAGGAAAAGGTAAAGGCCCTGCCTCAGTCTGGCAGAATACTCAACATGTGCTAGACCCCGGAAATTGGACAATTTCTCTAGTTGTTGATGCAAGAGGGAGATTATTTCAGTACCGACTTGAACAGAAAGGAGACATTCATATCCTGTTGCCAGCGTCTAACTCATTTGTATTAGAAACAATTTTATCTGGTATATTTACTAATCATACCTAGGTTGACACTTCATACAGTATTAATGTGGGCAGCCCCTTCTCTTTTTGCTTGTATCATTTGGTGCTTTTTAAAAATCTTAACCTTTATGAGTTGCTTTGTTTTAGGTACACCTCTTAGAAATGGAACATTAGTTGAGCTTTGCTTTTTCAGCCAATATTAGACTGATGTTTTAATAATGACAGTAGCTAAACTAATTTCTAATAGTGTGAAAAGCTGTGTAAGTGATTATTTAGAATAACACCGTAAACCCACCAGGGCAAGGACCCTGTCTGTTTTGTTCGCAGCCGTGTCTCTGGCAACTGGAGTAGAGACCGGAGAACAGTGTTGCATGAATGTTCAAGTAAATGAAGGGAGAGTTTTTGATTTAAACAATCTCTTTAAAACTGTACATGTTCCTCCCAGTGTCTGCTGGCACCTGATGTTGCCGGGAAATGCAACCCTGTGGGGAGACTTGGAGATGCTTTTGCCTCGGAGGAGTCCTGGGGAAGAAGCATGGGACATGCTAGTTGTTTTATTTCATTCGTTATCAGAAGTGGATTTACTGAGAAGCAAACGATGCTGAGGCCTTAAGGCTCTTCCCTGGACCTGGTGGGTCCTCAGTGGCATGCCCATATCATCACGTGTTGTGAAATTTTCAGAAGGTATCACCTGCAATCAGCAAAGACCATGCCTCTTTCCAGCCCAACTTCCCTCACCTGTGTTTCCCACCATGGCAGGAGGCAGGGGTTGCTGCAGTGAGTCAGGCTCTGGGGAAGTGGGGTCAGGGGTGCATTTGATTAGGGTTAGTGGAGTCACAGTCACTTCTGTCCCAGTGCTGGGGTGACTTCAAAAAATGCTCTAACCATGCACTCTGCTGACTTACCCAGTGTCATGATATGAAGACTTAGGAAGAAAAGATAAGACCGTAATCAGCCAGAATATGTAGTTAGAGTTGTGTAGAGGTGTACTGTGTCCTTAAGTTGAAAAAAAAAAAAAAAAGCTTCTTTCCAGATTGTGTGATGCTTGTGGTAGCTGTCATATTTAAAATGTTAATTTATGTTATTCTTTTATGTGCATAATTTTCTTAAAGAGGTTCCCCAGATTATATAACTTTCAAGCCTCTCAAAACCTGGGATCCCATGCTTATTAAAATCACAAAAATTAAGAGCACTTTTAACATCTCTAGATTTTCCTGCACCAAATAACATGGAATAAATTTCTATGGAACAAAAACTGAAGAGGTTACAAGAAGAGATGGCCCAAAACACATTAGTTGTGAGAAACTTAATACTTATTTCTCTTCCTCTGCATTCCATGGATCCAGAAGAATTATGAAAGACATATTTATGAAAGATGTGTGTGTGTGCGTGTAAAATAAAAAACAAACACCAGAGGGGAAAAACAGAAACAGATAGTAAATGGTAGACTGAGCTAAATCTTATCAGTAATTACATTAAATGTTAATGGTCTACACACTGCAGATAAGAGGCAGAGATTGTCAGGATGGATTAAAAGCAAGTCCAAGCTATATGCTGCCTACAAGAGACAAACTTTTAATAAGAAGACAAGGAGAGTCTGAAAGGAAATGGTGGGAAAAGGTAAATCATGCAAATGTTAAGAATAAGTCATTGGAGTAAAGTGTATTCATATCTGAGAAAATAAACTTCTACATGGCGAGTATTGCCAGAGATAAAGGGAGTTTGTGTTGTGGTAGAACGAGCTTCTCTTCATCAGAAAGTCAATAATTATAAAGGTGCCTGTTGAGAAATACTCCAATACATGAAGCAAAACTGACCCAGTGAAAAACTGAAATAGATGATTCCATAACCAGGGTAAGATTTTAACACTCCTCTCTTGGCAACTGATAGAACAACGAGATTTAAAAAGTGGAAAATGGGTCAGTGAGGACAAAGTGTGACTCACAGCCTGGGGTCGCCCTGAAGGAGCTCCTGACTGAAGTGTCTGGAGGTAGTGAGAGCCTGGCCCCTGGCTCAGTCCTTGTGGGAGGTGACTTCCCTCCTCTGTAGTCGTTTGTGGCCCTCTGAAGCCTCCTTCCCACCATGAGGAGGTGTCTGGCTCCAGGGGCCTGTGGGAGCAGTGGTTACAGGAGCTGGACAGGCCACCAGGCTTGTCAGGTGGCCAGAGCCATGGCCGGCCTCGGCCCATGGAGTCACCTGTGTGTAATCTTGGGCCATGGAGGGCTCCTTACTTCCTTGTGAGCTCAGCAATGCCGTTAAAGAAGATAATTTTAAAATTGCATTCAACATTTTACTTGTTTTCAGGAAGAAAGCAGTTCAGGGAACTTTGTCATGAAGGGCAGAAGCCTTTTGAAACATACAGTAGATTGGTGCGTATTTGTACACTACTGAGCATTACAGTGTTGTTTGTAACAACAGAAAGTGTCAAAGCTACACTAATAAAGTGGAGCAGTTCAGTTGAATGTGGTGTGTTCATATTGAATGTGGAGGGGCCTGGATTAACAGTCCCTGTGACCAGCAGCTTCTGCGGAGGGACCCTGCATCTCCCCTGGTTTCCAGCAACCACTTGCGTGTTTGCCTTTGCAGGAGTCTCTGGGTTCCCAGGGACCACAGCCAACAGCGTCCCCCTGGAAGAACTGCCTTCCTGACTTGCCGTGGGTACAGAGCACAGCCTTCATTTTCATTGCTTTGTGCATCTGAAACCTGGTGGACGAGTGACCCAGCCATGACTCCCACGCTGGACCCAGGTTTGCTTTTTCACGGCTGTTGGAGACTCCACCCCAGGGGCTCTCCTTTCCCGGATTCTTCATTAACTTACTCTGAGCTGACTTCCTTTTCTTTCTCTTGCAGCATAAAAATGAATTGGAAAAGCAAATATCACCTCTAAGATTCACTGCTGCTACTTTAATTAAATGCACATTACCTTGGGGATTTTTTAAATGTTCCATCTCAGAACGGTAGAGACACGAGCAGCGTGGAAACCACATCTCTTTCCACTCCTCTCACCTCCTTTTGGACGTGGCAGATTGAATTTTGGCTGAGTCTGTGTCAAAATTCAGACACTTGGCGACGGTTAATCTCTCACTGCTACTGCAAAGGCAGTAATAACAACCAGCTGAGTGAAGAATGAAGCCCAGACTTGGAAAACAAGCAGAGCCACCCCTTGGTGAGGTCTCGCTACTCGGCAATACATGTTACAGGAGCCCTGGTGGGAGGGGTGGGGTCTGGGGTCTGGGGTCCTGGCACAGCTGTGTCAGAGGCCGCTCTGCTCCCTGACTCAGACGTGCCAGATCACCCTTCCACTAGTTTGCGAAGGTATGTCTGAGATGGAGACAATAAAGGATTCAGAAGTGAAGTCTGGAGTATAGTTTGCCCTGTTATTGTCTCTAAGGACCAAAGTAGCAGAAGAACAAAGTCAGTCCAAGTTTAATACTTTAAAGCCAATGTATTTCTTAGTAAGAATATGAGTGGAAAACAAAACAACTTAGCCAATATTCTCCCAACTGCCATAATCCCTCAGCTCAGGGAGAAATTCCACCCCAAAAATAACAACAAAGAAAATCCAAATGAATACGGACCAAAGCCAGCCTCCCCCACCAGGTGACTATTTCCATGGGTGATGGGCCTTGGATGAAGTCCAGTCCCGTTGGCGGACGCACGGCGCACTGGCCCCGGCAGCCACGTGGACCTGGGCGGGGGTGTGTCAGCGTCTCCCTGAGCACCTTCTACCTCTGCTCCCCACACAGGGCGCCCGGACGTGGGACAGAAGCCAGCTCCTGGCTGCAGATTGACACCTAGTTTCCTCATGAAGGTGGATCTATCTCTAAACATGTGTGCACAATAAATGCTACATATTCCTTCAACAAGCAAGTGAGAGGGAGAGGGAGAGAGAGGATGGCAGGATTGATTCAAGAGAACATTTCACAATGTACATGAAAAGTTTTAGTGGGTTGAGTTCCATATGTAAACATTTTTCAGTCTGTGTTAGATCTTTAGAACAGCTCCCTGGGTAACGTTTTTGACCCGTGATATATAGGGCAGTGTCTCCCCCCAGCCTGAGAATAAGACATGAATGAGACCCTGAGAGCTAGAATAATAATTATCTTCCCCCCAGTGAGCTAATGTATGTAATTTCCATGTTTTAATGCGATAACAGTAGACTCTTATTTGGAGTTCTAAATAAATATATTTTGTTAATTATATACTTTTAAATTAGCATGAAAGTTTTCTCAGGATAGAGTTTTCCATCTTCTTTCAATTTTGAGGAGGGGGAATTGAGGAGGAAGAGGGTCCCACCGGGTTTTCTTCATCCTGCTCTGGCCACGGAGCCACCCTGAGTCTCACCGACTGTTTCCTTAGCCTCGGTGAAAACAGTCACGTGAATTCATAAATTTTTGAGTAGTCAAAGGTATCAGGTTTAGCTAGTCAGATGTCCCTTAAAATATTTTGAGAAGCGTCTGTGCCTCTTTTGATGCGTAAGACACAGGGGTGCTTTCCATGCATGGCTTCATCCTTTCCTTGCAAACAGCTTCTAGATTAAATTCTCTTTAATCTCTGCTTTTACTATATCCTTGTTCTAAACCTTTGGATAACTAGCTGTTAATACGTGCATTTGTGTATCTTTTCATAAACACGTCATTTCCTGAATGGTGTCTACCTCCTTCTTTCTCCCCCAAAGCTGGAATGAGTCAGGTTTGCTTCACTGTTGAATCGCCAAGAAGTGGGAAGAGGTGCTTGGGAGCAGGAGGCTTACAGTCAACACGCATTCGCTCGTGAAGCCATACGATGAGCAGGTCTCACCCTCTGGTGTTTGCCAGGCGTCTCCTGTCCCCTCCCCACACTGTCCTCTTTGCTAGGGGGTCACTGTGCACAGCCCACACTTGGGAACATCTTCATAAGTTACTTGGAATTCTTGTGCATGGGTTGGTCTACTCTCCCCCCTTTGTTTATTCCATCGTGTGTTTATATCAGTGTGGACTGGTGGGTATTTATTTTATGCTCTGGATTATGATCCAACACGACTTTATTTTGTTGTTCAAACTGTCCCAGCTTTGACCACTGGGGGCTCCTTCAGTTGGCTCCTGGGTCCCTTTGACCTGCTCCCTCTTTACCTTCTGACATTATAAGAAGCTCCAGACTCATCCTGTACAATTCCTGCTGCAGTCAGTCTTAGAATCAGTCATTTCTCCAAGGAGCCCTGGTGGCTTTTCGTGGAGAATGGAGTTTAGACACCAAGTTCTGGGCACTGGGTGGGTGTTGTGGCTGGTGAGGTGCCACTGCCTCTCAGTCGTCTTGGCTGACAGAGAGGAGACGGGCGAGTGTGTAGTGACGGTACGTGCACACTAGCTCCTATGTTAGATCCATCACACATGTGACATATTTGCACTTCTCTGCGTATCCATCAGTCTCTGGAGTAAGTGAGACACGTGTTCATCCTGATGGTTGTGGCTCTGACTGCACCACCTGGGTTATTCTGGTGGCCTTTCTGTTATTTTACTTTTGAATCTTGCATCTCTGCTTTTCTTAGCAGGAAGCATATCCATGTACTTTTTTCTTCCCTAATAACTTGAGGAACATATATTTGTCTAAAAGTGCTACTTTGAAGAATGTTTTAGTTTTCTTTAAGGTATTTATATTGTGGTTTGCTGTATAATAATTTATATACTTGTTTAAATCTACCCAAATAGATATTAAACTCTTGGAGGGTCGGGATCATGTGTTTTTCATTTTTTATTCCTCCTGGCAACCGGCACAGACACTCAATTATGTCTTGATCGAGATTCTGTCTTTGTTACCCTATACTTGTTTCAGGAATCACAGCACATGTTGTGGGTGCTTCAGTGGAATGGTTACCTCTTCTGCATTTGGGGAAGATGCCAGCACCTTATGGCTATCACAGTGTTCGTTGTTCCCTAGTCGGAAAGACGAGCCCTGGTCCCTTTCGGGGGTCCTCCCTCTGCATGGGGACCTGTGTGTATTGCTAGTCCTCACTGTAATTTCTCGGTGGTTATCTACTTTAATGGCAGAACTGGAATACTTAGGAAAAAGAAGTACATTTATTTTTGGTAAAGATCTTCAAACATTTGATGAGAATGCGATTTTTTTGTGTGTGGCAGTAACTTTCTTGTTATCTTTGGAGAAGTTAATATGGGGAAAATTATATAAATACATGGAATAGGAGAAAGAACTAGTTGCCATTAGGGTGAGCTCATGTAGACTGTGGTTGGGCTGGATGACAAGTAGTGGGAAAAACAAGAGGATTGACTTTGCCTTAAAATCTATAGTTTCTGTCAATACAAGAATCCTGTTTAATAACAGGAAAATTTACTATGTGTCCACATAGCAAAGCACAACCTACATACACTCTCTGATTCTGTGATTATGATTTTATGTGGCTATCCCTGATTTCCCTAAATGCCCAGAGGAAGTTTTTACTTCTTGGTTGAAGGGCAAATACAGGGAAAAAGACATGGTTTTCCTTTGTGTCACAGTTAAAGCTTTGGCTCTTTGTCTTATAACTTAAAGGATTATAATTACGGTCTCTTATGGGATGATCCAAACTTGTCCCATGCTCATGGGTTTTAATGCTTCCTCCAGGGAACCAAAATTGCTACATTTCTAAATTCCATCACACTTTATTTCTTAACATTCTTATACTGCTGCAGTTTATTGAACTGTTTCTTATGTAAAATTAAGTTATTAATTAAGTTATTTTAAATAATGTCCACATTGAGAATACCAATGACAATGACAATAATAATGTTGATGACAACACAATAGAGGTATCTTTATTTCCATGGTGAGTGTGTGTGTGTGTGTAATTGTGGTGTATAAGTATGGTGCCGTATATTTATCATCCAGGTTGGGGACACTTCTGAAAGCGGCTGAAGCTGCTGTTAATAATCCCACTGCCTCACAAGCGTGAACGGGGACAGGCCTGGAAACGGAGATACGGTGGTCACCCTGTGAATAAGCCCAAATAGAAATACGATTTACCTTTGGTCTCCTTCCTTAAACACTATTCAGATTCCCTCACCAACTAGTTAGTTCCTCTGCCTGAAAATCTCAGCCAGCCCAGCTCTCAGACGCCCGGGGAACAGTGGACACAGAGGCACAGGAGTGGAGAAAGAAACAGGTGCTGAGCTGGGTCCTCTAAGAAAGGCCTGAGGTACTTTGTGGACTCAGGGGGTCTGGGCTGGTGAAGACCCCCCATAGCCCAGCATTCCTGCGTCACTGGGGGCTAGGATGAGGACGCTGTTCACTCGGGGGGGTTCACCTGGGTGGGGAGTATAGCCGAGGAAGAGGAAGCAAGACAGAATAAAGGCAGAAACAAGGTCCTGAAGGGATTTGTGTGCCGGCGGAGGGAGTCTGGATGGGGAACAAATGAAGGGTCTTAAGAGGCTGTGAAAGACGGCAACACCAGATCTGCACCTTAGAAGGATGACCCTGACTGTAGAGAGAGGGGAAGTCTCCAGCCTGGCAGGGGTCCTGGTCAGGCAGGCCCTGGTTTGGGGAACCTAAAATTTATGTAGTTTAAAGGGCCCTCTCAAAAAGAAATAAAGAATTAATACCATGTGTACAAAATGAGGTATAAAAGTGCGTATGTAAGTGTCAATACAGCAGGATGCAGGTCTATTCTTGGAGGCCACTCCTGCTCTAGGACATTTGGCAATGGCTTACCACACATGGAAATACCCGGAGACGACACCATCCATCCCACTAAGCCAGAACCAGATGCTCCCCGTCCAGACCCTTCTAACTGATGCCCAAGAATGCCCAGGGTCACTCCAATGCCACCTGACACTGAGCAGAGAAGACAGAGTGGTCTTAAGGACTTGCTATGAAAATATCTCACCTTTGTAGGTGAAATGTGCGCATGCACAAGCACACACACCAGCTGAGAAATCTTAAAACTTAAACTCTTTGAGCTCCATGGCAAGTCCACCTCTGCATCTGGGCAAGAGGATCAGAATCAGGCAGTGGCAATAAAGAAAATTAACGGGATCGTTAGAAAGAAAGTACCTTTGGGATGTAGTTACCTACTGGGTATGGCCAGTAAGGCACATAGGATCAACCTGAGTTTCTGACTTAGGCACAGATCAAGCACTCGGAGAGTGTTTATTTTGTGGGCTGTAAGTCTTAGAAATCAGAGTGCATTTACAAAAAAGTCAGTAGAAAAGAAATAATTAATAACACACCTTCCTCCTGTTTCAGGGTAATTTACTGCTATGGAAGGATGAGGGATGTATGAGCTCTTGAACACCGGGGTGCGCCTGGCTTGTGATATTTTCACGCCGTGACTGTGGTCCTGATTTTCACTCTTGCCCCATGAGTCACTGGTGCTGCACAGCTTTGGTTGAAGACATTGGCTGCTAAGTGGAGGTTGTCTTGCAGTTGGCAGATGGATTACTGAGCAGAATTTTTTCTGTCCCGTGCAGGACTTGGTGTCCGCTGGGAGAGGCTGACATCAGCTAATGGCTTTTGTCCTTGGCTCACCCACGGAAAGTGACTGCAGCAGAGGTGAAGTGAATTAGATTTGGACTAATCTAAACCTTGGGAAACTCTGTGGGACGTGGATCCCACTTCTGACAGAGCTGGTCTGAAACAGAATTCCTCTCCGAAGGGGATACAGAGCTAGTCACCCCACGGCACTGCTCCCCGACCAGCAAACATCAGGCGCTGAGTTCCTGCAAGTCACCCAGCTGTGCTGAAACTGAGACGTTTTCCTCCCCCCTCCCATTTCCTGGGAAGAAATGAGAGACAGGACAGCAGAACTGACAACGATCTTGCAACACCTGCATCAAGTTCAGGCTACGTAACCCACCCTCATCTCTGGAATATGAGCAGAAAGGGGGAAAGGGGTGCTGTGCTCTCTTTGCATGGCCACATGCTCCCAGTTCAAGGCAAAGGGGGAGCCTGGGTGAGGGGCTGACACGGGGAAGGGAAGACTCTGGGACTGTGGGTTCTGGTCAAATATCTGAGTCCTGCCCTCTGCTTCACAGTGGCTGGACCTCACATTAGCAAGACATGGTGGGCAGTGACGGGCATGGTTCCTCCAGGCCACAGCTCAGCTTCTTCAGGAGGTCATGAGAAACTCTAGGAGCAAAAGGGGCAAAACAAGAGAAAAACAAGTATGGACACGAGATCCCTGGGTCCAAAAGCAAACTCAAGTTTCTCCCAAAACCAACTACTCAGAGACTGATTTTGATAGAATTGGAAGATGATCTGGTTGAAGAAAGACAAGCAGAGACCCCGGGACATTCCTGCAAATTGTCGTGTCCTCACTATGAGCTGGTGGTAGTGCAGAAAATGGGTGGATTGAGGTGGTTCCAAAGGGCAGGGGCTGGTTGGGACACCGTAGAAATACTCTTTGATTCCTCCTTGATGAATTTCTAGATGGTCCCCTCCCAATTAAATATTTTATATTTGATAGCATTCTACTTACATTGCTCGATATTGAACTATTCCATGATTGGCATATCACATTTCTGAGAAGATTCCAAATAAATTGTGAGATTGATTCCACATGATGTGTATCTTCTCAACCAACATCATGTGCTCCAGTCGAAGAAATATTCAAGTAATATTGGGAGCACATGCTTGTTTTTCTTTTATCATGATTTATGCAACACATGTTTTTAAAAAAAATATTTGGAGATTTAGAGAACATTCAGTAGAATTCTATTATTCTACTGGTAAATTTAGAGTAACCCTATTGTGTCATTGAAGAATTTTGGGTGCATACAATCCATGTGTTTCTATGAGGAAAAAATCCTTTTATCATACTCAAAGGAACTGGATATTGCAGGAATTCCTTGATTAAAGCCAATTATCTTGTTTACAACTCTTTTAGTATCATAAAATAAATTTATATTTAAAAGATTGTGCTACAAACCATGAGTTGAGTTCAGACACGAAATTATCCCCCAGTGTCATCATAAGATGCTGGTTATCTTCACTCTCACCAGATCCGTCCAGGGACCATCGGGATGAACTTGGAGTCAGGAGTCCACGTTCTGCCGTGGCTGAGCTTGGAGACGTGTTCATCCCAGTGAACAGAGAAATGCAGCCCCAGGACCATCAGGCCTCAGATACAGGGAGTGCTGGTCTACCCAAGTCAGAAAGGCAGAAGCGTGTGTTCCCATCTCACTCTATACCCAGATTATTTAGAAAAGAATTTAAATACCTTTCATTGTTCTGTTTTCTCTCACCTTTTATCATCTTATTTCTGTATGTTCTACTGAGGCCACTGCTGAGAGGGCCCGACGCCTGCCGAGGGTCGTCTGCGTGGCTCTATCTGGGGCCCCGTGGAAATTGCTATCAAAGTTCTCTGCTGACTTCACTCCTGAGAGCTCTGCCCTGTCATCAACGATGCTGGAAAAAAGGAAGAAGGAAAATACCAGGGGAGGTGACGACTGCCACCTACTGTCCCTGCTCCATTCACATGACTTCATTTCATATCGTGAGACTGTCTGTGGGCTCGAGGTACTGGCCACCGCGTTCTATGTCTCTTGAAAGAAATTGTACTTTGGTTTGGCCCCAAGCACCTTGATTTTGCAATCCAATGAGGCGGTCAAAGCTACATCTCTCATTTATGTAGGAATAAAACCAGATATAAAGACAGGAATTCCAGATATTCATGTATAGCCTTAGACAGACACCAATAGATACAGTATTTATGTGCATTTAGAAAAACAAACTACAGTAACCATGTGCATTAGAGAATCTAATCAAATCTGTTGTTAATATTTTAGCTTTATGCCTAGATGGCTCTGTGTGTGTGTGTGTCTGTGTCTCTGCCAATAACAAAAATTAAGGAGACCACCCAAATTTGGCATTCTTCTGCTCTTGTTCCAAGTAGATTTGGGATTAATTATAATAAAAGCGATAATTTGTGAATAATTTAATTTTAAACTGAATTTTATATACACACATATGTATTTGGTATGTATTTATAACATATTATATGGATATATAGACATATAATTATTTTTCTATGCACATAGCATGGTGGTTGATAGCACAGAATCTAGAGCTTAACTGCCTGGGTTCTGGGTTCAAATCCCAGCTCCATTCTTACTTCTTTGTGAACTTGGGCAACTCAGTTCCCTTCCTTCCTCGATTACCTCATCTGTAAATAAGGATAATGATAGGACCTGCCCCTCATGTTGGTAGGAGATTTAAATGACTTACTGTTTCTGACACATTTAGAAATGTTTGCTAACTCACTCCCGCTGGCTCTCATAATTTACTTTCTGGCCCTGGGGGCTGGTGTGATTTTCCCCTTTTACAGAAAACAAAAACTCTGGACTCTGGGAAGTTCAGGGACTGGCTGAAAACCACACAGTTTTATTCTCTCAACCCTGAGCTCTTTCTGGTTTATTTAAACTGAGGCATTTTGTGAAGGAAGGAGGACGACCTCAGATGTTTTTCTCCATTTACGTGTAGAGATTTCTAAACCATCATGAGCATCGTCATGGAAAGACCTGCATTTATTGCTTTCCTGTTTGCATTGTTTTTCTAGAAGCTTTAAAGCTAAGCCCATGCATATTTTCCTCATTCTCATCATTTTGTCTATTAAGTATTGAATATAGGCACCTTCTTGCGGATAATGAGAGGTGGAGTGTTTTTCTTAAATTTCGTCCTTGTCCTGCTTGTGTGGACACTGATCCTTCAAACACACGATGGTTTCGCATCATTCACGTCACCTGCCCCCAGGTGCACCTTCACAGGGCCTCCAGAGCAGCTCCCTGCCCCGACCTGGTCTCTCAGTGCCCTATTCCCGCACATAATGTAAAGGTATTAGGAGCAAAAAATGAATGTTTCAAATGTTTTTAAATACTAAGATTTTTGCTTTGGATTTGGAGCAATTCATAAAATACTGGAAGATGACACAATTATGAGACAATAGTTATCCCCCAATGATCATAGTGACTCATTGGCCATCCAAACACATCAAAGGTATTTTGTCTTAGAAGAGCTTTGGGTAAAGAGATTATTGCAATGTTTTCTATAAATTACCATCCCACCAAATACCTACTTTCCTTGCTGGAAATATTACCCAGCACACCCGTGAGAGGCAAGTATTCTGAGTGGTGTATATATTCTTTCCTTGAAAAACGATGGCCCTTACAGTACCGTGTTTGGATGTATGTGTGTTTGCGTGTCTGTGTAGCTCAGTTTGCATGTTTATGTAGTTTAAAAGTGCGAGCGTCTGTGTGTACTTACATCATTCACACTCACAGCTGTGCCTAGGGTGTGAGGGCCGATGTGGTTCATCTCATGACGGTCGGGATATAGCCGGCGAGGTGCTGCTGGTCAGTGGCGGGGCCTGAACTTGGACCAAAGCGTCCTCGCTCTTGGGCTGGCAGACTCTCCATCTTGCTGCGCTGCCTCTGCCCTTGGAATTTTTTATAACTCTTTGTGACCTTTCTGACTCAAGGCCTCTAAGATATTTTTTTATTGAGATGAAATTCAGAAGATATACCGTTAACCATTTTAGAGTGAATAAAGTGGTGGCTTTTAGTACATTCACAATGTTGTGCACCCACCACCATTATCTGGCCCCCAAACACTCCCATCTCCCAAAAGGAAACCCCATGCCCTTTAAGCAGTCACTCCCCCTTCCCAGCCCCTGACAACCACCAATCTGCTTTCTGTTTCCATGGATTTGCCCATTCTGGACATTTCATATAAATGGAGTAATGCTCTATGTGGCCTTTTGTGTCTGGCTTCTCTCACTGAGCATCATGGTTTCAAAGCTCATCCACATTGTAGCCTGTGTCAGTGCATCAATCCTTCTTGTGGCAGAATCACATCCCAGAAGGTGGATGGACTGTATTTGTTTATCCACTCACCAGCTGGTAGAAAATAACCTAAACTGTGATTTCAATCTCTTGGCTGAAAAAATGCTGCAGAGAACATGCATGTACACATACGTTTGATGTTTAACATTTTTGAAGACTTTCCAAAAGGAAATTTTATCTTTGGATTCAAGACAACATTATTAGACATTCAATGTGAGAAGCAAAGGATAATTATTTGTATCATGATATTTTGGGCTTTTATGTTCATTATTAAGCATAAATGGTTGTTTATAATTCCTCCAAGACTTATAAACTGCACCTACTTTCCTACATTCTGTGATTATCGTGGGGAATGATATTTGTGGATGAGCATTTTACAAGTATGGAACAAGTAAACACTTCACTATGAATACTTCATCTAATGCCAGTAAATTTACCCTGGGTCCTCAGTTTCTAACTCAGGGAGTTAGGATTCAAAGTAGTTAGAAACCAGCAAATTTTTAAATGCTCAACTTTTATGGACATAACCTGAAGTTGAAAGACTAGAGGATCAGATTTAGCAAATATTTAAACAACTTTATTTAGGCTACCAAAGAAGATTTCTGAAAATAACAGGATGGATAAACATACCGAAAAGGCAGAGGAATGACCTTTTTGCTATTTAGAGAAAACATCAGGGATATTTTCCTTATGTTCTATTCCTAAGCAGAGACAATACACATTTGCAAATACTGTCTTATAATGTATAATAGGGACTTACACTTTTCTTTACTTGTCTCATGTTTATGGTTTACCTCTTCAAGTAGAAACTTGAAATTATTAAATTATTTTCTTTTAACTTATGGGTTCAGAAGTGTGGGTTATTCATTCAATATGGATGAATTAGGAGGGAGTGGCAGTAATCACAGTTTATTAGTTTAATTTATTAACTACTTAACAGACATGAATTTTACTTAATCTTCTATTACTGGCCAGTTTCTCTGGCAGAAAAAAGATAGTGGATCATCTCATGACTTGTCTGGATGTTGGGGGGTACTTTTTTAGCATTTATTTTCTACTCTTCCTTAGAGACGTGTATGGAAAAACTTTAAAAAATATCACAACATTGCGTCGAGTGAAATAGTTATCTCGTGAGGAAATTTACACCATCCTGTAGGATCAGGAAAAGGAGAAAAATGTCTTTAATGACACAGAAAGTCTTTCTATTGATTTACAGTTTAGAGAGACTATGTTTAGAGGATTGAGCCACTGCCCTAAAAATAGGAAAATATTAGCTGAGAAGGCAACTTCAAGAAAGGAAGTATTCAAGATATGCGTAGTGCACGTGTATTAGTCACATGGCTTCTGCCAAGACGGTGGATCATGTACGATCTTCTAAAAAACCACATTTCCTATAGGTTTGTTCCTACTTCTCAGGGAACAAACACAACTGGGGATAGTCCCTTAATTTCTGACAGTACTTAACGCAGGAGGTAACATACCTCATGATGGCATTAAGGATCTGGGGGGCCCGGGGCTCTTGGTCCTGCGACCATGAACTTGAGAAGCTGGGGAAAGGGGTTCCAGCTGATCTGTGGCTTGGGTTAGAGCAGACATTTCTGGTGGTGGCTGATATTTTCCGTCTTTGAAACCATGCTCACACCACAGAGAAGCTGAGAAGGCAAATACAAAGCTCTCTGTAGCGAGCAGGGATGGGGTGAGGAAAATGCCAAGATGCTCACTTATAAATAATCTGGTTCCCATCACAGCTGCTGAAGTAGGTCTTTGAATTCAATCTGAGTGGAAACCTGCTGGCTGCCTGAGACTGGATCCTGAGACGGCACCATCCAGGTGCTCTGCTGCTCTTCCTGGATGAAAGTGTCCAGCGCATCCACCTGCCAGCAGGCGGCTGTTGGTTTTCTCAAAGGACACTGCCAAGTGGGGGCTTAGCACTAGATACTGCGTCGATGGACTAGACGTTGAACCCTGGCAGTCCAGACACCAGCCGCGATCAGTGGGCCCCGCGCCTTGACCCCAGACAGCGCCCTGCGGGGCTTCCATGCACCCACTCTGCCAGCTCTGTGGTGGCTGCAGCCCACCTAACAGGTCAGGTGTCCTTACCCCCAGGTCAGGTGTCCACTCCTACAGGTGTGACCTCAAGCCACTTCTCCAGCCCCTGACTCTCTCGTCACCCTTCTTGCTCCAGGCCCCTGTCCAAACAGTCAAGCTACTCATCCTTGCCCCATGGCTGTATAAGTTCTCTCTTTTAGTCAGACCTGTTTTCACTTGCCGTGTTGCCCATGGTGACCAGGTGTGTGGCCTGAAGTTCTGCCCCTCAGCTTCCTTCCAGGGACCCCCAGGGGGCTGCCGTTCAGTAGTAATTCTCTCTGTTCAGCTTCACTATCGTGTTAAGATGTCCCCACGGTGACCAGTTGGGCCCTTTTCCTCCTCAGCCAGAGGACCACTCAGCACCCAAGAGTGGCCTTTGGTGGGAATCGAGGCAGGGGCGCTGGGGTGGTGGTGGGTGGTGTGGCCTCCTGCCTGCGCACCTGACACTGGGGGCAGCTCGCGCTCTGGCCTCCGGGAACCGTCTCCAGCCCACCCCCTGGAGGACCTGTAGGTGCGGGGCAGTGATGCTGCGAGGTGAGCCCCTTCATCTCCGGGGAGAGAGGGAGTGGCCAGGGCCTGTTTTTCTGAACGTGGATCATGCTCTACTTAGCTGGGATAGACTCGTCCTAGAATTTTCGGGGCCACTTTGTGATTTTCCTGTTGGGGATTGTTGTAAACTCTGCGTGAGCTTTTCCCCACCATGGGTATCTCTAAGACCGAGAAGTCTTTGTGACGCAGGACGCAAGTGGTGGATGGTGGCGTCCCATCTTCTGCTGGACAAGCCATGGTGTCAGCAGCTGTGACTGTCTGTGTGTCCCCAGTGATACAGCCAAGGACAGAGCCCCCAGAGCCCCCAGAGCCCCGACTTCAGACTCCAACCCCACTTTCTTCTTTTACACAACAGTGGCAGCAACCTTGATTGTTAGCAGTGTGTTTTCTGGAAGTTACTGTAAAAGTGGTTTCATAGAGGAAGTATTTACGTGTGGCATGAAACGTAAGGGGTCTCTCCTTTGACCTGGTTAGACCTCTTGGCACCTCTTTTTTTTTTTTTAACGTCTTTATTGGAGTATAATTGCTTTACAGTGGTGTGTTAGTTTCTGCTGATCACAAAGTGAATCAGCTATACATATACATCTATCCCCATTTCTCCTCACTCTTGCATCTCCCTCCAAACCTCCCTATCCCACCCCTCTAGGTGGTCACAAAGCACTGAACTGATCTCCCTGTGCTATGCGGCTGCTTCCTACCAGCTATCTATTTTATATCTGGTAGTGTATATATGTCAATGACACTCTCTCACTTCATCCCAGCTTACCCTTCCCCCTCCCCGTGTCCTCAAGTCCATTCTCTACGTCGGCATCTTAATTCCTGTCCTGCCCCTAGGTTCTTCAGAACCATTTTTTGGTTTTTTTTAGATTCCATATATATGTGTTAGCATACGATTTTTGTTTTTCTCTTTCTGACTTCACTCTGTATGACAGACTCTGTATGACAGACTCTAGATCCATCCACACCACTATGAATAACTCAGTTTTGTTTCTTTTCATGGCTGAGTAATATTCCATTGTATATATATGTACCACATCTTTATCCATTTATCTGTCGATGGACACTTAGGTTGCTTCCATGTCCTGGCTATTGTAAATAGAGCTGCAATGAACATTTTGGTACATGACTCTTTTTGAATTATGTTTTCTCAGGGTATATGCCCAGTAGTGGAATTGCTGGGTCATATGGTAGCTCTATTTTTAGTTTTTTAAGGAACCTCTATACTGTTCTCCATAGTGGCTGTATCAATTTACATTCCCACCAACAGTGCAAGAGGGTTCCCTTTTCTCCACACCCTCTCCAGCATTTATTGTTTGTAGATTTTTGATGATGGCCATTCTGACCGGTGTGAGGTGATATCTCATTGTAGTTTTGATTTGCATTTCTCTAATGATTAGTGATGTTCAGCATCCTTTCATGTGTTTGTTGGCAATCTGTATATCTTCTTTGAAGAAATGTCTGTTTAGGTCTTCTGCCCATTTTTGGTTTGGGTTGTTTTTTTTTTTTTGATATTGAGCTGCAAGCGCTGCTTGTATATTTTGGAGATTAATCCTTTGTCAATTGCTTCATTTGCAAATATTTTCTCCCATTCTGAGGGCTGTCTTTTCGTCTAGTTTATGGTTTCCTTTGCTGTGCAAAAGCTTTCAAGTTTCATTAGATCCCATTTGTTTATTTTTGTTTTTATTTCCATTTCTCTAGGAGGTGGGTCACAAAGGATCTTGCTGTGATTTATGTCATAGAGTGTTTTGCCTATGTTTTCCTCTAAGAGCTTTATAGTGTCTGGCCTGACATTTAGGTCTTTAATCCATTTTGAGTTTATTTTTGTGTATGGTGTTAGGGATTGTTGTAATTTCATTCTTTTACATGTAGCTGTCCAGTTTTCCCAGCACCACTTATTGAAGAGGCTGTCTTTTCTCCATTGTATATTCTTGCCTCCTTTATCAAAGATAAGGTGACCATATGTGCATGAGTTTAACTCTGGGCTTTCTATCCTGTTCCATTGATCTATATTTCTGTTTTTGTGCCAGTACCATACTGTGTTGATTACTGTAACTTTGTAGTATAGTCTGAAGTCAGGGAGCCTGATTCCTCTAGCTCAATTTTTCTTTCTCAAGATTGCTTTGGCTATTCGGGGTCTTTTGTGTTTTCATACAAATAATGAAATCTTTTGTTCTAGTTCTGTGAAAAATGCCATTGGTAGTTTGTTAGGGATTGCATTGAATCTGTAGATTGCTTTGGGTAGTATACTCATTTTCACAATGTTGATTCTTCTAATACAAGAACATGGTATATCTCTCCATCTGTTGGTATCACCTTTAATTTCTTTCATCAGTGTCTTATATTTTTCTGCATACAGGTCTTCTGTCTCCTTAGGTAGGTTTATTCCTAGGTATTTTATTCTTTTTGTTGCAATGGTAAATGGGAGTGTTCCCTTAATTTCTCTTTCAGATTTTTCATCATTAGTGTATAGGAATACAAGAGATTTCTGTGCCTTAATTTTGTATCCTGCTACTTTACCAGATTCACAGATTAGCTCTCATAGTTTTCTAGTAGCCTCTTTAGGATTCTCTATGTATAGTATCATGTCATCTGCAAACAGTGACAGTTTTACTTCTTCTTTTCCGATTTGGATTCCTTTTATTTCTTTTTCTTCTCTGACTGTTGTGGCTAAAACTCCCAAAACTATGTTGAATAATAGCGGTGAGAGTGGGTAACCTTGTCTTGTTCTTGATCTTAGTGGAAATGGTTTCATTTTTTCACCATTGAGAATGATGTTGGCTGTGGGTTTGTCATATATGTATATGGCCTTTACTATGTTGAGATAAGTTCCATCTATGCCTACTTTCTGGAGGGTTTTTTATCATATATGGGTGTTGAATTTTGTCAAAAGTTTTTTCTGCATCTATTGAGATGATCATATGGTTTTTCTCCTTCAATTTGTTAATATGGTGTATCATGATGATTGATTTGCGTATATTGAAGAATCCTTGCATTCCTGGGATAAATCCCACTTGATCATGGTGTATGATCCTTTTAATGTGTTGTTGGATTCTGTTTGCTAGTATTTTGTTGAGGATTTTTGCATCTATGTTCATCAGTGATATTGGCCTGTAGTTTTCTTTCTTTCTGACATCTTTGTCTGGTTTTGATATCAGGGTGATGGTGGCCTCATAGAATGAGTTTGGGAGTGTTCCTCCCTCTGCTATATTTTGGAAGGTGTTGAGAAGGATAGGTGTTAGTTCTTCTCTAAATGTTTGATAGAATTTGCCTGTGAAGGCATCTGGTCCTGGGCTTTTGTTTGTTGGAAGATTTTTAATCACAGTTTCAATTTCAGTTCTTGTTATTGGTCTGTTTATATTTTCTATTTCTTCCTGGTTCAGTCTTGGCAGGCTGTGCATTTCTAAGAATTTGTCCATTTCTTCCAGGTTGTCCATTTTATTGGCATATAGTTGCTTGTAGTAATCTCTCATGATCCTTTGTATTTCTGCAGTGTCAGTTGTTACTTCTCCTTTTTCATTTCTAATTCTATTGATTTGAGACTTTTACCTTTTTTTCTTGATGAGTCTGGCTAATGGTTTATCAATTTTGTTTATCTTCTCAAAGAACCAGCTTTTAGTTTTATTGATCTTTGCTATAGTTTCCTTCATTTCTTTTTCATTTATTTCTGATCTGATCTTTATGATTTCTTTCCTTCTGCTAACTTTGGGGGTTTTTTGTTCTTCTTCCTCTAATTGCTTTAGGTGTAAGGTTAGGTTTTTTATTTGAGATTTTTCTTGTTTCTTGAGGTAGGATTGTATTGCTATAAACTTCCCTCTTAGAACTGCTTTTGCTGCATCCCATAGGTTTTGGGTCATCATGTTTTCATTGTCATTTGTTTCTAGATATTTTTTCATTTCCTCTTTGATTTCTTCAGGGATCTCCTGGTTATTTAGTAGCGCACTGTTTAGCCTGCATGTGTTTGTATTTTTTACAATTTTTTTCCTGTAATTGATATCTAGTCTTACAGTGTTGTGGTCAGAAAAGATACGTGATATGATTTCAATTTTCTTAAATTTACCAAGGCTTGATTTGTGACCCAAAGTATGATCTATCCTGGAGAATGTTCCATTAGCACTTTAGAAGAAAGTATATTCTGTTGTTTTTGGATGGAATGTCCTATAAATATCAATTAAGCCCATTTTGTTTAATGTGTCATTTAAAGCTTGTGTTTCCTTATTTATTTTCATTTTGGATGATCTGTCCATTGGTGAAAGCGTGGTGTTAAAGTCCCCTACTATGATTGTGTTACTGTCGATTTCCCCTTTTATGGCTGTTAGCATTTGTGTTATGTATTGAGGTGCTCCTATGTTGGGTGCATAAATGTTTACAATTGTTATATCTTCTTCTTGGATTCATTCCTTGATCATTATGTAGTGTCCCTCTTTGTCTCTCGTAATAGTCTTTATTGTAAAGTCTATTCTGTCTGATAAGAAAATTGCTACTCCAGCTTTCTTTTGATTTCCATTTGCATGGAATATCTTTTCCCATCCCCTCACTTTCAGTCTGTACATGTCCCTAGGTCTGAAGTGGGTCTCCTGTAAGCAGCATATATATGGGTCTTGTTTTTGTATCCATTCAGCCAGTCTATGTCTTTTGGTTGGAGCATTTAATCCATTTACACTTAAGGTAGTTATCAATATGTATGTTCCTATCACCATTTTCTTATTTGTTTTGGGTTTGTTATTGTAGGTCTTTTCCTTCTCTTGTGTTTCCTGCCTAGAGAAGTTCCTTTAGCATTTGTTGTAAAGCTGGTTTGGTGGTGCTGAATTCTCTTAGCTTTTGCTTGTCTGTAAAGGTTTTAATTTCTCTGTCGAATCTGAATGAGATCCTTGCTGGGTAGAGTAATCTTGGTTGTAGGTTTTTCCCTTTCATCACTTTAAATATGTCCTGCCACACCCTTCTGGCTTGCAGAGTTTCCGCTGAAAGATCAGCTGTTAACCTTATGGAGATTCCCTTGTATATTATTTGTTGCTTTTCCCTTGCTTCTTTTAATAGTTTTTCTTTGTATTTAATTTTTGATAGTTTGATTAATATGTCTTGGCATGTTTCTCCTTGAATTTATCCTGTATGGGACTCTCTGCACTTCCTGGACTTGACTGACTATTTCCTTTCCCATAGCAGGGAAGTTATCAACTATAATCTCTTCAAATATTTTCTCAGTCACTTTCTTTTTCTCTTCTTTTTCTGGGTCCCCTATAATTCGAATGATAGTGCATTTAATGTTGTCCCAGAGGTCTCTGAGACTGTCCTCAATTCTTTTCATTCTTTTTTCTTTATTCTGCTCTGCAGTAGTTATTTCCACTATTTTATCTTCCAGGTCACTTATCCTTTCTTTTGCCTCAGTTATTCTGCTATTTATTCCTTCTAGAGAATCTTTAATTTCATTTATCGTGCTGTTCATCATTGTTTGTTTGCTCTTTAGTTCTTCTAGGTCCTTGTTAAACGTTTCTTGTATCTTTTCCATTCTATTTCCAAGATTTTGAATCATCTTTACTATCATTACTCTGAATTCTTTTTCAGGTAGACTTCCTATTTCCTCTTCATTTGTTTGGTCTAGTGGGTTTTTACTTTGCTCCTTCATCTGCTGTGTATTTCTCTGTCTTCTCATTTTGCTTAACTTAATGTATTTGGGGTCTCCTTTTCACCGGCTGCAGGTTTATAGTTGTCGTTGTTTTTGGTGTCTGCCCCCAGTGGGTAAGGTTAGTTCAGTGGGTTGTGTAGGCTTCCTGGTGGATGGGACTGGTTCCTGTGTTCTGATGGATGAGGCTGGATTTTGTCTTTCTAGTGGGCAGGACCGCTTCCGGTGGTGTGTTTTAGGATGTCTGTGAACTTATTATGATTTTAGGCAGCCTCTCTGCTAATGGGTGGGTTTGTGTTCCTGTCTTGCTAGTTGTTTGGCATGGGGTGTCCAGCACTGGAGCTTGCTGGTTGTTGAGTGGAGCTGGGTCTTAGCGTTGAGATGGAGATCTCCAGGAGAGCTCTTGACAATTGATATTATGAGGGCCCAGGAGGTCTCTGGTGGACCAATGTCCTGAACTTGGCTGTCCCACCTCCGAGGCTCAGGCCTGACAACTGGCCAGAGCACCAATGCCCTGGCAGCCACACTTCTCAGAAGAAACGGGAGAAAATAAATAAATTAATTAATTAATTAAATTAAATAAAGTTATTAAAATAAAAAAATAAAAAGTAATTAAAAAAAAGAAACCAATAAACAAATCCACCAATGATAAAAAGTGGTAAAAACTATACTAAAAAGAAAACCAGACAGATGGAACCCTAGGACAAATGGTAAAAGCAAACCCCTAGAGACAAAAATCACACAAAGAAGCATACATATACACACAGACAAAAAGAGAAAAAGGGAAAAAAAATGTGTGTGTATATATCTATCTATCTATCTATATCTATATCTATCTATCTATCTATATATATATATATATATATAAGGGAGAGTGCAACCAAATCAATAAACAAATCTACCTATGATAATAAGCTCTAAATACTAAACTAAGATAAACATATAAATCAGAAACTAGTCAGTTGCATACAGTAAACCCCAAGTCTACAGTTGCTCCCAAAGTCCACCTCCTCAATTTTGGGACAATTCGTTGTCTATTCAGATATTCCACAGATGCAGGTACGTGAAATTGTTTGCAGAGCTTTAATCCGCTGCTTCTGAGGCTGCTGGGAGAGATTTCCCTTTCTCTTCTTTGTTCGCACAGCTCCCGGGGTTCAGCGTTGGATTTGGACCCGCCTCTGCGTGTAGGTCGCCTGAGGGCGTCTGTTCCTGCTCACACAGGACAGGGTTAAAGGAGCAGCTGCTTCGGGGGCTCTGGCTCACTCAGGCCGGGGGGAGGGAGCGGTACGGAGGAGGCGGGGCGAGCCTGCGGCGTCAGAGGCGTCGTGACGTTGCAGCAGCGTGAGGCGCGCCGCGCGTTCTCCCGGGGAAGTTGTCCCCGGATCACGGGACCCTGGCCGTGGCGGGCTGCACCGGCTCCCGGGAGGGGTGGTGTGGAGAGTGACCTGTGCTCGCACACAGGCTTCTTGGTGGCGGCAGCAGCAGCCTTAGCGTCTCACGCCCGTCTCTGGGATCCGCGCTGATGGCCGCGGCTCGCGCCCGCCTCTGGAGCTCGTTTAGGCGGCGCTCTGAATCCCCTCTCCTTGCGCGCCGCGAAACAAAGAGGTAAGAAAAAGTCTCTTGTCTCTTCGGCAGCTGCAGACTTTTCCCCGGACTCCCTCCCGGCTAGCTGTGGCGCACTAACCCCTTCAGGCTGTGTTCACGCCGCCAACCCCAGGCCTCTCCCTGCGATCCGACCGAAGCCCGAGCCTGAGCTCCCAGCCCCGCCCGCCCCGGCGGCTGAGCAGACAAGCCTCTCGGGCTGCTGAGCGCTGCTCGGCGCCGAGCCTCCGTGCGGGAGTCTCTCCGCTGTGCCCTCCGCACCCCTGTGGCTGCGCTCTCCTCCGTGGCTCCGAAGCTCCCCCTCCGCCACCCGCAGTCTCCACCCGCGAAGGGGCTCCTAGTGTGTGGACACCTTTCCTCCTTCACGGCTCCCTCCCACTGGTGCAGGGCCCGTCCCTATTCTTTTGTCTCTGTTGTTTCTTTTTTCTTTTGCCCTACCCAGGTACGTGGGGAGTTTCTTGCCTTTGGGGAGGTCTGAGGTCTTCTGCCAGCGTTCAGTAGGGGTTCTGTAGGAGTCGTTCCACGCGTAGATGTATTTCTGATGTATTTGTGGGGAGGAAGGTGATCTCCACGTCTTACTCCTCCGCCATCTTGAAGGTCCTCCCTCCTGGCACCTCTGACCTTTAGTCTTCAAACCTGAGACTGAAGAACCAGGACACACCCACTCGATCCAGTCCAGGGTCGTGCAAGGGTTTAGACTCCCTCCTCCAGGCTGGTTTCTAGACATCACCGTTGACCTGGGATCCCATTCCTTTCATCAGAACAAGGGGAAATATTGTCTTCTCAGATATCTAGGGAAAGATAAATCACTGGAAATAAGACCAATAAAAGAAGAGTGTATAAACCAGATCACATATGTCTTAAACACAGACAGTTTTCATCTACTGCTTGTGATAAACAGGCAATGTTTTGCAGTGAGAGTTCAAACTGCCAAGCAAGCAAGATGCTCCCTTTGTACCACCTCAGCTCGACTTTAGCCTGAGCCATCATCAGGAGCAGCCAGAGATGTAATATCGACCTAATACTTTAGCCTAGAATGGATTTATTTAATACTTTAATAATAATATACATTTTAGCAAGTGTTTCCACCCAGGAGCTGAGGGGTTCATCAGCAACCCTGCCAGCCTATCTCAGATTCTCAGATTAAGCTTCTGGAATTTTCCTTCCTTCCTTCCTTTTCTCCATCTTCTCCTCCTCCTCCTCCTCCTCTCCTTCTTGTCCTTCTTCTCCTTCTTCTTTTTCTTCTTCTCTCTCCCTTTCTTTCTTTATGTAAAAGAGATTGCAAATTGGCAACTAAATTTCGATTGCTTTTTAAGTTTGTTCTTATTTTCCTTAGTCATAATTTTGTAAGTTACTAGAAAAATACTTAGATCCACTCATGCCTTGTTCTCCGGGGGCATCTGTTAGAGGCCAGCCCTCTTCTGGGCATCGGGTCAGTGAGTTCCTGCCCCCAGGTCAGTGAGTTCCTGCCCCCAGGCGTTGACTTTCTTCTGGGAAGAATGTTTACCTTTATGGATGCCGTTTCTAGCAAACCTCTCACCCCCGAGAGGAAGGAACCTGGTTTTCAGGAAAGAGGGTTCTGATCCTGGCAATAATGTAAGGCAGCTGGGCCTGGGAACTTGAGATACACTTTCGTTTTAGGTTCTTTGCTCCTTAATGGAATTGACTGTCAGTAATCTGGTTTCCACATTGCTTTGTGTTAATAAAAATGGGAGAAGCAAAGAAGAGTTTATATCTTCACATATGTGCAGCTGGAGGGAAAAGCACTTTTTGGATGGGTCGTAGCATATTTCACAGCGTGCTGAAATCAGAAGCTGCAGGCAGTGAGTGCAATTGCGTTCCCAGCTGTTGGCACCGGTGGGGGCTTGCCTCAACCTCCCCAGCCCGGCTCTGCCTCCAAAAGCAGGATGCGGGCTCAGGAGGGAATTCCCACGGGTGATAAGTTGCTGTCTTGCTTTCCGTTCAGTTTACTCTTTCTTAATCTTCTGCCAGCTGGACAAATAAAAGGTAGCCTTCCACCTTCTTCAGTCCAGAGCACATCAAGGGACCAAAAACAACTCTCCTCTCACCAGCTGAAGAGTTTCAGGACCTCATCCTTATCACAGCAAGACTGACTCAAAAAAATAGATTTGGTTCAATTAAAAGACCCTAGAGCGTAATGCTCCTTCTACACAAAGGCAGAATATGTCTGGCTGTGGATACACAGTGAAGAGGAGACAAACAGATGCAGTCTGGAAAATAGGGTTATATCTACCTATTAATTTTAATTTTGGAGAGTTCTTCTCTAGTCAATATGAGCTCAGTGAATGAAAAAAATTAAACTTAGGGTTTCCTCTGAGTCGAGCAGGACATTCTGCCTCTGATGCAGGTGACCTGACTGTGACTTTCTTAGGGCGACTTCACTTTCTAAGACTCGAAGGGGAAACAGGCTTTGGCCCCTCCCTCAGCCGTGGTGGAGGCTCTTGAACAGGCTGTGGACGGTTCTGAAGTTCAGAGGAAGGCTGCCCAGGAAGTCTGCACAGCTGTGTGGGATATTCATGGAGACTGTCTGGTTATTACAATTTTATTTCTCTCCCTATTGAAGTGGAAGCTTATAGAAGAATGCACCCCTGTCTAGACTTTCTGTGAATTTCCCGCAGTAGCTCCTGCCCAGCCGTGCATAACCTCAGTTCATTATCATTTCTTTTCATTCCTAGGAGCCTTTCTCTAACAATCGCTAACAGGTGATTTCTCTGCTAGACCAGAGGCCCCCAGTTCCTTGGTCCATTAGAGTCTCAATAATTTTTTCATGATGCTCCTGGGCCAAACGAAATACCCAACAGTTCCTTTTATTAAGTAGTTAGGTCCAAAGACCGTCATATATGCTGTGTCCCAGTGAGTGAAGCACAGCTCCCTAAACTTTGGAATCAGGCTGGACACTGCCACCCTCCCGTCCTCATGTCCACACTGATTTTCTGAGGGTTCTTGCTCTTAATCACAGCAACTGGGGCAAACCCAGCAGAGATGATGTAATTGGAAGGAATGCAGGGGTTCAGTGAAGCTGTGAACTACCTCAAGCTGGAGGTTCCACAAACACACAATTTAAAATACCCAGTGGCACCCCTCCTGAGTTCCCTGGGGTGCCAGTTGAGTCTTGGTACACAGTTTGGGAACCATGGTGCTGGACCAATCTTTTCAGTTAAGAGCTTCCTGTCTCTGTAATAAAACCAGGCCTGCAAGCCCAGTGCTGAGCATTCTCGGCCATCTGGTCGACTCAGACCTATTTACCACTTCTCCTGGCCACTGCCTATAGGTCACCGCGTGACCCCCTGGGGTTCCATCCTGCACTCTCCTTGGCTGGGAGGCCCTTGTCTTCTGAAAGCAGAGCCTGGCCCACACTTGGGTTGAGCTAGTCGGTTGTCTAACTTGGGCAAAGGCGGCAGGAGTAAAGGAGAGAGTCAGACAAGGAAGGAGGAGAGGTCATGTAGGTGCGTTTTCCCAGTTGGAGGCTGCCCCACAGGGGCCTCGGAGAAGAGACGGGAGGCCTCCTCGGGCCCTCGTCACCCACTAGTGAGGGCTTCCCTGGGACCTCTGAGTTCCCCGTGCCTCTGGGCCTGAAGCGGGGCAGAGTTGAGACGCAGGTGCACCCTTGGGTGGGATGCCGTCAGGGCAATGGGAGGAGGCAATGGGCACGGAGCACACCTGCAGTTACTGTTATGTTAAGTTAGGTTAAGGTTATGTCCATCACCATGTGTTTAACAGAAACCTGGCATCCAGCAAAGAAAGGGTACTGTGCATAAAATAGACAACTGAGGGGAACATACCGTATGGCACAGGGAGCTCTATTTAATGCACTGTGGTGACCTAAATGGGAGGGAAACCCAAAAGGGAGGGGATATCTGTATGTGTATGGCTGATTCTCTTTGCTGTGCAGTAGAAGCTGACACAACATTGTAAAGCAACTACACTCCAATAAAAATTAATAAAAAATAAAGAAATAAAATAACTAGGAAAACAGCAACAACAAAAACAAAAAAACAAAAAAAAAGAAAGGGTGCTGGTGAACCCACCCACTTCCCCAGGACTGGCTCTGCGGTTGGAATTCTAACCAGCTCCCCTGAGCAGGAACCTTCCAGGGTCTGAGTGTGTGTGTACCACATGACAGTCATGTGACTTCCTGCACTAATGATGACATACTTGATTTATAGCAATTGATTGGAGAAATGTCCACTGATCTCCGAGCCGGCGGCCTCGGCCCTGTTGGTTGGTTATCAGCGTGTCCCGGGTTTTTCTTCTGTGGTTCCACGTAAGGAGCCGTGTCAGGCCCGTGACATCAGGGGAACATGGTATGTCCTCCCATATCCCTCACAAACACACACCTGCACGTTTCTGAGCTCACGGTACTTACCTTTAGCCAGTCCATTTTTTAAATAGCTTTAATACAATTTCACCATTTCCCTAGGAACTTTGATGACAGGCAGATGTCATGTTTTTACGAAGAAAGTACTTTGCGGTATGATAACCCACATCCATGCATTCTCCTAGTCAGCAGTATTGGTACTTCGTTGACAACTAGCACTTCTCCTAAAGGAGACACTTTATTTACATCCTGCTGTGTTAACACAGCAGACAGTTTCCAGGGCGAAGCTTGGGTGTGGAGGGGGCACGGAGTGTCCTCGTGTGGCTTGTGGTCCCTGGACTTTCAATCAGTTCACCCAGAGCTGGCCAGGCCCTGGGGAAGGGCCTGCGCCAGCCAGACTCACAGAAGCAGGGCCTCTGTTGTCAATCTCGTGGGAATTCTTGGCTGGTGGGAGCGCGTTACCACAAGCTGGAGGGAGGGCAGAGCCCCTGCTGGTCCCAGAAAGGCAGCAGCTCGGCAGGATGCAGGAAGTCCTTTCTGGGTGGAACAGATGCTCCCAGAGGGGTCTCCCCCCAGAGGCACCAGGGACCAGCCCAGGCCTGGCTCTTGGGTGAGTCTCGGCTCTAGTGTTGGCATCGACCCTCCCAGAGCCCCGAGGAAAGCTCCCTCTGGGCAGAGCCGCTTCCTCCTGTCACAGGGTGGAGGTCGGTCCCTCGCTAAAGTCATGGTCTTGCTCCCAGGATCCTCTCCCTTCTGTGGACCTGGGACCCGACCCTGGAAACTCCTATGTGGTATCAGTGGAAATCCCAGGCTCTTCCTCCAAAGGGCCCCAGCCTGGGGTCTCCCTGGGAGGGAGGGAGGGACTCGGGGGCTGAGCTGCCTGTCCTCGCCCCACACCTGTCCTCATGCTCAGGCTGTGACTGGCACTGACTGCATTCCGGTGTTTGTTACCAGTCGCCAGGAATTGGAGGGATGGCGGCCATTCAGGGCAAAGAGGCAAGAAGAAGGGCTGGCTGTGGAACTCATGCCCATCACACTGGTCAGCAGGACAATTTCCTGCCACTGACTCTCTCTTATCGCCCCCCCCCCCCACCCCAAACATAAGGGCTCCGAGACAGAAGGCAGAGGACGCAAGCCGGTGGGTGAGAGCCGAGGCCAAGGGTGCCCACTCCAGTGAAGACCTTGGGGTTGGGGTGCAGTGAGCTTGCATTGGAGGCGGTGTGAGGGCCAGCGCCTCAGCCTCTGCCCACGCGGATTCTCCCACAAGGTGGTCCCCAGAGCCTCCAGCGGGCCAGGGAGCATTGCCTGCTGACAAAGTTTAGATTAAATGGGGTATTTTGTGTCTGGCTTCCTCTCTCTCTGTTGTGCAGTGAGATTCATCCAGGTTATATTTAGCATGTTCATTTTTCATTTCTGTATAATATTCTACTGAATAAACAGACTAAAATTTATTTCTCCAAACCTAGGGTTGTTTCTACTTAGGATTCTGAATGGTGCTGCAATGAACGTGCCTGCACATGTCTTTGGCATGTACGTGCATGTAGCTCCGTGGGTGTGTACTTAGGAGCAGGTGGTCCAGCTTTACCAGCACTGACTAGCTTGCAGTTCTCGAGACTTTCAGTGGCTCACGTATTTTCAACAATTGGTACTATCAGTCTCTACTTTCAGCCTTACTGGTGGGTATGTAGTGATATCGCCTATGAATTTAATATACACAGATTTTCCAAACTTTATTCCTTAAATATATTTGCTCTCCTATTTTCACTTTTATTTTCTTCTGACCCTCATTAGGTGTACGTTAGATATTCTCCTCCTGCTTATAATGCCTTTTACTTATTTCTCATATTTTAACTCTATCTATAATTCTGTTTTCTTTCTGGGTAATATTTACAGAAGTATCTTCTGGCCCACTGCATTTTTTTGAACTATGTCTACAATGTTATTTAAAATAACCCACAGAATTTTTCATTTAAAATATGTGTTTATATGTGTATGTGTGTGTATATATGTATGTGTGTGTGCATTTTAGAAGTTCTATTTAATTCTTCCCTAAATCTGCCTGTTAATTTTGCATTGTCCTCAGTTTCTTCCTTATATTTTTAATTTTACCATTTTTTTCTTTAAGCAGTTTACACATACTTGTTTTATATTCTCCATATAATAATTTCAATGTCTGCAGTCCTTGGGTGTCTAATTTTGCTATTTTTTTTTCCTGCACACTTTTGCTTTTTTCCCTGTCTTTTGTAATTATAGACCTCAAGTTCTTAATCAGCTCATCTTAGTGGAAATTAAGGGTCTACATTGTGTATATGCCCCTCCAGAGAAAATTACTGTCTTCAAGGGGCCACTTGAAGTTAATTTCTTGGCTGGGGGTTTATAGCATCTGTGTTGCCCAATGTGGTAGCCACTAGCCAAACGTGGCCACTTAAATCAAAATTAATTAAAAGTTAATAAAATAAAATTAATTTCTCATTTGTACAAGCTACATGTCAAGTGCTCAATAATCACATATGGCAAATATATTTCCATCATTGCAGAAAGTTGTATTTGAAAGTTGTGTACTGGTTCACAGAGATTTATATAAATGTGACCCCCAAATCAACAGGCAGTACTGTTGTGACAACTTCTTAAATGAAGGGTGTGTTTTCCCCATGGAAGGGGAACTATTCAGTCCTTCCTGTAACTTATATATATGCCAGGGGATTTATTCCAAATCCTCACTTTCTTTGGCTGAAGGCTTGTCTCCTTTCAACTGACTAGTTAGTGAAACCCAAGGCTTTAGGTTTCTGGTTGGGTGAAAATTGCACCCAGAGAAGCCAAAAATTCAGTTCCACCTCTTCTGCATTAGTTCTTGACCTCTGGGGATCTCCTGTGCAATATCGTTGAGCTTAACTAAGCATTTAAAAATTTTTGGTTGTAATTCATCTAGTGTTTCAAAGTATTTTGCAGGACGGTATATATATTTTTTCAGAAAAACAAATTCTCTACCGATCCCCAGCTCAGCATGTGTCAAGAATGAAAGTCTTCCCGCTCAGAAGCACTTCCTGCCCTCAGGATGAGGTCCCCCCGTCTTCTGCATCCCTGCCTTGTTCCTCCTTAGCGCCCGGTCCCTGCCGCCATCATTCCCTGCCTTTCACTTAACCTATGAGCTTCTGAAGAGCAGAAACTGTGCCTTTTTCATCCCAGTTTCACCACCTGGCACTAGCCCAGCCCAGAATGGAACCAATTCAAGTCCTTAATTTTAGCATTTAAAACATTATCTTTTGAAAAATATCTTACTTGGGAGATCTTTTGCATGGATGTAAAGAATCTACACTATGTTGAGAATACCAAGGGGATGGCCATCCTGCTACATCTCTCGTGTTTCCCGAGGTGATAAAGCTCTTTAAGAGTTTACAATCTAGGAAATCGCCCCCAGATTTGAAAGAGCATAAATCAATAGGAAATTAAGGTTTCATATGAAGATTTGTGATTGGAAGACAAAAGGTCAACCAATGGCCATAAGACAGCTGAGGATGGCCATCCCTGCTCTGTTTCTCAAGCAGCGGTTACTCACCCAGCCCTGAGCTAAGCTACTGTGTTTTGCTTTGTGAATCTGCTCAACAGCAATTCCTCAGCACAGAAGTCACAGAAAGTCTTCTTAGTTCTACTTTTAATGTTTTCCTAGTTTTGTTTTTTTTTTTATAAAGAATCTGTAAAACATATGCAGATGTTTATGGCAACACAAAGTAAACATCTATGGCTGGTCACTCAGTGTGATTTCTTTGATGAGGAGCCATTCACTAATCTTCAGGGTCTGTTACTAACGCTAGGGTTCCTTTAATGGGAGTGAGTTTGTACAGAATGTTCCTGTCAATGTTTTCAAAACCCTTGCTCAAACTGCCGGAGTCTGGTTACTCAGCTTGTGTTCAAATGTGATGCCTATAGGAAGATGAAACCCTTTGATGAACACGGCACATTGGTGAGAATTTCACCTGGAAACATATCCTGGGATCATCACCTGAACATTTCACACAGGACAGACACCCATTTATTTCAAACTTTTTATTTTCTTTCTCGGAAATTGGCCAAGTGAGCAGAATTGTCTAACGTTGAGTCATTCCTTTAAATGGTCAAAAATGGAACGCCTTTAGTTAAAAAATGAAAATTGTTAAAATTTTATTTTAATAATTATAGCAGCAAATGGCCAACTCGGAGCTAGAAAGAATGTCCAGGGGTCTTTCACTGTAAACTGGCAACTTGAGAAGTTGAATGTAGACCCCGGGCGCCATGCACCCTGTAGCACAGCGGGAAGGGCCCAGGTTGGGTGAGACACGTCTGGGTTACGTATTAACAGGTGGCTTCTTAGGTGTCCCGTGTTCAGGACGTTACCGCTGAGGATCAGTTGTGTCATCTTTATATTGGAGACAACCATTCCTTTGATGATATCATCTTGAGGAGTAGATGAGATGAAGAGTATAAAATATCTGGCACATATATGTGCCAATGATATAATAACATCATTGAATAATTCAATAATCATTCAATAATAGTTTCTTCCACTTCCACATAGGTAGTTTTCTACAAATGGGAGCTAAATAACATGCTTTGAATTATGATTGCATATTGCATAGCTTTTTTGCATTGAAGTCAAATGTCAATATGGAAAACAGGGTATAATATACCACTTTTTCTTTAAAAAAGGATACAAATACATATATCTCTCTTTATAATAAACTAGAGAACTTTAAAAGTGTTGAACTATAGGAGAGGTGGTAATAGGGTATTGGATACATGATTTTTTTGATCTTAAAACAGGAGCCAGACTTCTTTGAATATAACTTTGCTTGTACATTTGACTCTGGAGTCATAAAAATTGTGTATATAAGCATGGAATGCAAATAAATTTTAAAGTTCAGTTTTGAAAAATCCAAACAGAAAGAAACAAATTAATTTTAATGTGTATACAGTTGGTGAAATAACCACACAGAGAAAAACATTAAAATGACTCTAAAACACAGGATATTGTACATTCTTTGTAAAGTATATATTAAGGATAAAAACCATAAAAAGCTAATACTTCTTTGTTGTAATCATATTGTAGGATAGGCATGTTAACATTTTTATTCTAAGAATTTTGAGTGTGGTATTGTGGGATAAGGAAAATTAGTAATTATATATTATTTCATCCTGTCATTTACAGAATTATTTAGAACCAAGTTTCTTGGAACAGGATAAAGAAAGCACAGATGTAAGATATAAAAGGTTTAGTACAAACCCAGAATTATGAATGTAATTGGCTACATCAGAATGAACTCATGATGTATTTTATATTTCAAAAAAAGAGCCCCTAATTTTGTCCACTAAAATGGCCTAAAAATAATGACCAGTGGTAATGAGCACCTCTAGTGTCCAAATTCAGGTCCTGATATATTATTTCCCACCAGAAGGAGTCAGGCTTCTTGAAGAAATGCTGTATTTAGACCTGGATAAGAAACATATAAGATAAGCCTGGACCACTGGACCTTGTACGTAGCAAAGAAGCTGTCCCAGACAACTAGGATGGCATCAAAAGATCACAGAGGTCAACCTGACCCATGCATTGGTGCCCAGTGAAGATGCTAATGAACTAAATCATTATTTTGAAAAATGATAAAACAAAAACATAAAGAACTTGGCATTTATCTTTCCTTTCCTGTAATAAGTCAACCCATCACAGACCAGGGAGATTTACTTTTGTAGAAGTATGTTAGCTAATGCATGAAGAAGGATTGGGAAAATATGATTGTTTTGTAAATACTAATGAATGAATTAATCTAGACATTAACCATCAGTGGCTGCTTACATCACAAAAAGTGGTAGCTCGACACTTTGTGCCTCTTTTGGATAAAAATAATCCATCTTGTATAATGCAAACTTTCCCAAAGTAAAGAGAATCAAAATAAGACCTTATCAAGCCTCTATATTCAACTGTCAATTTACAGGAAGGAAAGAGGCCAGGGAGTCTGTTAAGGCTACCAGAGTAAACAATCACCAAAAGTCAGGCTGTGAAAAATGCTTAAAGACAAACAATCCAGTTTCTTCAACCAGGTGAAAAAATGAAAAAGGTGGATATGGGGCCTATAGAAATAAAAGAGATTTAAGAGATGTATCAGCTGATCACACTAAGTGAATCTTGTTCAGATCCTAATTTAATCAGTATTTTAAAAAGTGACACAAGGCCTGAAAATTTGAACACTGGCAGAATATTTGAAAATAACGATTGCTAATTTTTAAGGTATGACGATATTTTCGTTAATTTTTTAAATAGACCTTGTATTTTAGGAATACATACTATACTATTTACAGATGAAATTCTATGATGAGATTTCCTGCAAGGTAATGTGGATGGAGTCAGGTTGGCGGAGTAGGTAGTAGATGAAACATAGTTAATATGCCATGATTAGAAATAAGCCTTTTTCTTGAGATCACACTCTGTACAGTATCTCGTTTCACTTCCTTCCCAAATATTGTAAATGATGGAAAACTATAAATGACACCTTCAGAAGTCACTATACATAAAATTATAAAAATTACCTCACCTGGAAGGTAGTGTCACCAAATCTGAAAACTTTTTTCTGGGATTTTGATAAAGGTGGGTGCACATAATAGGAGGGGTGGCCCTCACTGACGCCCTCGGGATGCAGTGCAGGACCTAGAAATGCCTCATCTGATGGAGAGCTAGTGTAGACCGGCTGCAGTATAGCCCCACATGAGCCACAGCAGCCTCAGACTCATCAACCGGTTAATCAACCACTTGCTAAAACATAACTCAACACTGTTTTGTAAATGGTGAAAAAAATTTATATTTAGAACTAGCCAGCCCAGCTCTGCTTAGGTGATCCGACTTTTGTTGGCAGCATGAAAGCGTTGTCGTCAGGAGCCTGTCGCACACACGGCTTCTTCTCCTCGTCAGGCCTGCTCGGCTGTTGACCTCGGCCGCACAAATGCCGTAGACCTTTCCACATCCTGCTTGTCCTGCCTGCTGGCTCTGACCTCTACAGTCAAGGGTGACCTTGAGGAAGGCATAGTGGTCAAGCTCGTTTCTCCAAGCTTGCCCTTGGGGGCCTCTTCCAAGGGCATTTGGACCACTTTCAGGGCTATGGTGTCTTGGGCCACTGGAAGGTGCGTGACAAGTGAATCTTTTTTTAAAAACAAAAATATTTATTTATTTATTTATTTTTGGCTGCGTTGGGTCTTTGTTGCTGCACGCGGGCTTTCTCTAGTTGCGGCGAGCGGGGGCTACTCTTTGTTGCGGTGCGTGGGCTTCTCATTGTGGTGGCTTCTCTTGTTGTGGAGCACGGGCTCTAGGCAGGCGGGCTTCAATAGTTGTGGCATGCAGGCTCAGTAGTTGTGGCATACGGGCTTAGTTGCTCCGTGGCATGTGGGATCTTCCCGGACCAGGGCTCGGACCCGTGTCCCCTGCATTGGCAGGCGGATTCTCAACCACTGCGCCACCAGGGAAGTCCACAAGTGAATCTTTTCTCTGTGGCTGTGATGTCTTTCCACACTGCTTTCTTGGCTTTCAAGCCTTTGCTTTGGCTTCAGCTTTGTGGAGGGCAGGGGCCGAGAGAAGTAAAGAAAGTGGGGGTGCAGGACTCAGAAATCCGTAACTTCTGACCTCACGACCCAAAGTGAGTGCCTCATGTCACATGTGCATCAGTGGTGGCTTTGAAGAACTCAATACTCTTAAGAGAAGAAAAAATGACCCAGGCTTTTAACAACCAACATTCACCATGTCCTTAATAGAATCAAATGGATAAACAGTTTTTAAAAATCACTAGTTAGGCACAGAATCAGGAAAATGTGGTCTATAAAGAGGATAGAAAAAAAGTAAATAGAAACATACCCCCAAGTGACACATATGTTAGATTGACGGAAAGAAACTTTAAAAGAGCTACTACAAACATACTCATGGATTTAAAGTAAAGATGTACATATTGAGTAAACAGAAGGGACCTGAGTAGAGAAATGGAAACAATGATAAAGAGTCAAATGGAAACTCTAGAGCTAAAAAAGTACAGTATCTGAAATTAGCAGAGAGCTTAAGAGAAGATTGAACCTGTAGAATAAAAGATCAGTAAAACTTACAGACATGTCAACAGAAACTCAAAATTGAAGCTGCACAGCCGCTAAAACTCCAATGGAAGCCCCTGTTTTCCTGATGGAGGACCCACAAATGGAGCCCGTGGGGCTGTGGATAGGAATCCAGGAGAGGAGACACTTGTGAAAGGGGCCGTTTATTCTCTGTGTGGTCCATGCCAGTCTCAGCCTGACCTCCGAAGCATGTTTGTATGGGGCGGACCCAGTTCAGCACAGCAAAGGTTTAGAGAATTAAATTTGATTTAAAAAAGTGCTCATGATAGGTGAGAAAGAACTTACAGTCTGAATTTAACCAGGTGGTCAACCTGCTAGAACAAAACCCACAAGAGTCTCCAGAAGATTAAGGTATAACCAAGAGACTATGTCAAAAAATGTGACAAGAGACAATGTCCAGCATACAATCAAAATTTACTGAATATACAAAGAACAAGAAATGTGACCCAGTCTCAAGAGAAAACACAATTAAAAGAAGCCAACCCTGAGATGACTCAGATGTTGGAATTAGGAAAGATGGCAAACCAGCTGTTATAACTGTGCTCTTTGAATTAAAAGAAAAAATAAAACACTTGAAATGAATGGAAATATAGGAATTATTAGTTGATAAGCAGAAATAACTTTTAAAATATGTATCAGACAGAAATTTTAGAACTGAAAATACAATCTGAAAAAACAATTACCGAATGATCTCACTAGCAGAATGGAGGCGACAGAAGAAAGAGTGAGCTTGAATAGAGATAACTGAAATGGACCAATCTGAAGAAAGAGAAAGAAGAGATTTTTGAAAAAATGAACAGAGCCTGGGACCTGTGGACCAATATCGGATAGTCTAACAAATGGTAATTAGAATCCCAGAAGAAGAGGATAAAGAGGTTGGGAGGTGTACTAACCTCCTAGGGCTTCTGCAATGAAGTACCACCGAGTGGGTGCCTTAAAAAACAGAAATTTATTTTATCCCACTTCTCGAGTCTGGAAGGTGTTGGAATAGAGGGAATAAAATTGTCATTTTTGCACATGGCATAATCATGTGCACATAAAACTCAAAATAGTCTATAATCTATAAATACACTACTAGAATTAATAAGTGAACTTACTAAAACATTGGATATAAACATAATTTTTCAAAAATAAATTGTATTTCTATATACAAATACATTTTAAAAATGGGTATTTAAAAGTGATACCTTTTATAAATAAATAAATGAGGGAGAAAGGACAAATCATTTTTACAGAAGAATTTCAAATACTACCAGCGGATACCTCCCCCTTTCCAGGAATTACTAAAATGACAAACTTTGGTTTTGTTGGATCAATTGCTTCAATTAATAGAATGTGTGTGTAAACATATATTCATATAAATGTTCTATTATTTGCTCTAAAAGGATACCTAGTCTTCTGTTTCTAAGAGGGCTGTGCTTGGCACTATTCTTATTTGATAAATCAGCACATTTCTGATTGTAAAGGTGTTTTGATTACTAGGCATTAGAAGTTGCAAGAAGAAAAAATGAAATAAACCAACCATCTCTTATTTATGAAAATTCAATCATTGTTTTTTTCTATATGACTTTTGAAACATAATACCATTATTTTACATTAAAAATGAGAGATATAATGCATTGGTTAAAAATACATAGAAAAGTAGATACATAAATACGCGCACACACACACACACACACACAACTGGTGTTGATATCTCTATGATTCATCAGAAAATTAAGTCATCCTCAATGTGACTTAATAAGGGTTTTAGCAAGTGTAGGCATCCTGTCTTTGCTTTGATTTTTACCTGAGAACATGCCTTTTCCATTTCTGGCATCACTGCTAAATATACTGTTCCTGTCGAACAAATAAGCAGATAGTGAGTGATACAGGGTCCAATAGCTCTTATCTGTTTCCATTAGGAAACATGTTTAAATAAGACTCAGATTTTAATCTAATCTCTTTTCCTTGATGTTCCTGCTCTACTCTGAGGCAAAATGTGGTAGAAACTATTTATAATAAAGCTGAATAATTTGAAAGCTTGATCTTTAAGCACGGAAAGTGAAATTAGCAATGGCCTGAGACGACTTGGGTCTTTGATGTTGATGTTCTGGAATTCAGTTTGTTGATTTGTCAAATGTTTCAAATAGAATAGAATAGAATAGAATAGAATAGAATAGAATAGAATAGAATAGAATAGAATAGAATATTGAGACCCTTGTTTCAGATTTGAAGATGAGATCAAGAAAACCTGGGATAGAAGCAAACCTGGAGAGTCTGTTGTTCAGTGGCTCACCAGTGTCACAGATGGCCGATCTGGTGATCACATCCAGTGATTACAGGACACACTGACACCTGAACCCACCCCAGAACTTCCCACAGGGGCCTTGCTGGTACCTGGGAGTCTGAGTGCATGACAATAACTTCTAATGGGGACCATGAACATCCCAACCCTACATTCTTAAGTGAGGGACGCCAAGGAACTTGGCTGAGCTGACAGAACACATAAACAGCTGTAGACAAGCACAGAGAGTATTTGAGAATTTATTACGGCACGTAACCCACAGACCACCCTGAGACCGGTGCTGTTACCATCCCTGGAGACAGCTGGACGTTGAGGTCTAAGCACCAGTCACAGGACTGCAGGAGGGGGTCCATGGGGACTTCCTGTATGCACCTCCCATTCTTTCTGTAAACTAAAATTGTTCAAACTAGAAAGTTTCTTTTTTTCTTTTTTTTAAATTGATTTTGTTGGAGTATAGTTGCTTTACAATGTGGTGTTTGTTACTTTCTACTGTACAGCAAAATGAATCAGCTATACATATACATATATTCCCTCTTTTTAGGATTTCCTTCCCATTTAGGTCACCAAAGAGCCGTGGATGGACCTAGAGTCTGTCATACAGAGTGAAGTAAGTCAGAAAGAGAAAAACAAATATCGTATATTAATGCATATATGTGGAATCTAGAAAAATGGTGCAGATGAATTGATTTGCAAAGCAGAAATAGAGACACAGACGTAGAGAAAGTTTATTTAAAAAAAATAAGTTCTGGAATTTATTATCCAAGTTATTAAAAGCAACTCTTTAAAATACATCAGATGTCAAACCACAGCTTAGTGAGCAGAGAAGTAGAAGGAGGGTGAGGGCGTTGGTTAAGAACTAGTGCTCACTTTGTCTGAAACACGCTCTTGTGTACATTTCAGCCCAGATTTATGTGACCAGTGTTCTTGTGGACGTTCTGCTGTTGGGTCGCCATTATCAAAACCGCTGTCAGCGTACAGAGAGTGTTCAAAAACAGTCTAAACCTAACTATTTTTATCCTGCTCTAAAGTTGCAGAAATAAGTCTCCCTTGTATTTATCCATGTGAATGAACTAGGCTGCAGAATGAAAAAAGGCAGTGTGTCTGTAATCTCTCCCAGGCAAATTGTAGAGGTTTAACAGAACGCCAATATTGAACTCATTAATCAAGTATGATTAAGAAATTCTTAGGTTCTCTTGATAAGACAATTTTATCCATTGCATTTTAACAGCCACTTACCATTACCCCCATGGCTGAATCTTAAACAGCATGAGGGCGTTTCTCTTTCAAGTGCAATGCGCTACTTGACTGCTCCTAAGTCACCTTCATGTGGGATTGGGTATGTTTTATAAAATTAAGGTATTTGACTTCATCTACAGGATGTTTCATATTGTGAGACTGACTAAGCATGTTGCAAACATGTCAACTTTAATAGATCTTCTTTTTTCTTAATTTAATTTTTTTGAATTTTATTTATTCTTTTTTATACAACAGGTTCTTATTACTTGTCTATTTTACACATATTAGTGTGTATATGTCAATCCCAATATCCCAATTAATTTTTATTTTATATTGGGATACAGTTAATTTACAATGTTGTGTTGGTTTCAGGTGTACAGCAAAATTACATTTTCTATATTTAACTAATCATGTGTTTTTAGTCCTAAGAGTTATAATTTGTTTAGCATAAATATATAGGCAGAGCAAATATATAACTTTTAAAAATACAGTATTGCTCACTTCAAACTCCATGATAAAAATGAGAAAGATTATGTCTGCTTTATTCATGATTCTGCCCCAGGGCCTGACTCAGCAGAGACCCAGTAAGCATTTGTTGAATAGAGAATGAGTGACATATAAAAGCAGTCACCTGGGATGATGAAACTCCATAATAAGACACAGTGTGCACTCACTCCCTTGTTATTGTCCGACTTACAGGTACACTGTGTAAGGTAAGAACTATTCTTTTACTAGTAATGGAGCAAACTACAGCTATTATGAGGGCAAAAATGTGGGGGGGATTTATAGAGTCACATGGACCCAAAAACATTGAAAAGTGTCCATTTTAATCAGCTGTGTTATTTTAGGAATTTATCCATTTCATCTAAATATTCAAATTTATTAAACCATAAATTGTCTGTAACAGTGTTTTAGACATTTGTTGTTTTTCCTTCCTGGTAGAGGTAATTTTGTCCTTCTTTCTTTTTCTCTCATTCTGTGTTTCTGGGGCTTTACTTTTTTGTTGGTGCTGCTTAGTCTTTTCAGAGTAACAGTTTCTGATTTTGTAGCTACTCTCTTGTGTGTGTTTTCTTTTCCATTTCATACTATTTGCTCTGATTTAAAAAAATCTTCTTTCTTTTGCTGTTTTTTTAAAGTTTAGTTTGTTCTCTTTTTCTATAAAATTCTTCAATTGTATAGTTAAATCATTGAGTTCTGTTGTTTTTCCTAAAATAAACTTTCAGACTATAAATTTACTTTCTAGCACAGCAGTAGCTACATCCCACAAATTTTCTTATACCAATTTCATTATCACCCAGTTTAAAATATTATGTTCTATTCTATTCTATTCCATTTTTATATTCTATCAATATAACTAACAGAATAATTAATAATATGGTCAATTTCACAGGTTCCAGGTAGACATGAATTTGGGGGGTGGGTGGTGCACTGCTCAACCCAGTACAATCCCCAAGTATTTGAGGATTTTCCAGGTATCTTGGTTATTTATTTCTAGCTTAATTCCACTGTGGTCTGAGAGCATATTTTGTATGCTTTTTATTATTTTAAAATTGTTCAACTGTGGAGCAGAAAGCAGTGGCTCCTGGAGTGGTGAACCCCATCCCCCCACAGTGTAAGGCAGGCGGTGTCATCTGAGGGTGCCTCGGGTGCATGACAGACAGGATGCTGGGGGGGCTGACTACTGCCATTTACATGTTATGCACATTGGAATGAAGATTGTTAGTAAAACTCCTAAATGTGAATTTTTATCAAAACGAATGGATCAGTTCAAAGCTCTTAAGAAACAGCTGGGTGGTAATAAAATTGTTACTCAAGAAATAGCTGGTTCTGTCCATTTGGAGAATTATGCTCTGGAATGTTTTTGTGTGCAGACAATGAAGATAGCGCCGGTTGTTTTCACAAGATCAAGTCCATCTATCCTGCAAATCCTTAATAGCTGTCATGACAGTCTTTGGCGAACTCACTGATGACAATGTGAAACATAGAAAATATACAAGGTGGGGTGACATATATCCATACTTTTTAAAGCATGGGGAGACGACTCAAGGAAGACCTGTTAGAATTGGAAAGATACTGATGTTGAAGAAAATCAAGAAGGTGGAGCAGCCCTCTACCCACTTGACCCATTTGAATCAGAATCATCTTCATCTTCAACTGAGGACTCAGAGAACACGCCCCCAGGCAGCTGTTCTGGAACGGAGCCCTCTCTGTGCACACGCCCTGGCGGATACAGCGGCAGCAGTGCCTGACAGCACGGGTGAATCGGGTACTGTCCTACCTAGGCCACGGGTTCTTCTGGCCATTTATCCACAGTTTCCACAGGGGGGATGCTGTTCTAACACCAGAGGACGTGGCTCGAGCTCAGAGGCACTGCAGGCGTGCTGGCTGGCGGTGTACAGCAATGTGAACGTTCAGCCCTGCTGTGCAGAGCCTTCAGAGGCCCTCAAGTTACGGTCTGCAGGCAGAGAGTGAAGCCTTTGTACAGCAGAGCCGTGTAACTTTGGCCTGCGGAGCCAACGATCGGTTACTCAATCTTCAGCCGATTGGAGCACAGTTCTAAGGAAGACGTCATTTCTGCTGACTCCGACAATGAAATCTGCGTGCAGACTCTGTTGATGCAGCTTCGATCAGTTTCCACTGCCATTAGTGGACCCAATAATCTCTGGGGATGTAGGGCTGCTGTAAGCTGGGTCTTAAAACCGCCCGCTGCACCCTACTTCAAAAAATGAGAGCACATACAAATTATATGTTGGGAATAAGCTTTGCACCTTAATTTGCGTACATTAAGAGAAGTTTTTCAAATTTATAATGTTTGGATGAACATATTATTACTTTGCTATAAAATCCTAAATTTAATTTGTAATAAAGATTGTTGGACCATTCTAGCTTACCAGCCGTTGGACTATTCATATTACAGGGTGAATATGACATAGATTATGTCAAACTTCGATTTATATTCATGTAAAATATAATTGTATTAAAAGTTTAAACTTTCATGGAAGGAAATTTAACAAGACAAAGGGGTGGAATCACATTTAGACTTAAGAATGGTGTTCGTTCTCAGCTGCTTCTTTTATCCACTGAAGCTTGAGGTGAATTACTTCGTAGGCGGTTTGACTGCATGTACCAGAGGACATTTATAGTAATACCTGGAACCTTGGTCTTTTATGTTAGGTCCTCCTCTGATGCCATGTGGATTCCACAGAGCATGACTATGAATCGTGTAGATGATTATGAGTTTAGATTTTTAGCTGTTAATTTACATGTAAGGATGGGAATTACGGGCTTACTGTGTCACCTGCATTTGTGCAATGTAAAAATAAAAACAAGGATTCTTTTATATATATAAAAAAATTCAATTGTGTTTTATGAGCCAAAATGTGGTTTATTTTGGTGAATGTTCCAGGTGAGTTGAGAAGAATGTATCTACTGTTATTGTTGGATAGAATACTCTATAAATGCCAATTAGATCAAGTTGATTAATAGTTTTGGTCAGGTCAAACCTCTCCTTGATGATTTTCTGTCTTCTTGATCTATTAGTTACTGAAAGTGGAGAATTGAAGTCTCCAGTTATAATAGTGAGTGTCTCTATTTCTCCACGCAATTCTATCAGTTTTTGCTGCACATATTTTGCTGCTCTATTGTTATGTGCATACATTTTAAGCGTTGTTATGTCTTCTTGGAAATTAACTCTTTTACCATGATTTAATGTCCTTCTTTATCCTCAACAATTTTTCTTGTGAAGTTTTTTTTTTCTTTTAAATTTGTGTAGCTAATCCAGCTTTCTTTTGGATAGTGTTACCGTGGGTATATCTTTCTCCATCCCTTTATTTTTAATCTGTGAAAGTTTATGTTTTTAAAGTGGATTTCTTGTAGACAAGATAACAGTTGAGTCTTGTTTTGTCATCCACTCTTGAATTCTCTGTATTTTAACTGGTATATTTAGATCATTCACATCTAAAGTGATAACTGATATAGTTGGATTAATATCTGCCATGTGTGTAACTATTTTCTATTCGTTGTGCTTGTTTTTTGTTTCTATTTTTTCTTCTACCTTTTCTGCCTTCTCTGGTTTTAATTGAGCACTTTATGATTTTATTTTATCTCCTCTCTTAGCATATTATTTATACTTTTTTAATAAACATTTTTAGTTGTTGTCTTAGAGTTTGCAATATGAATTTTCAGTGACTATAAGTCCACATTCAAATACCACTTTCCTACTTCACAAATAGTGTATGCACCTCATTATAAATTATTCCCAATATCTCCCTCCTGTCATTTATTCCCTTTATCCACATACTATTGATTCCCAATACATTGTTACTACTGTTATTTTAAACAAACTGCTTCTTTTAGATCAATTAAAATATGAAAAATAAAGGATTTCATTTTACCTTAATTTATTCTTCCTCCAATGCTCTTCCTTTTTCAGACAGATCCAAATTTCTGACCTGTATCAATTCCTTTCTCCCTTAAAGAATGTATGTAAATTGTACTTCAACATATTTTATTAAAAAAATCAAGTCCAGTTTCTGCGTATGGGTTCTATGGGGTGATGTTTAGGAGAGAGAGATTTAAACAACCACCATGGAGAGGACCATTGGGAATCTAAGGAAATGGGTAAACAATTAGTGTATTGAGTCCATGCTATTTCTTCAAGTAAAGATTGGTTCATACTGTGGAGTATTTCGGCGTGGCTCTGAAATATATCTGTGTTAAACAAATGCTTATAGGATGTTTGAAATTGTGGAACTCTTCTTGTTTTCATGTAAGGAAACTCCACCTTAGAAATGGTGTTGACATGAATGCAGAAACTATTTAAACTGTAAGAAATTCATGGGAGCACATAATATACTTTGTTCTGAGATTCTGATTCAGTCCACCTAATTTTAATTATTACCTTGCAATGAATAAATTAAAACCAGATGATTTAGTCATGTTTGTAAAATGCTCTTATTTTGAATGTTTCGATTAATCATTTGGTAATAACCCCCCTCCCCCTTTTAAAGTTTAAATGTCAAACATGGATGTCAAATGAGTAATGTAAAAGGTCTGACATATACAATAGCCATGTGTAATATTCGGAAACATCTTATTAGAGTTTCCTCAGTGGGCTCCTGCCCTGAGAGGCTCGGGATGGTTTCAATTATCTGTTGAAGAGCCCAAGTCTATAGAATATTAAACTATGATGAAATGGAAAGAATATTTTCAGGCAGCTACAGGCACAACCCTGCCTGTCAGGAAGAAAGTCTGGGAATGAGTCATCTGGAAGGGGAGGCGTGATCACATTTCCTCAGTGAGGAGGCCATGTCTGCAAGGCTGATTGCACAACTGGGACGGCCCTCTCACCCCCGGCCTGAGAGGCCCTGGATCACATGCTGGGTCAAGACCACTGGGCAGGGAAGCGCCACAGATGTCCTGGCAGGACGGACAGATCTCCCCAGCCACGTGGAGCCCGCACCTCCTGGGGAATCCCTGGTGTGGCTATTTTTGCTTCTGAGAAGGCTGTCTACATCGGAAAGGGTCGTGTATACACTCCAGCCGGGGGGCTGCAACCAGCCCTACTCCTGGCAGACGACGCCTTTGAGCATCAGGTGATCTCTGGAGACTGAGGATAGCGCCACTTTAATTCAGGCATCTGGGGGTAAATGGCTTAAATAAGGTAGTGAAAGGTTGTGAAAGGTCAAGGAGCCGTAGTCAAGATGACACCATGAATTCATGCTTTCAATCTCCACCCACAGCCCGAACAGCAAGGATTGAGAAAAAATACATAATGAAACCGAGTGGAACAAAGGAAGCAGTCAGAGTCAGGCTCTTTTTCTTAATCAATATATTTTTTATTGAAGTATAGTTGATTTACAATGTTGTGCTAATTTCTGCTGTACAGCAAAGTGATTCAGTTATTCTTTTTTTTAAACATTCTTTTTCATTATGGTTTATCATAGGATATTGAATATAGTTCCCTGTACTCTATAGAAGGACCTTGTTATTTATCCATTCCATACATAGAAGCTTACATCTGCTGACCCCAACCTCCCACTCCATCCCTCCCCAGGCCCCTCCCTCTTGGCAAACACTAGTCTGTTCTCTAGGTGATTTTGTTTCTGCTTCGTAGATAAGTTCATTTGTGTCATACTTTAGATTCCACATATAAGTGATATCATATGGTATCAGAGCCAGGCTTAGAGCTTTTAAAATCAGACCTGGTCCCAGGAGAGGTCCCACTGCTGGTGAGAGGGTGACGCAGGACATGGGGACCCGGGACCCCCAGTATCAGGCCGCCCACAGGACCAGTGGGAAGGCGAGGGGTGAGTGAGGGGCACAGGTCACAGGTTTCCTACTGATGGGACATCTTCCTTACTTCTGCATGTTCTTCCACCACCTCGTCTAAACATTTGCCCCCAAAGTCCAAATACTCTCAGCCCCATTCTGGCTGCACTCAGTCTTCAGCGGTGACCCCAACACATGACACGGCTAAGAATTCCCAGGACACCGTTCCTGGCAGTGAGTGCAAGAAGGGCCCTCTCCCCAGTCTCTGGGACCAGGCAGATGTACCCCAGAGGAATTAGCTGTGAACTGAGTTTCCAGGGATAAGAAAGTGGTAATAGGTGAATAAGACTGGGGGACAGGACAGGAACTCTGGAGAGAAGAGATAGCACATGGAAGACACAGACAGAGAGAGAGATCCTGGTGGATGTGCCCCCCGAGTGGTACCACTGAAACACTGAAGACAAAGGTGGACATGCTGGCTGGTGGCAGATCCCTAAATGCTTCCTAAGAAAGCCGGGGTTCACCTGCTAGCCAGCAAACAGCCATTCCAGGTGTAAAGAATCAGAAGACAGCAGATCTACTTTGAATGAGATCTGTTTTAGATTGATAAGTAAATTCTGGTTCTAGTGTGGGTGGGGCAGACTTGAAAATGTGATATCACGAAAAGTCAGGATTATGATACCATCACCAGATCCTGACCCCCGCTCTTTACCTGTAGACATCCTTATTACTCACATTCGCCTGTAGTTGCTCTCCATGACTCATGGTCACCTGGCACCTGGGACGCTGACCAAGGCTCTCCTTGAAGTGCTAGTTTGTGACATGTGGTTCACACACAAGGTTGCAATTCCTTTGGTTCAAGAGTCTGAGCTTTGTGGGGAGACAGATCTGCCCCTGACAATGGTTTTATATCTGCCCAGCTGTGTGGTCTCGGTCATTGCGCTAATGTCTTGAAACTTCAGTTTTCTTATCTATAAAATTTGAATAATAACACTCAGTCCTTAGATTGCTGTGAGAGTTCGGTGTACAGTCCGTGCAAAGCGTTAACAGCGTTGAGGCGTTATCTGCGTGAGGGATGAGGGACTCTCTTGGGGGAGCTCGGAGGACGAGGTCACAGGTCGTCGGGGTCAGAGGCTCTCTGGGGTCCGAGCTGCCCCCTGAGAGACTCCTGCTGCCGAACCTGTCCCAGAAGATGCAAGGGGGCTTTGGGGGTGATGGAAACAGTGTCGTCTTTCTGAGGTGAACCCCAGGTACCAGGAAACTCTGGTTAAGGATGTTTAGTTTGTGCCTGGAAACACGGGGCTCAGAAGAGAGTCTGGGGCTGGACCTGTGAATCTGGAAGAACATAAATGAGGCTGAGGTCATGGGAATCCACCAGGTTTTGTAGGAGGAACAGGGAGTGGGGAGAGGAAGGGGCTGAGGATAGACCCCGGGGACCCGCGCACATGGCCTCTGGGGGCTGGACAGCAACCGGGGGTGGGGGGAACATGGGCTCCCAGGGTAAGGACGCCCCCAGGGGCTGTCTCGTCAGCACACGGCCCTCAGACCCGAGTCCACCACCCGCCTCGGGTACCCGCTCCTCGGAATTCAATGGGATACAGCCGATTGTGGTGAATTAGCTGTTCTTGTGATTGTTTTGGAACTCAGCAGAGTCTACTAGGCCAGTAGTTAGAGGCACATCCTCATTTGGCCTCCAAAATCCAAACCCATCACACCACTGGCCGTTCAGTTGTACTTGTGTTTTTTTTTGTTTGTTTGTTTGGATTTTTAGAATTTTATTTGTTTTTTATACAGCAGGTTCTTATTAGTTATCCATTTTATACATATTAGTGTATATATGCCAACCCCAATCTCCCAGTTCAGTTGTATGTGTTTTCTACTTTAGGTATTGGAGGAAATAGCTGTGATTGTGTGAATTAAGTGCCCCAGCTTCCACTTTGATAAAATGAGCAGCACTGTCTTTCTGTCGTATTGTCACTTAATCCGTGTGTTTTGCTCTTCTCTTGCCCATTTTCTTTTCTTTTTTCTATCACAGCCCAGTAATCTGAGAATCGTGAGAAGAAGCTGTTTAAACGTCACCCAGCTTTTGCACGGTTTGAATCAAATAAACAGTGCTGTCCAGAGGGGGAAACTAACACCTTGAAAACAGAAGGATCTCATCCAGCTTCTAGAAAAGGCGAGTCACCTCTGGGGCTGTCAAGGTGAAGAGCCGCAGTGAAGCTGCTGGGAGGAAACAGAAGTCCGTCCTTTCTGGTCCCATAAAGACGGTGCTCTCTGTGAGAATTCCTATTACCGAAGTCCACGTGTCCACATGCGCTGCCCACATCGGGGTCATGAGGTGGTTCCCTCCAAGCTGGAGCACGGGAGGCAGCCCTTCATCTGCCACTTGATGTCACCCGGATGTCCCTCAGCACCGGAGGCGGGGCGGGAGCTGGGGGAGTGTCCAGTCACAGATCACGCACGGCGGTGTGATGATGCAGGTGCGTGTGTGCAGACATGTGCGTGCACAGACTTACGAACATACAGACACACACGTGTACCCATGCACCACGCTGGCATCACAAATCCTGGTGTCAAAACGGTAGCCCTGACTCACAGAACTATTACCTCATCTTTCTGCATCTCATTCTCCTAAATTTTACAATAATTGTAAACTGGTCTCTAAAGCTTTTCCTAGCCCTACCTGGAAATGACACACAGCTCACGGCTCCCACCCCGGCCCCCACTGTCGGGCCCTCGTCCCCACCCTCACCCCGAGGGGGGCGGCCCCAGCCCCGTGTGTCCTGCTCGGCCTGGCCTGTCTCCGTGGCTTTGCTCACAGGGTGCACAGCGGGCTCAACCTTCCCTCAGGGCCTGGCCCCTCTTCGCCCCCCTAGGAATCGTGCCCCCTCAAGTGCTGGGTGCTGGCCTGACACGTGGTGTTTGTGGTGACCTGGAGGCTGAGACACCCAATTTCTGTTTCCTTCAGGGCCGAACTGCTTGATTTGGGAGACAGTCCGCAGAAACTGGCTGGGGTGCACACAGGTGTACTCGCCAATTACAAAGGTAAGAAAGGATGTGTGTGGGATGGTCTATACTTCGTTTTCCCATTTTATGTACAATACACCTATTATTTACTTACAATAGACTTACTATTGGTACACTTAACTGTGCTCATTTCGAACAGCTAATGCTCGGATATGGGACACGGTTTCCAATGTTCCACAGGCTGTAAAGGGAGCGTCTCTCCTGCACCTGTGCCCGCCCGCCCCCCTCAGAAGCAAGCTCTGTCCTGTGCGTCTCCTGCACGATCCTGGAAATACCCAATCCCAGGTTGCTTTTGCTTTTAAAGGCAGTGTGGTGAAGGATGCTTTAATTCAGGTAGCTGTTTCTGTGTCTTGGATTAAACAAATAGCACAGGAAATAATCAACTATCAGGGAAGTTCATCTGATTCAGAATGAGGCTCCCAGATCCTAAGTTGGAACTTTGGAAGGAAGAATGGAACTAGCCCCGTGTGACTCTGATGGCACTGACCTTGACGCATCTTCCCAGAGCGAGAAGCAGCCCACACTCAAGAAGCAGCTGCTCAATGCTGGGCTGGAAGTTAGGCCTTCAAAGAACATAAGCCTCTGTCATTCATGTGTCTGGAGTTTGTAGACCAGAAAAACAAATAGCAAGTGTTTCTTTTTTACAAAATTTATTTGTATACCTTTTGCATAGGTAAGGTATGCTTTACTGCAATCATGGGATTTTTATTCTTATGTTGTTCTGTACCCTCTATTCAGAAGAAAATTATAGAAACACACATGCTATACAAGAAAGTTATTGGGAGTAAACACATTTGTTCTGAAAGGCTTTGTGGCATGCAGGTAAGTCAGGGGTGTTTCTAAAGGGTTGTTTGCTATCGGGGTGACTTGGCCCGACACGCAGCAGCATGAGGGCTGCTCGTTTTGAAGGAATGACACTTACACGGAGATCAGGGAGCTGGAGGTGGTTTTAGTCTGCGTGGGCCGTGGTTGCTTTGCAGGCTCAGAAACCCAAAGGCCGAGAAGAGCTGGTGTGGGAGGAGGGTGGGCAGGGAGGGGCCGAGGGACCGCGTGGTGGCCTGTGCAGCTGCCCGTGGGATCCCGAGGGGATTCAGCCACGGGGCCGCTCCCAGTCTAAGAATTCACTTCCTTTGGAAGCTGAACATGTTGAAACTGTGTTAAAGGTCTGAAATCAGATCACTGATGAACGGCAGCTCTGTTCTGTGTTTATCTCGGTGGTGCCCTGAGTCACAGCCGTGTCAGAACTCGGATGAGTCACAGTGTTATGCGCAGGCATCGTCTGACTAGTTTTGCAAACGGAATTCGCGCCCCTTAGCACCTGCTGCGTCCTCCTTCCCAGCGGCTTCTGCCCCGTGATGCGTTGCTCGGCGGGGGTCGCGTCTGTCTGTCCCTGGGTGCCCTCAGGCCCACGCGGCGCTGGGCACACAGGCCAGCGGTGGGACGTGAGGCCAGGAAGTCACGAGTGGATGAGTGTCTAGAAAACCCCGGATCACGTCCGTACTAGTGGCATCAGTGACGTCTTTGACGGCACCGGGTTTTAGTGGTGATGTGCAATGGAGATGTTCATTTTACAAAGTAGGAGTAACTTATTTTGTGACATGTATGCATATATCAAATCACCACATTGTACACTTTAAATATCTCATGGTTTTATTTCTCACTTATACCTCAATAAAGCTGGAAAAAATACTCTCTTTTTGTAGCAAGGCTTCCATCAGATCCGCCACATGAGGCCTGAGGCTCCAGACACTTAGCAGGTGATCATGCTTCTCTTCTCGAAAAGCAGGTGCAATCACAGTGGACATACGTCATCTCCGCGTCCTTTCCCAGGAGAAGGACCATGAAGGCTGTAGCTGCATCTCATTCTCCACTCTCTGGGCTGATTGCTCCCTACGTTTTTCTAGGAAGGAACAGGGAGAACCTTAGCTGTCTCTGCCTCAGGAAGTTAGAAGTTGTAGCTGGCTTTACAGATGCTAACGGAGCACGACTGGCTGATTGGTGCCAAAGGCCCAGCGTCTCTGCCCCACGGGAGGAAAGTGGTCAGAACATGTTCTCTCTGCGAAGCGTTCCAATGTTTGTTCCCACTGAACTTGCCTCGGGCTGCTGGACACGTTCTCTGGAGCCTCCACCTCCCACGAGGAGGGGGCCGTGCTCGGGGCTTCCTGGCCGCAGAGAAGCTCACTCAGCAGGACCTGCTGGGCTGGACGCGGATGAAAGGACAGCAGAGCCTGGCCAGCGGCCGCCTCCCGTTGGCCTGAAATGTCTCTCTCGCTGCACTTTGAAGAACCAGAGGCCCAGGCAGAGTTGTTCTGATTCCGGCTGCTTCAGTGACATGCATGAAACATCAATCTTTATCAGTGGCCTTTTGGAAAAGATGTGGCAGATGGTAGGACACAGCCTTGCCCTCAAGAAAATACAGGGAATCAGTCAAAGTTTATGTTGATCCATTTCCATTCCCCTCACTCACCCACCAGGACCTTCGTACTTAAGTCTCTCCCTCTAGAAGGAAATTCAAGGACCCTGGCCTGGCCCGCCTTCCTCTCTGTGGCCAGCGCCCCTGGTCCTGTAGGGTTCATGCCTTCTGTTCCTTGGGAATATAGTCTCCAGATAATTTTGTCAGATGTGATAGGCTAAGTACAGCCCCAAAGATGTGCAGACTCAAATCCCTCAGAACCTGTGACTGTTTCCTGATTTGGCAAAGAGACTTTGCAGGTAACTGAGTTAAGGGTCTTGAGATGGAGATTGTCCTGGATCGTCCACATGGGCCCTAAAGGCCCCTGCAGTGTCCTTAGGAGGGAGGCAGAGGGATGTTTGACGGCACGGAAGCAGAAGGGGGGTGACCACTGGGCTGCCGGATGCGGGGAGGGGGAGGGGCTGGAGCCGAGCAGCCCGAGAAGTTAGAAGAAGAAGGAGGTGGGTTTCCCACAGCCCAGGAGGGAGGGCATAGTTTCGGTCCAGTACCTCTGATTGTAGACTTCCAACCTCCAGAACGATACAAGAATGAATACGCGTTGTCTGAAGCTGCCTAGTCCGTGGTCACTTGTTACAGCAGCACCGGAAGTTCATACAGGGGCCAAGTGTCTGCCAAGAGCAAAGGTGACGGTTCTCAGCCCCTTTTGTAGCTCTTGGCCATCGTGCTGGGTTCTGATGGATAAGACACACCTGCAAGCATGGTGCCAACTTCTGGAAAGTGTGGCTTAAAGACGGGGTCTGACTTCTCTGTTCTTCTTCCTGCCAACTATGCTGACATGTTCTCTGGATGCCAGCAGCCGTCTGGGACCATGAGACGAATTTGGGAATGAAGTCTGCACACGGTGGGTCAGCAAGACGAGATAAGCCTGGCAGCAAACCTCCAGGGCTCAGGTAGGAGGAACAAATCCTCCTTCTAACAACACACCTTCTTACCCATCTCCTCCAAAGGGCCCTGTGGATCGATGCATGCCTCTGTTTCTTGCCCTCTAAAACTTTTAGCATAGCAGTATCATAAATTGATAAATAGGAAGAAAATCTGATTAGATTAATTTACAAAAAGGTGTGGTTGACTAAGAAGTTTCTCAAGGTTTACATTTGAAGAATAAGCACGTTTTAAATCAAATGCCCCTCCCAGACTGTACATTTCACATTTAGGATAAAATAGAAGGAGAAAAGAGCCAGGCTTCACCCAGGTGGACCCTCTCCATCTTTGTAGTTTCCACAGTGGTTGAAAGTTTGGAGCTGCAGATCAATATTTCTTTTTCTTTTTTTTTTTTTTTGATGTTTGTAATTGCTATTTATTTTCATGTTCCCTCTTATTTTCTTTTCTCTAACTCATAGAAGACAGGAGTTTTCTATTTAGGTCTATGTGGAAACATCCTAATGTTGGTCTCAGCACAATATTTTATGGAAGCAAATGCAGTGATTTGACTGTCCTTCACTTGAGCATCTTAAAAACATAACAATAGTAAGATTCATAAAGTCTAAGATCACTGAATTGTATTTTTCCTTCTGTTTATGGAACAAAGCTTTCAATTGATTTTATGAGTTAGTTTCCAAATACTCTCTCTTTGTGAAGCAGTGGGGATGGGGTTACAATGCTGGTGTCCGGCCAGTGACCCAACACATGTCCTTCTAGCCTACAGTGAAAGAAGATGAAAGCTGGCCCTTGGATGCTGGTGTGATGGAAAGGCTTTGAGAAATGCATCGACAATAAAAGTAACATTTAATTATGTACAGCTTATCACGGTATGTTGACTAAAGCTCTTGAGATGTTTGTGAAAACAGATTCTTGCAGTCTGGTTTTGTACCTTCCTGTCTTTAACTAGGCCAGGAAAAGACATATCTTTTTCCCTTTTCTCAGCATCTTGGCAATGTCAGTTCCCATTCCAGCCAAAGTCTAGAAGTGCAGAGAGCGGTGATTGAGAATAGCTATTTGAAAAACCAGTATGTTTAATACTGCACAGTGGGCTGGCTTGAGCTTGGGAATGAATGTCCACCTCCAATCTTTGCATCAGAGCGGTTTCAGCAGGTTTCATCGGCTGCCTTGCTGAAGGACGACTACTGTTGTCCCTCAAAAGGTCATGTAGCCCCCAGGGGAGGGCATTTCCACGTCAATGGAACCCTACAGCCAACTCAATAAGACCTTTCAGAAACAGGTTGAAGAGGATCAGTGTTTCCTAATCAGATTTGATATTTGAGTTTTCAATGGATTGAAGTTATTTAGATGTTTAAAATGAATACTATTCTTCTGAGATTCTGTATCTTTGAAAGAAATTTTAAATGAATCTTTAAAGATTGCACAGGGTTATTGTTGGGAGTATGTCCTGTGAACTGTTCATACGAACACATGGACTGGAGTCCAGAGATGCCGGGAAGCTGGATGTTTTTAATGGGAGGATTAGGTTTTCAAAAGTCGAGTGTTGAACAAGGGCCTTCTCATTGTACATGTAAAAAAGGCTAAGTAAGAAATATTCAATTTTTTTTGAGTTTTATTTAATTTATTTTTTTATACAGCAGATTCTTATTAGTTTTCCATTTTATACATATTAGTGTATATGAAACCTCATAGCGCTTGGTGTGTGTGTGGGTACCCGGTTGATGAAGAATCTGGTACCCATCCAGATCTGCTCCAGATCAGGCCCTGCAGTGGACGAGGCTGTAAGCTGCCCCCTGAGGGTCTCCGGGTGACTCATCACTGGTCATCCTGTCCTGCAGCCTCAAGCCAGCCTGTCTGTCCCCTTGGCCTGCGTGCATTGCTTCGTTGGGATGAGCCATCTTGTGAGAGCCATCTGGAAGTTTCTGAGTCAGAGACTGAGAGAGCTCATTGCTGTTGGAAATGTAATTGACAGGTAGGTGGAGATCTAATCAGTGTCCTCAGCGGTAGAGGCTATATCATCCTTCAGGGATCTGGGGGGACAGAGGATTTACACAGAGACTTAAAGAATTATTTATGTTACCGGATGATTCATTACTGTGTACAGTCACTGACAGAAAATGACAGTAGCCTGTTTTAGAATGTCTTCTGCATTGAAGCCTTTGACAGTGGGCCCAAGAGCATGACAGAAAATTCCCTGGCATTGCGTCACACCTCTGAGACTCCTGCAGTGTGGCTTTGTGTCATTTCAAAGGACACTCAGTTTCCAATAATAAATGTAATTTCTAACTTGAGGTATATTCAGCACGTGTGTTTACTTTGCAAGGGTTCTGAGACTTCCTTTTTCATTTTAAATAGAGAAAAAAACATCCAGGCATGCCAATTCTAGCTGCAAAATAACAATTGTGCTCTTGGCAAATAAATCGGGGTAAATAATAGTTTGTGTTACCTGAGATGCGAATGCATGACTTCAAAACACAGAAAATACTCAATTTTCTGTGTGTGTGAATGAATGAATGAATGAATGAATGAACTATTCTCACTTAAGTGGGACATAGAAGTACAAATGTGAGAATTTAAAGGAAAGGAATACATGCCTGTTGAGAAAAGCAGCAAGTGCTCCTGGAGCTGGATCTTGGCAGGTGAGCAGGACCTCCTCAGTGATGGAGCTCAAGTCCTGTATTGCTAATTCTTCTGCTCTGAGAATGATGAGGGGGCTGTAAACCCACAGAAATGACAAAAGAGGAGACAAATGCAACTTTGTTCCATCAATGGAATGGATGTCAGCCAACGCAGGGCTTTCTGGTTGGCATGAGGCTGCAGTGAGTTCCCTCGTCCAACACCTCAACGGTCATCTCTCCGTGGATCCTACACCCCACACCCAGCATTCAGGATTTTATGACCTCCAACTGGTTACACTTTACAGGAGACCAGAGTGTGACCAACACACTTAAAGTGTGTTTCAGGAAGAGAGGAAACAGGGAAGAGGGTCCAGAGTGAGATGAATGTCCGAAAGTGTTCCACGGAATGGAAAAGAAAGCCACACACAGGACCTGGGTTTCTCAAGTATCTCAACCACTGGGGTCCTGCTGAGAGGACATGACAGATGAAGAGTCCTGGAATCTGATCGCTCCTTCCTCTCCAGGGGGATAAGGAAAGAGTCGAGGAGAAGGACGTTCCCTTTCCCTACCATAGGGGGTTGATAGGTGATTGGATTTCCAACCATGTTCATACTTCGCTTCTCTGTCACCTGGCTCAGAGCTGCCCTGTCCTAGACCTTTTGGGGTCACACAAGATGGAAAGTGGAGTGGCTGTCTTGCCTCTCACACTGTTCCGTACCTCAAGGATCAGTGACAAGATAAAGGTAACGTTGACCCAGACCAGCATTTACTGTTAACTTTTACTGTTAATTATTCCCTATTATTGAAAATACCATTCTCCACAGTGGTTAAAACAGAGGGGATCCAAATAATATCCTTATCTTGGCGTGCATACGATATGCTTCAGGTTATTCTGTTAAGAAGGGGGTGCCCGATGCCCCTTCCTCAACGGGCAGGACACAGCTGCACCTGGCTTTTGTCCTGGACAGGACCGAGTCCTCCTTCCCCAATTTTAGGGGACCCGGTGGAGGTCTCTAACATGTTAATTAGAAGAAATGAGCAAAGAAAACAAGTCCTCTTTTCTGCCTATTAAATTCCCAACTTATAAGATGTCTGAACTACCCAGTTTTCTTCCCTGTGTCTTTATCACGGACCTACATTTCCACGAGGTCCATCTGACAGGAATTAATGGTGAAGATTTTCTTGTGGATGTGGACCATACAAGGGAACAAAAACACAGGACTCAGCATGGTATTAACGAGAGAAATTCTAGTGGTTGATGAAGTCACAGAAAATGCCTGTCTAGGGGAGGTTAGGCCTCATTTACACAGGCCTACAGCTGTCCGCATGTGCTTATTTGGAGGTTGCTAAAGTCACATTCAAATCCCATGTTCCACCGTAACTACACCACATGCCATGTAATGTAATGAAACATAATAATGACAGCAGTGCCATTAACTGAAAAATCTTACTATATGCCTGGTGACCTCGGTTTTATATAAATTATTTTATAAAATCCTCAAAATAAATCTATTAGCTCAAGTTGTTACTTTATATGTATCAATTTATTTAAATACATCTGAGAGGTGGTGTAACTTGCCCGAGGTCACACTGCTGGTACAGAGGTCTGGGTGAATCCCTGGTCCCAGGGCTGCACAAATCTTAAACTTCCCAATGACACCACTCCTGCTTATTAATCAAGAAATAAAGAATGAAATTTTGTCATTTGCTGCAACATGGATGGACTTGGAGGGCATTATGCTTAGTGAAATAAGCCGGACAGAGAAAGACAAACACTGTATGATATCACTTATATGTGGAATCAGAAAAATCAAACACTCTAGTGAATATAACAGAAAAGAAGCAGACTCACAGATGTAGAGAATAAACTAATGGGCACCAGTGGGGAGAGGGAAGAGGGGAGGGGCATGATAAGGGTAGAAGTTAAGAGATACAAACTGCTACGTATAAAATAAATAAGCTACAAGGATATATTGTATGGCAAGGAAATATAAACAATATTTTATACTAACTGTAAATGGAGGACAATCTTTAAAAATTGTGAATCACTATATTGTACACCTAAAACATATAATATTGTAAATCAGCTATACCTCAATTTAAAAAAGAAGAAAAGGAATTAAAGAAAGAGAAAAAAAAACGTTTGGGACTCTTAACTGTTTATCTGGCATGAAAAATTTATTCTTAGCATAAACAACATAAACATTGCCAAGGAGGATCTTTTGGGAAATAATTATGCAAAATAAGTGATGTCATTGCAAGGGATTTAGATGTCTGATGAAACTTATTTCTAGAGATCTGGCTCCTGAGAATTGGTGAGTCATGTCACTATGTTCTGATTTGGCATCAGTTTTGAGGTCACATAGGAAGTTGCAAAGTTAATAAGCTTAGATAAAAAAATCAAACCATATTTTTTTGTAGCCTCTTGAGTGAGTGGAAGCCTGGAGGGTCTCACGTCAGACTGGCTGGAGAGCGGGATCAACGGTGGGAAGGCACCATTCACAGAAGGGATGCAGAGGTGAAAAGTCAAGGAGGCAAGGTTATCCAGGGCTTATTTTATAGAGAGTGTTTCCAAAGCGCTGCGATGGGTAAGGTGTACGTGGTTAAATGCTATTGAATCATACACTTCCCTTTTCGCTGTTTGCTAAGAACTTCAAGGACACAAGTGCACTCGCCCCTGCAGAATTTAAAGGCTGACTTGTCCCCAGTGGAACCAGGCCCCTCTGCTGTGTCCCTAAGGGTGGGAGTTAACTTCCACTGACAGACATCCTCTGTCCTCTCCTCCCACAGGGAGTGGCCTGGCAGGGAGAGAGGCTGCCTTCCCAGCATCCTGGCGGATACCCACCCAAAGATTTGGAGTCTGTCTTTGTGAGCTGGTGGATGGAGTGAATTCGCAGCTGTGTTCCCGGAATCTTCAAACTCCGTGGGTGTAGCTCCTCGAAGCGGCAGGATGAAGTGAGTCCTGGAGGTCTGCCTGTTGTTGGTCCTCAGAGGACGCCCATCAGCACCCTTTCAGGGAGTCCCCCAGAGATGCTTTCCATTCCAGCATGGGGCCAAAGGTGATGTTTTCATCCCAAATAAGGACACTGCTGCATCGCTTTGCGTTCACTTGGCCGAGGGACCGTCCGCCGCCAGCTCCTTTCCTCCTCTGCACTTGGCCGCCTGTACTCCTGTTGTTCCTTTTCAGTTCCCTCCCCTGGTTCCAGCTCCTCCCACCCACTGACTGCTGGGTCCCCCAGTTTTTGGTCTTCCGTCCTCTCTATGCGGGAGCTGAGAGCAATGCCCTCTGAAGCCTGGCATCTTGCAAAGCAGCATCTGCAGTGCCGGCCTCTTTTCTGAGCTCCAGCTCGCACGCCCCAGGGCCTGCGCCCCTCCCGGGGGACGTCTAACCCACACGTTCATCAACAAGCGCCCCGTCTCTATCTATTTCTTGATCAGATTATCACTAGCCCATCTATCTCCCACGGTGAAGGTCTTGACCTTCTTCTGTTGTCAGACCCTGCCCGCCATATCCGTCACCACACACGGCTTCCACTCCGCCAGGGCTCTGCATCCCAGCCTCCTGGGCACGTCTGCTCGTCTTCAGGAAGCCTTCACAGCCTCCTGCCTGGACTGAGTCAGGGCCTGGACCTTCTCCCCGTGTCCCCCGGAGTTCTCCCCGACCAGTCAGTGCTCACACGGTAGCCTGGACGACCTGTCTAAAATGCAGAACTGCTCAAGTGACCGCTCTGGTTAAAAGCCACTGGCGACTCTCACACTTGGCTGGAGGACATTCTGAGGAGGGGAATTTGGCCAATGTTTCGAAGGTAAAAATTCACCCACCCTTTGATGCAGTGTCCTGAGGCCATCCTGTCACACATGCGCAAAGGCACACAAATAAGGATAATCACTGGGGGCGGTACATCAGCACAGGCCTGGGAACGCCCCAAATGCCCACTAGCAGGGACACCGGCGAAACGAAGAATTCACCCAAACAGTGAGGTGTGCACAATCATCGCAGGGGATGAGGCAGCTCCTCTGAGCTGGTTCAGGAAGGTCTCAGGGTTACGCCCCGGCAGACCCGCCCAGAGCCCCTCGGGCCCTGCCCTCCAGTTCTGCACTCCCTGTCACCAGCTCTGACGGTGTCCCCCCCCCCCCCCCCCCGCCAGCACCTGCTACTCCTGCTGAGGGGGGGCCTCCAGACCACTAGGCAGATCCACCTGCGGGCACAGAGCTGGGGGTGCAGGAGAGGACGTCCCCCAGGCTGGCCCCGGGCCGCCGACAGAAAGGTGGGGAGAACCAAGCTCCTGGACCCAAGTTCAGGACAAACTTGGAGGTATCACTTACGTCCTGGGGTCCCTGCAGAATCAGAATTGGGCAGGGTCAGCTTCGTGGGCTGCCACCTGTGTGGTCAGACAGGGCCCCTCAATCGGAGGCCTCATACTTGGTTTAAAGCTCGGCTGTCCCTATCTCGATGATTTTTCCTTTTTATTTTGCACCGGGCTTTGCAATTTGTGTAGCCAAGCCTGGCTCTGAGAACGTTGCATGACAATGCGCCCTGGCTGGCCGTTGCCCATCCTGGACCGGGACCCCCTCCCTACTGTTTCTGTAGGGTGCGCTCACACATCACGACTTGATAAGGTCCGCTTCTGGGCAACCTGACCAACCCTGGAGCGCTTATGTGTCCTTGTGTGCTGTGCAAACGTGTGATTGTGTGTGCTTGTTATATCACCTCTGGGACACACACAAGACACAGGGAGCAGGAAGAGAAGAGGGTGACGGACAGGGGGCTTAGGAGGCGGAGGTGGGCATGAAGAGAGAAGCTTACTTTTCACTAAAATGTGGTTTGGGATTTGTTTTTAATTTTGTACTGTATGCATTTGTTATGCATTTGCAAAAAAAACTGCAGACAATTAAAACAGACAAGCAAAACCCAGAACCCCGATGTTGACATAACTGAGGCTAAGCTCCTTGGAATACAAGTCCTTTGATGTCTGGACGGACAGACTTCTGCAGCCCCAACTGCCCTCACCCCTTCCTGTTCACCTGTGTTCCAGGAACACAGGCCTATTTCCTTTGCTTAGATGTGTCATGTGCATCTGTGTCTTTTCTCTTTGCTCATGTAATTCCTCCTCTTGGAAGGCTCTCTTCTCATTAGTTCACCTGGAGTCCTGAGCATTCTTTAAGGACTGTTTCCAGTTGTGATGTCTTTGGAGCCATCCTGACCTAACCCGCAAAAGACTGGTGTTTCTCCCTTGTCTAATTCTTAGCCATTTTCCTACATAACTCTTTTACAACAGGTTTTTAGTAATATATTTAAAAATGTAAATTAAAAACATTGAAATTCTCAATTTCTAATACAGCATATCATGCACATAGTAGATGTTCATAACCAGTCAATGAATCCAATTTTAGGTTTTTATCTTCAGGGAATTGAATATATGCACTAGAAGTGGGGAATCTCTAGACCTATATGGTAGATGCAGACATTGCTGCTTTGTGGGACTTGCAATAGGAAAGTTATACCCAGTACACAGAACACAGCATGGAGGACTCGATCTGGCCATTCCCACAGCATGAAGGTCAGCTGCTGTAGGCATTACCTGTGTAGAGAAGGCTGTGAACATTTCATAAAAGATGTTGAAGATCTGAAATATCACTGATGGGCTTCACCTGCTTACTTTGTGTATTATCATTTTATGTTATTGTATTTTCTTTTATAAAAATAACACACTGTCTCTGCAAAGACCTGACTATGTCCAGAGATTTACTTTGATTTGGGGAAAATTAGTTCAGAATAAATACATGTTAACTTGAATAGCTTTCAGTCAATGTTGACTATTAAAATTATTTTCAAAATATGGTCAGAGTTACCTAGAAAAATATGCACAGCACAACAACCAAGAAGAGATATTCCCAAACCTCTGGAATAAAGAGACAACAAAGTTTACCTCTGAATGGTGGGGAGGCGATTATTTATTCATTTTTTATTCTTTCTCCTATTTCCTCCATTTTCTATAGTACCAACTGTGTAATGGAAAAACAATTTAAAACCAAATAATTGAGACATTGTTCAAGGGTTTGCATGCATTTGCCCTAATCTTTTAAAGAAGGATGATTTAACAGGTCTTGTATACCAAGGTGTCTTGTAGTATTTAGTCAATTATACTGGCAGTTTATCTAAGGAATTCATACCCAGCACATCTGATTGGTTTGTGTCATTTGACTGGCAATTCAGATCAAAATCCTTCACGGTTTTGCCCAATGTCCATATGGGATGAGGAGGCGGTGTGGACAGAGGCCAGTAAGGCCCTGCGGTCTGTGAAGCTCCTGGGTGGAGTGGCCACTGTCCACCATTCTCCCTCCTCCGGATTAGAAATATGAGTCCACCTCTACCGGTGTGTTTGTAACAATGCCCATGAAGAGGGAGGGGTTCGTTCCCTTACCCACTGACCCAGCTTGGCCATGGGACTTGCTTTTGTCACAGAATGTGAGCAGAAGTGACAGTGGCAAGTTCAGGCCAGGCTCAGGGGGATGGCGTGTCCCTACTCACTCTCTCATGTGTAGGGAACCCTCTGGCAGGTGTGGGTCCCAGGAGACTGGGGATGTGAGTGGAGCAGATCCAAACCCAAGCTCCTTCCTGGTGCCAAAGTCAGCTGGCTCCGAGTGAGCCCACCTGAGACCCCAAGAAGGATCTGTGCTGTGGCTGTAAAGTCACTGGGGTTTCGAGGTTGACAAGCAGTCCCTTTCTCCTATGCCCCACTCAGCTAAAAATAATAATTATTTAACCAGTCCTATTCTTCTTAAAAGGCACTTTCAGGACCATCTCTGTCATTCAAGGAGATCCCTTGGCTCTCCTGGCCAACTCCAAAGAGTTCATCAAATAAATCTTTCAAACATGCTATTTTCTGCATCCCTTTACATCTCTGGAGATAGTTTGACATTTCTTATCGATAAGATATCAAGGCAAGAATCTGGCTGGCTCAGTTGTACTCATTTCTGGAGAATGTACAGTCCATAAGTACTGCCCAGATAAGGGCACCCGGCCCTCACCATGCGTTCAGCACCAGGTTCTTTCCTGGAGCTCTTGTTTCCCTCAAGGGAAAATATCATGCAATAATAGGCATGATGATAAATGTGTCTACCATGTTTAATGAGTACATTTTAGAAGGAAAATTTTACTAGCATCATTTTTCTCTGCAGAGTATCTAGTAACAGCTCAAAACACATTTTACGTAACTGATGAGAACATATTTATCATAGGGTTATGAGTTACAATCCTATCTTGGTGTAATGATTTTTTTGGAGTAAACTTAAATGGGGTATTAGAAGACAACAATGCGGTTTCTTTGACAGGCCTTACAAAATTCATGTTTTCCCAAGGAAATCATGGCTGTTTTAGAGTCCAGTTTTCCTAAACAGTCCTCTGGTGCAGGAAATATGAGAACACAGGCAGACATTGCCTGTTAAGTGGCAGTGTTGGCTCAAACACCAAAAGTGACATTGCACTTATATAATGCAATTAAAATGAAAGCTCTTTGAATTAAGAAATAGACATCACAGTCTCCATTAGTTCTATGAATTGTGCTAATGTTAATTACCTCTCATAATTTCTGTGTCAGTGATATATGGTCAATATCATCTCGCCTGTCCACTGGTTGAATCTGTTGGTCAACACGGAAATGAGGTGGATTCATGCTGTTACTAGGAGAAAAGTTAGCTAATTGTGGAACAACAGCTGCTTTTAACCTGAACACACTGAGTAGAAAGCTAGGGGTAGTGCTGATAAGGCTGAAGAAAACATTGGCGTTCTCTCTTTCTCTTACTTCCTGTTGCATTTTATTGTAAAATTCTGGATAAGTGCACAGACTTGGGCTTAAAATCTGTGAAATATAGTACTGCAACTCAACGCCCAGAGAAATTTGGAACTAGAAGAGAAACAGGAGGTCACCTGCCACTGATTTCATTTTAATAATGAGGCATCAAGCACCGGAGCTTGAGTGACTTACATAATTATCCGGTGACATGCCTGGTTGTCCTCATCCTGCCGATTTCTCCCCACATGTGGCCCTGCATCCACACATCTATGGACGTTTGACGTGTAGGTTAGCCTAAGCCAACTAGAGCCTTGATAACTAGGTGTCGGAGAGAATGCTAGAAGGTGATTTGCTTGTAGGAGTGAGCTGGGAGGGCGTTGCTATGGCTAAAGGAAAGATTAACCTACTAGCGGAAAGCTTCATTCAACCAGTGAATACAATTCACTCGACTGATTATAGAATTCATGTTTCCCCAAGGAAACCATGGCCACATTCTAGATGGAGCTGCTGGATCATGGCGAGTGTGGTGATGCGAATGTCTGCAAACCCCATCTTCCCTGCTCACGTAGCAGCTCCCATAACAACACCACGTTTGCCTTCTCTTGCGGGAATTTGGCAACAAGCGGTGTAAAAGCCCCTAAAGAATGGAGAAGGCTTTAAAAAGGAATTTGTATATCTAAGAGTGAATACACAGATAAGCATTTTAGATAAATACTATCTCAAAGAGGTGGTAAATTCCAAGACCATCACAACAGTGATGTCTCCACTGGCCCCCGATCAGATGATGACAATCACCATCACCATCATCATCCTCGCTAATGTTTATCATGGGATCACTCTTCGTCCAGAATTTAGTATTAGATGTACTATCTCATCAGTCCTCAGAATGACCCAACGAGCTAAATACTACAATTACGGCTATTTTACAGATGAGAGGGTAAAGACTTAGAGAGGTTAATATTTCACCCAAGAATGTCAACCTGAACACAAAAGCAGGTCTCCTCCTCACTGGGCTAATCCTCACCAGGTGCCAATGGGGTAGACAGGTTGGTGCATATTTAAGATGGTAAATGTCCTCACATACTGTATTCATAATATCCCCATCAGTATATTAAACGCTTGCAGGCTTAACTCTATGCATACTGGGTTGCCATAGTTTCAGGGATATTTGTACTCTGTTTAAAGCTAAGAACATATTTGTGGACTCCTAAAATTCTCTTACAAATTAAGCACACAGACTTGCTCTTTTGCAATGTACTCAGTGCATTTTACTGTTGGTGAGTAAGCGTCTTGAACAGATTTCTCGTCACATGCCAATGGTTATGAGCCTATTTATAATCAGGCTAAAACAGATGTTTAAATGTGCAGTATACTAATTTACGGCAATATGTATTATATAATGACCTCGAGAGCATTATGCTGAGTGAAATAAGTCAGACAGAGAAAGACAAATCCTGTAGGATCTCACTTATATGTGGAAACTTAAAAAAATAGAATAAGAGATCAGAGTATTTGTGGTCACAGAGGCAGGGGGTGAGGGGTGGGAGATTGGATGAAGGTGGTCAAAAGGCACAAGCTTCCCTTTATAATATAAATGAGTACGGGGGATTTAATGTATAGCATGATGTCTATGTCAACACTACTGTCTGGTATATTTGAAAGTTGTTAAAGAGAGTAGATTCTAAAAGCTCTCATTACAAGGGAAGAAATTTTTTTGTATTTCTGTGAGGTGATGGATACTAACTAACCCTGTGGTGGTAATCATTGCCCAGTACATGTAAGTCAACTCATTCTGTTACCGAAAGTGGGGTCTGGTTGCTCGCCACTCAAAAGCCAATAAAAAGGCAAGGTTGGTGGAAAGAAAAATTTGCCTTATTTCAGATGCTGGCAACCGGGGGTGTGGGGGGAGGGTGGACCCCTGTCCAAGGGCCCACTCCCCACCCCCCACTGACAATCAGGGGGCAAGAGCTTTTATAGACGGAGGGAGGGGGCTACATGCAGACAGAGCGCAGCCAGCTCTGACGGTCATCTTGAAGTTGGTCATGGAGGTCTGATCAGCGTCATCTTGATTGTTTTCAGCACAGTTAGTCTCCAATTCCAGGGTCGGTTCGTTCCCATTTCCTTGAGGTCAGTTCTTGGAATTGTGGCAGCTTATGTCATGGTTATGGCCTGGTCATCGTGTAGTTAACTTCTTCCACCTGGTGGGGATTTCGGTATCTGCAAGACGCCTCAGAGGACGTGGCTCTGACTATGATCTATAGCCCTTGAGGAGGAACTAAAGGTCCTTGACTTTGCTTAATGACTAAACTACTGTGATTTGGTCTCATTCGACTGTTTACCTTTGTCTTCGCATTTTCTCACTTCTCTGATTAAACTTATTCTTTGGCTAAAGTTTTTCCACAGACAAAAGGCAGGGGCAGGATGTCGGGGGAGGGACCACAGGGTCCTGCTCCTTTTCAATTATGCTGTGTACCTTAAACTTATACAGAGAAGTATGTCAATTATATCTCAATAAAACTAAAAAGGAAAAATAATTTTAAACTTGAAATGTGCATGAGTATCTAATGAGGATTGATTATAACAAAAAGAAATAATAACATAAGCTATAACATTAAAAACATACCTACAGAAAATGAACTGCATTAAAAAATGTGCAGAAACACTATGGAACATTGCATCTGACGAAATTCTAATATTACACATTTATGCATACTTTACTGTGTTGTTTCATAGAAAAGGATTTGTTTAAAACTATAGAAAATGTGGTTGCTTTTACAAATGCTGCTTGGTATTTTCAATCATTAATCTGCCATCAGCTCAACAAATCACTTTTACTTAATGCATGTGCCACCAATGTTAACAAAAATAAATTTAACCATCAAAATTAAAAATATTCTATCCACATAGCACAGGGAGATCAGCTCGGTGCTTTGTGACCACCTAGAGGGGTGGGATGGGGAGGGTGGGAGGGAGGGAGATGCAAGAGGGAAAAGATATGGGAACATATTGTATGTGTATAACTGATTCACTTTGTTATAAAGCAGAAGCTAACACACCATTGTAAGGCAATTATACTTCAATAAAGATGTTTTAAAAAAAAATATTCTATCCAAATTCTGCACAAAGAAGTAGTTTTCTTTTTTTTTTAACTGATCTTTTTCTTACTTATTTGGCATGTATAAAGCAATAACAGAACCTGCACTGCTATTGAAAATGTTAAATTTTACCATAAAGTAAGAAAGTAGTTTAGGTAGACAAGTGTTAAGAATTTTTTGAGGTTTTTCTATGTAGAAAAATACATTTATATACTTAGCATATAAGTAATTTCTATAATTTAAAAATAATAATTAAAAATAATTATATCTTTCCCTAAAGAGCTTAATAGTTATCAAAGACTTTTGCCTATGTTTTGTCATTTTAAGCCAACCAGACTCTTGGATGAATATTTATTAAAAATTTACTTTATTGAAGTATATTCGATTTACAATGTTGTGTTAGTTTCTGCTATATAGCAGAGTGATTCAATTATACATATGTGTATACTCATTCATATTCTATTCCGTTATGGTTTATCACAGGATATTGTACATAGCTCCCTGTGCTGTGCAGCAGGACCTTGTTGTTTATCCATTCTCTACACAATAGTTTGCATCTGCTGACCCCAAACTCCCACTCCACCCCATCCCTCCCCCACCACCTCCCCCTTGGCAACCACAAGTCTGTTCTCTATGTGAGTCTGTTTCTGTTTTGTAGATAGGTTCATTTGTGTCATATTTTAGATTCCACATATAAGTGATATCACATGATATTTGTCTTTCTCTGTCTGACTAATTTCACTTAGTATGATAATCTCTAGGTCCATCTATGTTGCTGCAAATGGCATTATTTCATTCTTTTTTATGGCTGAGTAGTGTATTCCATCGTATATATGTACCACATCTTCTTTATCCATTCATCTGTCAACGGACATTTAGGTTGCTTCCATATCTTGGCTGTTGTGAATAGTGCTGCTATGAACATAGGGGTGCATGTATCTTTTTGAATTATAGTTTTGTCCATTGAATTATAGTGTATGCTCAGGAGTGGGATTGCTGGATCATATGGCAACTCTATATTTAGTTTTTTGAGGAATCTCCATACTGTTTTCCATAGTGGCTGCACCAGTTTACATTCCCACTAACAATGTAGGAGAGTTCCCTTTTCTTGGATGAATATTAAATCATTCATTCATCTATGGTTCTGTAAGAATATATTAAATCATCACCACATGGCAGGCACCTGGGGGGATGCTGACCTCCCCTGGAGAAGAAGCATGACTTCTACCCTCAAGAAACTTACAGACCAGTGTAGTGGGTGATTCGGAAGGATAAATCAGGGTGAAAGGGTGACTACAAGGTGACGTGGGATCATGAGAAAGTGGTTCTAACACAGTCCAAGTGGTCTGGAGAGGCTTGTAGGAAAGAAGTCTCATGTAACCTGCGAGCCAGGTCAACCAGGCATGGGTTCAGGTGACTGGAGGGACAAGAATATGGATGGAGAGCTTTCCAGGCAGAGAGACAAGATGTCCAGATGACCGCAGGGTACTTCAGGACTTGACTTTGAACTGTTGGAATGAATAAGAGGTGGCCTAGGGTCACTGCCTTCAAGGCCCACTTTTCAAGAGAGAGCAAAAAAAGACAAGCGCTCCATGACTTTTTCCATTAATATTTTACCAAATTTAACCTGATAGAAGATTAAAGTTCAATGTTTGATGATTTAGTGAATTATTGCCATTTAATTAATTAATATTATTCAAATGTATAAATAAATGTGTTAGTAGAATACCTATATGTTCTTAAACATCAATAGGGAAAATATTTCTACAGGTAACTCCATTCTCTGACCATACTCTTATACTCTCAGTCCAGTGATGCACTGGTAAATGTTTGTCAACCAGCTTTCAAGAGAAACAGACACAAACAAACACGCTGATTTCCATGACGTAGCCGCTCCCAGTGTGGAGAACTACAGTCTGCCAGTTTGGCACTAACTGGTTCATGATATTCTGAAAATTTTACAGCTGGCTTTCACACAGTGGAACTAGCCAATTCTAGCATGTTATTCAGTTTCTGCTATTTTTTAGACTTTAGTGAGTTATAATTACATGTAATAAATTTCACATATCTAAACTGTAAGATCTGATCATCTGTGACATTTGTACAGCCATGAAGCCATCATCACACGCACACAATATCCCTGACATATCCTTCTCCCCAGACTCCTCCTCCTGCCTCTTTGTAAACCCAACCTTCTCTACCCCTCCATCCACTTTCCCCTCCCAAGGCCACTGTTGACCTTCGTTCTGTCACTATTGATTAGTTTGCACTTCTAGAGTTTATGTAAATAGATTATGAACTTTTTTGTTTGGATTTTTTTCACTCAGCATGACTATACTGAGATTCATCCATGTTGTTGCATGTATTATTGATTCATTTATTTTTATGAATGAGTAGAATTCCACTAAATGGATATACCACCTCTTTACTTAACCACTCATCTGTTGATAGACTTTGGGTTGTTTTCTGTTTGGGGCTATTACCCAGAGCTGTTATGATCATTCTTGTTCAAGCCAAGTGGAAATTTGCTTTCATTTATCTTGAGTAAATACCCAGGCATGAAATGGTCAGATAGTGTGACAGGTGTATGTTTAACATTTGAAGAAATGGACAAACTGTATTCCAAACTGTTTTCCAAAGTTGGACTTTAACTTCCCAACAGTAGTGTATGAAATTTCCAGTTCATTTCTTCCACACCTTGCCAATACTCGGTAGGGTCAAGCTTTTTAACTATTCTGATAGGTACATAGTAGAATCTTATTGAGATTTTAATTTCCATTGACCTGGTGACTGACAGAGCTGGGCATCTTTTCAACCATACTTAGGGGGAACTATTCAGTCTTTTATCATTAAGTATGTGGTTAGCTATAGATTTTTATAGATGCCATTTATCAGGTTGAGGAAGTGTCCTTATATTCTTATTTCCCTCTTGTATTTCTATTTTCTTTCTGCCTGATAGACTTCCTTTAACATTTTGTATATTGCAGGTCCATTGGTGATTAATTCTTCCCAATTTTGTATGCCTGAAAAAGTTTTTGTTTTACTTCTGTTTCTGAAAGATATTTTGTCTGGGTATAGAAGTCTAGGCTGATATATATAATATAAATTAAATATATATATTTAATTTCAGTACTTTAAATATTGGACTCCATTTTCTTCTCAATTACATTGATTGTTTCTTATGAGAAATCTCCTGTCATTATTAGTTTTGTTCCTCGGTATGTAATGCGTTGTTTTTCTTTGGCTCTATTTACATTTTTCTCTCTATCACTGATTTAGACAATTTGACTACTATGTGCCTTGGTATAGATTTTTTGTCATTTTACTTATGATTAGGGTTCATTGGGCTTCATCAATATGTGGCTTCTTACTCAACAATTATAACTGTTTTGCTCTCTTCCTTCGGGGACTCCAGTTGCAAGTATGTGAGTCACTTCAGGTGCCTTATAATCCACTGTGCTCTGCTAATTTTTCTAAATCCTCTGTTCTCTGTGTGTTTTCTTATAGGTAGTAGCTTTGCTAGGACTTCAAGTTCACTAATCTCTTGTTTTTTCCCCCCAAATAAGCACACATGTATTTTCATCTCACACATAGTTTTCATGTCTAAAAGTTCTATTTGGATGCATTTTATACCTTCAACGTATCTACTTAACTTTTTGAACATGTGGAATACAGTTATAAAAACAGTTTTACTGCCATTTTCTGCTATTTTCTAACATCTGCATCAGTCCTGGGGCAGTTTTACTGCGTCGAATTTTCTTCTTATCGTAGGTTCTATTTTTTTTTCATTATTGCATATACAGTACTCTTTGATTATATACCAGATGTGAATTTTACTTTGTGGCATGCTGGATATCCCTATATATATTCTTATATTCTATTCTAGTTTGGGATTCAGTTAAGTTGCTTGAGGACAGTTTAATCTTCTCAGGCCCTGCTTTTAAGATTCATGAGGTGGGATGACAGCAGCACTTAGTTTAAGGCTACTTAAGGCCAGAGCTTTCTGATCATTGTACTCAATACACCATGAAACGCAGATAAAACTATAATGACATATCACCTCATGCTCATAGTATACATATGCATATATATGTATATATATGTATGTATATATACACACACATACATAGTCACTATAGAGTGACTATTATAAACAAACAAATAGAAAGTAACAAGTGTTGGTGAGGATGTAGAGAAATTGTCACCCTGTGCACTCTTGGTGGGAATGTACAATGGTACAGCCACTATATAAAACCAGGATGACAATTCCCTGAAATTAAAAACAGAATTACCGTGTAATCCAGCAGTTCGACTCAGTATGGTTCTTTTAAGTCCTAGCCAGAGAGATTAGGCAAGAAAAAGAAATACAAGTCATCCAAATCCGAGAGGAAGAAGTAAAATTATCTCTGGAGATGACATGACCTTATATGTAAAAAACCCTAAAGACTCCACACACACACACACACACACACACACACAACTGTTGAAACTAATAAACAAATTCAACATAGTTGCAGGATACAAAATCAACATACAAAAATCAGTTGTGTTTTTATACACCAAATAAATTATTTGAAAAAGAAATTAAGAAAACAGTCCCACATATAATAGACTCAAAAATAAAAATAATAAAAATGAAATTGTATAGATAGGAATATGAGCATATTTTAAAGATTCCTAGAGATAGCTGTAGATGTGTGTACTAGGTATTAGGAGAAATACAAAGAAAACATTGAAATTTGAGTTAAATTGTATTATTGTCATATGATGCTCTTATACCATTGGCTTGCTTTGGGTGTTGGAGAGTCCAAAACTTATTTTGTTTTACCCAATTTTACTTAGGTTTTGGATCACCAGCTTTACTTTTGAATTGACAATTTCAGTTTAAAATATGTACATTACTGTACTTCTAGATTCTTTTCACCATGCTAGGTGCTTTATCAAATTAATAGAAATTTAAGTTAAATCAATTAATTAAGAACTTCTTATGTGGACTTTTTTTACTGCTCTTCTGAATGGGGAAAATAAAATATTTTATACAAATTTACAAGCAAAGAAAATTTCTATTATTTTCCATTTTTCAATAGCTTCAAAAATTGAAAGAGTGAAATTCATAGGATAAGAAACACTTTCGGGATCAAATGTTTGAATTAAAAGAGTTTCCTTTTATACTGCCTTAATAATATCAGCTCACTTTTGATTCATCCTATCCACTGAAGGGTCAAGATAGTCATTGAGGAATAAATTCATTCTCGGTGTGAGTATTGTTAGACAGCTCATTACTAACCCGTACCCAAAGAGAAATTCCATTCATCAGAGGAATCCTTTGGTTTTCTCTTCTTTCAGTCTTTAAGTTTTGTCCATGTAAGTTGTGATAGTTAATTTTTTGTGCCATCTTGACTGGGCCATGGGGAGTCCAGACATTTGGCCAAGGTTTATTCTGTGAAGGTATTTTTGGATGTGATTAACATTTGAATCTGTAGACTAAGTAAAGCAGATTGCCCTCTCTAATGTGGGTAGGCCTTAACCAATCAGCTGAAGGCCTGAATAGAATGAAAATGCTGACCCTCCCTTGAACATGAGGGTACTCTCCTCGCCTGACTGTCTTTGAAGTGGGACATCGGCTTTTTCCCCCTTTTGGACGTGACTGAAACATCAGCTCCTCCTGGGTGCCCTGAGTGGAAAAGCACCCTCAGTTCTCCTGGGGCCAGGACTCTGGACAAGGACTGGACTTAAACGATCAGCTCTCCTGGGCCTCAAGCCTGATGACCGCAGATCTGAAACTTGTCAGGTTCCATAGTGGTGTGAGTCAATTCCTTATAATCAGTCTTTCTGTATATATGTACCTCCTATTTGTTCTGTTTCTCTGGAGAGCCCTGACTAACACATAAGGTTTGCCAAATACTATTTGAAATGATCCAAAACTGAGTAGAAAATGAAGACCCTGACCCTTCTTATGAGGTCATGCAGCTTAGGACATCTTGCAAGATTTGGCCTTATCACTAACTTGCAAGGCCATTGAAAAGAAAGGAGATACTAAACTCTTTTCTGTGATTGCACTTTGCAAAAGGTTAATCTTGCTCAATACTGGGAGCCATATTTACATCTGTCGTGCTAACTGGGATATTTTATAATCGCTGGGATTCTTCTGCCCTTCCTGACTGAATTCCACAGCAACAATGCATGCACATGTGCACACACCAAGTGAGCGGCGAGCACAACGTCGGTTGGCCTGAAAATCTTTCCATTTCGTCTCTTTGCTCAGATTCCTGCTCCCTAATTACAAAAACATTGTACAAATGTCAGTCACGTGAATCTGTTTGTGGAGACCCATCGCCATGTGTGCATTCTCCAAGGACACAGCGCAGACTGATTCGGCACAAGTCCTTTCCCCTGAAAGACATTGAGCAAAACCCTGAAGAAGTGAAGCAAATTCAGGGAAAACTCTGCAGAAACACCATGTTGACACAACGCCCTTCACTGACCCTTTGTGTTGACGGCCCAGGGTGTCTGTGGTGGTCATGTCCATTTGGGGCCCTGGTGCGGCTGGGAGACCCTGGTTTCCTGTGTATCGTGTATCAGAGTTTGGCCATCTTTAGGGTTTGAGGAAAAGAAAAGCACCGGTTGTCTGTATGGAGTTACTCGACATCAATGTGCGTGATAAGATCCTTATCAAAGGAAACTAAGCGGATACTTTGTCCTTGCCGCTCTGCTGAGGGCGGGGGTTATTCTTCGGCATCAAGAACGGGGGACCTGACAGGTGGAGCGGGGGCAGCTTTTATCGGAGGTTCTGGGCGGAACAGAGACAGCTGCAGCCACCTTCTGGAGGGTTCCTTGGCAGACGCCTCGGTGTCCCGTGTGGGACCAGTGACAATGCTCCCACGGGGCCTTGGGTGGACCGGCGTCTGCCTCCCTGAGGGGGAGGACCCTCCTTACTGATGCCGGGTTCCCCCCGCTCCAGCCGAGGAAACGCCCCCAGACTGTCTTCCACTCCCTTTTCTTTCTCCCTCTCTGCATTCCCCGCTTTATCACAATCCAACTATGCACCTGCTGACTGTCCCCCAGGATCTCGCTTGAGCATTGGTTCCTCGTTAAGCAGCTTTCTGGTGCTGGCTGCGGGCTGATGTGGAGCCTGGGCTGAGAAAACGGCGTTGCCGGCGTAGTTCTGAGGCAGAAGCAGCCCTCACATGGCTTTAGATTCTTCCTGATCAGCAGTAGCAGCGGCTGAGACTTGGCTTTCAGGCCTGTAGACCGCCTCTCCACCAGGCGCAGCGAGGAATTCTGTAGGAAGTAGCCCTTTGGAGCCTGTCAGCCCCTTCAAGCCTCAGCCTCACGCCTGCAACATTCCCAGAGACCAGCCTGGTCCAGGCACAGGGTGTATATTGACTTTATACTGATTGACTTAGCAAAAGAAAAAAGATGTTAATCAATGAACTTCTGCTGGGTAATCAGAAGTCCTCCTCTGATGCACAAGGCAAGGATAGATGGGGTTCAGGATGGAGTCACCAGGGGAGGCCCCATCCCTCCCTCAGTGACGCCGAGAGTGGGCGTCTGTGCCCACACCCCTGGGGCACGTCCCCCAGGCTCGGGCCATAGCCCTGGAGATGGGGTGGGTGAGCCCCTGCTGTCCTGGACCCTCTGTTCTCCTGGAGGTCACAGGCCAGTGAGAGGGAGGCACCCCCTCCAGGAATCCGCAGATAAGCTCAGCGTAAATGGCGTCCTGAGAGATAAGAGGACAGTGGGAAGTGGCGGGTGCAGAGAGGGGTCTTGGTTGGCTGGGCCTGGAGGAGACTTCGAAGCTGAGACCTGAGCTACTTTAGCAGAAAGAACCAGCCGTCTGACAGCTGTCGGGTAAGTGTTTCGGGCAGAAGGGGTAGCAAGTTCAAGGTCCCTGAGAATAGCATTTGAGGCACAGAAAGGTGACGGGGCGAGGGAGGGGAGCCCAAAGGAGACAAGAAACGGGGAGGGGGAGGGGAGGCGACGGAAGTTGGGGAGGGAGGTCACTGGGGGCTGTCAGCAGGGCACTCCGGGTGTCACTCCTGCAGTGTCCCTCCGGTCACTCTGGGGGATGACTGCAGGGGGGGCAGGCGCAGCGGTTGAGGCTCTCTTGCCCCTGCAGGAGGCTGAGGGCTTGCGGGGCACCAGGCACTTCCCCAGCCCCCTGTGGGCTCACAGGTCCCTGGAGCGGTACTGGGGCTCCCATTTCGCTGTCATTTAGTCGGTGCAGAAGGGCTGACTCGCGGGAGCTGAGCGAGGTGTGGGGCCCCGGACTCCGCATCCCAGCGGCTGGCCGGCCTGGCCCTCGGAGCCAGCGGAGTCTGGGGCTTCTGCAGTGGGAGGGACAGACGGGGAGAGTGACGTCTCGGCCCAGGCTGGGGGTGGGCTGCTCCCAGCCTTGCAGATGTGGGATCCGGAGTTCCAGGGAGAGGTAAGATCAGGATAACTCACCGGCCTGGGCTCGAGGAGCCACGTCCTCCGTGGAGGGTGGATGAGGAAGGCTTCTGTGCACGTGGGTTTACATCCGATGGCGCGTTTGAACAGAAGTAGGACAGGTGAGTCTACAGCCAGACGGGGCTGGGCCTGGCTGGGGTGAGGCCTGAAACCCGACAGGATGACTGGATGAGTGAGCCCGGAGGCCAGGGGGCCAGCCAGGAGGAGACCTGACACCGGGAGCTGAGCGTCAGGTGTGGGAGTGCAGGACACAGCCGAGGGAAGGGGTCCAGCGCGCTCGGAAAGCGCCGCCTGGCCTCACCCGGCCCCGCGCTGCTGCAGCCAGGTCCCCGTGATTCCCGGGGTCCCCCAGTGGATCAAGGACCTGCAACATGTGTCTTTTCACAGTGTCTTGGAGGGTTTGTAAAGCAGCAAACACGGGGAGAGTGCAGAGATGCGGCGTTTCGTAGCTCAGAACGCTGATGGGAGGACAGAGCACAGCCCTGGGCCTGAGAGCAGCCCCGGCTCCCTCCCGGCTGTGCTGTGGGACTAGAGCTTCGGGGGTCACTGTGGCCTCCCTGCCCTCTGGCCTGGAGCCATAAAGTGGTGTCCCCTGCTTGGTAAGCATCCCCACCACGTGCTGGGGACCCTGGAGGGGGACCTCGTTCCACCTGCTGACGTTGCCAGAAGAGCACAGAGCCCTGGGCTGGCGCAGACCCGGGCTCCGACTCGGTGCGTTTTGCAGTGTGCCTGTCTCACGGGGAGGAAGCGAGGCCCAGGGTGGGGCGTTGGCAGTGTCGCGGACGGCTTGGGGCTGGATCCAGGCTTTCCGCTCTCGCTGCCTCGTTTCACGGCCTCCCCAGCTTCTGCCCGGCCTCACGTGGGCCGAGGCCGCTGGCCACCTCCTCAACCCCTAGCATTTCTGGGCGGCTGCTCCCTTCCCACCGGGACTGGAAATAACCCGCGACCTCGTCCTGTCTGGCCTCCATTCACGGGACCCTTTGTTCAGGAATCCTCTCCTGCTCCCGGCGCCCCGCACCCTCACGTCAGAATCACACGTGGTTGTTTCTCCTCTGCTGTCGGGCAGGGCAGAGCGAGTTCCAGGAACCCTCCGCCCACAGGAGGGTGAGAAAGCCCTTTGCTGACTCAGGGCCAGGAGAGCATAAGAGGAAACAGATGCCTGCAGCCGCGGTGTCTCCGTCCAGGGCTCCCTGCTCCCTGCGCCCGGCTCTGGGGTCCTGCGCCCTCGCCGGCTCCGCCCCTGCAGCCCCACCGGCTCAGCACTGTGAGGGTCAGGTGGTCCCGGCCCCCCGCCCTCACCTCCAGACCCCCTCGGTTCCCGCAGAGACCAAGATCCCGGAGCGAGGGGTCCTCGGAACGCCCCAGGGGGCCGCGCTGGGCTGACCCTCCTTCGATTCCACCCAAACCTCACCTGCTCAGAGTTTTCACGTCAGAAGAGCTCAGAGGTCATTTTGTTGGTTTGTTTGTGAACCCACTGGCTCCTTCTCTAGCTCAAAAGGTATTTATGGCGCATCTGCAGCACTTGGTACAGAGCAGACCCCGTCCTCTGGCCAACGGGCCCGCGTGTGCCAGGACCGTCCTGCGTTCCTGGTGTATCCCCTGGCGCGTCTCCTTCAGGGTCCATGGCCATCAGGTGACGCTCAGGTGTTCACTGTGACTGGAAGTCGCTGACAAACAGGGAGCTGCCAGGAACGAGTGGGGATCTCACCCTGTTTCCTTGGTACGTAAATTCTAGTTTTGCTCCAGAGACACGGAGACACCTTTTCCAGAGGCTTCTCCAGGCATCTGGAGTCAGCGGCGTGGCCCCCTAGGCGTTTGCTCTGGTCCCCTCTCCATCCCGCCCGTCCTTCCCCCTCCTGCCCCAGGGGCCACGTCCATCTAAAGTCCAGTGTCTGGAGCTGGGCACCTGCCCGGTGGGGCTGGACGGGGGGAATTATACCTGCATTGGGCACTTCTGTGGGAACACAGCCCGGCCTAGGCACCTGGGGTGAGAGCTGCACCCCGTACCCCACCCTCTGTGTAGGATGCCCTAAACAGGGTGATGTTTGATCCCGTTGCAGGAACCTGCCTGGACCCCCATCTGTCCTCCTCATCCCAGAGCCCCTGATTCCCAATCAGATTCAGAGTCATCGCCAGGTTGACCCCGTCCCCAGCCGGGGATGGCCACTGGCCCAGTCAGTAGCTGGTCCTGCTGTCCTGACGTAGCTTGCCTCACTCCACTCCCCCCGGGCCTCCCACAATGACTGTGAAAATGAAAGTTTCTGGAACCTGGCAGTGTATCTGCGTTGGTCTCCTGGGGCTGCTGTAACAAAGTGCCACAAACTGGGTGGCTTGAAACAACACTGGTGAATTCTGTCACCATCTGGAGGCTGGACCTCTGAGGTCCAGGTGCAGGCAGGCCTGTGCTCCCTCCGGCGGCTCTGGGGAGGTCCTCCTGCTTCTGGGGCTGCATGATCCTCAGGTTCCTTGGCTTGTGGCCGCACCCCTCCCATCTCTGCTTCTGTCCTCACATGGTCTCCTGTGTCCCAATGTCCTTCTTGTTATAAGGACACCAGTCACTGGACGTAGGTCACCCTCCTCCAGTACGACCTCATCTGCAGAGACCATGTCTCCAAACAGTGTCCGGTCACAGACTCCAGGTGGGCACGCACTGGGGGATGTGAACCAGCCTGCTTTGGCCCTTCCTTCCCCTCTTCTGTTAGATGCACACTTTCCTCATCCCCGAACACTGATATTCTGCTCAAGTGTCTGTTAACTCTTCAGAATTCCCGTTTGCTGGCTGTGACCGACTTTGCTTTGTGGTTCGTGGTCACACGTCCCTCTGTCCCGTGGTGACCGCCCAGGACCTTCCGTGCCTGCCCCACCCTCCAATGCCCCCTGTGCAGCGGAACTGCCGAGTCCAGCTTCCCCTTTGGAAGAAACCTCTTCTCTGGAGCCCCAGCAAGGTGGTCCCCCTGGCCAAGCGCTCCTCTGACCTGGCGCTGCTTGTGGTCTGTTCTCCTCATCAACCACGAAGGTGCTGAGACTCCTGCTCACCCCGTGTGCTCCTGAGGTGCTCAGCACAGCAGGACTTCCTGTCTTAAAGCTCGCTGGGTGAGTGGCTGTCAGACGGGTGGGGAGATAAAGAAGGGCACTGACGGCTCCGTCTGCTGGCAGATGGGGCGTGAGGGTTTAACCACCGCTTTCTGGACAAGGAACAGCCAACCTGTCAGCAAAGTCAGGTCAACTAGCAAATCAACAATTCTCCACTAAAAAGGCTTTAAGGGAAACTGGGTTATACATTCTTCTTTGGAGTCTGAGATAACATCAACTTAGTTACATAGAGTCCAGATTTTTTAATTTAAATGATGACTGTGTCACCAATTAGTTGACCAAAAGCAAGATATCTTACCTTGAACGAGACATATACTATATATTCTTTGAGTCAAGTTTCTTCTTTCTCTGTACATCAGAAATTGATATTGTTTACCCGGTAATAAATGTACAGTCACCATAAACAAAGGCTTTCAGAAAATGCAAACAGTGGGCAAAGGTCATGGTCCTGCTCGGTTACAAGCCCTCTCCCTGCCCCACTCCATCCTCCAAGCCCCCAGTGACGCCCTGGTTAGACTGCAGTGTGGTTGGCTCTGTGTGCACCTGCTGCCCCTCTGTGGCCCCCACCTGGCAAGGACCCAGGTGTAGAGGGTGCAGGTCCCTCAGCAACGTTACCCCATCAGATTCCAAGGTGGCTTAGAGCAAACTCCCTCTAACACCCTTTAGCTGAGACTTGACCTGTTGACTGCTGACCACACCGCTGCCCGGTACCTCGGAGGTCGTCAGCCCATGCAGCCGACCACACCTCCTCTTCTGTCTGCGGTCCAGCCTGGCCTTGGGGATGCCTCGCCTCCTCCCTCCATCCACCTGCTCCTCATCCAACCCCTCCTCCGCCCATACCTCCACCACCCAGCCCTCTTTCTGCCCACTCCACCCCTGACCCCCTCCTCATCCACCCCCTCTCCCATCCATCTCCTCCCTCCGTCCAGGGTCCAGCCTGGCCTCAGGGGATGTGTGAGCTCTGGGAAGTGGCAGGGAGTCTGGCTGTTGCTATTCTTCCTTCTCGAGGCTTCCTCCTGCACGACCCGCTCATCGGGCTGTCCTGGTAAGCGAGCTTGTGGAAGCTGACCACGGCTCGTTCATGCCGCTGGGAAAGTCTGTGCCAGAGGCTCTTGGCCGCACACTGGGCGTCCGCAGGGAGAGGCCATCCTATGGGGTCCAGGCTGAGCTCATGAAGTAGAATTTGGATGAAAATAATTCCCCATCCTGTTTCTCTGTCATCTAGGTGATGTGTTGACTTCCTTTTAGATTAAATATCGTACTTTCCGCACATGATAAATGAATTCATCCGTATAACTTCATCAGTAGGTGGACTGATCATTTCCACCAACTTACTCTTCTGCGTTTTATTGATTGTTACTTATTTGGTTTAGAAAGACCATTCTCACTTTGGGTAATGTGAACCAGATCTGAAGCCTACAACTTGCATTCTTTCTCCTAAGCAAAAAGGGGAGTTCCAGCCAATCTTGCTGGTTTTATTTATAGCATTTTATTTCCTGAGAGAAGACAGGAAAAGTCAGTCTTCCCCTCACTCATCTGGCTTCTCCTCTGTGGTCCCCCAGCTGCGGGTCGGAGCAGGGGCGGGGCTACGGGTGTAGGGGGAGGCTGGACCGGACCGGCGCCCGGTGCTCCAGCAAATGCGAGATCAGAGGAGGAATTATGTCATTTCTCCGAAGGAGTGAGTTCAGCGTGCTTCCGCGTGTGTCTGACTGACAGCCCCACACAGGACCCAGCGCATATAAGGAGCGCCTGCTTCCCGGCGGGTGCCGAGCTCTGAGCCCAGCTCCTCTGCTGAGTGGGGCTGGGTCTCCTCCCGGACCCTCATACCTCCGGGACCCCATTCCCAACTCTGAGAGAAGTCATCCCTGCAGGATTTCCACATACCAGGTAAGAGCTTTTTTAAAATTTACCAAAACATTTCATTGTAGTTTAATTTTCAGAAAAGGCTCTTTTTGATTCTAAGAGGGGAGAAGGAGAAAGTGCAGAATAGGTTTAAAGTAAGGAGGGGGCATGCCTATTAACACCTAAACAGCAAACCTGTCTTCACCGTGTATTTGTGCTGCTCAGTTGGAAAACGGAGGCAGGTAAACTCCTTTTCAGCGCTTTATTTGCAGGAATGATGCTGTGACCTTCCCGGGCTTTCGCATCACCTGAGGATTCTTGTTACTTTCGTGCATGTACCTGCCTGGAAACTTGGGCAGAGGCTTCTGTTTTCAGCTACAAAATAAGACGTTTCCACATACAGTTTGTTATTGAGGTGCGGCCATGAGAAAGAAACTAGAAAAAAATTGTTCCTCAGAACGTGGAAAATAAGCAGAGAGGTTATAGAGACAAATTCTAAACATTTTTCACAGCTGACAAGTGTTTTTGAACGTTCTTAATGAATGATATTTAGTAAGTCTGTGAAGAGTGTTCTGACTGTCCGTGGACTCCAGCTGTTCTTGAAAGTGTGGGGAATAATTTGCAGATGAAAAGGCAGCGGGGAATTAGCGTGACTTCTGTAAATCCGAGTTGGGTTCCTTTGGGGAAATCACGGCACTCTCCACCGAGGGAAGGAGGTATTTCTCAGTGAAGTTATGTTTGCTTTGATTGTTGATATAAAAAGAATTTTAGAAGATCTTTACAAGTTCTAATGATATTCTGTTGCAGACTGCTTTGGAAACCTTTCCTTTGGAAAAAATATGACCTTAAACAAGCACTAAATGTGTGAAGTGAGGCGTAGGATATGGGAGCGTGTGTCCCCGTCCCTATGGCGTGTGTCGTAGGATATCATACGTGTTGCCTTCTAAGAACACAGGACTTGATAAGGCTGTACCAGCCATACCCACGACTCCGGCCCTGCTGTGTTCTGTTTTGCTGTCGCGACCCCCTGAGATAAGATGGGACAGATGGCAGAGTGCCGCTACTTCTGCTTAGAATCAGAGGATTTGATTTTGTTAGCAACAGAGTTCAGTGTACTCCCTTGAGGCTGATAGGAAGCTGAGCCTCCAGAATTTGGAAATTTACATTTTGGATGGAGCTTGTCTTTGCCAGAGGCAATGGTCACTGCTGTCTGCAGGGGACAGAGGTGCACGTGTGGCTGAAGGGGGAAAGGACCCGAGCTTTGCAGACGTGCCTGCCCACCGTTTACTCTGAAACACTTGCATAGTGTTCACTGAGTGCCAAGTGCTAGTCTAAGTCCCTTATGAGGGTTCACTTGTGCAGCTCAGCCCTCTTGAGTCCTATTAACATCCTTACTGTCACTCGTACTGTGCTGGGTGGTCATGGGACAGCGCATTCCAACGAGCAGCCATGCGCCCTGTGCTTGCTGGGCTTCACAAGCCTTTACAGACCCTAACTTGCTTGATTTAGTTCTCACAATAACCCCATGAGTAGAAAATTTAAATGCCTATTCTTCATTCTACAGAGGAGGAGACTGAGACCAGAGAGGGTAAGTAAGTTTCCCCAGGTTGCACAGAGGGTGCCTGACAAGGCAGCTCTGAGCCCGGCCCGGCGGGGGCTTGCATGGGTACACAGCTGGCTCCTCGATGTGCAGGTGGAACTCAGCGAAATTCTGGACTTGCTGTGGAAAGACTGAAAGAAAGTGTCTGGATCCCAGGGGGAAACCTGAGGGTCCTGCGTGGACCCCGCTACCCCAGGGGATGGTCCCCATCTTGGGCGGAATGGGTAGTTCCAGGTTCCCAAATCCTTCTGGAGAGGGGACTCCTTGGATTTCTTCGTCACTGAGAAGCTCAGGATCTTTGAAGCCCTAAGCAGGGAGGGGTGAGGGTCTCAGCTTGGCTTCGTCTCAGCGGGGCGCAGTGTATCGCTGGAGGGGCGTTGGGACCACGTGCTCAGCGGGGAGACCAGGAGGCCGAGCAGGGGTTAACGGTGGATCGGGCTCCTGGCCAGTCTCTGACTTCTGGGCCAGTGTCTGCTGAGCCTGCCAACTGAGAATCCTCAAGAATGGAAAAACAGGCCTCAGGAAAATAGCAAAGCAAAGTAAAAATGATTACTGAGTAGAAGGCTATTTTTTTTTTTTGTAATTATGATCCACCAAACTAAGTTTACTTCTGACTCATATACAGTTAATATTTATTCTATTTAATTAAGTCATGTGCAACTTTTTTCTTGGCTATTTACACAAAATGTCTTCATAGGTTATTTTCCCCAAGCTGACATTTTTCTGAATTCAAACTTCCTGGGTTTACATCCTGGCTACACCTTTCAGTGGCATCATTGCTCTGGGCAAGCACTTAACTTCTCTGAACTCCACTTACCCGTCAGTAAAATGGAGATGATAATAATAGTTGTTGCCTCCTAGGTCATCATGAGGGTTAAATAATATGAATATTTAGGACACCATTAGCACAGTGCTTGTCAGCAAATGCTAGACCAGTGAATACCAGCTACAGTTAGAAGAATCCATTGGAAAAGCACATTTCCTATCTAGCTTTAACTGCCCACAAATCCATGTGTTTCTGATTTTCCTATACAAATTCTTTTTAAATGGTCGTATGAGTAAAAATTCCAATGTACACTAGACGTTGAGGTTATGTATTCAGAAGTAACGGGTCTGATTTACCTGCAGGGGTCCAGCTGGGCAGAGGCAGGATGCTGTGGCCGCTGCTGGTGCTGGCCTTCTGGCCTTGCGCTCGGGGTGAGTGTGGACCGCCCCCCACCCCGGTGACCTGGGCTCCCGGAGCAAGCCTCACCTGTGGGAGGAGGATGGACAAAGTGGAGGCCTGGATGGAGCACCTCACCTCTTGGAACCTTCTTAACGTAGTTTAAGATAAATCCTCAATTACTTTTGAGTCCATACACCAGGAAATCATTTATTTTTGGAAAATCCAGGTGGTAGAGAAAGATACCCTCTGACCTGGAGATGCAGTCTTTTGCTGGGCGCTTTTCACCTTTTTTCGTATGTGATATTTACAACATACTAAACTTTTTGGTGTTTTATAACTTCTTTCCTTCCCACTTTTTTTTTTTTTTGCTCTTAAAAATGTATTTCTTTTCTTACATGTGTTTCTTTTCTTACAACGTGATTTTTAATGACTGTATAATATTCCATTAGAAGGTAACCCCCAGTATTTTTAGGTCAATTCCCGTTTACTTTACACATCCCATCTACACTAGTATAAATGATGCCTCATGGAATACTGTCGTGAATACATATATCCTAGAGTTTGTGATTATATATTTAGGATAGCTTCACAAAGTAAAATTGCTGAGTCAAAGGTTTTAATTATTTTAAGGATTTTTGATATATGGGCAAATAGCTCTATTGCAGGTAGTAAAATGACACTTCTATCAACAACACTATGTATTATAATGCTTTAATTTGCCAAGTATTAGATGAAAAGTTATTCTCTGTTTAAACTTTCTGTTCAGAAAATTATTGTGAATGACTTAAAGTGTTAGGATTTGGTGAGGTCTGACAGCGTCTCTTTCCAGTAGTTTAGACGGTGACTTAAAACCATTCGTTTGTGGCCTAATGGCTCATCACCTCTCAGATGCCCCCCTGCAGGGTGAGCTCTGAGTGGGAGCACGTCTTTCTACAAAATAAGGGATTCCCACGTGACGAGCTCAAGTCAGCTGATCTGTCTAAGAAAGCGACATGAAATGTAATCGCTTTCTAATAACGCGCCAGTGGCAAGATCGGAGGTGCACGTCCCTGCAGGATGCCCTTCTGGGCAATCAGATGCTAGAAAGAAGGTCGCCTTTGAGCTTCAGCTCTGGGTGGAAGAGCAGGCGGCCAGGGTCCTGGTCCGGGAGCAGGGGGGACCGGGCATGACCCGGACGCTGCATCCTTCCTGGAGGAAGGCTGGCTGGGCAAAGCGTCAGCTGGTCTGAAGAGAGGGCCCCTGACTGGTCAAGGGCGGAGCTGGTCCTGCGGAAGCAGATGTCTGGGGAGGGAGGATAGCGGGGGGTTTCGAGGAATAAAGCCCTAGCACCCCGGTGAGGAAGGGGAGACTTGGGGCCCCGAGCTGAGGATGCCTGCACCTCCTGCTCTCCGTGACCTCCTTGCTCTGCTCCCCGGGCAGCCAGCGACCAGGACGAGGACACCGCCTTCGACCTCTTCAGCATCAGCAACATCAACCGCAAGACGATCGGGGCCAAGCAGTTCCGGGGGCCGGACCCCAGCGTGCCCGCCTACCGCTTCGTGCGCTTTGACTACATCCCTCCGGTGAGCGCGGAGCATCTGGATCGGATCGCCGAGGCCATGCGGCAGAAAGAGGGCTTCTTCCTGACGGCCAGCCTGAAGCAGGACCGCAAGTCCAGGGGCACCCTGCTGGCACTGGAGGGCCCAGGCGCCGCACACAGGCAGTTCGAGATCGTGTCCAATGGCCCCGCCGACACCCTGGACCTCACGTACTGGGTGGATGGCACCCAGCACGTCATCTCCCTGGAGGACGTGGGCCTGGCTGATTCCCAGTGGAAGAACATCACCGTGCAGGTGACCGGAGAGACCTACAGCCTGTACGTGGGCTGCGACCTGATGGACAGCTTCACACTGGACGAGCCCTTTTACGAGCAGCTGAAGACAGAGAAGAGCAGGATGTACGTGGCCAAGGGCCCCGCCCGAGAGAGTCACTTCAGGGTAGGTTCTGCGGGACGCAGCCTAGGGCCTGGGGACCCCAGTGAGGGCCCCGCTTAGTGCGCTGCCTTGTTGAGGGGTCGGGTGTGGCCTTGGAGAAGCAGACACACATGCACCTACCTACAACAAGCTCCACGTGCACAATGCACACCCACTGGCACATGCAATCATGTACACGTGCACACACTATACACGTATACACACGCATGCACACACACTCATAGACACTCTTACGTGCATACACAGCACACACGGCTTTCTGCACCAGGAATGAGCAGAGCCAGCTCTCACAGGTGCCTTTTCTTAGCTGCACAAATGGTCACCGATTTCCTGATTGAAGATTGATTTGATGATTGAGGAATCAACCCCATTCAAATGTCTCTATAATCCCAGACCCCCAGATTCCAGTTCAGTACTGACATGACCGGATGACAGGAGAGAAAACTATGTTTTCTAAGGAAGGGGCTATTGATTTCTGAGGGAATGGTTCCATGTTCACCTCAGTTAAAATATTTTTTACAAGAGGATCTTTCTAAATGCAAGTGTTTAGAACCTGCAGTGGAGTGTTAGTAACTATTCTCTCCCAGGTGTGTGTGTATTCTTTGGAAATAAATGTATGGTTAGACTCAGTTATTTCAGTAAAGGCCTAGAGATGCTGGTTGTGGTCTCTGCCCATTGTCAGGAAGCCCCCCAGGCCCACGTGGCCGACTGGCCCGGCTGGGACGAGCCCCTCACTGTCACAGGGCGGATGGCCTGGTCTCATAGCTGTACCGTCTGTTCTGTGGTTGGAGCAGTGCACGTTCCCGAGACCGACGGCCGCATGCAGGAGCACCAGGCACCCTCAGAGTCCCCTGCGGAGAGAGTGTGGCCCCCGCTGTCCCCTGAGCATGTCCAGAAGACAACACTTGCCATCCCTCTGGGGGCCACCGCCCCTTCTCTAAGACACTCTTCCTTCTCCTCGGGTCAACCCCACTGTCTGCCTCTTGCCTCAAACGAAGCTTCAAAGTAACATATGCAGATAACCCATTAATGAGATTTCAGACCTGCTGAGGGTAAAAGCGCAGAAGAAAATGTTCTCACTGCTGTAAGGTTACATCTTGTATTTTTGAAATATCGTTTAATGTGGCGTCGAACATTTGCTGTTTATCCAACTCTGTTTCTTTCCTTGTACATTTCAGGGTTTGCTGCAGAACGTCTACTTGGTGTTTGAAAACTCTGTGGAAGATCTTCTGAGCAAGAAAGGTTGTCAGCAAAGCCAGGGAGGTAGGTGTCTGAGCTGCGTGTGGTGCCCCATGTCCCACCTCTGATGGGTTCCTCCTTTGGTGTGTGGGGAGGGGCCGGTGGCACATAAGTAAACATGTTGGAATATGTTTCAAGTGCCGCCATGGCCTTGAATGAGTTCGCTGGTCAGCTTGGATGTGTTGGCCTCTGAAATAATACATTGCTTGAAGGATTAATTATGAATATATTTTAATTATCCAATATAATCCATTTTACATGCCAAAAAATAAATCCCTGGCATTTTAACATGATTTTAAATACATGCAACTATTCCAGTCTACTGATGTGTGAAGATCATCTTAATAAGATAACACCACAGATGTTTTTCCAACCTGGTTTATGGAAGATTTTTATACTATTCACAACTGTTGATACAGCCTTATTATGAAAATGGACACCACTTGAATCATTGACAGATAATCCCACGCTGCCTGTTGACTGCATTTTGAATTTACATTCAACCATAATTTGTCAACATTGTCTTGAGCATTTGATATTTGAAGGTCACTATGCCGGGCTTTTTGAATGCAATGTGTCATTTCATCTTCAAAACCCCTTGAGTTGGGCTCATCCACTTTCCTCACTTTACAAATAAAGAAGCGAGGTGCCAGGAGGGCCTGCTAATTGTCGGGGGAGTGGCCTGTGAGCATCGGAGCAGCGCACCTCCCGCCCCCAGGCTGAGTCCCACACAAGAGGCTCTTATCTGCCACGTGATCCCATTTTCCGATTTACTTCCATTAAAAGCCTTCTTCATGTCAACTGTAAGCAAATATAAATTGTTCTTGTATGGATCCTTGCGTAAGGACACGTAGGATTTGATGTCTGTAATGCACAGTTGTGGCTTTGTGACCCAGCCCTTGACCCCGGAGCGGGAGTGCTGGCTTGACGGTTCAGAGCCTGGAGCCCTGAGTGCTGGCACCGCAGGCAACATCCGAGTCTGTCCATCCAAGGCTGTCCACCTTTCAATCTGTGCGTCTTTCAACAGTTGGCCAGTTGAGTTCAGGGAAGGAAAGAAATTAAATTGTGACTTTTGGTGGCCTGCGCAGTGAGAGGACCTTATAAGGCCTCCTGTCACACACCCTCAGCTCCAAACTCGCTGAGCACCACAGCCTCTGAAGCTCTGGACCACATCCCATCCCAAACCGCCAGCTCCGGCTGAAATGCCAATATCAGCCCCTTTGGATTAGGTCATAGTCTTTTTTTGTGGGGAGGTGAGGTCATAAAAAAGCAAAAGTTCTAAAAAGGCTAAGACAGTACTAACTGACATCCCACAGGACACAGAAAGAGAAGGTGGTCCCGGGGGCCCTGATGGAGGGAGACTTGCTTGTCTCTAGATAAGAGATTAGCATCCTTGGAAGTGGTAACCCGGCGGGGTGGGCACATCTCTGTGACAGAGAAAAGGAAAGGGGCCACTTGACCCTCGATGGGGGGCGGAGAGTGGACGTGGCCCTCACCCCGGTCCCTGCCCTGCATGCCACGAACGGGGGGTGTCCTATCCTGAGGAAGGGCTCTGCCCATCTTCCATGAGGCAGTCGTGGGACTTCCAGGCGCTTTTGTTGTTGCTGTATTTTTATTCTTCTATATACATGTAGTGATTAATATGCTTATGTCTGTACGGTTATATATGGTTTTAGGTCTGGTGAGTCTGAGGTATCAAGGTGAGTTGCAACAAGGATTTACAACCAAGTAACAAAACTCGATCATAGACTGTCTGACAGAATTATAACATTGACAAGTCGTAACTCAGTAACGGAACGTATCAGACAAGACAGCTGATCATCACTGCGGAGAGGACGCTGGGGCTGGCTTGCCGGCCGCACCCCAGCTGCCCAGGTTCCCCCGAGGGCGACACCCGTCTCGGCACTTGCCCAGATCACTTTTGTAACTAGTGGCATAGCCGCGTGTGTCCCACGTTCAGGGACTTTCAGGGGCTTGTACTATTTCTGGGGTAGTGAGCTCTGAGCCCATGGTTGGGATTCTGCCTTTCGGGGGTCTCGTGAGGCCAGCAGAGAAATGACGAAATTACTCATTTAGCAAGAAAAGAACTGAATTTGCCTTAATGCAGTAGCCAAAAGAAAAGGCGTTTGGGATGGAAAAATGGGATAAATGAGGAGTGAAAGGAGTTGTCGGAATTTATGGAGAATATGGGGCTGGAAACAGGTTTAGGGTGGGGGACAAAAAGAAGGAACTTATCTTAGATAATAAATTATATAAATATTTATATAAAAACAAGAGAAACAGGAAATTGTTGCCTCTAATGAGTTTGAACACGATGCATGATGCAGATGTACGTCTCCGAGGCGTTTTGCATTTTTCCATCCCTGAGCTGAACTTTCGCTCTGCTGATGGGTGGTGTCTCAGGCTCAGTCCCCACGGTGCTGTGCGGTGGGCAGCGCCCTTTGGTACAAGCAGGGCCGTAATGGGAAACACCCCCACCAGCTCTCGGGTTCTTGGGCGCCACGTAGCTCAAGTGCTCTGGATAGCGCCCCGCGGGCCCGGCCAGGCTGTGGCCAGAGGCCGGCGGGCTCACTCTTCCGCGTCTTCCCCGCAGCTGAAGCCAACGCCATCAGCGAGAACACGGAGACGCTGCACCTGAGCCCCCCAGTCTCCATGGAGCACGTGGGCCGGGGCGAGGACAAGGGCCCGGAGGTGTGCGAGCAGTCCTGCGAGGAGCTGGGCAGCATGATCAGGGAGCTCTCAGGGCTGCATGTCATCGTGAACCAGCTCCACGAGAACCTGCGCAAAGTGGTGGGTGCCCGGGGACCCTCCTCGAACCACGAGTAACCTCGACTGTCCACCATTAGCCAGCACTATCCACCACGACCCCCGACTAGCCACTGCTAGCCAGGAGTAACCACCCAGCTCCCTGGACGAACAGGCTGGCGGTCCCGGATGTGTGGTTAAATGCCGTGTGGCTAGAGGGCGGGAGAGGGATGCTTCTGGAAAATGTGCCCACGGGCCACGGCCTTCCTCTCAGTCCTTCAGCCCTGGGGATTCGTCTCCCAGGAAACAGAAAGCCTGCACACGGAGGGAGGCACGTTCACGTAAAGAATGGCGTTCAGAGCGGACCTGTCCCCGAAGGCACGAGGTCATAACAGGCAAATTGGTTTTCCTCTCCACAGCACGTCGAGGGGGAGAGCACGTGCCTCGTCTTAGGAAGCGTGCTTCAGGGCTCAGAGCAGGTTGCTGGCGGCAAGCAGCCTCCGCTGGCCCATCCTCCCGCCATGTCGTCCTCAGGCTGAGCTCAGCCCGAAGGAAGCTTGTGCCCCGGGGCGGGGGGCAAGGCCGAGGGAAAGAATAACAGAGGAGAGGGGTCCCCAGGCCCCTGAGGCTCTGCTCCACCCAAGGGCCCTGAGGGGGTTCTGACTCGAGTCCTGGATGGGGCACTTCCGCTCCAGCTAGGGCGCTGGCTGGGCAGTACCCATGAGGAGTGTGGCTTCTGGAATGTTCTACCACGTGCTGGGCAGGGGCAGGAGCGGGAGTGGGGGTGAGACCACCCTTCCCGCCCAGCACTCACCACTTCATGGAGCCTCCAGGGCTGGGGGCGCCGAGACCAGGGACACCTGCAGGCGGGGGCCCTGCCGGGCGGGAATCTTCATAAACGTGGAGGACCTTCCCCCGAGCTGCACGTGGCGTGCGACCTGCAACTCTCCGGCTGCTTCGGGACACAGCGCCTCGGCCCTGCTGGTGCCGGTGGCGTCCGGGTGGTCCCGGCGGGGGAGGGGCTGCAGACCTGAGGCCGAGACAGGAGCGGGGGAGCCTTTGCCCCCGACGCTTCTCTCTTTGAACTGAAAAGAGCTTCGGGAGAAGTTTACCTACATTGGCGTCGGGGATTAAGGACATTCGCCAGCTCCCTGAATCACACAAAAACATCAGGATGGTGTGTTTCTGTCCATTTTGCGCCAGAGGTGGGGGGGTCCGTATCTTTTGGGTGATTCTCAAAGCGCCCATTATCCCCAAATCAGAAACGTTAGCGGGAACAGGGTGCCTAGAAGGAGGGCGGTGACAACACACGCGCTCAGGGGACAAATGGTGTAACTTTCACTTGGTTGATTTTTTTTTTTTTAAACTTTGCATTGTTTCCTGCAGTCTGTAACCCCCAAGACAGCAGGGCTTATGTCTGTTTGCCTTTGCCGTTGTGCTATCAGAGCCGTGTCTGTCACGCTTGGAAGAATGGATGAATTCAAGAGTTGAACCTTAGTTTTCAGCTGCGGGTGGCGGGAGGGACCCCGCCCGGAGGGACCCCGCCCCCCGTGGTCCAGCATGAGGCTCCTTCACGACTGGACGCCCTCCATCCGCCCGTGTACGACGGCTGCATAGCCATGCGGCGGCTGTGCTGACCCCTTTCCCTCCTCTTTGCAGTCAAATGACAACCAGTTTCTCTGGGAGCTCATTGGAGGACCCCCCAAGACCAGGAACATGTCCGCCTGCTGGCAGGACGGCAGGTTCTTTGCGGAGAATGAAACCTGGGTGGTGGACAGCTGCACCAAGTGCACCTGCAAGGTGAGACGGGCACACGGTCTCCTGGCGGCGGCCCGGGCTGGGGGCCTCCCGCGCGCTGCTCCCCGTGCCGCGCGCGGGGCGTGGGGAAGGGGGCCACCTCCAGGGAGGCCCGAGTCGGCCCCGTGCTTCTGCGCCCAGACAGCCGGGGAGGGTGCAGCCAGTGTCCCCCGGTGGCTGGCCGGCTCCCCACTTGTTTGTGTTTGATGCCACTCGGTCCTGCGAGGGCCTCGGGTTCGGCACAAGCCGCTGGGGGTGGGGTCACTGCCCACGACACGACATGCCACTTGGTTTCCTTACGTCCTGCCACCTGGTCTCCACTGCTGGGGGCCTGGACACCGGACGCCGCTGCGACCTTGCGCGTCCTCCCGCCCGCAGCGCGCGGAAGGCCCGGTGCCCGTGGCTCTGCGGACGGAGAAGGGAGCTTGCGGCGCGGCGAGAGATGCGCGCGCGTCCCTGTACCCGGCGGGGTCTGCGGGCAGAGACCTCCAGCCTTCCTGCCGACCTTCCAATCCAGCCCTGGGTCAGTGTTCACGTTCCTAAATGAGTGACATACACGCCTCTTTTCCTTGTAGAAATTTAAAACCGTTTGCCACCAGATCAGATGCCCTCCCGCCACGTGCGCCGACCCGTCGTTTGTGGACGGCGAGTGCTGTCCCTCCTGCTTCCACGGTGAGCGCCCGGCGGGCGGGCGGGCGGCGGCCTCGGCTCCAGCGGCCCCGGCCGTGTGACCGTGCGGGTCTGTGTCGGACGGTCCCGCAGGGGCCGGGGCTCCGAGGTCCTCCCGAAGCGCCCGGATGCTCGTGGCTCCGGGGTCGCGGCGCCCCTGCTCCCCCTCAGCCTTCCCTCCTGCGCTGGTCCAAAGCCACAGCCCCCGCCTCTGTTTGGAGACCCCGTCCCCCTCCCCCAGCTGACCCTGGAGCATCTGCGCCTCCTTCACACCCGGCTCCCCGCCCCCTTCCTCGTGGTGTCGTCAGCAGCGTTGACTGAATCGGGTGGTTTCTCTGAGACCTGCTCCGCGTGCCCTGTTTGTCTTTCGCTGTCTGGTCCTCATCCTGGTCTGGGGGCCTTGAGCCTGGTGACCGGGGTGGGGCTGGGCAGCTTCCCTGTTCGGGGAGCCCACGGACATGAGCACAGGCTCCGCCCCTCCATGAATCCGAGCAAAATGTGGCTTTTCCAGGTTTCAGATTCTTAATCTGTAAAATACAGAATGAGTGTCCCCATGACACAGGGTTAGTTTTAGGATGAAAATAAACAGCACGATATGTACAAAAGTGCCTGACGTATACTAGGTGTTAAACAGAGACCAAACCGGACGTGCTACAGAGAGTAGCAGTGTAATTGCGGGAGCCTGAGGGTCCACGTTTGCCCAGAGGGAGCCGTTTCACGTTGTTGAGTAAAAGCCCAGGAAAGGTCTCCTCAAGTTCTTCTCTTCCTGCTTCTGAGACGTTGAATCGTAGCATGTTCACAGGGTTCTTTCCTCCCTGAATGTGACAGCAGGGTGATGGTATCTTTACTATTTACCAGAAAGATCTCTTGCATTAAGGTACATCTTTTCTGTTATTTAGAGATTGATAATTCCCTGTGAAGAATTTCTTGGCAAGAAATTGCCTTTTTATGTAACTTGTTCCAATTTAAAGTATTTGGAATGAAACTTCGTGTCCTGTAGTTTCAACCAAAAATTGAAGTTTCATCACCATATATAAATCAGCACACGGAGGTTCAGGCGGAAGCAACTCACATCTTAGCAACTCCAGCGAAACCTTGTGCAGGCAGGGTTCAGCGCTCTCCTTTGTGAAGCCGTTAGCAACATCCACCTTAGAAAGACCCCTTTCCTGCCTGTAGACACTGGGTTTCTGGCCCAGCTCCTCGTGCATCCCCCTGCTTCCCCTTTCCTGGGAGGGCAGCCCCTGAGCTCCGACCCTGGCACAGACGTGGGGTGGCCTTGGTGTCTGCCCCCTGCCAGCACCCACCTGGGGCATCCAGCTCGGACCCCAGGGCTGGGCTCTGCTGTGTGGGGCAGTCCCTGGGGAGGTCTGATGGGCAGTGGTGTTCCCCCCAGCAGACGGCGAGGAAGGCTGGTCCCCATGGGCGGAGTGGACCGAGTGCTCTGCCACCTGCGGGCCTGGCACCCAGCAGAGGGGGCGGTCCTGCGACGTGACCAGTAACACCTGCCTGGGGCCATCCATCCAGACGCGGTCGTGCAGCCTGGGCAAGTGCGACCACCGCAGTGAGTGTCAGAGGCCGGGCCGGCCCGGGGTGGGGGACAGGGCCCAGGCCCTGGGGTCTTGGGGGTCCTGAGAACCCCTGCTGCTGCCCTTTCTGGGAGGTGCTCCACCCGGCCCAGGTATCCTGCTCTTCCCCACCTGGGCTCCCCGCTCCTGCCCGGTTGATGAGCAAACTCCCCGGACGGGCCAGCCCCGGCCTTTCACTCAGCGCCCTGAGCCTCTGATGCCCTTGTTCCCTCCACGCGCTAGTCCGGCAGGATGGTGGCTGGAGCCACTGGTCGCCTTGGTCCTCCTGCTCTGTGACCTGTGGGGCCGGCAATGTCACCCGCATCCGGCTCTGCAACTCACCAGTGCCGCAGATGGGCGGGCGGAGCTGCAAGGGGAGCGGCCGCGAGACCAAGGCCTGCCAGGGCCCGCCCTGCCCGGGTGAGTGGACCACGGCGGGGACCGGGCTCGGGGCCGGCCTTCAGCAGGACACAGGCGCGGCGCGGCCCCGCGAGATCAAGGCACTGGGATCCCCTTGGTCGGCTGGTTTCTGGAAGCTGGGCCTTGGGGTGGATACCAATCGCGGTGCTCAGCTCTGACCTCCCCTGAACAAGCTCCAGTTAATCCACGATGGAGCAGAAATAGGCCAGGACCGAGGGGGAAGCGACAGCAGGCATAGGAGGGGGTCTCAGGAGGCGGCCTCCCCTGCATCTGGGGCATCTGGGGCCTGGGTTTGGGAGGACACGTGCTCCCCGCACCGGGCCTGCTCTGGGACTTGGGCAGGGTCTTCACCCAGAAAAGGCTGTGCTGTGATTCTTCTCCCTACTGAGTTATCCATCCTGATGATGAGTGACAGCCATTTAAAATGAAACTCAGCTCCACACAGCTTTTCAGACGTGAGCACCTCTTTTCCGTGGCACGGGTGGACCCGTAGCCAGCGGCCCCCGGTCAGTGGTCCCAGGTTCTGGGCGCAAAAGATTGTGTGATTTCCCTTCCCGGAGACAAAACAAAAACAACTGAACTGTCATCATCTGCATCCCTCCCTGGCCATACGGTCCCGAGAGGACTTTCCTACCAGGTTTCCTCCACGTGTGGAGACATGGCCTTATCCCAGGCTCTTTGTCCTGAGCCCCCAGCACAGGCCGCGCCCCCCCGAGTGACCCCTCTGTCCTCTCTCCCCCAGTCGACGGTCGGTGGAGCCCCTGGTCCCCATGGTCGGCCTGCACGGTCACCTGTGCCGGAGGGATCCGGGAGCGGACGCGCATCTGTAACAGCCCGGAGCCCCAGTACGGAGGGAAGGACTGCGTCGGAGACGTCAAGGAGCATCAGATGTGTAACAGGAGGAGCTGCCCCGTAGGTGGGTGTGCACGGACGGGCCCACGGCCTCCAGCCTTTCGGCCGACGGGCGTCTGTCGTGGGGTCTGGACGCTCCAGCCGCAGGCGTCTTTGAAGACACCACTGGGTTTTAATTCTGATTAAATGTATAAAAATGCTTGGAAAATACAGAGAAGAAAAATCAGTTGTACTCACATGAAGCTTTACCCTCTGCTCTACGTCCCTCTGGCATTTTTACACAAAAGCAGAAAACATGCCGTGCAGAGTGGAACATCGTAGGTAGTGCGGTCACAGTGGACGCGTGCCCCGTGACCCCCTACATCTCCGACGCTTTATCCTTGGGGGCGGTGGCTTTGGGTGGCTGTCCCCAGCATCTTCCTAACCCACTCAGTTTCGCCACAGCTGAGCCCCAGAGTGTGTGAAGGGCATCACCCGGGCCTCGCGTGTGGCTTCATTACGGCGCTGCCTGCTGGCAGCTGCTGACTCTGCCCTGCTTCCTCCGCGCAGACGGCTGCTTGTCCAACCCCTGCTTCCCCGGAGCCGAGTGCCGCAGCTTCCCTGACGGGTCCTGGTCCTGCGGCTCTTGCCCGCTGGGCTTCCTGGGCAACGGCACCCACTGCGAGGACCTGGACGAGGTGGGTGCCCCCTCCCCCGGCGGCGGGGCGTCCCTCGGGGGTGGGGAGCGCGGGCTCACGTCTGGCCTGCTGGTCCCCGCAGTGTGCCGTGGTCACCGACGTGTGCTTCACGACCAGCAAGGCGCGCCGTTGCATCAACACCAACCCCGGCTTCCACTGCCTGCCCTGCCCCCCGCGCTACAAGGGGAGCCAGCCCTTCGGCGTCGGCCTGGAGGCGGCCAGGACGGAGAAGCAGGTGAGCGGCTCGGCCTTCCGCGCTCCTGTGAGGACAGCAGGGCAGTGAGGCGGGAGCTGGAGTTGGAGGGTGGACGGGACGGGAGCGGGCACGGCGGCCAGGGGGAGAGATGGTCTCACTCTGCCGGCCAGCGCGACCCCACCCGCAGGGGCCACAGGGCTGAGTTTTCACTCACAGCATCCCAGAGGGCCAGGGTGGGGACTCGTGGTCTCCCCGTGACCCCAGGCGCCACCGGAGGCCTGACGTGACCTTGCTGTTGCTCGGGCCCTTCCAGGGGAGCAGAGCCCCGGGTCTCTGGACGCTGCCCCCTCCTCAGCGTCCCGTGGGCGGGCGGGAGCCCTGCGCCCTGCGCCCTGCACGCGGCCCTCCCGTCAGGGTCAGGGTCAGGGTCAGCACGCGTCCTAACCCGCTCGGCCCTCCCGCAGCTGTGTGAGCCTGAGGACCCCTGCAAGGACAAGAGCCACAGCTGCCACAGGCATGCGGAGTGCATCTACCTGGGCCACTTCAGCGACCCCATGTACAAGTGCGAGTGCCAGACGGGCTATGCGGGCGATGGGCTCATCTGCGGGGAGGACTCGGACCTGGATGGCTGGCCCAACAAGAACCTGGTCTGCGCCACCAACGCCACCTACCACTGCATCAAGGTGAGGGTGGGGCGGGGCGTCCCCCTTCCTCCGGCCCCAGTGGTTCCAGCTCGGGGCAGCTGTGCCCCTGGAGGCGCCTCTACGGGTCCAAACAGTCGGAGGCTCCCTGTGGGCCCTGCACTCTGCGTGGTCCCCACCCCAGAAGCGGACGGGAGCCGGGGTGTCCCTGCCCACCCACTAGCCCCTCCAAGGCGTCTGCCAATTCCAGGATCACTCTGGAGAAGCAGCTGATTGTTGGGGGCTGGGAGAGGACGCGGCGCCTAATACATGTTTGTTAACTGAACACAAAGAGAGGCTTGAAATCATTGGGGGCGGGGCGATGTAAACAGGCCCCACCCTCCTCCAAGGCTATGGGGGCCTGAGGTCTGCAGGTGGGCCGGGCTATGGTCACGCAGAGTCTAGCAAACATTTTTCTTTGCAAAGACCCCCATGTGCTGCACACAGGAAGCGGTTAGGGACCCCGGGTGAGTGGGGCTTCCTTAGGGCCTGTAACGGGGGGGGGGGGGGGGGTCCTTTCCTGGGGCCACTGCAGCCAATGACCACAAACCTGGTGCCTTTAAACAGCAGGACTTCATCCTCTCATGGTCCGGAGCCAGGAGTCTGAGGTCAAGGTGTGGCAGGGTTGAGCTGGAGCCGCCAGGGGAGGGTCCTTCCAGCCTCTCCCAGCTTCTGGGCCCTCCAGGTGTCCGTGGCTTGTGGACACGTCGCCCCAACCTCTGCTTCTGCCTGCTCCTCTGTGCGTCTGTCTCAAACTCCCCCTGACGCCCTTAAGGACACGCGTGGCTGTATTTAGGGCCCATCTGGATACTCCAGGGTAAACTCGTCCTTTCAAGACCCTTATATCAATCGCATCTTTTGCATATAAGGTGATATTAACTTTACCATGTAAGGTGATAGTCACTCTTTTGCTATTTAAGGTAAAATTGACAGGTTCTAGAGGTTAAAACATGGCATATATTTAAGGGATCACCATTCAGACCACTAAACAAGGTGTACCAGAACGTTTTAGTGAAGTTTTATACCTTAGAAGCTTCAGAAATACAAATACTACAAACTCACGAAAGACATTACTTGCAAATGTAAATATATTAATCTATTTAATATTTATTTATTCTTGTGAATTTTGAGTAAGAGAGTTTTAAGTTTTTTCTTTTGCCCTCTTGATTAAAGATGGGAGATGTTGACTAAAACAAAAAGTGAATCTGCTTTGAAATAATAGAGGCAAAGTTTGCAACCTTCATTGTATCTCCCCGACCACCTTCCCTGACCTAACAAGGTCAGGTGTCAAGCTTGGAAATCCCCGCAGGAAGTGGGTGCTTATTGGATGCGATTATTGATGAAGATTTCCACTAGGGACCCAGATGCCCTGGTACCGTAGCAGGAAAAATGGAAGGTGTGCACGAGGCAAAGGACACCCTTCTTTTTTTTCATTTTTGTGGAACCTCAGGCAGGAATTTAATAATTAAAACGGTGGCACATCAAAATTTGCAAAATTTGCACATTATATTTGCATTAAATATAACTTATGGGAACAAACAGATGCAAAAGTAAGACAGTCCATGAGAAGCCCCCTCACCCCGTCTGAGAGATTCCCTCACTCATCCCTGCAAAGGTGCTGAATCCCTCCCTCAGGACCTGTGTCCACACCACAGGAATATGCTCTCCTCCTTCACGGGCTGGAGTTGAAACTTGGCTCCAGACATGGCCCTGGGCTGGTGCTTCTGAGCAGACCCCTGCCCCCCTTGAACCCCTGGGGCTTCTGGGACACCTGTGTTAATGGCATCGAAACACCTTCACGTGGACCCTCTCCTGGTGTTTCCAGCTCCCTCAGGCTGCAGTGTCTGTACAGCTCGGGTTTGAGTCCTTATATCATTGAACTGAAACAAAATGACTTTTTTCCCCCGTTATGGGAATTCTCCACTTCTTGGGCAGAGCTGAATCAGGGAGGTGGTTTGAGGCTCTGGGCCTCGGTTCCTGAACAGAGACTCTAGGCCACCTGTTGGCTAGTGAGGGCTGAAGGTTTATGACCTTGGCTCTTGGATGGATGCTTGGAGTTTGTGGGAAGCAATGGGACGGGGGGCTCTGCCCTGTCCTGTATTTTCATTCTTTCCTGGTTCCCGCAGTTGTTCAGCTGCGTACAGGGATCCCGAGCTCAGGACACAGGCTTCTTTTGCCTCAACTCCCTGGCGGTGGCGATGTTGGTGCTAGAGCAGCATCTGCGGGGAAACGCGGGGCCCCCGGCCCCGCCGCGAGGTCTCCGTTCTCCTGCTCCCACGAGGACAGGGGCCTGGCGTTGATGTCGCTGGCTCCGCCCTCATGATCTCATCTGAAAGAAGGGCGCTCTTGGGAATGTTTCTGTAACTGGCCTGCTTCCTCTGCTCGCAGGACAACTGCCCCCTCCTGCCTAACTCTGGGCAAGAAGACTTTGACAAGGATGGCATCGGGGACGCCTGCGACGATGACGACGACAACGACGGCGTCAGCGATGAGAAGGTGGGGCCACTCGGCCTGAGCACGCGCCCTCGGGGTCAGGAGCAGGGGGAGCGCGGTGCCCTGCACCCAGCGGCCCCCGTGAACTGCCGCCGGGTTTAGCGCTCCTGCGCGAGTAACGGAAAGTCACCAACGGGGAACGTCTGTCCTTCGCACAAGCAGACGAGGCAGCCAGAGCATGGAGCCGCCTGGGGTGCTCTGCCAGAAGCGCTTTCAGTGGTTTAGTTTACCTTGAACTGCATAAAAGGGACTCATCCCCTCTGCTTCTGGGGCGGGCGCCAGCGATGGCGGTTGCGTGGCATGAGTGATGTTGCCACTCCCTGCCTTTAGGGCAGAATTTAGATGTTACCATTTCCCGGGAGAAGTGTTGCAGACATAAGTGATCTGACATGTTAATCCTAATTCAGCACTAGCAGAGATAGAGAGGCCAACTTCTTATTCACAGGTTTACTGCATCTGGCTTCCATTGATCCATTAACTCATTCATTCGTTCATTCCCTTGACATTTATGTTTCTATCCTCACCATGAAATATGTCCCAGATCACCTTGGCTATCAAAATTTTTCACAGGGACAGATGCATAAATAATTATAAAATTATTTGATATCAAGAAAGTGTCAGCAAGGGCTACCTTTGCCGACACTTTATCGCTACCTTGATTCTCTTGATCTACTTTGAACACATAGCCTGTAAGTGCTAAGCCATTTTAGAAGCAATTCAGCAAACATCCCTACCCTATTTCTTAAATTCTTCCCTCGCTTTCTCTCTAGGACAACTGCCAGCTTGTCTTCAACCCACGTCAGTTTGACTACGACAAAGACGAGGTCGGGGACCGCTGTGACAACTGCCCCTACGTGCACAACCTAGCGCAGATCGACACGGACAGCAATGGGGAGGGCGACGCCTGCTCCGTGGACATCGATGGGGACGGTCAGTCCCGCGTCCTCCCGACGCGCTTCAGGGCTCGCGGTCGGCGGAGCTCCCAGACCCCATGCTTTATTCTGTGTTACCGCATAAGCCCAGCTTCACCCGTGCACTAACACGAGACAACGTGATTCATGACGCTTGGCTCGCAGGGGCCCAGCCTCGTTCGGCCCCATGTCCCCTTGGGTTCCTGGAAGGGGTCGCCGGCCTCAGGACCCCCCTTTGGAAAACTACGCGTTTGTCACCTTCTTTTCCTGACCCCGAGCTCTTGCCCTGTGTCCTTGTGCCCAGTCCTGGTGTCTTCTCTCAGGTCCACCTCTGTTCACAGCCCCCGGAACCCGGTTCCCTGTCCTGACCCAGCCGTGCTTCTGAGAAAGGCCTGAGGACAGCTTTGTCTCTCCTGTGTTCCCTCCCATTTCCCTCCACGCTGTATTTCTAGCCATTCATTGAATCATTCATTGCAAAGCCTCCCCGAGGGGTTCCAGGTATCCCCGGACTTCAGAAACCTGCGACACCACCAGGTTATTTAACCCTAGATGCCAGTGCCGCGGGCACAAGCTCTACACCTCACGGCACGGCCTCGCCCTGGGTGTCTGACGCTCAGGAAGCAGCTCGGACAGACTCACACCCACTCCCTCTGACTCCGCCCACCCACCCCCACCTGCATTTGTCTCCTGGCTATTTTCTTGGTGTAACTTGGCATCACACTGACCATCTTCCACCGGCGCCAAGACAGCGTCTGGCCGTGCTGCTCTCTAGGGCTTTCCAGCAGCCGGGCATCTCCTCCAATCCTCCGTCTGTGAGGTCTGACCCCCTGCATATCTCAGGGGTCCTTTCTCACTGCCTCGCCCCCTGGCTCCCCCCACCTGCCAGGACCTCCCCATCTGCCAGGATAAGACAGCTGCCTAGCCTGGCTCAAGCTTTCCTGCTGACTCACTGATTTGTGAGGTTTTGCTTTGCCCTTCGAGCCTGATTACTGTTAACTCAGTTTTCATAACCCCAAAGTTGATGAAATTCATTATCTATTTTCAGATTTCTGGGTATAAGGCACTGTAGCTAAACCCCCTGTCAGTCTCTGCCATTGTTATTTTCCTGCTAACGCAGGGAACAGATGAGGCACTGGAGCCCCGGAAGCTGATCAGCGAGGCGAATTTCCTGAATGGATGTTAGGGCAGATAGTCAGCGTGTTTACACTGTGATGACTCACTCGTCAGCCCCCCGTGTGTATTGTCCTCCAGAGACCTCCGAGAGTTGGTTCTGCTTCAAACTGAGGGAATTTTAAGTTTAATGGGAAATCTGCCATGAATCTAATAATCTCTACATTTTATGATTTCTTAGATCATTTTTTATTAAACAAAAGTTTGGCCGTAAGTTGCTTACTGCCATAGGAAGAGCAACGTGCCTTTTCTAAACTCCGTATACTTCCGTTTTTCCCCTGAATCCTACAGATGTCTTCAATGAGCGAGACAACTGTCCCTACGTCTACAACACTGACCAGAGGGACACCGATGGGGACGGTGTGGGCGATCACTGTGACAACTGCCCCCTGGTGCACAACCCAGACCAGGTAATTGACCGATGACTGATCAGGTGTGGCTAAGAGCAGCGGGGGTGGAGGAGCTTCTCAGTCACAGAACATGCATGGCTTTGCAGCTTTCCATCCATCTGCCAGGACGCGACAACACAGGCTTTTCAATCATTGTAATTGAAAACATTGAACTCAGGTCTGAGCATGACTCGTATCTCCATGGCCACTGGCCAGATGAGTGGGGGCCTTTGTCCCACCGTCTGAAAGGAGAGAGTCTTCATCTAATTATCTCCGTATTTCCCTGATGCAAACATAGGAATTGGCTGCTTTTCCAGATTTGCCTTTGGAAGACACGGTGAGAACATAACATACTGATGTAGTTCCTAGAACGTGTTGCAGCAGATGTTGTCAGAAAGGACTTGATTCTGTTGCAGCTAATTCTTTCCAGTCTTCCTTAAAGAAAGTGAATCCCCGTAGGGAGGTGGGTTAGGATGGAGAGATCCCTGGACTTCAGTCCCGGTTCTGGAGGCCGTTTCCTCTCTGCGGTCACGGCTCACGTTGGGAGCGAGGGGGTACAGGCCACGTGTCCTTGGCGACTTTCAACCTGGCATCTGTTTCACGGGATGGATGCCCAATGCTGCTCTCCCCGAACTCTGTCTCCCAGACCGACATGGACAATGACCTCGTGGGAGACCAGTGTGACAACAACGAAGACATCGATGAGGACGGCCACCAAAACAACCAGGACAACTGCCCCTACATCTCCAACGCCAACCAGGCTGACCACGACCACGACGGCAAGGGGGACGCCTGCGACTCGGACGATGACAACGACGGGGTCCCCGATGACAGGGACAACTGCCGGCTGGTGGCCAACCCCGACCAGGAGGACTCAGATGGTAGGTCCCGTGACAGCCGCCCCGCAGAGGCAGAGAGGTGGCAGGAGCGCGAAATGCCGGGAAAAAGAAGTATGTAGCCCGACTGCTGACGTGAGTAAGTGGTCCATGAGAACAGGATCTGGAGGGAGCAGGGACACAGGACGGGTCAGAGTCTCAGGTAGCGCGGCAGGTAACGTGGCAGGTGAGCAGCTGGGCTCAGTGGTGGCTTGGTTGTCCTCTGGCATCTGCTGGAGCCTGTGGGTGCAATCCTGGCTGACCGGGTGCTGCCTGGAGGATACACATCCACCGTGGATGAGACGGGGTGTGGGGTATTTGAGCCCACACGACCCAGAGGCACGTGGCGACTCACTGACTGAAGGGCAGCTCCAAGGACCACCCCCCGCACCCCGAGAGCAGCACAGAACTCATTCTTGACAGGAGGACAGATGGCTTCAGTCCCCACAACGGGGCTTGGGGGCGCTTGCTGGCTACCGAGCAGCCTTTTACCAGGAGGGAGGCTGGGATGGAGGCAAGGCTGGCGTGCTCAGGGATGTCTTAGGGGTTTTGGAAGCTCCTTTTTGCGTGAGTGTGTGCCTGTCACCCAGTGCGTGGATGTGTGTTGCTGAACAGAACTGAAGGATAGTTTGAAGGATGTGATGGAAATTCGGTTGAACTTGGTGTCTTTGTCTCCTTCTAAAGCAGTAGGCACTGCAATGGCCTAATTGCAGTGGTCAGTGGTCATCTGGATCGTCACTATTACCATGAACTGCACGGCCGTGAAGGTCTCAGCAGGCATCTCTCTGTGTGCCAGGCTGGTCCACAGCCCCATGGCCGCATCCCCACCTCATTAGAAAATTTGACAAGATGCTTCCAAAAAACAGAAGTCCACATCTCCCTAGGGAAATCATTTTTCATGAAAGAGTTCTGCTTTCAGTGCCAAACAGATTACAGGCAGGGGTGATTTAGGTAATAGTAGAGGTTCTGAAGACTATCAGAGGAAAAAGCTGGAAATTCAGCTTGATTTCACTTGGCAGCGTTCAGGTTTTGTACCCCCAGTTTCAAGTTCAGAAGGAAGTGAGAAATGACTCTACAGGAACTGGATTATGGCGTGCTTTGCTGCAGGGCTTATCACAGCGACGTTTTGAAAAGAGCATCCAGACTCCTCGCAGCGTTGGGGTGAAATGTCAGAGATTACAGGCGCTGGTCCAGGAAATGCTGCCAAGCGCCTAGCCTTGAATTTTCAGAGAATCACGTGCTAAGTTTTCTCAGACACAGAGAGGCGGACAGCAGACCCTTACTTTGCGTGTTTCTCTGCTTGTCCTTGGTGGCAGGTGATGGGCGTGGTGATGCTTGCAAAGACGACTTTGACAATGACAACATCCCCGATATTGACGACGTGTGTCCTGAGAACCACGCCATCAGTGAGACGGACTTCCGGAACTTCCAGATGGTCCACCTGGACCCCAAGGGCACCACTCAGATCGATCCCAACTGGGTCATTCGCCATCAAGGCAAAGAGCTGGTGCAGACGGCCAACTCCGACCCTGGCATCGCTGTTGGTGAGCCTTAGAATACGCACCGCCACTTCCGGTTCCTGCCTGCAAGGTGCCCACGGAGCACGTGGGCTGCCCTTTAAGACTGAGTGGACAGGAGCAGTGGGTCTTTCTGGTAGCCCCCATCCTCCCTTGGTTTGTAAAACCATCTGCCTAAATATTTTTAACGGGAGAACCTGGGGAAGCACTTATTTGCCTCTCCAGATTCTCCGCGATTTAATATTCAGCAAGCCATTTCGTTTTATGGACTTGGTCTGTAAATTGTTACCTAGGGTGGTGAAGCTCTGCCATAACTCTGTAAGTGGGATCTAAAGAGATGAAATTCCACAAGTGGTGTTAATCCCACAGGAACAGACCCTGATTTAGATGGGAGAGGAGAGCCTCTTTCCACCTGCATCCAGTGGTCCCCGGGCTCATCCAGGAATTCCCTAAAGGGCTGTTTCTGACTTGGTTTTGTGACCAGATGTTCCCTCTGGCCCCCAGGCTTTGATGAGTTTGGGTCGGTGGACTTCAGCGGCACATTCTACGTCAACACCGACCGCGACGACGACTACGCGGGCTTCGTCTTTGGCTACCAGTCCAGCAGCCGCTTCTACGTGGTGATGTGGAAGCAGGTCACTCAGACCTACTGGGAAGACCAGCCCACCCGGGCGTACGGCTACTCAGGGGTGTCCCTCAAGGTGGTGAACTCCACCACGGGGACAGGCGAGCACCTGAGGAACGCCCTGTGGCACACGGGGAACACAGAGGGACAGGTGAGGAGGACAGGCTCTTCTGACTGAGGCCGGCAGCTGCTTTGGGCTTTCAGGAGAGCAGTACCTGCCCATTGCAAAAGTACCCCCACCTCGGTTTTTGTTCATTTTACCTCAAGTCACGGTGCTTTTAATAATCTGTTATTGGGTACCTCACTTATTAAAGATGCCAGGCCTGGTGATTTTATAAACACAATTGGTAATCCTCTTGCACATGAAACGTAGGTGTACTCCCTTACAGAAATAGGGAGAACAGGGTTTCAAAAGTTTAAGTGTTTCGCCCAAGGTCCCACGTTGAGGAAGCAGAGAATCTGTGACTTGGCCCAAATGCCTGTGCTCTTTGCGCTGAACTCCATTGTTGCCTATCAGTGGATTTTGCTCATGCTAGAGATTTATAATATGAAATATATTGGAGGTAGATGTGGCAGCAGGAGCCATAGGGATTACTTAGCAGAGTAATGTTTTCGTCTCCCCCCTTTGTGCCGTAAAACTGTGGTTAAGACTCAGGGTGCCAATTATACTCACAAGTGATGTTTTTCCTCAGGTTCGCACGTTATGGCATGACCCCAAAAATATTGGCTGGAAGGACTACACTGCCTACAGGTGGCATCTGACCCACAGACCTAAGACAGGTTACATAAGGTAGGTGAGAGGGTAGCTCAGTAGCAGCTGTGTTTCTACGAAGTAATTTTCACATTCCAAGAACATCTTTCCACTGGATGGCAAGTTAGAACACTAACAGAGAAACAAGCCAAAGTGGGTTCTAATTTGTACGCTGTCCCCTGGATTCTTCCACTTTAAGTGCCTTCTCTTTTCTGTCCAGCATCTTCTTCACGTTTTTTAAAAAAGCAAAAAGCAAAAACAAAACTGTTGAAGAGAAGAAAAATCAAACTTGTTAAAATAACCCAGAAGGTGATAAGCATCTCTCCTCCTAATGAACGTTATGGGCATGGGAGGGAAAGTGCAGTTAAAATAACTGCATCTTTGTGAATTAGCATGTGATTTCTTTGGTGCACAGGTTCCTATTTATTTCTGATATTGTGAATGGCTGAATTTAAAACACATCTTGAACAAAACTTTGGCAAATCAGTCCAACAGAATTTTGTTCTCTTGGCATGACAGCATTTGTAATCAACTTTTTTTTTTTTTTAAGCTGGGACAATTTCTAATTTTATAAAATGAAATACGGATGATTTAAATTTAAACTTTTTGCAAAGTTAAACTTAGTCACTACGAGCATGAGCCAGTCTGATTCTTCACCAGGAGTGTGTGCGTGTCCTCGGTGACAACAAGCACGTCTTAGAAGGGGAGGTGCAGGCTGGTGCCAGGGGTGTGATGTTTCTGTGGAGTGTCCCTGTTTATTCACTCTTCTCCTACCAGGGAAGCTTTAGTGCATCTGTACGTGTAGGGTGGAACCTGGTCCTTGCTATCACACAGCTCACAGTTTGTGGGGAGGAAGCAGGTGAGCTCGTGGCTTTAGTGCAGTGTGAAGGCCAGGAGCTTGCTGACACGGGGGAGCCTTAGAGTTAGGGTTAGGCAGAGGGAGGGGCCTCCTGACTCCACTAAACTGTTCCATGACTCCTGAAGGTGGAGACGACTTGGATGCTTGGGTGGGTGATTGTCAGTGAGTCATGGGGAAGAAGGAGGGCTCTGGGGTGGTGCTGCGTTACTCTTGGCCAGCCTCGTGAGGAGAAGACTGACCTCCTGCCCTCTGGTGAATGTGCTTCAAAGAGCTGACATTCTCTTTCTTTCTCCTTTTTCCCTGTTTTCAGAGTCTTAGTGCATGAAGGAAAACAGGTCATGGCGGACTCAGGACCCATCTATGACCAAACCTACGCTGGTGGGCGGCTGGGTCTGTTTGTCTTCTCTCAAGAAATGGTCTACTTCTCGGACCTGAAATATGAATGCAGAGGTGGGTGTGAGAACATTATTCATTGGGGCCTTGAGTGGCACAGAGGATGGGGAAGGAACACATATTTTACTTTTCCTTTTACAAAAGCTACACATCAGGGAAATAAGCTGGTGGCCTGTCAGGCAGATGTTTTGTTTTGGTCAGCTTGAGTTGGTTTTGTCTGTCAGTTTGTTTGTTTTAAATTCAGTGTGAATGTCTTTGGTAGGACAAACACTTTTAAGTTATTCACAGGCTCTACTTGTCCCACTCTACTCTATCCCATAGCTTTTTATATTTTCTACACCTTCTGGGCCCTTAATGACATTTTAGATTGCTATCTTTGCTAGAAAAAAAGAAAGAAAGGAAGGAAGGAAAGAAGGAAGGAAGGAAGGAAAGAAAGAAGGAGAAAAGGAAGGAAGGATGGGGGAAAGGTTCTCTTTAGTTATCACTCTAGGAGCATATTCGAATCAAAATATTATAGATCTGGAAGGGAACTTGGCTTCTATGTGGTCTAAGCCTGTGTCTTCATGTAGATATGAAAATATCCCTATTCTACAGATAAGGTAAGTAAGGCTCAGAGATGCTGCTCAAAAATCACACAACAAGAGTGTTGATTTGTCTTCTTGATTCTGGTGAAGTGTTCTTTTCCCTATCCTTCATTCCATCCATGCACCCACCCATCCATCCATCCATCCTTCCATTTATCCATCCATCCATCCATCCATCCATCCACCATCCATCCATTCATTCAACCATTCACACATCCATCCATATTGTGGAAACCTTTTTTTTAAAAATAGAAATAGTGATATTTAGGTTATAGTTAAACAAAATAAAGCAAAATAAAATGCATGGTCCAATCTCCCAAATTCTGTTCACTGTGTTTTGCAGATGTCTGAACAAGATTTGCTGTATTTCCAGCAAAGTACTGTAGACGCTGTTACCCAGACACCTCAGTCCATCCCAGTTCTCCCAGCTTCTCTCTAGCAGACCTCCTGTCCTTGACCCCAACGTCGAGTGGTTCTTCACCTCCTGTCATCAACCCAAGCCCACGTGCCTTCAGAGGATGAATATTAATGGAAACGAAAAATGAACATCCAACCCACTACAGGAAAAACAGTTTGATGATCCATGAGACTTTATGTGGAGTGAAAATCGAGCATGATATTACCTTGTTTTCTCTTGTGTGCTTAAAAAGAATGACGTTTACATATGAAATGTAAGTACTTATTTTATTTATGTGTATATGGAGTTGAAGGGAATATTGTGTATAAGCAATTATCATAAATTAAGCATTTATGCTTAATATTGCTACACTACTTCCAGTGCTTTAAGTTTGGTGCGAGAGCACCCAAATCCTCTTAGGTCAATTATAAAGAAGGGTCAACTCAAGTCTGAAGTAATGCCATTATCAGAAAGAGGTCAGGAGATACCAGTCACGTATGTGGGATGTCAAGTAACTAATTGGAACATCAAAAATAATTATGGGAATAAATGAATACCCCTCCCCCACTCTCTTGTCCTACAATGGAAGCCCTCACTGAGGCTGTCTCATCAAAGAAGGAATATCCTGGCAAAATGGCTCTAATGTGGGTCCAGTCGTGGGCCTGGCAAAGCCTCGTCTATGTGAGGGCTTAACCGAGCGAAGTGCTGTCACCGTGGTTGGCCCCTCCAGCCATTGTGGACCTGAGAGAACTCGTGGCCAGTTGTCACTTGATTCCGCAGTCTGATCCCTAGAATCCTCGCTGGAGCTCCTTTCCCAGCTGCTGGGGAGGAGTCAGCAGACAAACAAATCAGCAAATGCATTTTGGCATCTAATCCCTATTCTAGGCTTTGAAACTATGGACGGATTGCTTTTACCTAACTTGGTAACACATTCCATTAAGGTTCCAGTTATAAATGTTGTGCTAATATTTATTAAGTGAATATAGAATGCAGTTCCGTTCACCAATAACTTATTTTAAATATGACAAGTAGCACTTATGTAAGTATAATATCTAAAAGTAAACATATAACTAGCATATAATAATATAAAGATACAGTTACCGCAAAATATCTTCAAAATACAAGACTTTATAATATTATGTTGTCATCATAAAACATGCTGCAAAATGTGATAGAACAAATAAATAATAATGAAGAGTTTATAATGGAACCTTAATATATACTGTTGCCGGTGACTTTAATTCAATATTTTTTAGTGCTATCTATCTGCTGTACATAGGATTTTAAAGACTTGGAATGCTGAGGATAAACCAGTGTTGTCTCGGCAGACATACCCCTTAATCAGTCATATTGTCATATACACAGGTTTGATTTATTTTTTGCTTTAAGTTGCATGACCTTTCTGCAGGAAATATTAGTTAATCTCACTCCACATAGGGGTTTAGGAAGAAGACTTTGTCTTGTTGATCTGATGCGGACAAACTGTTCTCCTCTTCCTGTTAATAGCGATTTCACTCCTCTGTCAAGTAGGGAGAGGGTCCATGACTTTGTCTTCATTTGCTCGTGCCGTCTGATAAAGTTACATTTGTTGCTTCCTTTGAGGTTGATTTTTCTTTTCATTTTGCTGCACTTTTTACTTTTTTTGGTGGAACTGTATTCCCAAGACAAGGAAGTGTTGGGAGACTTCATTAAATGTAACAATTGTGAAGAGTGTGTAGGTTTTCTGTGTCGGTGGTGTTTGGCCGAACAATACGGTGGCGTGGGTTGATGATGATGTGAATATTTAGAATGTACCATATTTTTTTGTAAATTATTTATTTTTTTTTTTTTAAACAAACTTCTCGTACAGATGGATAAAACTTCTTTTGTTTTGACAGACTGTAAATATTTATTTATTTGTTCACATGGTCAAAATTTCACCACTGAAACCCTGCATTTAGCTAGAGCCTCATTTTTATACTTTAAAGATTCATAACAGGAAATAAATTGTAAAAAGGTTTTCTATAAATGAATCTCTCTCCCTTTTTTAAAGAGCTAGCAGGGCTCCTGCTGGGGGGAAGGAGAGGGACCCCGGCTGACGCCTTGTCCCCTGGGCCAGGGACACAGCCTCCTCCGTGACAGTCCTTCCTCGTGCGCGTCTCAGGCTGAGATGCCATTTGGGGTCTTCACGGAAAGAAGCTGTTTAAGGCAGGTCTCGTCATGGTTTGTGGAGCCGCCCGGGTCACGCGCTATGACACGACCTTAGGGAAGCCATCCTCTGCTGCTTCTTGCTGTGCGACAGGGGACAGAGCAGTGCAGTGAGTGCCAGCACCACTGAGATGACTCAGGAAAAGGGGGCAACACGAGGGGCCCCCCATCAATACAAGCGCTGCTTCCATGACCCAGTCTCGTTCCCAGCCGGAGTGAGAAGCAGCAGAGGACTCGGTGGGACACATGTCAGATCATGACGTCACGTGGGCAGCAAACCAGCTGCTCAGGGGTGGGAGGAGAGCCACAGGGCGGCCTGGGGTGTCTCTGGCTGCACCCCTGCTCTTGGGACTTCTGAACATTACGGTGGCGTCAATTGTAGGGGAAACGTGAGAGCGAGAGATGCAGGGGGAGCGGGGAGACGGAAGGGAAGACAGTGTGTTTGGCTGAAATAGGCTGGGAGGAGTCGGCCAGGGAAGCGACAAGATGTAGGGAAGGCCTCCCGAGGGGACGGGATGGAGCCGAAGGCCCCGGCCTTGACTGCAGTTGAGAACGGGTGGATTTGGGGACATGGAGATGGAGGAAGAGACTAGACCTGCAGAAGTGACCCAAGAGGCCTTTGAGAAGTTTAGAAACGAGGAGATGAGGAGAAGGATGAGGGTTGACTGTGGGTAACGTAACCACTGGGAGACCCTCACGTGCACTTCACTGGTGAACCAGCAGGTATATCATGTGTTTAATAACGATGCTGAGAAGTCAAGACATTAAAACGAGATACAGTTTTCACACATTCAGATTTGGGGGGAAGTTTATTGAAAATACAAGTTTCTGACAGACTCCCTGTCAGCGGCCTGGTAGTCCCAGAACTAATTCTTAGTGTCTTTGTGGCCTGACGGGGGGCTAGGTGGCCCACGTGCGGGGCAGCTCTGTGGAGAGTCTTTTCCTTTTGTGTGAGCTTCTAACACACAAGGTAAAACTGTGCATGGTCATTTTCCCTGAAAGAAGAGACGAAGAGCCCGGCCCTGCCCCAGCTGTGCTCCTTCAGGCCGCGCTTCCTGAGCCCTTATCTAGGGGAGCTGCGGGTGACTCTGAACGGGGGATCCAGCCCGAGGTGCAGGGGTCCGAGGGCTCCAGAGGCCAGCTCGCCCTCCCACGGCACCGCAGCCAGGGAGTGTGGAGTCTGCAGCGGCTGAGGGTCCAGAGTGGAGGCACAGCCCTCCGCCACCCGCGGCTGCCAGCCTCTCGCACTGCCCAGGGGTCGCTGTGGGTCTAAACGTCTCAGACAGGTTTTGCTCACTTAGTCTGAGCTTCACAAAGTGGCGTTTTGGCCACGGGAGCGGAGTGGTGCGTGGGCTTAGGGGACATGTAGGAGCTGCCACCGGACAGCTCCGTAGCCCCGGTCATGTAATCACGGATGCCTGCACGGCTCTGCTAAGGACTAAAGGATCCCCATCTGGACCCCACAGACCACGCCCCGGAATCCCGGGGCAAGAGAAGGGAACAGCGGGGCTGTCTGGGCCCGGCCAAGCCCTGGCCCCTGCTCCCAGGGGAGTGACTTGGCAGAGGGCAAGGGTCCAGAGATGACAGAGACTCCGGGCTGGGCAGACAGGGACCTCAGCTTTGGGGAAGCCGCAGAATTCCTGCCAAGACGTCTGGGCCTCGCCTCCACGTCTGACCCTGGCTGAGCTCGCCCCACGCGGGTCCTCGCCGTCCAGGGTCCCCTGTGTGTGGCGGCCTGAGTGGTGGACATGGAGGAGGCCCTGAGCCCCGTGGAGGCCACGCGGGTCCCCGGTCGCCAGGGCTGGGGGCCTGAGATTACAGGCTGGCCTCCCCGACTGCCTTTCAGTTTAGGTCCCTCAGCTGTAAGGAGGCCTGGAAACTTGGACCACTTTCAGCCGTCACTTTTTCATAGAGTGGCTACGAAACACACCAAATACACATGAGAAGTGAGATTTTGACATTTCCAGCAAAGACACATTCTCCACACCATTGACACAACAGCTTCGGTCAGAGGCCATCCCAGCGAACACGCTTATATAAGTGCCTGAGTGCGGACGGGACCCGATGGTCAGCTTGGGGAACAGCCACCCACAGCATCTCAGACCCTGGCCACCGGCTCAGTTTCCAGACCCCAGGCTCTTGGGAGGTCAGCCTTTTTTGGCCAGAGGGGCCTCTTCTGGGCTATAGCCTCATGGTAAGAAGACAGTCTGACTGCAAGACAGCTGTCTGCACCCAGAGGGCTGATTCTTGAAAAACATAGTGTAGGGAGAGGAAAAAAGTGTAGTCCACAATACCTGACCACACTTCATTTTGTGTACTATTAATTTACTTTCAAATTGTTGTTTATTATTTATATAAATGTGTTTTGTTGTTCAGTGGATTTATTTTTCTACCTGTGAAAATTGTTCAGTTATCCTGGGTTGGGATAGAATGCATGTAATTTTTCCCATTTAAACTTTCAAATGATCAGCAACATGGATGGACCTAGCGATAATCATACTAAAAGTGAAGTAAGTCACACAGAGAAAGACAAATATCGTATGATATCCGTTATATGTGGAACCTAAAAAATAATACAAATGAACTTATTTACAAAACTGAAACAGACTCACAGACATAGAAAACAAAATTATGGTTACCAAAAGGGAAAGGGGGAGGGAGGACAAATTAGGAGTATGGGATTAACAGATACGCACCACTATATATAAAACCAATAAACCACAAGGATTAACACAGGGATCTATATTCAATATCTTATAATAACCTATGATGGAAAAGAATCTGAAAAGGTCTGAATCACTTTGCTGTACACCTGAAACTAACACAACATTGTAAATCAACTATAGTTCAATTTAAAAAATTTGAATTATTTTTCTTTAATATGGTTTCAGGAATAAATTACAATTATTAAACAAGATATATATCTGTATATACAAAACATATTCATGTACACTTAATATAGAATGCATGAATATATTAAAAATATTTAATGACATATATTTAATATTATACACACACACACACACATACATATGCCTCATGAAGATACAGCCTCTCTATAAGGAGCCATTTCTTTAGAAACTACCATCTTGCACACAAGAATCATTGGCACTTCAGCTAAAGATTTCAGCTGCTGTGGAAGGAAGAATTAGGAGACTAACATCAGGAGAATTCTACCAGACTTTGGAGTTTCTTGCTATGTTGGGGAGGAGAGACCTTCACCATGCTGTGGTGAGTCGAGCCAGTTCTGGAATAGGACATGCAACCCCAGATTGATCAAAGCTCGGGTCCTAAATAATTGGACAAGGAGACTTGTTAACATGGTCCATCCTGGCAGTTTCTTAAAACCTATTCATGTAGCTGATTATCCTTTTGGGCTGTTGCATGTTGTTTGATAAAGAATACAATATCAGACTATTCTAAAATCCATTACTGGAATGCCATGATATCTCATTCATAGGTAATTTCTCTTTTTAATTCCCAAGCTCTTTCTTTCTTAATGGATTGGGGGATTTAAAAAATGGATATGGGTGTACAAAACCCTAATGGATATGGGGGTACAACTTAAACTTAAAACAATGGTATCAATTATATCTCAATAAAGTTGGAGAAAAAAGGAGAATTCAGCAAAGTTGAAGAGTACAAGATCAACACACAAAATCAGTTGTGTTTCTTTACACCAGCAAGAAGTAATATGAAAATAAAATTAAGAAAACTATTTCATTTGCAATAGCATTTGAAACAATAAAATACCTAGAACTAAATTCAACTAAAAGGTGAAAGACTTATATAATAAAAAGTGCAAAACATTGCGAAAAAATTAACAAAAATCTAAATTAATGGCAAGACATCTCACGTTTATAGACTGCAAGATTTAACATTGTTAGGACAGTGATACTATGCAATGCAAACTACAGATTCAGTTCAATCCCTATCAAAATTCCAACAACTTTTTTTTTGCAGAAGTGGAAAAGATGATCCCCAAATTCATTATGGGATTGCAAGGGCTCTGAATTGCCAACACAAAATTGAAAAATAAGAACAAAGTTGGAGGACTCACACTTCCTGATTTCCAGTCGTACTACAAAGGTACAGTGTTCAAAACAGTGTGGTGTTGCACTGGGCCGGACACATAGACCAATAGACTGGAACTGAGTCCAGAAATAAACCCAGACATTCACGGCCAATTAGTTTTCAACAAGGGTCCTGAGGTCGTCAGTGAGGAAGGAACAGTCTCTTCAACAAATGGATCTCCACGTGCAAAAGAATAGAGTTGACTCCTAGTTCACTCCATATACAAAACTTAACTTACAATGGATCAGCGATCTAAATATCAGAGGTAAAACTACCAAACTCTCAGACAAAAACTTGGATAAATCATCATGACCTTGGATTTGGGAACAGATTCTTAAATATGACACCAAAAGCATGAGCCACAAGAAAAAAAAAATAGTAGATAAACTGGACTCTATCAAATTAAAAAACATTTCTGTATCAAAAAACCTTATGAGGAAAGTAAAAAGACAATCTACTGAATGGGAGAAAATATTTAGAAATCATAGGTCTGATAAGGGTCTGGTGTCCAGAATATATAAAGAATTCTTCTAACCCCAAAACAGAAGGCAAAAAAAAAAAAAAGAAAGAAAACAATTAAAAATGGGCAATGACTTTGAAGAGATATTCCTCTGAAGACATACAAATGGCCATCAAGTATGTGAAAAGTTGTTCAATATCAGTCACTAGAGAAACCACCACGAGGTACCACCTCACACCCGCTATAATAATAAAAAGGACAAGTGCTGGTGAGGGCGCGGAGAAGCTGGAGCCCGAGCGTACTGCTGCTGCGGCTGCAAAGCGGGTCAGCCGCTGAGGGAGACAGCTGGTGGCTCCTCCAGAAGTGGAGCACAGGGACATCACGTGACCCAGCAGGTCCTCTCCTGGGTATAAACCCAAGAGGACTGAAGACAAGAGCTCACACACGGACATGTCATGTGTGCTCTTTGCATCACTACTCATAACAGTCAAAACCTGGAAGCTGCCCAAATGCCCATGACAGATGAATGGATTCCGGACAAAGGAATATTATTCAGCCTTAAAGGTTTGAAGCTCTGACACCTGCTATGACACGGTTGGACCTAAGTAATATTATGCTGAATATTGAGGAAGCCAGGCACAAAAGGGTACATATTGTATGATTCCATTTATTTGAAATATTCAGAATAGGTAAATCTGTAGAGACATAAAGCAGATGCGTGGTGACGGGAGCCTGGGGCAGGAGGGAATGGGGGTGACTGTTTAATGGGTACAAGAGTTTCTTTCATGGGGATAAAAATGTTCCGGAACTAAACAGAGGTGATAGTCTTACAACACTGTGAGTGCTCTAAATGCCCCTGAATTGTACACTTGAACATGGTTAATTTTAGGTGACATGAATTTCACCTTAACGTAAAAATGGGAACTACATGATCACAACTATAGTACATAGTAAATGAACTGGTCAGGTGAGAACTTAGATTGACGCTTTGTTCTGCATAAGCAAAGGTTTAAAGTAAACACATAGGACAGGACAGGGCGAAGCTGGGACGATGTCCGCGAGCAGCCCTCCACCCTCCGCCCTCTCTGGGTGTCTTGCTCTTTACCTCTGGTCCCTCTCCCTCCCAGGCCCGCCTGTGTCCCCTTCCTGCTAATCCCCGGTGACTTCGGAGCTGGAAACAGACTCTGGAGACAGGGCACCCATGTTCTGACTTTAGCTCTGATGCCACCAGCCGTGCAGGTGGGGCGTGCTCACAGAGTCTCACTCGTGCTCTGCAAGGTGGCACTCCGTATTAGGCAAAATAATCACCGTGTAGTCACCTTGTAGCGTCCTGACCAATCACCTAATGCTATCCTGCCAGCAGGAATCTTCTTTGTCTTGAGGCTATAAAAGTTGGCTACCAGCCCGCAAAGGGGGTCGGGTCTCCCTGGTCCATTGGGAAGTCGGCTCTCCCTGGTCCATCAGGAAGTCGCCCGCCGGATTCGCAGCGCCCTCCCTAACTCTGCTGTTTCTTCTCAATAAACTCACTCTTTTCTAGAATACTGGGTGTCTGGAAGTTCTTCTTCCAGGCTGACACCTACGACGCGTACCATGGTGTGGATGCACGTGGGCAGGTCCTCCCGGGGGACAGCGTGCTGACAAAGGGACTTGGCAAACAGCCTTCGCTAATGTGAACTCTTACAGCGGGGACTCCCCTTAAATCTTCCGCAGGAATCAAACCAGGCCAAGGAGGCCTGGAGGAGATTCAGCAGGGCTCAAGTCACTTTCCCACGGCCGCCCTGCTTCTGGCCAGACGTGGGGGAGGCGTGAGAAATGCAATCCCCCTGCGAGGAGCCTCTGAGCCTGAATAGAAGGTGGGACCCTCGGAAAATCCGGTCCTGATGAGCCGGCCTGGTTCAGGTGAGGCCGTCCTCACGGAGGGGAACCTCCCCAAGCCTTGACCTTGAAGGAGAAACACCCAAATCCTAATCAAAAGGTCCTGGGTGTAACCTTCCAGAGGAATGCATTTTTAAAAGCTTGAATGTGTTCCCTGCAGTTTGATTTGCTAAAAGCAGACTGTGCCATCAGAGCAAGGACAGCCAGCCCCGGGGCACAGACAAAGGGGCAGCAGAGAGGGGGACCCAGGAGCCTGTGCAGGACGAGGGCTTCCTGTGAAGCGTGTGGACAGCCAGACGGCTTCATTCCCGGAGGGCCGGACGGTCATGATGTGACGCTGACAGAGTCTGAAGGTTACGGCTTTTATGATGATACGATTAGTTTCTCTGTCGATTCTCCAGTAACCAAGGAGACTTTGTAACTGGGCTTTGTCTCAGCTTGGTTGCCCCAAAGGGGAGCGTGGCCATGGGCTTGGGATCAGGTCACTTATCTTGGAGGTGATTCCTGGCGCTGGAGTGGGATCCGGAAAGTGACAGAGGGGATTAACGTGTCCGTCACCAAGGGGTCACTGCTGTGGGCAATTCAACCTCAATAGTCCTCGGGCCCATTTGAGGAAACAGAAGGTCCCTCTGAAAGGAAGGAGTCCAGGCCGTTTTCCCCCCAACCCCAAACCCCTGGTGCTTTTCATCGTCCCATGACTGGGGCTGCACCCACCTGTGGGCTAAGCAGGAAGAAGGAGGCCGTGAGGATGAAAATGGGAGACCATCGGTGCTTGAGGTGGGAAGGGTCAGAGAGGGATGGCCGTGTCCACCCGGCTGCAGCTCAGGCTGGGGCTGGTCTGAGGGGACGGGCATAGCTCAGGAACACGGGACATCTACCTTGGGGCCGTGTGTAGATGTTCCTGCAAAGGGGGACGGCACCACCCAGGAGGCCCCGTCCCGCCCGCAGGACAGTGCAAAGCCGTGCATTTACATTGTTCTTCTCCAAAAGCAGCTGATTCGCCACCAAAGAGATGGAGTGGACACAGAACCACAGTGATGTGACCAGGGCTGACGGTGTCCAAGCTGTGTTTCTGCCACTTTCCTCGAAGGGCTGGAGTCTAACCTTCCCAGCTTAGAAGAGTCTTCTGAGAGGCTCACCATTCTGAGTTTGAAACAACATTTCATATGATGCATTGGGATTTCCTGGAGCACACAGAATCTGCTTCTGGAAAGGATTCCCCAATTCCTGGAAGAAACCCTGCATCGTTTGCTGAGGAAGTTTGACGGCCAGATGGAGAGAATAGGGGTTGACTTCAGGCGCAAAACAGACGCCACAAATGTCCACGTGTCCGCATCAGAGGCATGTTATTTTTCTCTCTTCTTTCCTCAGGCCAACCTCTGATGGGGCATGACTGTCTCTGCAGCATAAGGATACCAGGGATTTTGTTTAAAAGAGTTCAAGACCTTTGGCAAAATGGAGTGAAACTGGGCACAATTTGAAATCAGCTCCCGTGGTCCCCACCATCCCCCCCCACCCCCAGTAGCCCATTTCCTCCTCTGCAGCATCTGGGGACCCGTCAGGCAGGCCCACAAGGGGAGGAGGGGGAGGAGCAGAGAAGGTCAGCTGACCCGGGCTTCCCTGCAGGGAGGCCCAGGAAAAGAAGTTAGCGGAGCAGCCCTCACATCTGGAGACGGGCACGCGGGCTCCGTGGGAAAGAGCCCAAGGGGGACCCGCGACCTGGAGCCGAGGGGAGAGGAGAGAAGTGGGGTGTCAGCGTAGGCCACCTGTTCACAAGAAGCAAAAGCATCCATGGAACAAATGAAGACGGGCCCTGTGAAGGGCCTGGGTACAGAAGGGTCCAATGCAGCAGGAAACCAGAAGAGCAGAGATGCTGTCCTCTGATTCAGGAGGTGCGACCGAGGGCTCAGCCCTCTGTTACGATGGGGAAATGGGGCTGTTCTTCTGAGCGGGAGGATGAGAGAGCCTGGGGCCACGAAAGCTTGTTAAAACTGCGGAAGGAGATGCAAGGACCTCCCCAGACTCGGGCATCACCAAGCAGATGGGCGCGGGCCACCCTGTGGCATCTTCCAGCTGGAAGTGTCTTCATGACCTGATCTTTGCATCAAGTAAGAGGGATGGAGGGCAGGGTGAATCTAACTTGAGTTTAATCAGAGGGCGGAGGGAGGTTCCAGTGTGTTTTCAAATGGATAAGGAGTCGGACCCCAGGGATCATCTGGGATCGTCGGGCGTGGATCAGGGTCGTCAGGCAGAGGGTCAGGGGTCAAGTGGGTTGGGGTCTCTGTAGCTTCTGTGCTTCTCGTCCCCCGCTCCACGCTGCTCATCCTGCTCAGCGGTAAAATGATGAAACAGAAAGTGCCGTCAAAATACATTCCAGATGGAGAGAAATAACATTTGAAACATGATTCATTTGTAAAAAGAAAAAGTAGACATTTTGATACCTTATTTTCTCACTTAGTTCTGATAACGAATGAGCTGGTCCAGGAGGGTGGAATTGCCCTTTTCTGCAAACGAAAACCCTAAAAGGGGGTGGTATGTAGCTTTGTAAGATCATAAAGCAAATATGTGAGGGACCCAGGGTCTCTGATTTTGACCCTGTGACTCTTGGGCTATTATTTTATAATCTTTCACTTAAAAAATAACTTGCATGCATGAACAGAAGTTAACGTTTGTAAAAGGCAGACATTGTTTTGTAATTAAGAAGCAGAGGTTTCAGGCACAAATTCTAGGTGTGTCATCTCTGAGCCGTGTGGCTCTGACTAAACAATCCAGTTTCTCGTCTGAGAAATGGGGAGACCCCTGCGGGCTTGCAGAGACCCTCTGACTGTCTGACGGGCCCCGAGCCGTGGTGGTGGTCCGTTGCTTCCTGTCTCCCTTCCCTGAGCCCCAAAGTCCACACTCAGGGACCGTTGTCGGGGCCACATCAGGGTTCCCTGGACCCCACCTGCTGCCGGGATTGGACGGTTCTCAGTCTTGTCTGTGTTTTGTTTTCAAGACCCACTTCCGTTCTTGCAACCATTATTTTGAGCTTATTTTGTTTGCGTTTCCCTTGCACCTTAATGAACTGAGAATCTGCATCTTTTAATGACACTAAGTTATACAGTGTTCATCTTCTCACAGTGTTTTGTAAGTTATCTTAGTTTTTAAATGGAAGTAGTCTTCAACATTTTAAGTCCAGAATTATTATTATTATTATTTTACATCTTTATTGGAGTATAATTGCTTTACAACGGTGTGTTAGTTTCTGCTTTATAACAAAGTGAATCCGTTATACATATACATATGTTCCCATACCTCTTCCCTCTTGCATCTCCCTCCTTCCCACCCTCCCTATCCCACCCCTCTAGGTGGTCACAAAGCACCGAGCTGATCTCCTTGTGCTATGCGGTTGCTTCCCACTAGCTATCTATTTTACGTTTGGTAGGACATGGAAGCAACCTAAGTGTCCATCATCGGATGAATGGATAAAGAAGATGTGGCACATATATACAATGGAATATTACTCAGCCATAAAAAGAAATGAAATGGAGTTATTTGTAGTGAGGTGGATGGAGTTAGAGTCTGTCATACAGAGTGAAGTAAGTCAGAAAGAGAAAAACAAATACAGTATGCTAACACATATATATGGAATCTAAGGGGAAAAAAAAAAAAGGTCATGAAGAACCTAGTGGTAAGACGGGAATAAAGACACAGACCTACTAGAGAATGGACTTGAGGATATGGGGAGGGGGAAGGGTAAGCTGTGACAAAGTGAGAGAGTGGCATGGGCATATATACACTACCAAAAGTCCAGAATTCTTGTTCAAGAAAAGCTCAAAACCCAGAAAGAGCTACTACACTGGTTGCCAAAACATGACTTAAAAAATATTTCTATGAAAACAAATCAGCAAATAATTTGTGGTTCCCTTAATGGCTAGTGAGAATATATCCAGCTTTTACTTTATTATGAAATGGCGAGTTGCAACATTCACCTTCAATAAATAACATGAATTTTGTCAGACATCAAGATTCCAAGCTTCCCAGAAAAGTGCAATTATGATGATTCAAGTAAGAAGAACCCGGATCCTGGGGCTGATGGCCTCCGGCCGCCACAGTCCCCACAAGCACCCCAGTCAGAGGCCTTTTGTGAGGCTAATGATGTGGCAGGGAGCGCTGGCCCGGCAGGACGGGCCGGGGAGACACTCATGCCTGCGGCCAGGGCTGCGCAAATCCAGGGCCTGATGAGACCTGGCGGGCCGAGGATTGCTGGACCCCCCAGAGATGTGCCCCTCCGCACTCCAGGGCTTGTGAGATGCCCAGCCTGTCGGAGGGGAATCCTCCCTGTGTGTGTGAGCATGGGGCTGGGGAGTGGTTCCAGCGTTAGGAACTAGGGAACCCGAGAGGAGGAACGATCACTTGTGGCCTTAGAAAGATTCATTCACTCACCGTTCAGCAACGTTTCCTGGAATCCTATATGTTTCAGACCCACTTAGGTGTGTGGGATGTGGTCGTGAGGATGCTGGCAGAGGCCCGGCCCTCACGGATCTCACACTCTTAGGACCAGGGGAGAGAGGAGGGCACAGGTAGAGCAGAGGTAACTTCAGGATTCGTGACTGACAGCTATCAGGACAGGGCAGGAGCCGTCGCCTGGGAGGGCTCGGGCACACGGGCCCGTCCTGCAGGTGGCGTTGTTAACGGCAGTCACGTCGGGCACCTGCGTGGGTCCGTGAGAACCAGAGCACCTTTTCACCCTCTTCAGTAATAATTTGGACACTCAGGCACAGAAAGTAAAGGAGTCAATCGATTTCACCTTAGAAATAGACACGCTTTGTAGTTCACCAAGCATTTCACATTAGATGACTCCATCCCCGCAACAAGCCTGCGGGCCCGTCCTACCCAGACGCAGGGCCTGACCTCCCCAAACTGGCTCACTGGGTGTTAATTGCACAGCCTGTGTCTAGTCAGTACCTCTGGTCCTGGGGAGGCAGGGTCTCCCTCTGAGCCCAGCCCTGTGTCCAGTGGAGGTAACCACAGGGTTTCCCCAGTGGCGGACTCATAGGTTACTATCTCCCTTCCAGTTTCTGGTGGAGACCTGAGCCCTGCCCTAAATGGCCTTCCCTTGTCTGAAGACCTGGCCTGTGATTTGGGGTGGCCTCTGTGCTCCCAGGCCTGGGGACCCTTCTCTTCAACAACCCCCCAGGAGCCCAGGGCTGTGCATGGCACCTGGAGACCCCTGCCAGGACCCCAGCTGCATCGGGGCTTTGTGTGTAAGTTGTGCACCTGGGTGATGGGGGTGGGTGGGGTGATTCCCCTCCTCTTACAGCTGAGGGAAGATGGGCTGAAGAAGGACCGGGTGACTTTCCTGCTGCACCAGAGCCCCAAGCCCGACAATCCTCCCGCCACAGCAGAAACACCAGAGGAAAGCCTTTTCATGAAAAATAGACAAACCTAAGTACATGACATAAAATAAGCCAAGTATTAAACAAAACCCACAAATCTTGAGTCCTTATTTCTTCATGTTTTAACTATCAAGACTTCTCCTCAAACATACTGTCTATTTTTCATAAACATTACATTGCCTAAATAGGCTCATAATCTCTTTATATTATATTAAACTGTAATCATCACTGTTTTCCTGAAAATAAACTAAACTTATGGAAGCAAAAGTTTTGTCTACTTTAATTCCAAACATGCTGTGCTTTCTTTCAGAGAACTACAGGTTTAATACTATAAATAGACGTTTTCACAAGTCATTTGAGACAATTACATTTTGTTTTTCTTTCGAATATATGCTTTGGAATAAAGGACAGTGTCTTTACGAAATGTCTGTAGGTAACATACCTTATGGATATGAGAGCAACGTTTACCCATGTGAATCATCTCCTCACCCCTGCAAACACACATACACACACGCACACACACGCCCACGCATGCCCATGCACACACACATGCACGCCCACGCACACACGCACGCCCACGCACACACGCAACCCATGCACACACACGCACACACACATGCACGTACACACAACACATGCACACGCATGCACACACACGCACACGCACCTTCACAGGCACCTTGGGAGACGCCCTCCCAGCACGGAACTCACAGAACCATCATTGAAGTTACAGTGTGCCCCTTTCAGACAGGTGACCATCTCAAAATAGACTGAGGTGACTTCACATTTTAAAAGACACAAACCACATGAGAAATGAGAAATAAATCTTGCATTTCTGAGAGGGGCAGAATTGTTAGCTAATATGTGGAAAGGGATTTATATATTCTAGCTGTAGAAAGTGAGAACCCATAAGCCTAACAGCTTCTTTTGTTCCTAATGTTTTTCTTTTTTTTTGAAGTGTATCCTTTTATTGTTTTTTTTCTCATTGGTTATCTGTTTTATACATATTAGTGTATATATGTCAGTCTCAATCTCCCAGTTCATCTCACCGCCCCCGCTCTAATGTTTTTCTAACCTGAGCAAGAACCCATGGCACACCCCAGAGCAGAACTCACCTGGGGGCTGGATGATTTTTGCGTGGACTTGCTGTGTAAAATCAGTATGGGATTTTGGTAAATTAAAGCATCCCTTTCCCACGTCCTCTGCAATTTCTTGTACAGCTAAATTATACAACATGACAGACACAGATAAGGAATGTAGGAAAGACTTGGTGAATTGCAATATTTGTGCAAAAATAATATGCATATTACTATATATTTCCATTTGTGTCATATTTTCTTATTGCTATAATGATAAAGCATGAAGAATCCCAGATATTATTGGTAGAAAAACTATGTATATAATTTGTCCATCCATATCACTTACTTCTTTATTGACAGACTGGAAAAAAAGTCTATTACTAAAACAGATTATAACAGTATTGAGCAAAACCTGTCTTATAATTTCAAGGCTTTTTCCTCAACAAATGCAATGAAATATTTACTGAGTTGCACTGAAAGTATCTGTCTGCGATTCTGTTCTTCACAAGACAGAAATTCATCAGGAACAAGGACCCTACCTCACACATTTATGCGGGTACAGATGTCAGGAGTGAAACCGCTCCAGCCACCATAAGAAGACGGATTTGGTTGTAAAGACACATGTACCATTGGATTCCAGGGCCTGTTGGACTGCAAGAGTCCTGGGAGGGGGACTTGGGGGCAGTCAGGTCCTCGGGGGCCCCACCTGCCGTGAACAGAATGCAATGAGCAGCTTAACTTCCAATTCCCAACACAGACACGTCCTTCTTAGGAGAGGCTCTAGCAGGCTGGCACCATACACGAGTGCTGTTTCCCATAAAGCAAGAGGAAAGACCAAACTCTTCTTGGTTTTTGATTCAGATTATTAGGTGCATGATGGAAATTGTTGATGTTGAAACGCAAACTTGCATGTAATGAACACTTACCTTTTGGTTAACAAGTCAAATACTTCCCCAAGAGCCCAGCAGGGGGAGGAGGGGCCAGGAGAGCCTGTGAACTCACCTCCTGTGTCTGCTGGGGACGGAGGCTCCGGGCCTCCTGGCCCACCGAGCTGTGGCCGAAGTTCAGGGCCTGGGGTGCAGAGGCCCGTCCTTCTGTGCTTGTGCGGGAAGCTTCTCTAAGAACCTGCCATGGACTGGAGTAGGCCCGGGCAATTTTGGGGCAATGCCCAGTGCCCAGCCACGCTCAGCCTGTCTCTGCCTTGGACTCTTGAGCTGGATTTTCTCCAACAAGTGCCTGGGCGAAATCTGGTTACGCAGAGTGAAATCTTTGAGTCAACTATGCTTAGAGCTACGCTATCAATAACGTTATGATGCAGACACGTGTTGGACAAAGGAAATGACAGGTTGTCAAATTCCATATAGTTTATATCCAATAGCAAAGATGTCTGAGTTTAAAGCCGGGACTTGAAAGGGTCTGAAGAGGTTGTCACCATATACGAGTCCCACATTTTGGAGGCACAAAGGTGGGTTGAACACAGAGCAGCCCTACTCATGGAAGGCCAGGCGCCGTCTAATTAGCGCAGACACCCTGCCGTGAACCCCAGCTGCTGGACGCCAGCATGGCCCACCCCACCGTGGTGGGTCGTGTAACGGGCACTCTGCTGAGTGAGAGACTTGTGAACCCGGAGCAATAAAACAGAAGGAGCCGACAAGCCACAGAGATGATGGTCCCTCACTCTCGGCCACCGCCGCGGTCCTCCTGCTGCACCTCGGGGGCGGCACCGGCACGCAGCTCAGGGTGGGCAGCTCAGGGCGACCCGCTTCTGCTCCACACTCCAGGCCTGGCCGCTCATGTCTCACTGCTTCTGTGTCGTTGTCCTCAAGGCTGAAGGCAGTGTCTGCCTTTCTGTATGAACTGTGCTAAAGCACACATGTGAGACTTTCTGGGAGGCTAAATGTGCAAAATGCCATCGGTATCTGTTTCTGATCATCTAGAACGGAAGAAGGATCATCGTTCCCGGAGGTGGCAGGATTTTACATCACCTTAACCGTGGGGATGTGTGTTTATGCAACATGTCCATGGGCCAGAAACACTGGGCACTGCCGGCTTTCCTTCAGTGCAGCTGAACGACACGTGTTATAACCTCAGTGAAGGACCCCACGAGCAGGTGCTCAGTGAAGGTCAGGTTCTTTCCTTCTCTGCCTGTAGATGGTTTTAACATAAAAGCACTGAGTGTGAGGGAATGACTTACATTTAATCATCCGACCCTCTTGCCTATAAGTCAACGTTTATTATGAAATGTGCCACTGCCGGACTCCGTGTGACATCACTTCTCTAAGGAAAAGGCTCAAAAGGTGCTTTTCCTTGGGGATCTAGGACACCGCAGGTGGAGCTGGCCTGGCCCGCAGACCTCCTCACTGGCTGCCGTTCCCAGCCTGGGGGACCGAGGCCCGGCCAGCGCCTCCCGCCCACCTCCAGCTCTGGTCCACTCTGCTTCCCAGCAAACACGCCAGATTCCCTGCCTGCGTCCGCAGCCCTGCCCTGGTCTCCTGTCTTCCCTCCGTCTCCACCTGAAAGCAGACAGAACTCTAGGTTTCTTACTTGCCTAAGACCCTGGTGTGACTTCTACTGTCCCAGCTGAGTCCAAGCCTTCACGGGACCTCCGGTGCCCCTTCTGCCCCTTCCAGCTGTGCCCCCCAGCTGCCCCTCGCCTTGCTCCCGGCCGACTGACCACGCGGGCCCCTCATCCCAAGCAGGTCCGGACACCTCCTCCTGGAGCCCTGCTCCCCGAGCTCCCTCTGCTGGGCAGCTCTTGCCCTCGGGTCTGTGAGGATGTTGGGAAGCCGAGGCCCAGGCTGGACCTTCCTCCTGCTGCCGTCGCTGGGACAGTGTCCCCTGTAGTCCTCCACCCCCAACCAGCACAGAGGCCTTGCTCCCCGTACAAGGTTAGCTCCTGCTACGTATTCTCAAGGTCGTCCATATTTTATTTGCCTTCACAACGTTGAGTTAATATTTCAGTTCAATAATTCTTTAAGAAATTACTTACTTTTTCCCTGTTATACAGACAGACCTTGCAGATACTGAAGGATTTAGTTCCAGACCATGGCAACAAGGCGAACGTCACATATAAAAGTTATGTGTACACTATATCATGGTTATTAAGTGTGCAATATCACTATGTCTATAAAACAATGGACATATCTTCATTAAAAAATACTTTATTGCCAAAAAAACTCTAACCGTCGTGAGTCAACAGCGAGTGGTAATCTTTTTGCAATAGTAACATCAAAGATCACTGATCACAGATGACCATAAGAAATACGATAATAATGAAGAAGTTTGAAATATTGTGAGAATTACCAGAATGTAAGACAGAGACACGAAGTGAGCAAATGCTGTTGGGAGAAATGGCTCCGACAGACTTGCTCAATGCAGGGTTGCCACAAAACTCCAATTTGTAAATATTGCGAGATCTGGGAAGCTCAGCCGACGGGAGTCTGCCTGCATACGTAGTGCCTGATGCAGTGTCTGGAGCAAAATGAGCAGTTGATAAATACCTGTTGCTGTAACGAGCAGTAGCTCTTTATGTGTAAGCAGGTGGGTGTAAGCAGAAGACCATTTTCAGGGTGCTGAGTGTCCTCTTTATGACCGATGGCTCTGGAGCTCTGGCATCTTTGTTGTCGATTCTGTGACAGACTAAATGTCTGTGTCCCCCCCCCCCCCCCCCAGTTCACAGGTTGAAGCCCTACCCCCCAACATGAGGGTATTTGTAGGTGGGGTCACTGGGGTGATGAGGTGCAACCCTAATGAATGGGATTAGTGTCCTTATAAAAGAGCCCCAGAGGCTGCTTTGCTCTTTCCTCTATGTGAGGACCCAGCAAGAAGATACCAGGAATTGGGTCCTCACCAGACACTGAATCTGCCGGCACCTCGATCTTGGAGGCCCAGCCTCCAGAGCTGGGAGAAGTAAGTGTCTGTTGTTTATAAGCTGCCCAGTGTGGGGTGTTCTTTTACACAGCCTGAGCGGACTGAGGCAAACGCCTTTGTTTACCTTCAGAAGATGGCATCCTCTCTCGTAGGTAGATGATGGGTAGATGGTTGCATACATATGTATGTAGACGATATATCGTTTGTCTATGGCAGGGGCTGTCATTCCGCCCCACTGGCTGGCCCTGTACGTGCAGCTTCTCACCACCCAGCCTCCCCACCGTCCCTCCTGGTCTGACTTAGCGTTTGTCTCAGGTGAAGCTCCCCACCTTGCCGTGTTCTATGAATGCTGATACAGAAAAGGAATTGTGCTGTTTCCACAATTTCCACATCCCCCCCAACCCAGCTCCCGACCCCCTGCATAAAAGTCAGTCATCATACAAACACACAGAAACAAGCAAACAAGCAAACCACACAGAGACCTGTGTGAGTAGCGGAGCACACAGGAGATCTGGGGACGAGAGGGCATTACTGCGGTACATCAGGCAGCTCTCGGTCAACGCCGAGGCGCTCGTTCCCCAGAGTCGTGCAGCCTCTGCCGTGGTCCTCAGGCCCCCCTTCTCCTTTGATCTGCATCCTGTTCCTTTACTTCGGTTCTGAGCAGCTCACCTCCCTTCCTCCTTGTTCCGCCAGCTCCTGCCCTGGAATCACCTTCGTCCTGGAGCTGCTTGTACAGGAATCTGTCTTCCTAAACACAACTTTCTCCCTGAGAGGCTTTCTGGTAGCAGCTATCAAATACCTCTTCTGATTATACAGCGATATATAAAAATGCCAAAAAAACAAAAAAATCACTCACTGCACCCATAGCAAAAGGAAGATGCTCATTTGATCCGTCATCCTTTGGCAGGTACCAAACATAATTTTCGTTTTATGGCAGATTTTACTGGCTCGTGAGAAGAGAAAGCCCAGCCCTTGTTCTAATGAGCTTAGCGCCCAGCTGGGCAGCCAAAGATAAACGCAGGAAGCAGCACACCCCGGCCACGAAGCAGTGCTGTCATATGGTCCAGGCTGTGGGCGGTGTCAGAGCTCAGAGGGAGGAAGGCAAGGGCCTCGGCGCATGGAGGACACAGCACAGATGCCAGATGACAGCGCTGGGGACATTTCCCGGTGCAGGTCAAAGAGCATCTGACTCACACAGGCCCCATGACGCTGGGGAGGTATCAATCTGGTCCTTGAAGGGAGGAGGGCTTCCAGCTCATCGATGTCCCCATTTGTCCCTGTGTGTCAGCAGGGCATCAGCCTCACTTTAGTTGATTTCCACTATTATTGCAACGTGGCCACAGCACCGAGGGCCCCTGCTTACATACCCACATCCAGAAACAAAGTGAGGTATCTGAAGCCCGGAGGAAACCCGATCGTCAGCTGCGAGGCAGTGAGGGTCCTGTGGAGGGACAGAAAGGGCTGCGGTTATGGAACAGCAGGAACGCAGCACTGAGTGACCAGGTAGGGGTCAAGATTTAAGTGGTGACAGAAAGAGGAGAAGGGGAGCTTGTGGTCACCAGGGCAGGAGGAAGGGCTCTGGAGCCGGACAAGTGGCCGAGGAGCTGGAGTGCAGTCCGTGCAGAGGAAGGACGGGCCCGGGGCGCCTTCCTCTGGGCTGGGGTCTTGGCTTGGTGCCCCCCACCCCAGAAGGTGTGATGAGAGCAACTCTGCAGAAGAAACCACCGCGGTCGGGGTGCAGAACTCGGGGGGACCTGCTCAGGGGAGGGCAGCTGCCGGGAACAACTGGGGAGGAAGGGGGCCCCTTCCCATCCCACCCTATCTCCCTCCAGGGGCCCCCGGGCCGCCCCGATGGGGGCCCAGCTAGGGAGGCAGAACCTGGTACTTACACCCTGAGTGCGACACCACCACCTCCACCCAGGGAAGAACTGGCCTGACCGACCTGGGACCCAGGGCCTGAGGCCACTTCCCAGTCACTGACTCTGGAAGCCGGTCTGATCACCCCAACGCTGAGCCTACGCCCTCCTGCCCCCCTGCCCCTCGTCCTCCCAGCATGGGGGACCATCTCCGGGTCCACGGTGGGGCGAACGGGAGCCGCACCGGGACAACCACGGGGCCGGAGGTGGAGTCCTGTCTGCCGGGGTCTGCACCGGGGCCTCCCGGCGCTCCCTGGGTACCCACGGGACTGTGCCCCTCCCACAGGGAGGACGGTCCCCCCATGGCGTACCGCCACCACCCAGCAGGGCAGGCCGTCAGAGGTGGGCTAGTCAGCAAGTTTGGGAGAAGGAAAAATAATAGCGAGGAGAGGGCTGAGTTCCTCTAGTTTACTGGAAAGACAGAGGTCTGGGATGTCTGTCTGAGCAGCTCTCCAGAGGTGTCGTAGAAACTCCGCGGTGGGGCATCAGGGCAGCGGGGGGAAGTGAGCTGGGGCTGGTCCTCACGTGGAACTGGTGGCCTTTGCTAATGCTGCATGTCACCCTTACGCTTGACAAAGGGAGAGAGGGAAAGAAGACGAGCTGGCCAGGTGATTGAGGAGCAATCTGTTAGGGCCGGGTTTTCCATCTCTCGTGTCCCTGAAGAGAGTTGGAAAGATCTAATTTGCAAGCTGCTGTTGTTGGCACACGCTCGCTACCCTGATCCTTCGTTAGAAGCTGTTTCTGTTGAATGATATCCCCGAACGATTAATTCTGGGAGCTTGAAAACCACTTAGGGAAAGTCTTCAGAATAACATTAAGAGCTTGTATCCACAGGAAGAATCTGGGCCACACTGACAGATGATCCCACCCTGTTACCAAGGAATATTTGCATTTTAGGTGGTATTTCCCAAGGAGGAATCACATTTTACAGCTTGCAAGAAGGAAGAATGGAAAACAGAATCCATGTGACATTTCAACTTGTCTGTGATTCACTATGAGTCTTTCTTTCAAAAGTTTGCTGTGAGTCTCTGTAAATTTTCCTGGGAAAATAAAATTAATACATGAGATATACGCATAAAATTAATCCATAGATGGACGCGTAAGATGATATTCATGAAGGTCAGCAAGAAGCTTGCTGCCCAGGCAGTGCTCCAGAAACGTGGTGAAGGCATCACAGTGGGATCGAAGGCAGGCTTCACTTTTAACAAATTGCCTTCACTCCAACCAAGGAAGAGCTTCCAGAACATACATGCATGTGCCTGGCAGGAGTGCGGAGGGTAAGGTGAAAGATAATAAACATAGGGGGTCACAAATGCTAGACTTTGCTCATTGCCAGCTCCATTTAAGAGGTTCAGCATTAGAAGAAATTGAAAGTTTGGTTTAAGTGAAGGAAAATGTCATCAACAGCATTTCCCAAGATGGATTCTCTCAGGTCAATCATGTGCTTTTTCTGTGGGACATGTGTGGCTGCAGCTTCACATTACATTTACTACTTGTGAATTTTATTCTCACGGGATGACAAGTAAGGTCAATGCTGCCACGTCTGTGGAGATGTTCTCTCCTTCCTTATCTGCTCACGACCGTGAGGACAGTTGTCATCACACTGAATTTCCTTGTGAAAAGGGGAAGAAAGATCAGCTCTCACTAAAACGTCTGCTTCCCAAGCGATGTCTTTATCCTGCCTGGTTTGGTTTCGGTGCCAGCAGGAAGCAGTTCCTACGTGTATGTGCCATGGGCGGGAGTATCGGGTCCTCGATGTCGGTACCAGGGACCAGTATCAGGGGTGTTGACAAGATCCCTAGTCATGGGCCACATGGGAATAAATTTAACTACTTTCACGTATGTTACTTCACCTCATCAAAACTCTGTGATGCAGTTTCGTTAATTTTATCAAGTACGTCTATTTCATGATCCCGCAGGGATGCTCGAGATGGTTCAGGGCTCACCCGCTCCCTGCCTACATGAGCGGCGGACCCAGGACCCCTGGGGCTCCTGCCTCTAATCTGTTTCCTCCTTCTCAGCCTTTTCCACCCAACATCTAACTGAAGCCACGCAGCATGAGACGTCAGCCCACAGGCTTGCAGACTCTGAGATTAATCTAATAAAAATGCCTTTGGCACCGTGTTCACGACCACATGCAAAAAGAAATCTTTCTGTACGTCATCACCAACAGCGTCTCTCTGAAATATCCACATCTTGGATGAGGGATCAGTCAGCACCAGGCTATTTATACCTGGTGGAACAGTCCCGAATGAAAACTCCCAAACCCTGAAAGGCCAGGTGGGGAGACCCCAGGACACGCACTGCACTACTCTCATTTCTCCTGACTCGCTGCAAATAGGGGCAACATTTCCGATTCTGCAAACGTGTTAAAAATCACTACTAATCACTACCATCCCCTTTCAAATAAATTCAAAATACTGTCGCACTGTTTCCACAGAGAAAAAAGAGCCACTAAGATCACAGCAAACACTAGATTTAAAATGTTTTGGGCCCCAACAGAAAGACGGCACTGGTTTTGTCCGACTGGTGATCAAGGGGCTCCAAGAGCACTCAGGGGCCTGAAGTATTAGAACCCAGGTTTTGTTTGTTTGCCCTGAGAGCCCTGATGACCGACACCCGGGAAAGGACCCCCCTTCCCCCCACCCGGCCCACACAGGCCCCCTCCCTGGTGGTGACGGGGTCGGGAGCTAAGCCCTCAGACCCCTGGCTTCCCGGAGCCTGTAGTGGGCAGGTCTCAGCTCCACGGCTTCTAGAGAACAAGACATGTGGTGTCTGGACTCCAGGTTCCCATGAGGTCAGATCAGACGTGCACACGCACGGCTTGGAGCGTCTCACTGTGACGGGAAGCACAACAAGGGGCAGCCGCGTCCTCGTTCACTTCGCAGGGACCACACCCCCCCGGGCGTCCCACCTGGCAGGTGGGCATCCGGCTCTCCTGACATCACAGCGGTAGGTGTGCGGCCCAGGCCTGTGACAGCTCGAGGTTACAAGGTGACCCAGTTTCTCTCAAAAGTAAGGAGACTTCATTCACATCTTCCCATTTGTGAGGCAGGAACCCAGAGTCTCTATTTCCTGTCAGTTACTGAAAGAGCTCTATTCTAAGACTAAACTTTAACTGCCAATGTAGGGAAGATGGTATGGATTTATTCTTGTTTAGGAGCCAAAAGTCTGCCATAATCACTGATTCCCAGATTATGTCGGGGCCCTGGCTTAACTGAAGAGAACTTCAGACAGTCACCCTTCAGAGATGCTCGGGGAGTGGGCCAGGGCACACCTGCGCTCTGTCACATCCAACAAAGAGCCCGCCGTACGGTCGGTGATGCAGAGATGTTTGCAGACCGAGCGGATTGGTGAATGAGTGTGGCGTTTACTGTCAGCAGCATTACTGTGTCAGTCGCAATGATTCAGGATAAGGCGTTTCACGTTCACACTTGCAGGTACACTTGACTTGTCCTGTGTCGCCGTCCTGTTGTTTGTTCCTAACTCCCCCTCCCTCTTGGTGGAGGTTTCCTGGCGTAATTTATCAGGAGCAGCCCGTGAATTGTCAAGAACACTGTCAATTAGAGAGAATCTCCATCTGTACCTGGAATTGCTCAGAAAACGCCCAGAATGTGATGCAAAACGTCCTTTGTTCACCAGGCCTGAGCGTTTCTCCCACGAGGCCGCATGTCGTCCTGAGCTCAGCTCTGAACTGAGGACACAGAGGGTCTGTGAGATGAACGTGCATTAAAACTATGCTGCTAGCCCGTCTCCACAGGACACATTCTTTCTAGAATGAGCAAGCATTTGCTGCTTTGGGCTGGGTTGTAAATTATCTTCTGTGAGATAAATCTTTTGGCTAAAATATTATTTTTAAAGATTCTCAGATGCTTAGGTCTTCCTTCCCGCATTAATTAAATTACATGCAGCCCGTGTCTCTGAACGCTGCTCACATGATCTTAACTCTTGAGGCCGCTCTTGTTATGTCATCCTGTTTACGCTCATCGCTCAGCTTCCTCGTGGGCAGGGAAGAGGAGGGTCCGATAAGTAAGGGAAGAGCCCTTCAGTCTCAGGCCCGGAACGAAGGCCTGTAGGCAGGGAGCCAGCCGTGAAGCTGGGCCACGCTCTCCAAGGCCCTTACGGTAAGAGTTCTGACCCTTCCCACTGGCCGACGAGGACTCCGAAGGCCTCGCACTGAGGTTTCAGATCTGAACTTTCTCGCAAACATACGTTGATTTATTGGCCTTAGCGTTCTCTTTCGCTCTTTATGAAGACCACGCCCAGAAAGTATCTATCGTATGTAATGCAATGTGATAGTCATTAAACTATGCAAAACTAATGAGAAGCAGAAAAGATGATATTTCAAAAATGCATATTGTGTGTCCACGAACGAGGAGACTTACTTACACTTTCCATTCTTTATTCATCCATTTGTGTGTTCATTCATTTCTGTAACAGTGACTGGCCATCTGCCGTGGGTTTTCAAAGTGGCTTGTTTTTTTATTTCAATTCTCTTTCTCTTCTACCTAAATTTAGAAGCTTTTCCAAATTCTCACCATCCACTCACTGCCCCATCAATAGCCATCTTAGGAATGTGGGACAAGGAAGAGGAAAACTGGGGCAGCCCCGAGGAGCGGGGAGGGGTTGGGGTCCTGGCATGGGTGCAGCGGAGCGGGAAGAGCCCCGGCCCTGGGGTGGCCAGGAGGGCGGGCAGGGGTGTGTGCAGGCAGAAGGAGGGCTGCATGCGTCTGGCCGCTCTGAATCCAGCTTAGACGTGGGTACTGTCATCCGCTGATGGTGAGTGTAGGAAACTGGACCTGCCTTTGTGCTGGAGGAAAAACCCGGTTGGAACAAAACTTCAGATTCATCCCTTTTCTTCTTCAAAATTTTGCCAGCATTTCTCTTCTGGTATTAGAGTTGCTACACAGACCCCGGAGGCCAGCCTGGTTATCGATTTCTTCTAAGGACGTGGACGGATACCTGAAATGTTCTTTCTTACTCCTTGAAATTCAATAGCCTCGTCAGTATACGTCTTGATATAGACCAAATTTTGTTTTCTGTAACACAGAGTGAATTTCGCTCAGTAGTCTCGATTCCTTACTTCAGAAACATCGTCTGAGCTCAGAGTGTTTGCTTGCTTCCCACGTCTTCTCTTAGCTGGAACCTCTGTTGGGCTGACAAACAGGGAGAGCTTGGGCAGCTACCACCCCAAGGGAAGTCCCCCACAGCAGAGCAGCAGGTGACGGTGGGGAAGGCGTGGGCTGTGGAGTTGGGGGCTGGGCAGGTGGGGGAGGGAGCCAGACCCCCGGCACTTTCATCACTGGAAAGAGTGGTCGGGGATGGCTCAGCAGAAGCTTGGATAATTTACATAGTCATTCTTAACTGATGGAGAAAAAGAGAATTGTTAGGGCAGCATCACTAAATACTGGTCAAAGCAGTGTCTCATAGGGCCTCTGAAACAGTACACAGACGGTGATCGCTTACAAAGTTCAGAATTTAAAACAAATACGTGTAGGCAACGTTTATGGAGAACCTCCTGGGTACCTACCTGGCTCTGTGTAAGTGCTCTGCAACAGTTATATTATTCAAACCACCCAGAGCTGCCGTTACATCAGTTTTACAGATGAATAAACTGTGTCCGGAGCAGGTGATGAGATGAACCAGCAGAGATTGGATCTGACCTCGGGTCTCCTGACCTCAGGACGGGTGGTCCTAACCACTGCGCTACACCAATTCCAAAGACAGGAGGATCTAGATATTCCCACAAAAAGGAAACAAATGAGCTATTTTTATTATCCATTGTTAACAAATCCCAAAGTTTTGAGGAAAACAAACAAAAAAAAGAACAGGGAACTCAGAGACAGAAATCTAGAGCTTTCTGCTCTGGGCTCCAGCATGAGGTGGGGCTGAGCCTCCTGGCCTGACTGGGCCACTGACCACCGTGTAGCCTTAGGGAGCGTCCTGACCCTGAAGAAATACAAGTGACAGCGGGACCAACGTCCAGGGCACTGACCAAGCCGGCACAGTCCCACGGGCTAGACGCTTTAACCTTCACTGAGGCTCTAGGCGGCCCACGCTTTGCTCTTCTTTAAAAGATCTTCAGTCTGTCACACAGAATGAAGTAAGTCAGAAAGAGAAAAACAAATACCGTATGCTAACACATACATATGGAATCTAAGGAAAAAAAAAAAAGTCATGAAGAACCTAGTTGCAAGATGGGAATAAAGACACAGACCTACTAGAGAATGGACTTGAGGATGTGGGGAGTGGGAAGGGTAAGCTGTGACAAAGTGAGAGAGTGTCATGGACATATATACGCTACCAAACGTAAAACAGATAGCTAGTGGGAAGCAGCCGCATAGCACAGGGAGATCAGCTCGGTGCTTTGTGACCACCTAGAGGGGTGGGATAGGGAGGGTGGGAGGGAGGGAGACGCAAGAGGGAGGAGATATGGGAACATATGTATATGTATAGCTGATTCACTTTGTTATAAAGCAGAAACTAACACACCATTGTAAAGCAATTATACTCCAATAAAGATGTTAAAAGAAAAAAAAAAAAAAAAGATCTTCAAACATGTCGGCTCGGTGGGCTGGTTGGGAGGGTGAAGAGGGGTATCCGTGTCAAACACTCAGTCTAGAGCCCTCCCGCCCCAGAGCATTTTTAAATGTTGTTTATAAAACGTACGTATCTCTTATCCCTTCTCTCTCCCCGACAACGGCGATGAGGAAACACAGTGGAAACACACGTTCGGGTGAAGAATGGAAACGTCGTGCTGATCCGGAGGTGAGAGAGAGTCCAGGGCTTTCAGTAGATATGCCCGCGATGAGGACGGCCGTCTGGGAGTGGCCGGGGCTGAGGTCCTGCCGGTGTTTGGCATCGTCGAGGGACAAGGGGGAGGAGAGGGGACGGCCAGGACCACTGGGGCGGGCAGGAGGGGAGGCAGCGCTGGGTCCCACCCCTCGGGCACAGCCCAGGGCACCTGCCAGAGAATGCGGGACAGACCAGCCACGGTGACCATGAGACGACCTAGGACGGGGACACGGGCTGCTGGGAGCTCTCTGCATGATGTGCCCGCACGCCCTGGGGAGAAGCACCAAAGCCATTTTCCCGTCTCACAGCATCAACGACAGCAGCGCATTCAGAAGAAAGGAATAGGCCGCGGGCCTCCGAGGCCTGCAGTCCTGTGTGCCGCGGCAGCGGGGCCCCGCTCCTGAGCGCGCCGACGGTTAAACCCTGCCCTCAAAGCCGCTTCCCGAGGAGGTACGTGAAAATGATTCGGTGCTGATCTTACCCGGATAATATTTCTTTATCCAAAGGGAGGAAAAGGTTTTTAATTATTATGAAGGTTACAGTGAGGTTTTGAAAACAAACAACAACATGATGTATTTTCGGGAGATTACAAAATAATTTGAGCGTTTAAAATATAAAGTTATAGGCATGCGTCTAAAAGTATAATTTGGCCAGACAAAATTGCTGGGGATTTGCCTATTCTTAACTCATTTTGCAACATAAAACCGACCTCTCTCTCCACTTTGGTGTGGCTGGACTGGTGGCAAGGCTGTCACGTCCCCCTCGCCCTGCGCTGACTTCAGGATGGGGGACACGCCCTCGGCGCTCTCCGGCGGCCCCGGTGGGTGCCCGGAACCCCGGCAGACAGCTCGACAGTCTCACAATCTGATGTTCAGTCACATAATCAGCGTCATGGTCCTCCTTTTCCAAATGGCTCTCGGCAGTAGATGTTTCCAGAATTCTTCCATCCATAGTCCACACGGAGCAAAACTTAAAGGAAAAATAGTCCCTTGAACCTTACGGCACCCTTACACTGCCGCTCTCCCGACCTCACTCCCAGCCCCAGCGGGCAGGTGCCGGCTTGGGCCCTGCTCCCTGCTGCCACCCACTCCTCACCTCTTGGGGGGGGCCAGCGCCCACCACGTTCTTCCCTCGATGCTGAACCTGCAGCCTAGCCCCTCCAGGCCTGAGCCACCAACCAGGAGCATTTCGAGGCCCCTCAGGCGGGACGAACCTCAGCACGGCCCCGCCCACTGCGGCAGCCTGATTCAGGACGTTAAATTTGGAAAGCATTGTTCAAGGACACAGTTACCTCTTCTCCTCCAAGCCCCCTCTACACATGTAGTAGAGGTTGTCAAGCACGTGGTGGAGACAGGATACCACGCAAAGTAAAAGTGCGCTTTTCTGGGCCAACGTCCTGGGAAAGGGCTCCAGGGGGACTTCCTGGGAGCACGGCCCACACCCCTCTCTCCTTTGTTCTTCAGAATTCTTTACTCACTCAAACTATGGAAGACTGATTGCAACCATGTCCTGGCGGATTGAAGACACTGCAAACACTGCGCAGAAATGTGCTCACGTGTCCTTTACTTTCCACGGGCGTCAAACTCTCCTCTGGCTAATCATAATCACTTTCAAACAAATTAGTCTTCCCGGTTCCCACGTTTTCTTTCTCAGACTTTGATAAATCATTTAAAAATTCCTATTAATACACTGCTTTAAAATATTCCTCAGATAAGCAGAGTTTCCTCCTGCCCGAGTCCGCCAGCCGCGCCCTGACCGCCCCCGCCATGCTCACAGCAATTTCCCTGCGGGCTCTCCGTCTCGGTGTGGGCTGTTCCTCTGGACTTGTTTTTTGCTTAAACTTTCAATTTCCCATTTGCCTGTGATACCATATCATTATTTACCACCTTATGATTTCTAGTTTGTTCAAATTTTTGTGGAGGTCGTGAGAGTGACTTAAGGGTGTATTTAGGGACGTCCGGGAAGAGTGGCTCCGCCCTCAGGCCCTCCCAGGTCTCCGTGGGGCTGGGTGTCCAGCCATACTCCGCTGGGACCGAGATAAAACCATCCATGATGAAAGAGCATTTTATCAGCTTTTGAACCAGAGGAGGAAATGCTTGTGTTGTGACTGGAAAGTAATAAAAATGAGCCCTTATTCCCTGTGCTTGGAAAGACAAAGAAGACAGCTGAGAAAGAGAACAGTAAAAGCCATCAGGTTTGCCATGACCTAAAAATAGAGAAACGGTTTCTGGGGACCGACTTGGAGGGCTGGAGGCCCTGCTCCGGAAGGGTACGGCAGGCCAGCTGGATGCTGGCGCCAAGGTTGGATTTTATGAGCACCAAGGAAGCCACTTTAGTGGGAGAGACGTGAGCCTGACCCCACTGGTGAGTGGGCCACGCTCTCAAGCTGCTGGCAGTCGCAGCCTGAGCCCAGAGGCTGGCTGGCAAGGCCAGCCTGGCCCCCACGGAGTCCACTGGCCTCTTCTGGGTGTGGAGGCTGGACCCTCAGGCTGGGCCTGGCTCTCTGGATGGGGCCCTTTCTCTCTGGCTCCCCGGGCGTGGCCCTGTTGGAACATCTGTCCTACTCGCTGAAGCTGAAGCCTAATTCACACAGACTCAGGGATCCATCGTGACATCCCCAAGAGCACATCCTTTCCTGGCACGTGAAGCTATTCCTCGGTTTAATTTGGGGCCTGGACTGCTGCCCAGTGACGAACTCATTTCAGAGGGCCGAGCTCCCCAGTGCTGGGGTCTCCTGCTCCCCGAGCTTTGCCTGTGTGCGCGTCCCCTGCACCACCAGGCCCGCTGGCCTTCTCCGCCCTGCTCCATACCGGCTACTTCACATAGCACTCGGTCTTGTCCTCACAGATGCTCTGCGCACTTGGCCCTGACTTTCACTAAGTCCCCGGAGCCAAGGCGCCGAGAGGCCGAGTCCTGTCTGCGCTGGATCCTCACGGGACCCCGTCAGGTGCAGAGACAAAGCCCGGTGACTCCCCTTTGACTCCAGAGAGGGCCTCCCGGGGGGACTCGAGCTCCGGCCGAATGCAGGGTCTTGGGTGAGTTCCCCACCTCCTGAGTTCAGTTCATCACTGAGCAAGGCAGAGTGACTGTGGGACCCGAGAAAACCTGTGTGAACAGGTTCACATGAAGCCTGCACGTGGTGAACCCTCAGGAAACACGCTTCACCGCTGTGCTGTCTATAAAACGTCTCCTGACCTGTGGGTGGATTTCGTCACTATCCCGACATCGTCCCCTTTTCCTCATGCCCCCAGGACTCCGCCGTCTTGCCCAGGCTCCTGAACTGTCCAGAGCCAAGCCTGGTTCAGCCAGTCACAGCCCCATCACAGCAGACGTTTCCTGCTCACGTGGGGAGAGTGGGGGAGACCAGCAGCAGCTTTGGAGGACCCACGGGAGCCCCACAAGGGGAAGGTGGACTTCAGCTTTATTTTATGAACATATCCTGCACGAGTTAACCTTTACAACTTTCCTCGTGGCCGAGATTCATACAATTTCTGCAGAGCTACAGAGATAGTCGATGAGACCCATGTGATGTGATGTGGAGTAGTTACAGCTGGGAGACCCACGAGAAGGCAGGTAAATGGTGTCAGGAGTCCAGGTGGGGCGTCTCGGCACACAGCGCTCTTCAGACCCCACAGACGGGACCAGCAGGGCAGATCAGCGGGTGTGGGTGCGTTTCCAGTAGCCACATCGGCTTGGCTTTTCACTGGGTACCCAGTGGGCCTGGTGTGGGGCTCAGAGCTGTCCCGATGGGCTTTGGCTGAGGCAGTGCCAGGCGAGGTGCTGGCGGAGGGCCTCACTGGGCCTCGCCTCCCACCTGCTCTACACGTCCTTTCCCTAGAGCTGCCCTTTGGGACCGGACAGTGACTGGCAGCTGCATATGCAGGAGGGGGTGGGTGGGGCGGGCAGGTCTCGCATCTCCCGGGTGGCCCAGGGGCGTCGGGACCTGCAGCTCTGCGTCAGCGCACAGGGCCTCCAGGCAGGAAAGGGGTTGGGGCCCTGATGAGCCAGCTGGAGTCTCCTCTTGTCTCCGTGCAGGGTTAGTTCCTGGCCTCCAAAAGCACAGCTGCTTCAGTCAATCACTCTAGCGAATCCACGCCCCTTCCTTAGTCCATTTTAGAGGATAGACCCTCTTTCATGGGGGAGGGATCGGACCATAGGGAGGAAGTAGGGCTGTGCTGTCTTTAACCAGCCAGGCAACCTGCCAGGCCACCAAGAAGCCAACTGGATGCATCATCTGTAGTGGAGGGCACTGCACCTCGTTCAGATGCACGGGGTTGCTTTGCAGGGTCTACGTGTACATGTGACTCACGGCCTGTCCTGTCCCACTGCCTTCCTAAACCTTCCTGACTACGCTGCTTCCTGCTGAGGCTGCCTCCTGTGCGTGCTCCTGAAGTTATTTCAGATACATAGATAGATGATAGATAGATAGATAGATAGATAGACAGGTAGATAATAGATAGATGATAGGTAGATACATAGATAGATGATAGATAATAGATAGATGATAGATAGATGATAGGTAGATAGATGATAGATAGATAGATGATAGATAGATAGATGATAGATGATAGATAATAGATGATAGATAGATGATAGATAGATGATAGATAGATAATAGATGATAGATAGATGATAGATAATTGATAGGTGATAGATAGATAGACAGATGATAGGTGGATAGATAGATAATGATAGATGATAAGCAGATAGATAGATGATGGATAGATAGAGAGGTGGATAGACAGATGATAGATGATAAACAGATGGATAGATAATGATTTTCCCTCCCCTCTTAAGCCAGACTGGGATAATAAGGGCAAAGGAACATGACTTTTGTTTTCATTTCCACACATAGTTTCAGTACTTAATTTTCAGGAAATAGTGATGAGTAGAGGCACTTTTATTTTCTGTTGATAATAACCTCAAGTTTTTTCAGTGAAATGCTTGATTTCAGGAGATTCATTTTAGGAATTGGCTCATGATCTGCCCTCTGCAGGCTGGAGACCCAGGGGAGCTGGTGGTGTCTTTCAGTCCAGGGTGGAGGCCTGAGAACCGGGAGACCTGAGGTCTGAGGCGGGAGAAGGTGGACCCCCCCACCTCCAGGGGAGAGAGGAATTGGCCCTTCCTTCCCCTTTTTGTCCTGTTGGGGCCTCGTCACATTGGACAAGGCCCACCCACAATGGGCAGTGCCCCCTGCTTACTGAGTCCACAGATTTGAAAGCTCATCTCATGCACAAACACCCTCCCAGACACACCCAGAATCCTGTCTGACCAGCCCTCAGGGAGTCCCTGAGCCCAGTCAAGTGGGCATAAAACGGTCTCTGCAAGTCCTTTGTAGGGGGCAGTTGACTGCTGTCCACAGGTGCCACTAACACACAGGACCCAGGTCACCTGTGCAGGAGGAGTCCTTACCCTTTAAATGGTTTCAAAAGTGAGGTCCAGGACCACCTTCGAGGTGAAGGAGGGCCCACTGTGACCAAGGCACATGGATCAGAGCAACGCGAATGCCATCCCAACAACCGGCCTCCATGTGTTAACATTTTTCAAGTTTTAAAGTTGAGGTCAAAGAAATAAAGCACAAGGAATATACAGGGTTTTTGTTTTCTGTTTTTTAAGAAAAAGGTTTGTGTCCGAAGACACTAGTAAAATGATATGCTCTCTTTAACCACCTAAACTGTAAATAAGCAAGGAGAACTGGCATTGCTTTAGACAGTTTATTTTCCATGAACTTCGGGTACAATCACACAATGAAAAACACGCCAGGGCCTCAATCTGTATCTTTGAAGTATTGAGCTAAGAAGGCATGAGAACCTGAAAGAACCCAACGGAATCAACCAATAAAGGGGCTTTGGCAGGAAAAAGGGAGCCAAAAGTGGAGAAGGTTGGATGTAATACCCACTCATCTTGGCTGACCCTGTGAGCCACAGACCCGGGTCAGGACAGAGGGACACCGAGAGGAGGGCACCAGCCTTAACCTGGCCGCCCTGGATGTTTCCTTGAATCGACCGGAGGAGAGTTTAGTCCCTATTAACTGACAAACTATTCAAGAAATGAGCATTTGACGAGTTATCTCTAGTTCTGTAAGAGAGCACATGTTTTAGAAAACTGCTATGTTAACACATTTACATTGATAACACGTAAGTGATCTTTTAAATCATAGCTGTTTGTGTTCATATAACATTGAAAAGAAAAAAATCATTTCGAATGCCTGTTTCTAAAATCAAAGCATGCTTCATTTTCATTAATAGGGGTGTTTCCTAAGCAAGGGATCAATTTTTATTATTTTTAAAGGTAGGCAAAGATTGAAGCTGAGATTCTCTCATGAACTAAACCCCACAATAGGAGGTTAAAAGACAGACCCCTCCTTCTGCTGGACGCCCATCTGCAAGTCCAGAGGCAGCCCCGGCTCCGGGCTATCCGCAACCTCTCGGGAGGGTCTGTCTGTCCTGATGCAGCTGAAGACCACATCTTTTCCTTAGTAACCACTCAATTTTCTCTGTTAATATTTACTGTCTTACGGGGAGGGGTACAACACGGCATGGAGCTGGTCCCAGAATCAGTGCTTTTCACTTATTTTTAAAGATGGATATGAGAAACGAAGATAAGGTTTTACGCAATCCATGCAATGCTATGCCTTTTATCAAACAACCTGAACCTTAAGGAGTCACTTTTTTTAATGAAAAAGCAACCTTAAGCCACAAATCTCATGCATTTTTGAGCAAGTGTTCTTTTAAACTCCATAACTGGGAAATACAGCAGTTTTTTCTGCTGAGTAATTTTCAAAAAGCATTAGTAGAAGGTGCACTGAAAATGCCCCTTAAGTAAAAGAATAAAGGTGCTGTCGTTTTTCACAGCTCCTGTCATCCTTGCCTCCATTCACCCCATCTGGACCGGAATTGTGCGCTTTACCCTCCGCCCCATGGCCCCCCATCCCTACCCGCCCTCTGCGGGCCTTAGAGTCATGGGCAGGACTGGCCTCTGCTGGCGCCGTGGTAGCATCTGCCCGCGTGCCCCCTGACCTGGATGGGGAGGGTGACCGGTCACCTCTCAGCACAGGATGTGGCCCACGGTGACTGCAGCCGGGACACAGGCTGGGGGGCTCAGGGCTCTGGCGGGTGGCATGCGTCCAGGGACGGTCACCACTGGGCGGCCGTCCTGTGGTGGGAAGTGTCACAGGCGCCACGGCCACTCTCGGCTACCACATCCTTCCAGCTTCTCAGTGACTCCTGTCGGCACGTGGCCAAAGCCCCCAGGGCGGACGTGCTGAGGACCAGAGCCCTGCGGGTCGGCGTGTGTACGGACTCAGCAGGGCAGTACGCGGGGCGCACTTAGGGGAGCACCCGGCAGACAGTGGTCAGTGAGTGGCGGGGGACCGCGGTCACTCCTCACCAATAACAAACCTCTGGGCCCACTTCTATTGAGTGTGTGCTTTGTTCTAGGTGCTCAGAATTTATCAATTAAAACAATTAAAAATATCCTTGGGCAGCCTACATTCTACAAGCAGAAACAGCCGATAAAGAAGGGGCCTAAGTAAACCAATTGCACAGTATGTTAGAGGCGAGCATGCTCTGGGGACAGCCTCCCATGGGGAGGTGGAGAGAGAGTTCATGGAGGTGCTGGGAGAGGGGAGCTGGGATGGAGGCGACGGGCCTGATCACACAGAGTATAGGTGCTGCTGGTAGGTCAACAAAGGCTAAGACAGAAAGTGGCCATTGATTAGCGAGGCTGGGCACTGGGGACAGGAGCGGGGCGAGTTCGGTGGGTGGTGAGGACGGAGGTCTGGGCGGGGAGGGTGGGGGGAGCGGAGGCCCTGGGGAACGAGAGTGCAGAGCCCATCAAGGAGCTCAGCTACAAAGGGAGCTGGCAGGAGAGTGTGGCCCAAAGAAGGGCTCTGCTAGGCTTGTTTTGATTGTGTTTAACTGGGGCAGACACCAGCGTGTGCTCTTGCTGACGGAAAAATCCCGTAAGAAAACAATGATGCTGGAAAAATAAGCAGAGCTCTGCTGGAGGAAAGCTATCGAGTGGGCGGGATGGAGGGTGTCCAGGACATCTGCTCAGGACAGAGACAAGGACAAGTCCTCAGAGTTCCCAGGCACCGACGCTGGGGGTGAGCGGGTAGGACGGCAGGAGCCCGTGGGGACTTGCTTCCGAGAACCGGAGAATGTTCCAGGGAGCTGAGGTGGGGATGAGGACAGAGGAGGTGGAGGCCGAGGAGAAGGGGGGCAGGAGGTGGTGACCGAGGCCCTGGGGGTGAGAGGACCGGGCCAGGAGAGCAGGCTGAGGGGCGCTGGGGTCCCTGCATCGTCCTGGGAGCTCCTCCACCAGTGACCGTCTGTTGCATAATTGCAGACACGGAGTTGGAAGAGCGTGTGATTCGATCAGAGTCCTGTCCACAAAGCAGGGAATTCCCCAAATGCTGGGATGGCAAGAAAGGAGGAGTTTTATGGAATCTAAACAGAGTGAGGGAGGGAGACTGGACATAGAGAGATAAGGGACTGACCCTCAAAAGGTGAAAGGTCAAAGGATTAGAGCTCTCCGTGAGACCAAAGGGTGGTTGGCGTCCCTTGCCAGAGGGAAGGAGCTGGAAGGACAGAGGAGATGGTCAGTGTGTGGGGCGCAGAGACTGCACCTCTGAGGGGCTGTAGTGACCTTGCAAGGGAGCGCAGAGGTGGCCGGGGGACCAGACGCTGGGTTTAAGGAACTGAAGGCCAGGCTGCTAGGAAAATGGTGCACGTGGATCGTGAAACTGCCGAAACGTGTGTGAGTCAGTGTCGGATGGTCACATGGGTTTGTTTGTTTCAGAAGAAATGAAACTCCTCTTCCCTCCCAGTGAGTCTTACAGGGTCTCAGCGGGGAAGATGGGCTGGTCCCAAAGATCAACCCCTGTTATAGCTGGATTGTGTCTCCCTGAAATTCACAGGTTCAAGCTCTAACCCCCATGACTCTATTTGGATATAAGGCCTTTAAGGAGGTGAAGTTAAGTGAGGTCATAAGGGTGGGGCCCTGATCCAGTAGGATCGGTGTCCTTACATGAAGAGCAAGAGAAACCAGAGCTCTCTCTCTTTTCATATATGCACAGAAGAAAGGCCACGGGAGGGCCGTCCACAAGCCAGGAAGAAAGTCCTCCCCAAAACCAACCTGCTGGCACTTTGATCTTGGATGTCCAGCCTCCAGGATGCCTGTTGTTTCAGCCCCGGGTCTGCGAGGTTTGTTAAGGTGGCCGCTCCTATCACTGATTTCAGGGCCACAGCCTGGATTCCCCATGCAGTTTGGGTAATTGATTACTCTGAGCCTATAGCTCAGACGACAGTGTTGAGATGGCCTTGGGTTTGGAAAAGGGAAATCCTCAGATTTCTCCCCCAGACAATCAATCACACTCAGCTCCCTGGACCCGACGGCGTGAGGCATCCTATACCTTCTCCAGCCAATGACACAGAAGAGCTGTGATCCCACTGCCGCCCGGAGCTGGCACACGGCAGCACCACACGCTCTAGCTCCGTATGGACCAGGGCTCCGGGCTCCGGATCTGCGTCCCGGTCCTCCCTTTCCCAGCCTGTGACTTCGGGGAATATTACCTCTCTCTCAGTTTTAGGATCTGGGAAATAGAAGTGCCTGCCTCATTATGGGCACTGGATGAGATGGTGGGCGTGACTTCTTGTCACATCCAGGGTCTCGAGCATTGCAAACCCTTGTCCAGTTGGGATACAGGTTTAGCCAGGGTGTCAAGGGCACCAAAATGCAGATTCCCAGGCAAAGCAAACGGTTAGTTCTTTTTTTTTCACATCATTCTCCCCAGAAAGACAGCTGGTCCCGAGCGGGTGGGCCACTGTGCTTTAGCAGGTCTTCAGGGCGCCAGGGTGCTCATTGCTCGGACACCCTTCTGCATGTGGTCCTCAAAGCTGCTCATCAGCAAGGTGTCTGAATCCCGGTTCCTGGAGGAAGAGTCAGACTGAACCCAGAAGCAGAGGGCAAGCGTGTTCCTGTGAAGTGTGTGGACGCCACACACACTTCTGCTCAAACCTCCTCTGGAAGAGACCAGTCAATGGTCCCACGCAGCTTCCAGGGGGGCTGTGAAGGAGGTAGGTGTGGTCACATCTCTGCTAAGTTCTGGCAGAGGAGCAGAGGGGAAGGGTCCCTTCACAGCAAGGAAGGGGGGATATTCTGGAGCAATCTTCAGCGAGGGTCGCATACTCTCCTCATCAGGTGATTCACTGGGATACTTCCAAAAACACAGCGTATTTTTCACAAAACCTTTCTTTCCTTGGAGACTGACTCAGACACTCTCTCCTGGGGAAACAGTGCCGTGGGTGGTGGTCTGTTCCTGCTGTGATTTTACAAATGTCTACAGGACAAAGTGGAGCTGGCAGATTGCTCCTTTGGGATAAGCAGTAGCGGTAAGAGTGCTGCAGGAAAGGACAAGACGGGGGCCCAGGACCTCATCTCCTGGTTACACTATGGATTCTGGGAGGTTCATAGACTTCGGGGAAAACTGATCAGTACTGCTGGAATTTGTTTTCAAAAAATAAATTAATGTTGATTCCTGAACAACTTTCAAACTTTGGTGTCACAATTCAGCTCTGAGTTTCCAGGACCCATGATTAGAATTTGGTGGATTTCTCTCTTTGAAAACTTGCATGGGTCACGTATTCCTTACAGCGTACAGAAGGGGGACGAGTCTCCTTCCACTGCGTTTCCCAAGCTGACTGATTACTGGGGCTTTAACAGTGTCAGTGAACCTGGGGGGACCTAGAACATTCTGTACCTACTGACCCCTGGGCCCTGTTCAGCTGTAAGCCCATGGGGAATGAAGAATCGCCAGCATCTTCACTGGCTTATCAATAAAAATCCTAGCCACTTGTCATGTGAGCATGGCTTTGCTGAATAATCTGTCACCCGTGGAGGCTCCACAAGGAAAGTTCCAGGCTGCCCTTACAAGAGGGTCAGCAGAATCATCATTTTGGGTTACCACTGGGTTTGGAATGCTACAAACCAACTTTATCTTTTAGATTGTGATTTTTTAAAAATTTATTTATTTATTTTTGGCTGTGTTGGGTCTTCGTTGTTGCACGTGGGCTTTCTCTAGTTGCGGTGCGTGAGCTTCTCACACTGTGGTGGCTTCTCTTGTTGCAGAGCATGGGCTCAATAGTTGTGGTGCGTGGGCTTAGTTGCTCCGCGGCATGTGGGATCTTCCCGGACCAGGGCTCGAACATGTGTCCCCTGCATTGGCAGGTGGATTCTTAACCACTCTACCACCAGGGAAGTCCCTTAGATTGTAATTTTAATTGTCCACCATCTGTGTTTGAGTTTATGTAGCTTCACGCCATTAAAGCTGATGGCTGTGTTTCTCCCCTTTCTTCTTGGAGGTCCAGAGAGGGTCCGCTGGGAGCAGGGCTATTTGGACCCACGGCCCAGTGGGCGCCTGCCCTCTGCTCTTGGGCGCCTGGTCTCCGGCGGCTGCCACGTTGCTGGAACTCTTGGCAGGAGGAGGTTGAAACCCCCGACTTCTGGCGCTGGTCCCAGAGAGGCAGGAAGTCTTTTTTATTTTCTTAACAGACAAAAATTCCTTGACTCCAGAATGATTTCCAGGAATTACAGTATGAGACCTTAATATGTGAGATATTTTTTTCTTTTTGAAAAAGTAAAATAAAATCAAAGCAGAAGAAACCAGACTGAACACACCACACGTGGCCACGTTCCACTTTGTACAAAAAGTGAATGTTTCCCCTTGTCTCAGAGGGATCGCCAGGGGAGTAGCTTTTCCTCTGGGGAGACCCTGGGGGCCAGTGGGCCAGAGGCTGCGGTCTCTCATCCTGCTTCCTTCCCTGCGGTCCCGAGCATTCTCACGACCCACGTGGAGTCCCTTCCCCTTGCTCGGTAAAATCAGGGAAAGGCTCAGAAAGGCCTCCAGACTCTGGGGCGAGGCTCCGGTGATGGTTGGATCGGGAGTAGAGTGGGCCTGGCAGGCGTCTCCACAGGGGGAGGCTGAGAAGGAGGCGGGACCTTGGTGCCCACAAGAAATCTGACACAACCCTGTGCACACTGGTGGTGGCACCGAGGGCGCGGTGGGCAGCTCCCTCTGTCCGTTTGGGCATCGTGCCTGGAGGGGTGGTTCCGCCCAGCGTCCCTTGCCAGCTGCAGCCAGGGTGCTGGCAGAGGCTGCAGTCGGGCCTGGTTGGACTCGAGGCCTGGGCTCCACGTGCACGCAGTGGTGAGAAGCCCTCAGCTCCTGGCCTCGAGGCCGCTCACGGAACTGCCTTGCGGCATGGCGGCCACTTCCCAGCAAGTCATCCAAGAGCCAGACTGACTGAGACCCAAGCCCAGGCCTCAGGGGTGACTGCCATCTGTGCTTCTGTCTGCTGGTCATACAGACCCAGCCGGGAATAGGGGGGGAAGGGCAAGAATGTGGGGGGCCAGCATCTTTGCAGGGCCCTTGGGGGCTGACTGTCACCCTGGGCCACCCTCTCCTGCTCCAGTGATGGGCCAGGAGCCTCTGGGCTGTGACGTGAGCCGTGGGGATGTGTGTTCACATCATCGTGGGAAACTGCTGGGGAGACCGAAGAGTGAGCCGTAGACGGTGGGTCATTCCCGACAGCAGACAGACGTGATGCTACTTCCCTCATTGTAAAGCAAAGCCAAACAAGCCCAGGTCCACTCAGCCACTTTCCCTGTCTCCTGGGTCACTGCTGCTTTACTCTCCTTCCAGCAAATCCCTGGGGACGGTCGCCTGTGCTGAGGTCCCCAGATTCTCTCCCCCACCCCCGCTGGATTGAGACCGTTCCTGGGAAGGTCGCCACACACCGTTAACCTGCCTGTTCCTCTCCGTCCTCACCCATGTGGCTCCTCAGTAGACCTGGCCTGAGGGGTCGCCTCTTCGTCACGTTGCAGGGTCACCATCTGCACCCCCTGCCTGGCACTCGCCCCAGGCACTCGTCTTCCTCCATTACCTGCGTGTGTCCTTCTTCCCTGACCTCTTAGTGCGGAGGCCACCTAAGGCTCACTTCTCAGCCGTGCCCCTAAACACCTTCCTCATGTCACTGACTCTGGGATATAAATCTCAGGCTCAGACCCCTCCACCGGCCCCGAACTCGTGTGCCATCTGTCTGCCGACTCCTTGTGCACGGACATCTAACAGGCCCTGACAATGTCACACGTTCTCCTCAGATCCTGCTTCACCCACGGCCCCCATCTCCGGGGATGACAGGCCCATCCTTCTGTTGCAGACACCTTGGCGTGTCCTGTGAGGCCTCACGCCCCCTCATGTCCAGTCCACGATCCAGACGCATCATCTCACTGCTCCTTCCTGACCGCCCTGCCCTGTCCACTGCTGCCGCCCTCCTGGATGCTTCAGGAACTTGTTTCCATCCTCCTTCTGGACAGAGCGGTAAAACCCAGGCCCTCGCTTGCTTCTCTGCCTGATCTTCCCTTGCTCTCCTCTTCTGTTGGAGCAGGAAGGCCCTACAAAGGCTCACGAGGGCCTCACCTTCCCTGTCTGCTCTGATGCAGCCGCCCTGGCTTCCCGACTCTTCCCCCGACAGTCAGAGACGCTCTTGACTTAGGACCTCTGTGCTGTACCCCCTCCTCCTGGAATCCTCTCACCTACGACAAATGCCCGGCCAATTTCCTCACTCCTCCAAGTTCTGTGCACATGTCACTCTTCAACAGACCTAACGTTTCAAGCTTCCACCTGCCCTCCTCCATCCCCTCCATCCTGCCCATCCCTCACTCTTTCTTCCTCATTGGTGTCACTCTAATCATCCTCTGACGCACTTCATCGTTTGCTGTTCACCGCATCTGAGTTCTTTCATCTCTCCCTTCCTCCTCCTTTAGAATACAAGTTTCCATGAAGGATGGTGTGTTTGTTTCTCTTTCTTCCATCCTTGCTGTATCCCCCAGACCTATGTTTGAGTCTGTCATACAGTAGGTGCTCAATAAATATTTGGTAAGTGAATTAATTCAGGTAAAGAGAAGTATGATGCTTTGAGAAGCACCCTAATAGAGGCCTAAATGAGCTCATTTTACCAGTAAATGCCTGTTAGAGGAAGATTTAGACACTAAGATGCTTTAAAAAGGTTTCACTGGATTCTCTGGACTTTTAACTTCCCGTGACATCAATCTAGAAATGATTCCTAGCAGAATGGATCAGCGCTCAGGATGAGTGGCGAACACACGGATTCACACTTTTGCTTTCACTTTGTAAGCATTTAACGTTAACATCTTTTTTTGTTAAAAGCACGTTTCCAAGAGAAGCTAGCAGAACACTAAAAGCCCACCAACATCCACAGCACACCGACCGCTCATTTGGGAGTCTGGAGGGGATGGATTTCTGCATTAGTCATCAGCAAACTCCAAACCGGCAGAGGGCGTCCCTGTAACCCCCCACCAGGCAGAGGAGACTCGCGTCCAGAGTGGGTAATGCTGTGCTCAAAAGGGCACATTATCCCCAAGAGGCATCAGGGTCACCGTGGCCACTCAGGCCATTAACCAGTGAGGAGGGGTAGGTGCTGTGCATTATACCTAGGCCTCCGCATGTATGGAAAACAGAGTAAACCGAGACGTTTTAGTAAAAGCATAATCTCTGATCATTGTGGTGCAACATTCAGTTGTAGGTTTCAGTGGAGTTTTTTGTTTCCACAAACATTTAAATTCTGTTAAACCGCGTGTTTGAAGATGATGTTTCTCATTATGTAGAAGAAACAAGCATTTATGATTCTGACTTGTACAGCAATGCATAGAACACTGATGAGCTCTCCACTCAGCTGGTAAAGTTTCACATTGCAATTGGACTCAGTGAAATGTCCGAGTTTATTCATAAATTCATTCTGAAAATAATGTCAGATTTTTATAAACTAAAACAATGTGTTTGTTTTCTGGCCCAAATTAAAATCCTCATTTCTATCTCAGTGCCAATATGAGATTTATTCTTAAATTAAAGAAAATGATTTTTCATAATTAGATTGTCTGAGGCCCAATATTCATATGCCAACTCATAACAAATGGGTCAGATCTGAATCATCCTCAAATGTGCTAACACTTTCATTAAAATGCACAGAAATAGTTCAAGGTGTTGAAAAAAACATATCAGAAAAACAGAACAATGAATTGATTTCCTGCTAATAAACTTATGTCTAAATAATCATCTTTACAACACTTTCTATCTGCAAAAATAACAACTAACACTAATTAAAAGCTTAATGTCCAACTAGGAGGACGCTAGTAACAGTAAGAGTAAATCTAGTAATTGTCTAGGTTTTCATTTGAGATTCACGTGGGGATATTTCATGGGCTATTTACCTAAAGTCAAACTAAAAAATTGACCAGTCACCAAAAGAAGTGAAAAGGGGGATTTCTCTTTTCATACTTTCATGTACTTCAGTAGTGAATTTATGGAGAGCAACCAAGACATCTAGAACTATGGAGATATTGGTCCCAGAGCTTAAAATCATTTCAATCCTTGCTAGGCTAAAGGTTATTTGTCACTACAAATTGGCTGCCAGAAGAAAATAAGTGCCTCTCTGGAGAACGATAATTCTCCAAAGCTTCTATAATTTTTCACAAACTATAATCAACATTTAAACAAATTTACCAGGTATAGTAGAAAAAGAATTCAAATAGAAAAGATTTTTTTTTTAAAGCAGGGAATATAAACAAATCCACTGTTAATTTAAATAAGAAAGTTATAAAAATAAAGACCTAAAATAAACATAATTAATGTGTACAGGAAAACAGGTGATATTTTGAAGAACTACATGGAGAACTAAAATCCATAAATTAATATTATAGAATGAAAAATATAATAACTAAAATTAAGAACTCAATAGATGGATGTAACAGCAATGAGACAGGGTTGAAGAGAGGATTGTTTAACTGGAAGATAGGACAGAGAAAGTATCAACAAACAGAGACATCCCCCAAAGTGGAAAATATACAAAAAGAGCCTAGGAGAAATCAAGAAAAGTCTAAAATGCATTAACTAGAGACCCAAGAGGGGAAGAGAAAGAAAATGTGGCAAAAAATATTTAAAGAGCTAGTAGTCAAGTATTTCCTCAAAGTGATGAAATCCATCATTCCACAGATTCAAGAAGAATTGCAAATATCAAGGAGGAGAGATAGAAAGAAGCCACACCTAGTTACATTACTGTAAAGCTTTTGAAAGCTAAGGGCAAAGAAAAAAAAACACTCCTGGAGGACAACTAAAAGACACATCACCCTTAATGAGCAGCAACAAGACTGATAACTCTCTCTCACACACACACACACACACACACATGCATGCATGCTAGAAGTCAATGGAACACAATAATTAAAATGATGAAAGAAAACAATGGACAGTGAAAGTATTCTTCAAAAATGAAGGTAAAAATAATAATTTTTAGGCAAACAAATACTTAGAGAATTTGACAGCAGCAAACCTTCACTAAAGGGTTATTTTAGGAAGATCTGCAGGCAGAAGGCAAATGGCCCCACAGAAATGCAAGATACTAAGAAGGGCACACACACAAATAAATACAGGGTTCTATTTAACAATAATAATACAGTCCAGATCTACAGATCTACATCTAACCTTATACTTAAATGGTGAGAAACTCATATCTTTCCCATTAAGATCAGACACAAGGCAAGAATATACCCTATTACTATTCCTTTTTTATATTATACTGGAAGTTCTAGCTAAATCAATAGAAAAGAAGAGAAGAGAAAGGAAAAGAAAAGGTATATAGACTGGGAAGAAAAAATAAAACTGCCTTTTTTCACAGATGACATGAGCTTCTATGTAGAAAATCCAAAAGAACAACAGCAACAATAAAAATCCTGGGATTAATAAATGATTATAACGAGTTTGCAGGATACAGGGTTAATATAAAAAAGCCAGTTGCTTTCATATGTACCAGCAATGAATAAGTAGAATTTGACATTTAAAACATAATACTATTTATATTAGCACTCCCCCCAAGTGAAATGCTTAGTTATATATCTAGCAAATTATGGACAAGATTTATATAAGGAAAACTACAGAATTTAGATGAATGAAATCAAAGAACTAAATAAATGAAGAGATAGTCCAAGTTCATGGAAATAAAGCTCAATATTGTCAACACATTGGTTTTTTCCAACTTGATCTATAGATTCAATGTAATAACAATTAAATGGACTTCAAAACGCATAGCTCTGAAAGCCAACAGGCTGTATCCACACGACCCACCAGACAATAGCAAACAAAGAATCATTTGTTAATGGGCACAGAGGTCCTCACCATGGTTATCCCCCTAGGACTCAGCACAGAGGGAACAGGCAGAATCCCCCATCTCCTTCTCTTCCCTGAAAGAGGTCCATCTGCAAACTTTCAAAGCTGCTGCCTGAGGGACAGGCTTCTAATTTAGCATACATCTAGGGGCTGGCTGCAATCCTCCCCAGAGACAGGGGAAACCAGTAGACACCTTACTCACCTTCTCCCTGTACCCCTTTCCAAGTCACCAGTAACTCCCTAGAAGGAGTTTGTACACACATCTGTGCCCCAGGTTTTGTGCTGTGGTCTGATGGACAAGTGTCCAGTATGCCTGGCTCTGACAGCCAATGGGGATTCCATTCATGAGTCCCACAGGCCTGTGACAAACAAAGAAGTAGTTTGCCATGGGAGCAGGGGCTCCTCCCTCCTATCCCCCACCCCACTCCCACAAACACAGCTATACATCAAAACCCAGCACAGAGGAAGTAGGCAAAAACTCCCACTTCCTGGCTTCTCTTTGGAAGGGGCATGACTGCATACTTCACAGATAATGAGGACTGAGGGTCTGGCCTCCCCAGTCAGCCTGCATCTAGGTGCTGACTGTGACCCTCCCTTTTGGGCACTGACAGATCTACTGGGAACCACTAAGAACAAAGAAGGTGGCCTGGAAAGTCACAGAGGTTTGAGAAACAGCCAGGAGCTCAGGCCAGGGTGATTGTCAAGGTTAATTACCTACATTATACCATTCTGCCAAGACTGGGAGAGATGGCTATTTTATCTAATGAGCAGAGTCAAGATAAGTGAAGAAACGGAAAAATGTGTTCCAAATGAAAGAACAAGATAAATCTCCAGAAACAAACAATAAAATGGAGATAAGTCAGTATCTGACAGAGTTCAGAATGATGGTCATAAAGATGCCCACTGAGGTCAGGAGTGCAACTCATGCACAATGTGAGGATCTCAACAAAGAGATAGAACATATTAACAAGTACCAAACAGAAGTCACAGGGGTGAAGAATAGAATAACTGAACTGAAAACTTCAATAGAGAGGTTCATAAAGTACTAGATGAAACAGAAGAAAGGATCAACAAACTTAAAGACAGCATAGTTGAACTCATCCAATCAGAGGAGCAAAAAGAAAAAGGAATAGAAGCAAGAGAAGGTGGCTTAGGAGACTTATGGGACAATTTCAGGTGGACCAATATACGCATTTTAGAAGTCCCAGAAGGAGAAGAGAGAGAAAAGGGGCATAAGGTTGTTAAAAGAAATAATGGCTAAAAACTTCCTTAACCTGGGGATAGAGAAAGACATCCAGATCCAGGAAGCCCAAAGATATCAAATAAGATAAATCCAAAGAGACCCACACTGAGATACATTACAATTAAATTGTCAAAAATTAAGACAGGGGGCTTCCCTGGTGGCGCAGTGGTTGAGAATCTGCCTGCTAATGCAGGGCACACGGGTTCGAGCCCTGGTCTGGGAAGATCCCACATGCCGTGGAGCAGCTGGGCCCGTGAGCCACAATTACTGAGCCTGCGCGTCTGGAGCCTGTGCTCCGCAACAAGAGAGGTCGCGACAGTGAGAGGCCCGCGCACCGCGATGAAAAGTGGCCCCCGCTCGCTGCAAGTAGAGAAAGCCCTCACACAGAAACGAAGGCCCAACATAGCCAAAAATAAATAAATAAATTAAAAAAAAAAAAAAAAATTAAGACAGGGAGAGAATCTTAAAGGCAGCAAGAAGAAGGCAAACTGTTACATACAAGAGAATCTCCATAAGACTATGACAAATTTTTTTAGCAAAAACTCTTCAGACCAGAAGGGAATGGGATGATATATTTAAAGTGTTAAAAGAAAAAAAGAAAAAAACTGCCAGCAAGAATAGACTGCCTGGCAAAGTTCCCTTAAGAATTGAAAGAGAGATCAGGAGTTTTCCAGACAAACAAAGGCTAAAGGAGTTCATCGCCACTAGACTAGCCTTATAAGAAATGTTAAAGGGACTTCTTCATGCTGAAACAAAAGGATGCTGTTTGGTTAGCAGAAAAGATATGAAAATATAAATCTCACTGGTGAAGTTTAAAAATCCTAGAAGAAAATATGGAGGTTAAGCTCCTTGACATCAATCATGGTATTAATATTTTGGATTTGACACTAAAAGCAAAGGGAACAAAAGCAAAATAAACAAGTGAAACTTCATGAAACTAAAATGCTTCTGCTCAGCAAAGGAAACCATCAACAAAATGCAAAGCCAAAGTACGAAATGGCAGAAAGTATTTGCAAACTACACGTTTGATACGAGGTTAAAATCCCAAATATGTGACATTCTTTAAGAGTCAACCCTCAGCTCTTTCTCTTCAAACCCTCTGCACCTCTCTCCAGGCAACCTTATCTAAGCTTTATTTTCATTCCCAACCTTACTGGCTCCCTATGTGTACATACATGTGGCCTCTAAAAGGGCAGCTCTTCCCAGATGCCTAAAACCAAATTCAGTGTGTCCGAAATTAAATCAGGACTTTTTCTACCCAAACTCATCCTTCTCTGTGATGGGCACCACCATCCATTGTGTTACCCAAACGAGAAATCCAGTGCTTGTGCTTGTGTCTTCCTCCATCACTACTCTATACCCACCCAGCCACCAATTTTGGTTTTCCTTCTAAATATCTCTTGTTTCAGTGCCCCACCTCCCCCCACCCCCTGACCCCCATCTCCACTGTCCTGTGCTAGGAGACTAGCAGCTTCCTGTCTGGTCTCTGCATGTCTAATTTGCCTCCTATTAATTCATAATTCACACCACATCCAAAACGCATGCAGGTCTGACCCCTCTGCTCGTCCTAATGCAAGTCAGTGGTTCACATTGAACAATGTGTCCAGCATCCATCTCCAAGACGGGGCCCCCACCTGCCCCTCGGACATAAGTCAGCACCACCACCCATCCTGACGGTAGGTCAATTCCTTAAAAGGGTCATGCCTACTCCAGCCATAGGGCCTTTGCACATGCTGTTTCTTCCGCCTAGAACACTCTTCTTACTCTTCTCCACCCAATTAACTGCTTCTCATCCTTCATATCTGAACCCAAACATCACTTCTCCACGTGCTATTTCTCTAACCTCCAAACCAGGCCCAGCTCCTGATTCTGCATCTCTTTCTGAGGAGTGATGACGTTATTGGATTAATGGTTCCCCGTCTCTCCCACCCCTATCTCTCTCTTTCTGTTCTTCTGTCTCTGTCTCTGTCTCTGTTTCTGTCTCTCTCATCAAATTCTCCACTCAGGCAGGGATTATATCTGTACCTGCTCACAAATGGATTCCAAATGTAGTATTGCACTTGGCCTGTAGTACACACTGGGTAAATTCTTGTTAGATAAATAAATAGAGGATGCGCCATATTTTCTAGGGTTAGGCAGAGGCTTTCTACCCAAAGTTCCCTCCACGGTCCACACTCGCTTGTCTCGGTCCTGCATCTTTACTGTGTCTCCCATGGGCCTTCACTTGGCCCCGATCCCATCTTAACACCTTTTTAAACTGGAACAGCTATGAAAGGTTGGCCGAGGTGGGCTCCAGTGCCATGGGCTGCTTTAGGGCTGGTCCCCATCCACTTCTTTAGAAACTGCCCTGCCTGAGTCCTGAATAAGGCTGCTCCTCATCTCGGCTTTCACCTTCTCCCTCCTCCTGTGGTCCTGCTGGCACTCACCCTCTGCTCTCTCTGTCCCCAAGGCCTGAGCTGCTTGGCACATACGCTCCTGGAGAGATCGGGCTGGTTTTGAGAGAAGTGGTAGATGCTCTGAGACATTGCGGCTGACCGTCTGGAAGCTGTTGAGAAAGAACAAGGCAAGGGACGTCACACGGCCTCAGGCCTGAGAACGTGGAGAGCTGGAAGCATGAGCACATCCCGCTGGACGTGCCAGGGAAGCAGAGGCCCTGTCTGCACAGGCGGAAAAGGACTCGGGGACATTTATGTAACGACTGCCTTATTTCTTTTTTTTTTTTTTTTTTTTTTTTAATTTTTTTATTTTTTTTTTATTTTTATTTTTTTTGCCTTATTTCTGATAATGGTAAAAGCATGGAAAGCTGTAGGTTATGCTGACGACTTAATTTTGGAATCCTTTGACCACCTCTTCTCTAAATCTGAAATCCCTTTCCTTTTGGATTGTATCCAGAGAGAAACATCTACTGAGCTGCACCATGTGCTGTCCTGACTCTTCGCCAGGAAACCCAGACCCCACCCCCACCCCCATGGCCATGTGGACCGATGGTGGTCAACGCAGGAAATGAGGAAAGACAGGCTGCGTCTGCCACGGTGAATAGCGTGTCTCTGTTATTTCATTTCTTAAGGAGGAAAATCATCCCTTTGTGTTTTGATGAAATAGATGATCCTTCCACTTTTATGAGAATGAAATAAACAATTCTGAGGCCAGTTGCTTAAAAAAGTCTCCTGTTTACATATCACTTTCTGCCTCGGATGTTGAAGAAGTGAGTTGCTGGCGGTGGTTTGGTCTCTCCTCCCACACTGCATTCATTACGTGGTCTGTGCTTCCTGAGGTGAAGGATCCCAGGGATCTGCTCTTGGCGCAGCACAGAAGGTGCACTTCCCTTCCTCAGAGAAAAGGCCTGCAGGTCACCGCTGCACGGTGTGCAGAGTCACTCGGACACCTGTGGGTCGCTGACCCTGGAACAAAGCGAACGTTTGTCTTTATGGAGAATCTGCTATCAGAGTTACGTTTGGAGACCACTTTTTCTTGTTTATTTCAGTGATTCTGAAGTAATTCAGAGACCACAACTGCCATAAAATACAAGCCTGGGATCTTTGCTCCTACTGATATAGCTTAAGATTTATTTCTTTATTCATGTTCCATGATTTTGTGTATCATTTAAAAATGGGATAAGCACAATGTATATTTTTAAATTGCTGATTATCTACTTACGCGGCTTAAAAAAAGTATCCAAGAGAGGGCTTATTCAGCACGACATCCCCTCAGTCCAGGATTCCAGTCTCAGCCACATGCTATAGTGTGCTTTTATTCATTTATTGGCAAACCATGCACAAATTCAGTTTTTAAATTAACGTATATTTATTCCCCCACACATTTCTGAGCCCCACTGATTAAAAACACACAAATCATGCTTGATAGCTTTTATTGTCTCTCCACAGTACACAGCAGGAAAAAAATGCAGAAATATTTCCTAAATGAAAACGTAATTCCATAGAGAAGCTGTTTCACCTCACAGGCATTTAAGACTAACATTCTAGGACTGCTTATACTTTATGTAAAAGTTTACATTTGTGTTCAAAAATAGTTTTGTGGATTTGTGGAACTACAAAACTAGTATTTCTAGTTTTGTAGTTCTGTAGTTTTGTAGGTAGTGATGTTTGAAAGCCTTGGAGTAAGAAAAAATACATACCAGCATGTTGGTTTGGGTAAAGGGGGTAAGGTACATGCAAATATAATGAATTAGCTGGCTAACTAAACTCAGCCCATATGTACCGCTTTGTCTGCCTTCAGCGTGGGTTTGCTGATGGGATCACAACCCACAAGCGAACAGAAACATTGTCACCTCCATCACCTCCATCACCTCCATCACCTCCGTCAGGATCAACGCCCACCTGCCATTGAGGGGCCAGCAGCTGCTCCCTTTTGTCGATGGGGTGATGCCCCTCTAGGCCTCTGAGAAGCAGTGTGCTTGGTGGGGTAGGAATTGCTGGTGGTCCAGGCCAATTTCAGATGAAGGCATTGATGTGTGAGATTTGCCACGGGTGATGGTCTATTTGGGAAGGTCTTTAGCTGGAAGATCCAAGTGGGGTATGAATGGGATCTACACAGATCCCAGGGCAGCTCCTGCCTATTCTTTAAGGACGGACTCTCCTTACCTATTTGAACGCCACCTGAGCCCTCCTGCCTAGGTTAGGTAGGGCCCTCACCTACTCAAGCCCCACCTGCCTAGGTTGGGACCCTCACCTACCTGAGCCCCACCTGCCTAGCTTAGGGCCCTTCTCTGCCTCTGCGGCCTCTCTAACATGTCTAGTCACGGCATGCCACGTGCTCTATTTTAATTCACTTCAGACACTGTCTTTTACCCCCCTGCTCAGTTCTTCTGCAAGTGTCTTATACATAGTTGCTACAACAAGTGCTTAAAAGGAGGAATAAATGGATGTCTGGGTAACTATTGCTGGGTAGATAGTTATGCCGGGGATGGGCACATCCAGCATACTTACTGTCTGGTAGCCCAGGGCTGGTAGAAATAGGATCAGACTTTGTCAAAGTGTGCTGAGCTGTGTTTGTCGACTGTTCCTGAGCGATGAGTCCTTATGCTGTGCTGTCCACACGGGCTTGTGCTGAGCTTCTCACCCACGCCCACCCGGTGACACTGCCCCACCGGCTCAGATGGCACTCAGGTCACCAAAGGAGGTGGGAGCCTGAGAGAGGAGGTCCCGCTTGTCAGGGACAACTGGCTGGGTCACAACTCTTGATTTTGGACAACCTTCTGAATGTAAGCAACCTGGCCCTGGTGAGGGCATGGTGGGGGGTGGCCTTTCACAAGTCCTGATTCCCGAGCCTCCACTTTATCTGCTCTTTCTCGTTGGGGTGCAATTGGGAATCACACAGAGGGTCATCTCGGCCTGTCCCAGGAGCAGGCGTTTGTTGTCACTTTAATTCTGCACAAAGAAGAGAAAGCTCAGCTGAAAGTCATGTGAGGTTATTTTTGAGTAACCCAATTGCATCAGCGTCAGCCGCATCTCAGACATGGAAAATACCAGAACCATTACAGCAGTCACATAGGAAGCGGCACCTCTGATCCAATGTCCCCTTCTTATCCCAGCACCGAGGGGGCGTCTACCTCCCGGAAGAGAAGCCACAGGAGACAGACTTCGTGGGCCGGTGGCATCGGGGTCAGCGCGTGGCCTCTTGGGATGGGGTGTTTGGGCCAGAGTGACAGAAGGCGGGGTGTTGGGGGTGGAGATAGGAGGAGTCCCTGCCCCGTGCAGGATCCTGACCATCTGCACACGGAGACACGGTGGCCGATGTTTCCCCATTTGAGACCATCCCACACTGCAACCCTCTGTTAGGAAAGATGCCCCCCACGCCTGCTTGGGGTAGACCTAATAAGGGGCTCAGAGCTCCCACTTCATGCAATTTCAGTTACTTATTTATTTATTTGGTCAATCAGCCTGGAATCTAATGCTGCTTTTCACACTAATATCATCATCATTGCCCCTGAGAGCTGGAAAACTGATGGAATCAGCCAGAGAATCTTTGTGACTCTGCATGATCAATTCACCTTAGAGAAGGGGGCAATGTGAGGCACTCAGGCCAGGTTACGTACGATTCTCCACCATTTAGTTTTTTGAATTTATTGTTTTGTTTGCAGGCAGTAAGATTACCTTTTTTCGTGTACTGCTCTGTGAGCTTTGACAGGCACGAAGCCACGCACCCATCACCACAACCCAAGGATTTCCTCCTGCTGACACATCATACATAATCAACCCCCAGCCTAGAGAACTCCTGATTTTTTCCTCCATTCCCAGCGTTCTCTCTTTTTCAGAATGCCATACCAATGGAATCACACAGCCTAACCTTTTGACTTGGGCGTCTTTCACCTGCTGCAACACACTTATTCAGGCCTGCTGTGCGTGTATCACTAATGCATTATTTTTTATTACTGAGTTGTATTCCATTCACCCATTTAAGAACATTTGAGTGGTTTCTAGTTTTTCGTGGTCATAAATAAAGCTTCTATAAAAAATCATATCCAGGGTTTTGTATGACTGTAGGTTTTTATTCCTATAGTGTAAATAGAAGAGACATGGCTGCATGATCTAAAAGTGTGTATTTAATTTTGTAAGAAAATGTCAAAATGTTTCCAGAGTGGCTGTACATTTTATTTTCTCACCAGCAGTGTACAAGGGTTCTAGGGTGTAGGTTTGTTTCTGATCTATGCGTTTCCTATAACACAGTCTCCTGCCCAGCCCTGGATGGTGTGCACGTGTGTCTGCGTGTTTGCTGTCCTGATGGGTGTGTGGTGTATCTCATGGTACTTTGAACCTGCGTTTCCCTAATGACCAATAAAATGTAACATCTTGTCATGTCTTATTTTCTACCTGTCTATCTTCTGCAGTGAAGCCTCTGTTTAAATCATTCAACAGCTTTTTTATGGGATTGTTTGTTTTCTCATTGTTGAGTTTAGAGAGTTTTTTATATATTATGTATATAAGTCCTTTGTCATATAAGTGATTTGCAGATATTTTCCCCCATATAATCTTTTTACATTTTCTTAACAGTGTCTTTTGCAAAGGTTTTGAGTTTTGATGAAGCAAATTTATTTTTTCCATTTATGGATCATATGTTTGGTGTCAGACATAAAAACTCACGCTTATATGTATAACACTGCTTTTTGCTCATACTTTGGTTAAAAGTCTGGGATTTTAGCCTTTGGGTACAGTCACACACTTCATATTAGGGACAAATTACTCTTCATGCCAAAGGGGTCCATTTTCACAGGTTCTCAACTCAATTCAATGAGAAAAACTTCCACCATGATTTTATAAAATCATCTTTTATAATCTCCCCAAAATATTATTCTCCTTACTTTATAATGCCAACTCAGATAACAAAGGGACACAGGAGAGACGTCTGGACCCTAACTCACTGATCATCCCCATGACATGCCTCCAAACTATTTCTATGTGTATGATCAGGAAATAATGACTTTCACCTTTTCCTTTCACAGGAGAAATATGTTTTTACATTTTTTTGTCTCATAAAGAAATAAAAAAACATAAATTATGGCTATTCACAGCTCTTATTTCTTACATTTATGTTAGCTAATGAAAGAGGACCATTCTGGATATAATTTGCCATTTTTTTGCACTTAATGCTAATTTAAATTTTACATAAGTTTTCTCTGTGTGTATTAATATTGTCTTACACTGTGGAGAATCTTACTAGAGAAAAATAAATTAGTATTTAACATCAAGATATTTTTAAAAAGTTGTTCAAAGTCCATAAATTTCCTTAAAACTTAGAACATATGTATGAAAGATGAGTGAAGAATATGCTGTTGATTTATAGAGATGGTTTGGGAATGTGACAATGCTTTAAATATTTTTACTAGGCAGCTCCAGCTGCATTTCTGAAATGTACACTCAGACAGCTCAGCTTAATTTTTAAATATCACAGGTGACCGATTTCCACTATATGAGCCCAATTTAGTTTTCCATGAGAACTTTCCAGCTATCTCCCTATGAGATTTTTTTTAGTCTTCCTTAGTTATTACTTTTGAACATGCTCTCTTCGGAAGGTGGGCCATTTTTTGTCTAGAAAATTCTTTCCTTTGGAATGGAAACTCCAGCTCTGGAAGGATGCCCGTGGAATGGTGAGGGATGAGTTGGATACCACTTAATTTGCCAAAACAGTCAGGGTCAGCCAGTGAGCCGAGGTGGGCAGATGCCACGGTGAAACCACCCTGGCAGCTGTACCCCCTCTTTGCCTCACCCATGCATTTCTCTCCCTTCCAGGAAAACAGCCTCACCTCTGTTTGCCTTTTGAGTGGGATTCATGTCACTTCCATATTAAGAGACCACATTCTTGACTTTCCCATCGCTGTGAGCACTGACCTTCTTTGTCACTCAGCGTTTCTTTCTTGTCTCCCAGGGCACTTCAGTGTCTTTACATTCTGGGTGAGTTTGTAGACCCAAGTTATTGCTCTCACTTCTACAGAAGTCAAAAGGTCCCCTGGAGGCTCCTTCCCTCAGATCAGTTCTTTGGAGGTAACTTCCGGAAAGCTGAATCCAGACGTAAGGTCAGCCAGGTGCACGCTCTCTTCCTGGAATTTGACTTTTGAGCAGAAAGACCCGGCATCCATGAAGTGGTTTGAATTCCTTTATCATAGGTGTAGCGCTCTAACCAGCCTCTTCTTACTGTGACTTTCTTCTCCTGGTTTCTATCTCACAGAAGTCCTATATGGTCCTGATTTCTGAACCATCAGTTCTGAGAGCTCCTGATAGCCTACAAATGCATTACTTTTTTAAAATTAATGAGTCAATTTCTATTGCCTCCAAGCAGAGTGCCCTAACGTGTCAACCATTTTTATCCCAACTGTGCATAGTCTTGGGTTATTAGTGGCAGTGCTTCCCAAACTTATTCAGGCCATGGCACAGATAAAAAGATAATATTTTAACAGCATCATTGGAGTTCATGGACTAGCTGTTGGTGGCCAGAGTCCATCATCCTGGGGTCTCTGGCTGTCCTATCCCCATGGGGTTACCTTGCAGGATGAGAGGAATCAGGGAACCGGCACACCCATGGACTATTTTAAGTACACATTACATACAATTTAGAATTTATAATTTAATATAAAGCTTTTGGATATTTCATTCAAACACGAAATGTCTCCAAGGTAAACATTATGCTCTCCATGGATGGAGACTATGTGTTTTTATAAATTTGGTCATTATTCCTGATAAAGTGGTTGCTGAATGAAGAGACAGTTTCAAAATAAATAAGGCTGCATAGTCAGCTAATGAATGAATAAAAGGCATGAACATTTTATTAATGGAGAGTTTTCAAGATAAATCTACATGTGAGTACATCAAATCTGACTCCTTGGAAGCATGATATTTATTAATTCATTTATGCAGCAAATATTTACTGAATGCCTACATATTTGAGATATTGGTTCAGCATGAGAGATACAAAGAAGAGAAGTTTCTGCTTCTGCTTTCTGAGAACTCAAGGACACTCATTTGTACAACCAAATTCTTAGTGGACAGACTTAGATGAAGGGCCAGAATTGAGCCAGGAGTTTGCAGTACAACCAAACTCGACATTACAGACAATACACAGTCTGAGAGGTTGTTGTTCTTGCCCTACTGGTTGGCAAATAGTCTAATATTTCCCCTGATTACAAGTGCTGTAATAGAGGAAAATATAGGGTGCCGGGGTACATGGAGGACAGACCAAGGAAACGTGTACTAATATCAGTGATAGCGGTGATAACATTGATAGAAGTTTCCCAAGGAGGTCAGGAAGAATGACCATACTGAGTCTTGGGAATGGAAGTGGATTACTCTACAATGACAAAGTAAAAAAGAAAACGATTATGAGAGACAGATTTGTGAAAACAGCAGTATTTTATACTTCCAAAAACTTAATTCTAAATCTCAAATTATTTTAATTTTCTATGTTTTAAATTTTAAAAATAGCAAACATTACAGTTGAGAGAGCTTCAAACAATTATTTAAGCAGGGGATATATTGTTGTCATTTTTGGTTAGAACTAAGTGTTAAAACTATGACTATAAATCTTGAAGGAAACAGGAGAAAATCATTATAACCTGGGGTTAAAGAACAGTTTTTAGATACAACACAAAAAATATAGACTCCATCAAATGAAAACTTCTTCTCTTTGAAAGAAAATATCAAGGGAGTGAAATAACAAGATAAAATATTTGCAAATTATATATCGTATCAGCACTTGTATTCAGAATATATAGAACACTAAAAACTCATTAATTAAAAAACAAACAAACCAACAAAAATGGACAAAATATTTGAGCAGACACTTCACCAAAGAGAATATATGTATTTCAAATCAGGATCTTAATGATATTCAGCATCATTAATCATCAAGGCAAGGCAAATTAAATCTACTAGGAGAGAGCACTACACCCCTATAAAATGCTAAAATTAAATAGACCAACCACACCAAGTGTTGACCAGGATGCGGAGGACCTGGAACTCTCACATAAGCTGGTGGGAATGTACAATAGCACAACCACTTTGGAAAACAGTTTGGAAACTTCTTAAAAACTAATACATACACCCTATTATATACTCCATCCTAGGTATTTAACCTGGAGAAATGCAGGCCTATATCTGCACAAAAACTTGCATACAATGTTCATAGCTACTTTATTTGTAATAGCCAAATAATAGAAACAACCTTAATATCCATCAACAGCTGAATGGATCAGTGTTATACAACCATAGAGTGGAATGTTCATCAGAAATGAAAGTCAATGAACTATTAATGCATGCCACTACACTGATGAATCTTACAATAATTACACTGAAAAACAGTGAAAGAAGCAAGACTAGAAGAGTCCATACTACGTAATTCTGTTTGCATAAAATACAAACCATTTTTTAGCAACAGAAACTGATCTGTGGTTTCCTCAGGACCAGGGACAGGAGCAGGGAAAGTGGGTGGGAGAAATTGCCAAAACACAAGTATGTTTTGGAAGGAGGTGGACATATTCATTACTTTGATTGTGGTGATAGTTTCATGGGAGCATGTTCTATGTTAAAACAGCAAATTGTACACTTCAAATATATACAATGCATTGTATATCAATTACACCACAATATACTTGTTAAAAATACAACAGGACAAGTTTTTATCGGGTTGGTAATGAAAATGTCTGTGGAAGGTGATGTGAATGTGAAAGGAGATTTGAGGGGCTTCCCAGGTGAGGCAGAGTAGAAGGTCATCCTTGCAAGAACTCCACTCTTGTCTGCATGAAGACAAAGCTGATGGTTTCACTGACAGCATGTCCTTTTCATTTTGTTTTTTGTATTATTTTGTCTTTTCAGTAATCTTGGCTTTTCAAACCAGTCCATCTGCCCAACTCAGCACCACATTAACATCTGACTGACCTCCAGCTCCGTGATGGTTGGGTTCTGACCGCAGGCAGTTCTTCTACTCAAGGGACATGGTGCTTCCTCTTCCACATAATTTAAATGACCAGGAGCTTCTGGTGGACGATGCAGGAACACTGTCTCCTCAAACAACCAGACCTTCCTAATGACCATCTCCTGTTTCTTCCCTTGCACCCTGACCATCTGCCATAACCTTATCTTGAATGGTACCTTTGAAAGTGTATTCTCTGAGGTTCTAACTCTGCTGATTGTTAAGCGATATTACTTGAAAAAGCATTGGTGTTCAAAATATCAATAATTGAGAAGTAAGTTTAACAGAGGGTTTTGTTTTTGTTTTTTAAAATATTTTCATTGCACATCTTCCAAAGGTCAAGAGAGGTATAGTTTGCATTGTTTCCCCATGTACTTTGCCATCAGACACGGCTTTCTCCTATCATCTCATGAAAGCAGCAATCCACCAAACATAACAACCACAGAGAACCTACCTGAAAACTGTAGCACAACTGTAGGGGTGAAGGTCACAGGGGAACACGAGGCCACCGATCAGCAGAGCCCAGCTCTGTTTCTACAGGATGGTCCACAGTATACGAGTAGAGAAAAATGTCCCTTCCTTCAACAGATTCTCAGCAAATGTGTATTTATATCAAGTCCGTTCAAGGACCTGGTGGGTGTGGACTGGAAGACAGACAGACAGACAGGGTTTCTGCTCTTTTGGAATTATTTTAAGTAGTTTCAGATGGTGAAAAGTGCTATGAACAAAGTAAGTCAGGAATGTAAGAGGTACAGAAAACAATGGGGCAGTGTGGGTACTAATACTTTTTAATCTCCTCAGGGAGGGGGAAGGCGCTTTCAAGATGGCGGAGGAGTAAGACATGGAGATCACCTTCCTCCCCACAAATACATCAGAAATACATCTACACGTGGAACAACTCCTACAGAACCCCTACTGAACGCTGGCAGAAGACCTCAGACCTCCCAAAAGGCAAGAAACTCCCCACGTACCTGGGTAGGGCAAAAGAAAAAAGAAAAAACAGAGACAAAAGAATAGGGATGGGACATGCCCTTCTGGGAGGGAGCTGTGAAGGAGGAAAAGTTTCCACACACTAGGAAGCCCCTTCACTGGCAGAGATGGGGGGTGGGCAGGGGGAAGCTTTGGCGCCACAGAGGAGAGCACAGCAACAGGGGTGCGGAGGGCAAAGCAGAGAGATTCCTGCACAGAGGATCGGTGCCGACCAGCACTCACCAACTCGAGAGGCTTGTCTGCTCACCCACCAAGGTGGGTCGGGTCTGGAAGCTGAGTCTCGGGCTTCGGAGGTCAGACCCCAGGGAAAGGACTGGGGTTGGTCGCGTGAACACAGGCTGAAGGGGACTAGTGTGCCACAGCTAGCTGGGAGGGAGTCCAGGAAAAAGTATGGAACTGCCAAAGAGGCAAGAGACCATTGTTTCAGGGTGCGTGAGGAAAGGGGATTTAGAGTGCTGCCTAAACGAGCTCCAGAGACGGGCGCGAGCCGCGGCGATCAGCGCGGACCCCAGAGACGGGCATGAGATGCTAAGGCTGCTGCTGCCGCCACCGAGAATCCTGTGTGCGAGCACTGGTCACTATCCACACCCCCTCCTGGGAGCCTGTGCAGCCCGCCACTGCCAGGGTCCTGTGATCCAGGGACAACTTCCCCGGGAGGACACACGGCACGCCTCAGGCTGCTGCAACGTCACACTGGCCTCTGCCACTGCAGGCTTGCCCCACATTCTGTACCCCTCCTTCCTCCCAGCCTGAGTGAGCCAGAGTCCCCTAATCAGCTGCTACTTTAATCCCATCCTGTCTGAGTGAAGAACAGACGCCCTTAGGTGACCTACACGCAGAGGCGGGGCCAAATCCAAAGCTGAACCCCAGGAGCTGTGTGAACAAAGAAGAGAAAGGGAAATCTCTCCCAGCAGCCTCAGGAGCAGCGGATTAAATCTCCACAGTCAACTTGATGTACCTGCATCTGTGGAATACCTGAATAGACAAGGAATCATCCCAAAATTGAGGCCGTGGGCTTTGGGAGCAACTGAAGACTTGGGGTTTGCTTTCTGCATCTAATTTGTTTCTGGTTTTATGTTTTTCTTAGTTTAGTATTTAGAGCTCATATCATTGGTAGATTTGTTTATCGATTTTATATATATATATATTTTTTTCCTTTTTCTCTTTTTGTGAGTTTTGCCATTTGTCCTAAGGTTCTGACTGTCCTTTTTTTTGTTTTTTTTAGTATAGTTTTTAACGTTTGTTATCATTGGTGGATTTGTTTTTTGGTTTGATTGCTCTCTTCTTTCTTTCTCTCTTTTTTTTATTACTTTTTTATTCTTTTATTTTTAATAATTTTCTTCTATTTTAATAATTTTATTTTATTTATTTATTTTTTCTTTCTTTCTTTCTTTCTTTCTTTCTCTTTTTTTCTCCCTTTTCTTCTGAGCCGTGTGGCTAACAGGGTCTTGGTGCCCAGGCTGGGTGTCAGGCCTGAGCCTCTGAGGTGGGACAGCTGAGTTCAGGACACTGGACCGCCAGAGACCACCAGCTCCACGTAATATCAAACAGCAAAAGCTCTCCTAGAGATCTCCATCTCAACGCTAAGACCCAGCTCCACTCAATGACCAGAAAGCTACAGTGAAGGACACCCTATGCCAAACAACTAGCAAGGCAGGAACACAACCCCACCCATTAGCAGAGAGGCTGCCTAACATCATAATAAAGTCACAGACACCCCAAAACACACCACTGGACATGGTCCTTCCCACCAGAAAGACAAGGGCCAGCCTCATCCACCAGAACACAGGCACTAGTCCCCTCCACCAGGAAGCATACACAACCAACTGAACCAACTTTACCCACTGGGGGCAGACACCAAAAACAATGGCAATGAACTTGCAGCCTGTGAAAAGGAGACCCCAAACACAGCAAGTTAAATAAAATGAGAAGACAGAGAAATACACAGCAGATGAAGGAGCAAGGTAAAAACTCACCAGACCTAACAAATGAAGAAGAAATTGGAAGTCTACCTGAAAAAAATTCAGAGTAATGATAGTAAAGATGATCCAAAGTCTTGGAAATAGAATGGAGAAAATATAAGAAACATTTAACAAGGACCTAGAAGAACTAAAGAGCAAACAAACAATGATGAACAACACAATAAACGAAATTAAAAATTCTCTGGAAGGAATCAATAGCAGAATAACTGAGGCAGAAGAATGCATAAGTGACCTGGAAGAAAAAATAGTGGAAATAACTACTGCAGAGCAGAATAAAGAAAAAAGAATGAAAAGAATTGAGGACAATCTCAGAGACATCTGGGACAACATTAAATGCACCAACATTCAAATTATAGGGGTCCCAGGAGAAGAAGAGAAAAAAAAGGGGACTGAGAAAATATTTGACGAGATTATAGTTGAAAACATCCCTAATATGGGAAAGGAAATAGTCAATCAAGTCCAGGAAGCGCAGAAAGTCCCATGCAGGATAAATCCAAGGAGAAACACACCAAGACACATATTAATCAAACTATCAAAAATTAAATACAAAGAAAAAATACTAAAAGCAGCAAGGGAAAAGCAACAATTAACATACAAGGGAATCCCCAAAAGATTAACAGCTGATCTTTCAGCAAAAACTCTGCAAGCCAGAAGGGAGTGGCAAGACATATTTAAAGCGATGAAAGGGAAAAACCTACAACCAAGATTACTCTACCCAGGAAGGATCTCATTCAGATTCGACAGAGAAATTAAAACCTTTACAGACAAGCAAAAGCTAAGAGAAATCAGCACCACCAAACCAGCTTTACAACAAATGCTAAAGGAACTTCTCCAGGCAGGAAACACAAGAGAAGGAAAAGACTTACAGTAACAAACCACAAACAATTAAAAACATGGTAATAGGAACATACATATCAATAACTACCTTAAATGTAAATGGATTAAATGCTCCAACCAAAAGACATAGACTGGCTGAATGGATACAAAAACAAGACCCATATATATGCTGTCTACAAGAGAACCACTTCAGACCTACGGAAACATACAGACTGAAAGTGAGGGGATGGAAAAAGATATTCCATGCAAATGGAAATCAAAAGAAAGCTGGAGTAGCAATTCTCATATCAGACAAAATAGATTTTAAAATAAATACTATTACAGAGACAAAGAAGGATGCTACATAAGGATCAAGGGATCAATCCACGAAGAAGATATAACAATTGTAAATATTTATACACCCAACATAGGAGCACCTCAATACATAAGGCAGATGCTAACAGCCATAAAAGAGGAAATTGACAGTAACACAATCATAGTAGGGTACTTTAACACCACACTTTCACCAGTGGACAGATCATCCAAAATGAAAAAATAAGGAAACACACACTTTAAATGATACATTAAACAAGATAGACTTAATTGATATTTATGGGACATTCCATCCAAAAACAGCAGATTACACTTTCTTCTCAAGTGCTCATGGAACATTCTCCAGGATAGATCATATCTTGGGTCACAAATCAAGCCTTGGTAAATTTAAGAAAACTGAAATCATACCAAGTATGTTTTCTGACCACAATGCTATGAGAATAGATATCAATTACAGGAAAAAAATCTGTAAAAAATACAAACACATGGAGGCTAAACAATACACTACTAAATAACCAAGGGATCACTGAAGAAATCAAAGAGGAAATCAAAAAAAACCTAGAAACAATTGACAATGAAAACATGATGACCCAAAACCTATGGGATGCAGCAAAAGCAGTTCTAAGAGGGAAGTTTATAGCAATACAACCCTACCTCAAGAAAGAAGAAACATCTCAAATAAACAACCTAACCTTACACCTAAAGCAATTAGAGAAGGAAGAACAAAAACGCCCCAAAGTTAGCAGAAGGAAAGAAATCGTAAAGATCAGATCAGAAATAAATGAAAAAGAAATGAAGGAAACAATAGCAAAGATCAATAAAACTAAAAGCTGGTTCTTTGAGAAGATAAACAAAATTGATAAACCATTAGCCAGACTCATTTAGAAAAAAAAGGTAAAAGTCTCCAATCAATAGAATTAGAAATGAAAAAGGAGAAGTAACAACAGACACTGCAGAAATACAAAGGATCATGAGAGATTACTACAAGCAACTATACGTCAATGAAATTGACAACCTGGAAGAAATGGACACATTCTTAGAAAAGCACAATGTTCTGAGACTGAACCAGGAAGAAATAGAAAATATACTGACCAATCACAAGAACTGAAATTGAAACTGTGATTAAAAATCTTCCAACAAACAAAAGCCCAGGACCAGATGCCCTCACAGGCAAATTCTATCAAACATTTAGAGAAGAGCTAACACGTATCCTTCTCAAAGTCTTCCAAAATATAACAGAGGGAGGAACACTCCCAAACTCATTCTATGAGGTCACCATCACCCTGATACCAAAACCAGACAAAGATGCCACAAAAAAAGAAAAATACAGGCCAATACCACTGATGAACATAGATGCAAAAATCCTCAACAAAATACTAACACACAGAATCCAACAGCACATTAAAAGCATCATACACCATGATCAAGTGGGGCTTATCCCAGGAATGCAAAGATTCTTCAATATACAAAAATCAATCAATGTGATACACCATATTAACAAATTGCAGAATAAAAATCACATGATCATCTCAATAGATGCAGAAAAAGCTTTTGACAAAATTCAACACCCATTTATGATAAAAACCCTCCAGAGTGTAGGCATAGAGGGAACTTACCTCAACATAATAAAGGTCATATATGACAAAGCCACAGCCAACATTGTTCTCAGTGGTGAAAAACTGAAACCATTTCCACTGAGATCAGGAACAAGACAAGGTTGCCCACTCTCACCGCTATTACCCAACATAGTTTTGGAAGTTTTAGCCATGGCAATCAGAGAAGAAAAGGAAATAAAACGAATCCAAATCGGAAAAGAAGAAATAAAACTGTCACTGTTTGCAGTTGCAGTAGGATCTTTGCTAAAGATGCTACCAGAAAACTACTAGAGCTAATCAATCAATTTGGTAAAGTAGCAGGATACAAAATTAATGCACAGAAATCTCTTGCATTCCTATACACTAATGATGAAAAATCTGAGAGAGAAATTAAGGAAACACTCCCATTTACCATTGCAACAAAAAAGAATAAAATACGTAGGAATAAACCTACCTAAGGAGACAAAAGACCTGTAGGCAGAAAACTGTAAGACACTGATGAAAGAAATTACAGATGATACAAACAGATGGAGAGATATACCATGGTCTTGGATTGGAAGAATCAATATTGTGAAAATGACTATACTACCCAAAGCAATCTACCGATTCAATGCAATCCCTATCAAACTACCAATGGCGTTTCTCACAGAACTAGAACAAAAAATTTCACAATTGTATGGAAACACAAAAGACGCTGAATAGCCAAAGCAATCTTGAGAAAGAAAAACAGAGCTGGAGGAATCAGGCTCCCTGACTTCAGACTATACTACAAAGTTACAGTAATCAAGACAGTATGGTACTGGCACAAAAACAGAAATATATGGAACAGGATAGAAAGCCAGAGATAAACCCACACACATATGGTCACCTTATCTTTGATAAAGGAGGCAAAAATATACAATGGAGAAAAGACAGCCTCTTCAATAATTGGTGCTGGGAAAACTGGACAGCTACATGTAAAAGAATGAAATTAGAACACTCCCTAACACCAAACACAAAAATAAACTCAAAATGGATTAAAGACCCAAACGGTAGGCCAGACACTATAAAACTCTTAGAGGAAAACACAGGCAGAACACTCTATGACATAAATCACAGCAAGATCCTTTTTGACCCACCTCCTAGAGAAATGGAAATAAAAACAAAAATAAACAAATGGGACCTAATGAAACCTAAAAGCTTTTGCCCAGCAAAGGAAACCATAAAAAAGACGAAAAGACAACCCTCATAACGGGAGAAAATAGTTGCAAACGAAGCAACTGACAAAGGATTAATCTCCAAAATATACAAGCAGCACATGCAGCTCAATATCAAAAACCAAACAACCCAATCCAAAAATAGGCAGAAGACCTAAATAGACATTTCTCCAAAGAAGATATACAGATTGCCAAGAAACACGTGAAAGGATGCTCAACATCACTAATCATTAGAGAAATGCAAATCAAAACTACAATGAGGTGTCACCTCACACTGGTCAGAATGGCCATCATGAAAAAATCTACAAACAATAACTGCTGGAGAGGGTGTGGAGCAAAGGGAACCCTCTTGCACTATTGGTGGGGACATAAATTGATACAGCCACTATGGAGGATAGTATGGAGGTTCCTTAAAAAACTAAAAATAGAACTACCATATGATCCAGCAATCCCACTACTGGGCATATACCCTGAGAAAACCATAATTCAAAAAGAGTCATGTACCACAATGTTCATTGCAGCTCTATTTACAATAGCCAGGACATGGAAGCAACCTAAGTGTCCATCGACAGATGAATGGATAAAGAAGGTGTGGCACATATATACAATGGAATATTACTCAGCCATAAAAAGAAACGAAATTGAGTTATTTGTAGTGAGGTGGATGGACCTAGAGTCTGTCATACAGAGTGAAGTAAGTCAGAAAGAGAAAAACAAATACTGTATCCTAACATGTATACATGGAATCTAAAAAAAATACAAATGGTTCTAAGAACCTAGGGTCAGGACAGGAATAAAGAAGCAGTCGTAGAGAATGGACTTGAGGATATGGGGAAGGGGAAGGGTAAGCTGGGACGAAGTGAGAGAGTGGTATGGACATATATACACTACCAGATGTAGAATAGATAGCTAGTGGGAAGCAGCTGCATAGCACAGGGAGATCAACTCAGTGCTTTGTGTCCACCTAGAGGGGTGGGATAGGGAGGGTGGGAGGGAGATACAAGAGGGAGGGGATATGGGGATATATGTATACATATAGCTGATTCACTTTGTTTTACAGCAGTAACTAACACAACAATGTAAAGCACTTATACTCCAATGAAGATGTTAAAAAATATACATACATACTATTGATACACACTCAAAAAAAACAAAAAACAAAAAACAACTCCTCAAGGATTCCAGCCCAGAGTCAGAGTGGAGACTTGTGGTCTGGGAGGCCGAGGGAGGGGAGGGGAGGTCTGGCAACGTCGCAGGAGCTTGACCGGCCAGGATGAGCCAACGGGCTCCAGAAGGGAGGCTGGCCCGGAGTCCGAGGAGAGCAAGTGGGCCAGGGAGAGGGCGGACTGGCTTCAGCCAATTCGGTAAACTGAGAGCCATGGAAAATGTATTGTTTCGATTAATATTACAGTTTTACCCAGTCTTCCTCTGCCATTAGTAATATAGCAAGCCTTTGTAATCACTCTCTCCACATACGTATCTTTTATAGATAATTCTTTTAAACCACACATCTTAAGATCTGTATCATGTTGGGGACGGCCTGAAGACCTGAATTACTCACATATTGGTGCTGCCCCAGAGCTGCTTTCAGGCTCCCTTGCTCCATCTCCTCCCGCAGGGGTCCTCCCCACGGCTCCTTCCTGGAAGATGCTGGGCCTCGTCAGGGCCCCGCCCATCTCAGGACCCCAGCTCCCTCCCAGGCTCATCTCGGACCCCAGCAGCTCTCCTCCAGGATGCAGGGCTTCCCTGGGAGTGTCTCCTGATGCCCTGAATCGAGCTGATGCTCGGGGGGTGCCTGTGCGTTCCTGTCACACGTTTCTGCATTTGTCCTGAGGCTGCTCCGCCTCTTAGACTTATAGGCTCACCGCCTCGTCCACAGTCACACCTGGGAGCCTGCGACATAAGCGGCTTTTGACGGATGCTGGCTTCACCCATGAGCACAAAGGATCATTTCCAGGTATCGTCCGCAGCAAACAGTGTTCATCTGGGGCAAGAAGTGTAGCCCATGTGTTACGGTGAGGGATAGATGGAGAGCAAGAGCCAGGAGAGAGTTTTGAAAAACCATTGACAAACAGTACAGGAAGATGTGGGTCCGTCAGAAAATCACGGCCACGGTCCCCAGTGTGCATCAGAGGTTAAAGACGGGGGAAACCTAGTTTTAAGGAACACATTGTGAAGTTTTTCAACTGGAGATTCGGTGGACAGATGTTGGTGCGGTGACTCGGGTTGGGCAGGGGGGGGTGTGTCCCTCCGCTGGTCCACACGTAGCACAGGCCTGCGGGGCCGGGGGGATTCTTTCTGGCTCCTCAGGCCCTGAACCCCGCAGCTCATCCGGCAGTTTCCAAATCGTTGCAGGGATACCGTGATGCACGGTCTGGAAGCAACATTAATAGTTATCAGATGTGACTTCAAATTATTTTTATCTTGGGAAAGGAAAACTTTGACCAAGAAATCATTACATACTTATTTTAACATTTCTTGAATAGAAACACATTTTCTTTGTTTTGTTTGCCCTTCAGCTAGCATTTTGTAAGAGTTGAAAGGAAAGAGATTTGGAAAATATAAAAAGGAGCGGGTTTTTGCCGTTGTTGTTGTTATTGTTGTTTATATGTTTGTTTTTGAGCTTTTAATACATCTGGAATATCTAAACTTTCAACCCTTTTGGGATTTTATCAGAAATATCATCCTGAGCCTTCAAATCTATTATTGTCGGTATGATGGATCCAAGCCTTCTCTGTGATGAATGATACTTCTGTTCTCTAGGAATTTCTGCTTGTGTTTTCATAAATTATAGAAGCAGGTTTTACTTTGAGTTATTTTAGAGAAATAGCTGTAGAGGACACAGGCCACAAGGAGTTTCAAGAAAAAAAGCTTTTTTTGCCAAATGATATGTTCCTGAAGCATGTTTCCAGAGAACTCACCAATTTTATGAAGCATCTTGAAACAGATGGAAATGGAGACGTTCAGTTTCAAAAACAAATGATTACACGTGTTATGTGATAGACAGCCAAACCCTGGGGAGTTCGGAATGCAGTCAAGAGGGGGCCTTGGCCCTGCATGGCGTCAACTTGGACAACTTGGTCTGATGCTTGGAAGTTTAGGAGAAGAGCCTTTTAGCTCCATGAGAAAAGAACGTTATCCTAACAGGTTACACGTAAGGTCACGGAATCCCTACCCTGCCTTGCGTCCCAGCGAAATCGGAAAGACAACTACAGAAGGTATGTGGTGTGTGTGGTCAGTGGGACTGGGTTGTTTTTCTAAGAATTATTCTGGAATCTGATTCTTGTTTATCTCAAATATCTTTCTTTGCTATTGATTGTGGATTTCAATCACAATTTGAATTTTCAATGTCAAAAAAGAAGGTTTGGGTGATTTGGAAAAAATGTAGTGGTCTAAACATTCTTAAAGCTGTCATAAGTTATTCTTGAATAGACACACCTTTGCTTAATCCTGCACCAAGTTCTTGTTATTTGTTCCTCATCTGACAGGACCTAATTCTACCCTTTCTCTGTGTCTGTGCCTTGATGCCACATGGCCTACACATCACCACCAGGATCTAGGGAAGGGAGATATGTTGTGCCCTGGTCAGAGCTATAGACCTAGTTCCTCAGCATTCACGAAGCCCCAGATTTCATCATCTTATGTGAATTATAATCAAGTTTACCATAGATCATTGTGTAGTGTTAGGACTCCTAACAGTTCCACTCCTTAAAGGAGCAATTTCCTGAATCTGTTTTTGCAGTAGGACTTAAATTTAGTCTAGGAAATCATTATAATGTTTAAATTATACATATTTCTTATTTGCTATATAAATTTTTTAGACTATAGTGCTGGGAAAGTTAAATAAATGTCAAAAACCAGATACTCCTGAAGAAAAAGTCCTCATTTCTTTTCAACAATCCATTGCAAACAAAAAATAAATATATTCTTTATAACTACTTTCAGGAGAAAAATTGAGTCATCTGTCTAAAAGGATGTTTAACACATTCTTAAGGGACCTGGAATTTACAATAGATTAAAACAAACTTCCTCTTGATAGTCATATTTTAACACGAGGGCTGAGAAAGAAGTACAGTAAATGCATACGTTTACTCAGTAATTCCACCAAAAATGTTGGTTTGGCCCGATTTGGAGCACAAACATTCCAGTGGAAATTCCCTGCTCCACATTCATCATGGCCACAGGAAAGAGTGTTTCAATTCTGCATGTTTTCCAGAACGTTTCTTTCCTTTGTTTGTTTTGTACTTCACGGAATGTTACTTTTTCCAAGGTATTGTTGGTGGTGGGGGGAAGGTTAGTAAGAGGAGGAAACAATGGAAAAGGAGGGCTTGGGAGGAGTTTGAAAGCTACTGAACAAACATGGGTTTGCAGGCCTTTGTTGTCCTTGGTCCTGACAATGACTAGAGACAGTGGTGCCTCCCTCCAGGGCCCCCTGCCTCCTGGGAGTCCCCATCCGGCACACTGTCTTTGACCCCTGGTCCCCACATGCTGAAGTGTAATGTGTCTTATTAACCCACTGCCTGGAAGACCTGTTCTTGCCCATTGTAGTTTCTATGATCTGCACACTTTTTTCACAGTGTGTTTAAAAGTCATTTACATCATTTATCACATAAAAAAACTTTAGTGACTCTAGGTAAAAATAGGTTTCTTCTTTCTAATTCTTCGTGTCTTAAGATATGCATTTCCCATCTCAAACAATTAAGCAAAATTGGACCTTAAGTTCAATTCACTTACTAGTGTGCTCTTTGAACTATTAAAGTCTCTGAAATTGTTGACATAATTTCTAGTAAATTAATTCTAATTCTCTAATAAAATAATCATTTTCAAATATACCTTGATTTAAGTATAACTTGTGTAATTAAACCCATCTGTAAGTTCTTCGATGTGATTAGCTTTGTAGGATTTATATTTTTAACCTCTACTATAGAGGATTAGAAAGTATAGAGGTTACCCAGATGCAGCTATCCACTGTCAAATGTTAGTAATATTTTAAAATGATCAGTGACCTCAGCCAAATTGAGATATTCAGGGACATCTTTGAAAATGGTAGAAAACTTGCTTATGATTCCCCGTGAGATGACTGGACACCTGGGGCGGCTTTGGGAAGATAGGTTCACACTGGTGTACAGAGCTTAGAGCACACCTGTGGGCCATACATCACTGCAGCCAACTGTAAGCACATCCTCTTGGACCAAAGGACTTAGAACTTGAGGAAATACATGATTGGTGGGTTGGAGGACAGGATTCAGGAGCTGGAAACCCTCCAGAACCGTGAGACAGTCAATTGCCACTTTTAGGCCACAAAGTTTGTGGCACTTTGTTACAGCAGCTTCGGCAAACTAACACACCACAGTATCAAAAAAGGAATGACTGGCTTATGTAATAACACACACACAAACACAATATCTTGACACATTTAAAGATCACATATTTGAAGAATATTTAATGCCATCCTAAAACGTCCACCTTATAATAGTGAGTAAAATATAAACACATGAAATCTTCTGGTTTTACTACCTGCCTGTTACCCCACGGGGAAAATGGAGGTGTGTTTGGAAATGAACGGAGAACGTGTCAATAAAGAGAGACTTTGTGAACAGCAAGCAGCAAAGCCAAGCTTTATCCTTGATTTAAGGTGAACAACGGGAAACGGTTTCAAGGAAAAAGCTTCTTTTTATTGCCAAATGAAATGTTACTGCTTTATTTAGTAACTTAAAGCCTTGATGTACCATTTGAATATTTATTCATTAGAAGGGAAAACAGAAGCAGACTTTGATAATTATTGAAACAATATGTACAATAAAAGGGCCTCGTGCTTTCATATAATTTAGTTGGTTTTGTAATAAGTTATTAGATTATTTCATATTTTAGCAAGTTTATCATAGAATTATTGCTGTAGAATTGTGACATATTCTGAAATTAAACTTCACATTGTGGAAGTTTGGTATAATATGGCCTATAAACTTTGGGCCTAATAGCTCCATTCTAGATAAGAAAACTTTGAGAGTCATGATACTTGACTTTATATATTTAAAGTGTTATCATATAAAAAGAGCAATAACTATGTTTGTGCCACTTTTTTTTCTATAAATCATGATGCAAATGTCCTAAAGAGGTGATTTTGTTCTCTGTAGTTCTAGGAATTGAAGCCAATGGCTGTAAAATTGAATTGATTGAGAATCTCTGCTCACTGGGGTATACATTTCATTTTGTCCTCATTAATTTCTACCAACTGAGCTCTGTTGTTCCTTTCTTCTGATGTTAAAACAAGAAAATTCCAATCACTGTCAAAAATTACAAAATATTTTTGATTATTAAAACAATCTTATTTCAGTTATCCAGTCCATTTAAAAATTTTGTAGCACAGAAGTGCTTTCTATATTACACAGTTGCATTCATATATATCATATAATGGATATATACACTTATATGTGTGTATGTACGTATGCACATACCTACATATGAGTATATATACACACATATATATCCATATATGGGTATATGTGTGTACATGTCTATATACTTATTATTTTGAAGTGATGTTGGGCTTCCAGAAGAGCTGCAAAGATAGTACAGAGGGTTCCCACCTACAGTCTTCTCAACTCTGGTTCTACAATTAATTGGCTAGAGACAGGAGGGTCTTCAGTGCTTATATTTTTATAAATTTTAATTCAATGCAATTCTGTTGATTTTTTTTTCCATGAAAAATAGACACGAGTAAATACTTTCTGTTTCATGAGGCATAAAGTATGAAAAGCTTCTGCATTAGAGATACTAAGTCAGTAATCAATTTATTCTGGAAGAGAAGCATATACCAGCAGGATGTGGGTAAGACAGGGTAGCGGGTTTTTCCCCCCGGTTTTAACATCTGTCTCTCTTTGTGTATATATCCAAAAATCCTCTTACAGTTAGGTAACAAGAAAAATATGCATCACTGTCTGAATTACTTTTCTGTATTATCCTTTAGGAGCTATTAAAAGTGATATGCTTTATATCATATTGTTTGAATGCTAAACACACCAAATGCCTTGATGAGCTTTTATCTGTTAAATTAAATAAATGGAGTTATATATACTTTTAGTTTTAAACAATGTGAAAAATATTTTTTATATATCTCAACTTATGGTACACACAGGAAAAAACACAGGAGTGTAAAAGGTACATAGTTTCTCAAGTTTTTTTGTTCATTTTTAGTTGACTATATGTCTAATGAAACACGAAGATCTTTAAATATTAATATTTATTTTTATTGTCTGATTTATGTAACACAACACAAATCGCTCTACCTTAAACTAATTCCAAAGAATCTAGTTAATATATATTTCCACATTCGTCAATATATTCAAATTTACCCATAAAATTTTGGGTGGGTGGTGGAAAAGCAAAGAGAACATTTTAAAAATAGGGATTAGCTTTGAATCTGGATAAAGTTTCAGTTGTGAAAGAAAGAATAGAACGATTTCTAAAACTACATAAATTTTACATGCATATACTTTTAAGTTAAAGAAAACACCATTGAAGGTCATATTTGTAGGCTAATTTTTAAATTAATTATAGCAATAAGTATTCAAACTATCTTCTTCTTCAAAACGTCTGTGAAGCAGAAGTGGCCTAAAAAGCAGTCTGTCCTGGCAGGCATTCCTGACATGCGTGTTACTGAGGGGTCAGGCAGGTAAAGGCCGGATGGCCCAGCTGCCCCAGCCCAGAGCTGCGACCCCTGAAGTGGAACTCAGACCCCGTGTCTCTTCCTCCTTCAAGACACCTGTGATTCCCAGCAGGATGTGCCCACAGCATGCCTGGGACATCTCCCCACCATCAAATTCCACGGTGTCTGAGGCTGCGATCGCTGCGCCCCCCAATACCCTCTTTCTTTAGCTTCCACGACACTTTCCCTGGTTTTCTTGACATTCTTTGGTTTCCCATTTTCAGCCTCTGAAGGAGTGTTTTTCTCTCCCCAGCGATAAAACACTGGGGTTTCTCCAGTCCCGGGCTGACACCATCTTCTTATCTTCCAATTCCAGGCTGTCTCTGGACACTCCCGGTCCATCCATCGTTGACCATCTATTTGCAGACGATTCCCTTCCCAATCCAGACCCACACTCTCTGTTCCAGATCACACATCCAACTGGATCCTTGATTTTTCATTCTGGTTTTCTCCGAGGCACCATACAAACTGAAAAGTAATTATTCCAGTCCCACACACAAACCTATCTTTGTAAGTTCTAATATTTTCTTTCAAATTTCTGGCACCATCTTCCGTTCAACAATGGAGGCCAGAGACACAGCAGGCACCTGCCCGCCTGCCCTTCCTGCTCCTCCAGAGCCAACTTGTTCCCACATCCCATCAAATATCTGTCTGCAAAGTCTCTCAGGTGTCCCAGAATTCTCCCACGTCACTCCTAGCACCCTGGTCCAAACCAGGAGCTGCCCTGGACTGATGCTCTGGCTTTCTGCCTGCCCCCTCCCCAAGCAAGAGGGTTTCTCCCTTAAGAAAAGTCCCAGGATACCTTGCACCTTCCCACTTTCAGGGAGCTTCCCGTTACCATGGAGATGTTGATGAAATACCTTATATGGCCTTCGAGGCCATATGTGCCCTGGTCCACACACACCTCTGCAGCCACATGTCACATTCCCTGCCCCATCTTCCCGCATCACACTCACCCCAGCACCCTTCCGGTCCCTCGGGGCCACGTGCTTTATGCTCTTGGGGCCCTGCAGTGTCTGCTCCTTCCCACAACTCTGTCACACCTATTTTATGTTTTCATTCTTTCTATGCATTTCCTATCACAGGTGAGCTGGAGGGGTCACAAAGACACGATTGGTGCCCTGAGCTGGCCTGAGGCTTGTTACCTGGGCTTTTGCTTGTAATGCTCGTCCTTGTGATGCTTTTGAGAGACTAAGGCTGGAGGCTGTGAATTTGCAGATGTATTTCTTCTCAGACATAAATTTCTAACTGCATGCTAGAATGGGCCAAATTGTGTCTATCTTTTTTCCGGAAAACTTGGCTGTCTATCCACCGCTCATAGAAGCAAGTAGCAACGCCCTGAAGTTTCTCAGTACTTTCAAGCTTACGTCAGCCACCTTCCTGGGTTTATCTCAAGTGAAGCCTCCACATTCTCTCTGCCTGGGAATAGCCCACTTAGCGACCTTCCTCAAGTACTCCTGCTTTCACGTCCTGTTACTATTCAGTGAAGGCTGAGGAAGAGTCAGAACCATTCTGCTGAGAAGGCAGGAACCAGACAGCTCCATCAGAAATACAAAGTTTTATTTTTCCTCTGATTTATTTTACGTCCAATCATTTGTGTTAAGATTTAAAGAGCACGTGCCGCGTGGCCTTGTCCTTCAGGTGCTGTGTCGGCGTCTTCAGGGTGAGCTCTGTGCCACCTCTGCGCCTGAGTGCACTTTCCCAGGGACGGGGTGGGGGGACGCGTGTTGGTGACCTCGTGAAGCACCCTCACGTGTTCGCACGCCACAGCCAGGAAGGGAGTCTGTAACCCATTTTTTCTCTGTCTGGGATCTTGGCCACATGCTAAAAACAAAAGCAAGATGTGTTTCCATATTTCCTCCCAAACAATGACCATTCCTGCTTATTCGAGAGCTCCACAGCCCTTATTGAGATTCCATTTTTTTCCCTGAGTTTCTAAGAGGACGAAGCTTTAACATCCATTTCAGCGGTTAAGTTTATTCTCTCAGGTTGTTCTTTTCTGCACGAATGCCATCTTATGTGTTAAACTGAAAGTGGGCTTCCTCACCTCGTGATAAACTTTAGCGACTGTTTATTTAACGACTGGGCAGCGGAAACCACACACACACACACACACACACACACACACACACACACACACACCCGATGTCTCCAGAGCCTCCGCGATCTCCGCACACCCTCTGACGCCCCGAGGTGGCCTCCTGCATAGCTGTCCTCGCCTGACTTTTAGATCTTTAAGCCAAGTGGGCTGCGGCGGCTGTCCTGACTCTTCTCTGAATTTTCCGCACAGGGTAGCCCTTGGCTGACTTTCAAGTTGCCCAGTGTATTTTGTTTATTTTTTCTACATCTGCCAAGACCAGCTTTCCCTCACGAAGAATGAGAAATCTACACAGTCGATTGATTAGTGGGAGCTCCGAGGGATGAAGGGGTAAGAGGAAAAAAAAGCAAACGGACCCTGAGTGGCCTAGAACTTCCTAACTGCAGTTAGCCCTCTCAGTGGGCGTGGTGGTCTCCGCGGTAGGAGAGGAATTTAATTTTACACATGAACTATTCTACAGGAAAGCAATGGCTGCTTAAGGAACACCCGTGTGGCCCCTCGTGGAAGGCGGGCACGGGAACTAGTACAGGCCACGTGCCAGGGCGCTTTTTCATGACACCACACTCAGCAGCTGGGTCTGTGGTCTGTCAGGATCATGCTATGGATTTGTTTCTAAATCCCCTTATCTTGTCCTTAAAAATATATGTATCTTTATCTCTTATCAAAATGCTTTCTTCCCAGAAATGAAGGAGAGTCCAGTCATACCAGCGATTGCCAGCGTCATTGGAAGACCTGCCATCTGCTGCTGGGAGGTGATTTTTCCCTGTTTTACACATATGAGAAGTGAGGCTCCAGGGAGTGAAAGAATTCCCCTAAGATGGAACAGTAATGCGGAAGCTGTGATGTGAAGCCTTAGAGGTCTGATTCCAGAGAGGGGCTCTTCTTCCTACAAGGCACCAGCCACAGGGGTTCAACTCTTTCGTAGCCTTGCGAGGGCTCCTTGGTGAGGGTCTGTTCACATAGTTTCCTGAGTTGCAATGTGGCACTTATCTAGGATCAAGAGAAAGAATTCTCAAAGAGTGGCAGCTGGGGTCTCTTGGTCCATTCCCAAATACTTCTATGGCCACAGTATATTTATTAGGGTCCTTGGCGATGGCCAAAATTCCAACTAGGGGTGTGGAGAATTCTGTTTGACCCCAGTCCCCCCTGCCGTTTCTTTCATTAGTTCAGCTGAGCTGATTGAGGGCCAGTATATCATCCCAGGATACGGGATCCGGAGACGCAAGTATCCTGCTACTCTCGGGCCACCCAGCGCTCTGAGGGTGGAGCTGGTGTGGGAACCCGACTCCTGTGGTCCGATTTCTTTGTTAATGCAGGCTGCTCGAACAGACGTTCTCATGTACAAAGCTTATTTTGGATGGTGATTCCATCATCAGTTTAAGTTTTCCCCCTGAAAATTCTGGTTTTTCACTGCTTCTCAAATACACACTTTTAAATTCAAACATCATAGTATCTATCAGGTCCTTTTTTGTCCCCGTGTAGGTGTGTGATGTGTCTGTTTTTCTCAAGGTACTTAGGAAGCTGGATGTATACATTTGTTGCAATTCAGGAGAGCCGCTCTTCTTGTTGGGAGGGGGGAGGCGTTGGAGCCAGGGAGGCTCATGGTCACAGTTTCAAACGGCCTGAATTCCTCCCTCTAACCCAGCTGGATCGCTCTGGTCAAAATGTTCTCCCTGGTTCTCTGGAAAAACTAATTCAAATATTTGCCGTTTTCTTCAAACCTTGGATGGATCTCTCCTCTCATCTTTCATTCTGGAAGCAGGTGAGTTCACCTGAACGCCACAGGGAAAATTGCAGTTTTTCAAAGGAACATCTCCAAATTCCTTACAGCAAACAACCTGCCCACATGTAATTCATACTCCTTTTTTCCTCCTGGGTTTTAAGTTTTAAAATCGCTGTGTGTCATGGATGTAAAATGCACCTGTGCTGCGCGTGTAGCTCACTGGGTTTTTACATGAGACTGTCACCAGCATCCAGATGGGGATGCAGGCGACCCCAGCACTCCGGAAAGTTCCACACACATCCGCAGTCAGCAGCATCTCCTCAGCACCAGAGGCAGACACACTGCGGCCAGTAATTCACTTTATCTTCCCTGTTGCTTCTCGTCAGTGGATGATTCAGTTCCCGCATTCCTCGCTGCTCTGGCTTCTTTCATCGCCTGTACTGCGTGTGGGTTCCCTGGAGTCATCAGCTCTATCGCGACTTAGCTCCTTGTCCTGTCCTGTCCTCTCCTCGACCCTGATGGATGGCCCACAATTCAAACTTGGTGGCTTCACGTCACACCCACCTATCCTCTCCTGGTTGTCTGAGCTGAGGTCGGGCTCTGCCTACCTGGGACCTCTGCTCAGGGTCGCCCATGGCTGCCGCTGAGACACTCAGGCCGTGTCCCTTCTGGACCACGGTGTTGTGAGTCAGTTCCCTAAAGTCGCAGGATGGCGGCCTCCCCCGCCATGGTTTCCCCCACGTGCCCCCCTTCTACATGGCCCCCTTCCCAGTGGCCTCCCCCCACGTGGCCTCTCCCTGCACACCTTACGTCACTGCAACCTCTACAAGGCCAGCGGGGGGCGGGTGGGGGTCACCCCTCAGTCATCAGAGTTGGAGTCTCACAAAACATAACATAATCTCGGGGGACACTCCCACCCTTGCCGTGTAGCACAGCCTGTCCGGGAGTGATGTCCGTCACCTCTGCCACACGACACGGGGAAGCACGTCCCAGGGCCCAGGGCACTCGGGGAGGAAGTTACCCAAAGGATTACGGAGGCCGTGGCGCCTGCTCACAGGAGAGCGTGTGGAACTGCACGGCCACATTTTGCTTTAGACACTGACAACCAGCTTCCCTAAGTGTTGTGCTGATTTACGCTCCTACCAGCAGCGTATCAGAATTCAGATCTTCACCTCCTTAACAACATGGACATGGTAGTTTTGTGGTCTTGTTTTTCACCAGCCTGGACACAAGGATTCTGAGAGAGCATGGCCTGGTCCTACTGGCTTGTTTACTGTGACATCAATCAAAAGTAACATTTTGAAGGATGATGGGAATCCACATTGAAATGCTCTCTGGAAGAATTTATCTGGATTAAAATGCTTAAAACCAGGTCCAGGTCTGTCCGGCTTGCATTCCCTTTCTTGAGATGTGTTATCTGGGTTTCTAGGAGGACTTCCCAACGTTTGGATGAAATGTCATCTTTGTGCAGCTGTGAGGGCAGAGGGAACCCGGGCCCAGGCTCCCCTCCGGGCGGGCGGATCCCCTGTCAGATCCCGGCAGCTCTGTGACTACCTACCGTGGGGACTGCGTCATCGCCTCGAGAGACTGACTCATCAGCCGTCCACTCGCCTCAGCCTGACTCACGCTCAAGATCAAGGTTCTTTCTGCACTTCTTCTAAGCCTCCTTCAGGCCCACTGTGTATTTGATTGCTAAGTTCCTCTAAAATTATTAGCACAGGATCCTTGGTGAGAGCAGAGTGAAGTATTTGGAATTAGTTTCTTTTAAGTGGCTCCAGTTTGGCACCTGCTAACTTTCAAAACATCTTCCAGAAAATGACCAAAATTCTCCACTTGTGTCTTCCCATAAAACACACTGTGCATCTGACACTTGCTTCTCATCACACTGTAAGCACATAGAACATCCTTTTTGTTGAATTTTAAAGAGAACACAAGGAGCTACTCAGAAATCTAGAAGTTGAATTCACTGGCCACTCACACAGAAGGCTGCCCTCTCTTAGTTTTCAACGTGACAGTGAGGCTGATGAATGTGTTTTTGCCTCTGTATTTTGGACAGCCTGGGTGGAAACACAGCCCAGAGGGGAAAATCAATTGGCAAAGGCAAAGGCAAAGGCAAGAATTCTCTTAAAATTCATCATCATCATCATCATCATCATCATAATCATCGTCATGACCCTTTCTAAATACATTCACCCTAGAGCAATCCTTTTAATGCAGCTCAACTCTAAATACTATGTGAAAATGAAAACACAAGCATTCATAAATAGTGACACATGTCACCTGGTGTGTGATTACTTGTCTATGGTGCTACGAGTCAAATACACTTGAATTTCCTTTGCGCTTCTGAGTATTTCTTTTGTTCCTAGTTTCCAGTTCCTCGAGGTTCCCTCTCATGGAGAGCGGAGACGAGAAACTCTTCACCCACATGACTGGACACAAGTCGTGTTTTTCTTCCTACTGATTTCCGCTCATTCCCCTAAGAACCACCTGAAACCTGCAAGTGATTCAATGGACATTTAGGAGTTCCAAATTGTTTAAAAACTAACCCATGCTTAGCTGCCTGGGATCTACAAGGAACTATGATTTAGCCTAATTCCCAGTGCTAACACCTTGCTTTCATGCATATACCTGGTACACAAGAAAAAGATGCTATTGATTTTAAAAATCGTTAAATTATAGAAGTAGTAAGAATTGAGAATTTGATGGGCTATAGTGCAACTAGGTTAAGACCCTTTGCCTGTATCATGGGAAATACAGTGACTCAGATGGAAAAGTATCGAATTGAGGCAGCTAGAATGTGGGGCAGGCATAGCTGGCAGGAGTGATTCATGGACAACTTTAGCCTCTAGGTCGTGTGTCCCCAACACTGACCCTCTGCATCTGCCGATGTCACCGTGCTTTGTGAAGAGTCAGGCTTTGTGGACCCAAAAGGACAGCTCGACTAAAAGTGATCTTTCCTCTTCTTGCCTGAATTTTTCCTTTTCTTTCTCCCTGCCTCCCCGTCTTTGTTTAAGGAAACTTGGTCATTTTTCTAGATTTCTTTGAGGGGAAAAAAGAGCAGATTTAAATGAAGTCATTGAGAGAATAATACCATGTGGCTGCGTTTATGCCAGGCAAGTGATTCCTGGTACAGTATTATGTGGTCTGATATTTTTGTTCTGTGGCAAAGGCATCTTGTAAGACAGAGCAGGAACTTTCTGGGTCAATGGACAAAGCGAAATGCAGATTAATAGAGGATCAAACCATTCACCTACCTGAAAACCAGTCTCTTGGGGCTGAGTTACTAAAGTACCAAAGTTACTAAAATACTAAAGTTACAAAGGTACTAAAGTTACTAAAATTGCAAAAGTATGAAAGTTACTAAAGTACTAAAGTTACTAAAGTAGGGGAGATGTCTTGAGGGGTTTTGTTTTTCCTTTTGGTTACTAAAAAACATCACAGATTATCTAATGCTTTAGAATTTACAAAGCATTTTCTCCTCCACATGCATTTTATAGATTTATTCTCTTAAAAACCTTGTAATTTAAGTGGAGCAGTTATTCATATTTCATAAAAAAATATGGTACAGATAGTTGAATGACCTGCTCTGAACCACCCAGAGTCATTCCTGACCCCGACAAATATTCATTCATCCCTTTGTTCATTCATTCATGTACTTATATGGCAAATGTGGGTAATCGCTACAGGCTTCCATCAATTCTGACACCCTGAAAAATACAGAGATTATCTATCCTAATCAAACTTGACTGTGTGGGAATATGTTTGATGACATTAAATGATGTTACCTTATTTTAAATGTATTCAACATTTTAAAATAAAATATTAATACATTAAACTACACGTTAGGAAATGAGGATGCAGGACAGAGTCATGGTATGTGATCAAATAAATATTATGGATAAATATTAATTAGCTTTTCTTTAAAAAAAAAAAAACTGGCAACTTTCCAACAGCACTACACCTGCTGATGCCTGATGCTGACCATGCACCACGTGTCTGGTCTCCTCCTATACCTGCAATCTCTCAATAGCATATAATCAGGTAAACCACAAACATTTAAGAGGCAATCTTAAATTATTTTCTAGATGCCTGAGTACTAAATCAAAGTCTTCAGGTGATACAAATGATGATGAAATGAGCAATATCTTAAATATTAGTTGTTTGTTCCATTATATGTCTTAGAGATAATGCAAATACAAAATTTTTCTTAAATACAACAGCATGAAAAAGATGAATATCTTGGAGACTACCTGACTAATAAATAGGTCATCTTATTGAAAATACCAAAATGCAGAGACACTTCACATGCAGTTTTAGTGTCTGAGAATCTATGTTACTGATCAAAACAAGTCAAAAGAATATTTGCTTTTGCAATTCACCTGCGCTGCACTGAGGTTGTATGGGAAAGAATTATGAACTTAGCATGAAGTTTTGGAAACTAAAATTGACATGAAATAACTGTGAATAAAAGTTTAACGAAAGTATATCTGGAAGATATTATGCAGTAAAATATGTTAGTTGTAAAAATGATACAGCCTAAATATTTTATAGACATCCTGGAAAGAGTGAAGTTGAAATCTTTCTGTTCCTTGAAATATATTTTTTTTGGTCAATGCATTTTACACAAATGAGTCCTTAGCTAAGTAACCATTACCCAATTTAAATAATGGAATCACAATTCAGGAAAGTGTGAAATGGGAGGGTGGCTGCACATGAAAGGAAGGTCTGGAAAAGTCAAGTGGAAACAGGTTTTAGAGGAGCATAATGAGTGGGTTAAAGTTGATTTATTGAGAAAATTACTGCATAAAGCGTAACCACAGGCATATAAGTATTATTTTTTTAAGGTTGTGAGTTCAGCCAAAAATAAAGATGTAGAAAAAGAAATAAAAATTCCATACCTAAATATATGTTTTCTTTTCCAAAAACATGATCAAATATTCTTTGAAGTCAATGTTCAAAACCAATAATATTGTCAAATATTGTGAGTCATTACATATTCTTCATCTTAAACGATAAGGGCAATTTTTAGAGCTTGAAAGTTAGGATGGGTAACCAAAATGTTGCTATAGAAAGTATATATTTTTTGAAATGTATTGGAAGCTCTTTTTAAAACAATAAAATGATACAAGTTTAGAAATATTTTTCTACCAGAATTTGAACAATAAGATTCAAGATTAAATTCACACTAAAATGTGAGCTTTGTACTTTTCTGTTTTTCATCAGCAGTCCATCTCATTTCAAGCCTTTAAGGAAGACTCTGAACTTGAGACCCTGCACTGGCTTTCCATTGGCCCTTCATGGTTCAAAACTTTAAGTCACTTAATGGTTCTCCAAATTAATGGTAAGCAAATAACTCCAATTTATTTCAATATTTGTTTTAAAATTAATTAAAGTACCAACATTTAAGGAAGAAATATTACCAAATCTCTACAATCTTCTTCATAGGGAGAAGCAGAAGAAATACTTCCTAACTCATTTTATGAGGCCAGTTTTACCCTAATACCAAGACCAGATAAAGACAATAAAGGAAAGAAAACTACAGAATAATATATGTCATGAACATAGATACAAAGAGCCTCAACAAAATATTAGCAAACTGAATCCAACAATATATAGAAGGAATTATATGTCATGACCAAGTGGGATTGATTTAAGATATGAAAGGCTGCTTTAGTGTTTGAAACTGATTGATGTAATCCATCACATGAAGAAACTGAAAAAGAAAAAAATCACATGATTATATCAACAGAGACAGAAAAAGCATTTGCCAAAATCCAACACTCATTCATGATAAATAACTAGGAATAAAGAGAGACTTTTTCAACTTGATAAAACTATCTACAGATATTTACAGCTAACTTCATACTTAATGATGAGAAACTCTAAGCTTTTCTAAGATCCTGATCAAGGCAAGGATATCTACTCATCACTCCTTTTCAACACCATACTTGAAGTTCTAGCTAATGCAACAAGGCAAGAAAAGGAAATAAAATGTGTACAAACGGGGAAGGAAAATGAAAAACTGTTTTTGTTTGCAGGTGACAATATCATCAATGTAGAAAATTTGAAAGAATTGACCAAAAAACAAAAACAAAAACAAAAAATGGAAAGAAGTGAAAAACCCTCCTGGAACTAATTTGTGATTATAGCCAGGTTGCAGGATACAAGGTTAGTGTAAAAAATAATTTTCTTTCCTTTATGCCAACAATGAACAAATGGAATTTGAAATTAAAAGCATAATTCCGTTTACATTAACACCCCCCAAAAGGATATACTAAGATATAAAACTAATAAATTATGTACAAATCTATATGAGAAAAACTACAAAGCTCTGGTGAAGAAAACCAAAAATAACTTTGAAAATGGAGAGATATTTCATGTTCATGGATAGGAAGACTCACTATAGTCAAAATGGCAGTCCTTCCCAACTTGATCTACAGATTCAATGCAATCCCAATCAAAATCCTGGCACATTACTGTGTGGATATCAACAAATTGATTCTAAAGTTTATATGGAGAGGCAAAAGACCCAGAATAGATAACATAAAAGAAAGAAGAACAAAATTGGGGGACTGATGCTACTCAACTTCAAGACCTACCATAAAACAACCGTAATCAGCATCCTTTGGTACTGGTGAGACACTAGATAAAATAGGTCAATGGAACAGAATGGCGAGCCCAGAAATAAAGCTCCATACAGTCCACTGATCTTTGACGGAGGACTAAAGGCAGGACAGTAGAGCAAAGACAGTCTTTTCAACAAATGGTGCTGGAACAACTGGACATCCACATGCAAAAAAAAAAAAAAAAATGAATGAGACACAGATCTTACACTTTTCACAAAAATTAATTCCAAATAGATAATAGACTTAAATGTAAAATCATAATGATAAGACTCCTAGAAAATAATATAGGAGGAAACCTAGATGGCGTTGGGCATGATGAGACATTTTCGATACTACACCAAAGGCACAATTCATAAAAGAAATAATTGACAAACTGGACTTCATTAAAATTAAAAACTTCTGTTCTGTGAAAGACAATGTCAAAAGAGTGAGAAGACAAGTCACATACAGTGGGAAAATATTTGCAAAGGCACTTCTGATAATGGACTGTTATCCAAAATACACAAGGAACTCTTACAGCTTAACAATCAGAAGACAAGCAACCTGATTAAAAAATGGGCTAAAACCTTAGCAGACACCTCATCAAGGAAGGTATACAGATGGCAAATAAGCATATGAACAGATGCTCCACAAATACAACCAGATACCACAACTCAGCTATTAGCATAGCCAAAATCCAGAACACCAAAAACACCAAATGCTGGTGAGGATGCGGAGCAACAGGAGCTCTCAGTCATTGCTGATGGGAATGCAAAATGGTACAACCAACTACTCTAGAAGACACTTTGGTGGTTTCTTACAAAACTAAACCTGCTCTTATCATCCGACCCAGCAATCATGCTACTTGGTGTTTACCCAAAGGACTTGAAAAATTATGTTCACACAAAAACCTCCACACAGATGTTAATAGCCACTTTATACATAACTGCCAAATCTTGGAAGCAACCAAGATGTCCTTCAGTAGGGGACTGAATTGATAAATTGAGGTCCATCCAGACAATAGAATATGATTCAGCACTAAAAAAGAAATGAGCTATCAAGCCATAAAAAGACATGGAAGAACCTTAAGTCCATGTTGTTAAATGAAAGACACCAATGAGAAACGGCTCCATACTGTGTTATTCTAACACATGACATTCTGCAAAGAGTAAACATGAGACAGCGAAGGACCAGTGGTTGCCAGAGGGTCAAGGTGCGGACATGAACAGGGCAAGCACAGAGGATGTTTAGGGCAGTGAAAATACTCTGTATGATATTATAGTGTTGGTTATGTGTCATTATCCATTTGTCCAAACCCATAGGATGTACAACACCAAGAGTGAACCCTAGGGTAAACTATGGACTTCGGGTGATTTTGATGGGTCAACGCAGGCTCATCAATTGTAACGAATGCACCCCCTAGTGGCTGATGTTGATAATGGAGAGGCTGTGCAGGTGTGGGGGGAGGGGGTGTATGGGAATGTCTGTGTCACCCTCTCGATTTTGTTAAAAACCTCAAACTCCTCTTAAAAAATAAAACTGACTAATTAAAGTGACCAAAGATTTTGGATTGGTATCTTATACAAGAGTTTGATATAGAAAATTGCTACAAGTAAAAGACGTACAATGTCTCTGATCAGTATTTGGAGAGGAAACAGCTTTATATTGTTTGATACGCAATGTAAAATTCAGGGAAAAGTGATCAAAGCAGAGGATTCAGCTTAGAAAATTGCATTACTTGGTTTACAACTTTTTTGTACCTGCCTAGGTCTCTGGGAAACAGATGTCGAACAGGAGTTAGAAATGCAAGAGATTTATTAGGACTTAACAGTTGTGACAAAAAAGAGGGGAGGAGACAACCAAGGCAGGAGAGCCTTCAGTGTGAGAGGCAGGTCTGACACGTGTGAAGGATGATGGAGAAGAAGGAGGGTTTGGTGGAAGGAGCCTTAGACGGCGTCTCTGAGAATGATGTTCATAAAGTGCCATGGGGGGTACCTGCAATACGTAGGGGGACACAAAGGAATGAGAGGTAAAAACCCATCATGAAATGAGAGAGTAAGTTTTTCACATTCTTAATATTCTACCAAAATAATCTCACCTTCATGGAGTGTATTGTCAGCCCCCAAATCAAATGCAGAGACATATTTTTGTCTCTATAAACTAAGGGGGTTGGAAATTACGGTCTCAACTTCCAAGAGAAACTAACGAAAATAGTAGGTAAAAAAGTGTGAAATGCTATAATGGACGTGAATGCAGGACGTTCTGAGGGCTCAGGGCTGTTCATTTTGCACAAGTTAACAAATTCCAGGATTACCACATTTCGTCCATTTCCTGCCCCAGAATTTTAATTCCATTTAAATGGAATGATTTTAAAGTTAGTTCTTCAATAAATTTAAGAGAACACAAACTATGTATAAGAAAAATGACTTTTTCCCCCCGGACATCTGCAGTTTAAATCCAGGATCCAGACTGCTGAGCATGAATCAAACCCATTTGGGTTACTTTAATCCTGATAAATGCCTGTCAAAGCTCCAAGGCCTTTTTTATCCCCAATTTAAGTGCATCTTTCAAGATACTAAAATCTAAAGGCCACAACTCTTTGCATACAGTAGCTGGTGTTCCAGCTTCCAGAAAGAGAGATTTCAATCTGGTGAAAGACCCTACACTTAGGGTAATCCCATGGGCTTGGAGTTTTACTGCACCTTCTTTCAAACGAGTCATTTAGAAGACCAAGATCCATCTTTGGTATCCAGATGTGCTGATTATTTAAAAATGGCACATGTGTTTCAACAGGAAATAGGTTAAATATGTGGTTGTATTTTAGAAGAAGATAAAGCATTTTAAAAACCTCATTCCCAAATTTATATCTTGAGTATAGAAACAACAGGCAAAGCATTTAGTTGAAGAAAAATGAAATAAGATTTTCTCCATCATCCATCATTTTCTTCTCCACTTTAAGAGGAAACTTTCCCAGAAGCAAGCCTGGCATTGCTGAGGCAGCCTGGAGACGAATGAAACGTGTCCCAGGCCACTAGGCTCCAGAGCTCCCGGGGCACAACCCCTCTCACGTGGCAATTGAAACAGAGAGTATAAGACCATCTTTTTCATTGTAGAAACTCAGTAGATTCAAAGAACAAAGCAAGAATATTAGACTTGAAAGAAAACTTAGAAATGACTTATTTTATTTAGTCTTTTTATTCTATAAATATAAAAACAAAGCCTAGAGAGGTAAAGCTATATGACCAAAAATCAGTAGACAGTTGATGACAGTGGGAAAAGAAATGTCAAGAGAGGAGTTATAATAAAAGCTTTGATTTATCTAATTATGATATTATGTTAGAGAACTATAAAAGTAGAGTAGTGTGGTGCGGGGGTAAAACTAGGTAAATCAATCAATCAAGAAACACTTAAACATATAGAAATTGATTTTTATTAAGATTAACACTAAACAGAACAGAGAAAGGTTGGATTCCTCTTGGGAAAACTGACCAAACTTTGGGCAAAAATTAAAGTTAGACCATAAAACTGTATTTCAAACAGTCTACAATTTTACTGTAGAATTAAATCATGTGAAGGTACCAGAAACAAATGTAAGTTGATAAGCCAAGGTGAATGCTTTTGGCATTTATCCTGCCTGGTGTTTTCTGGGCTTCCTGAGTCTGTGGTTTAGTGTCTGACGTTAATTTGGGGACATTGTCAGACATTATTGTCTCAAATCTCTCTTCTTCCCTGTCCCTCCTCCTTCTCCTTCTGGTATTCCTGTTACACGTGGGGGATATTCTGCTCTGTTTTCCTGTCTTTGTTCTCTTTGCTTTTCAAGGCTGGGGGTTTCTACTGTGATGTCCTCCAGCTCGGGGATACTTGCCTCAGCTGTGCAGTCGGCAGAGCCCATTAAAGATGTTCTTCCTTTCTTTTACCTTTTCTTTTATCTCCAGCATACTTCGTGGTTCTTTCTTGGAATTTCCATATCTTCTTACATGGCTCATCTGTTCTTGCCTGATGTGCCCATTAAAGTCAGTGGCATAATCATCACAGTGTCTTGAATTCCTGGTCTGCTGATTCCAACACCCCACCATGTCAGGTTACTATTCTTCTGCTTCCTCTTCAAATTGTGGTTTTTGTCTCTTAGTGTGCGTTCTAATTTTTCTTTGATAGCCAGACACGATGTACCAGATAAGAAGAACCTTTGAAAGTGGTCCTTGAGTGATATGGTGAGGTGGGGGGAGGGGAATCGTTCTCTAGCCCTGCAACCGGGTCTCAGTTTTGAAGCACATGTGCCCCTGGACTTGACCATCACCAGGGCGTTGCAAGTTGTCTAGAGGGGCCTGGAGTTGGGCTTCTCTCTTTCCCCAGGTCAGTTAAGCATGTGTGTGCATATGCACATGTGAGTGGAAACTGACAAATTGATTCTAAGTACAAAAGGCCAATAACAAGTTAGGAGGGCTGGCCATGCTTGTATCAGAATTTACTATAAAGCTACAATAATAAAGGTAGCTTGGTGTTGGCACATAAATAGTTAACTAGGTTAATGGAACAGAGTAGGGATCTAGGAATTCACCCTCATGCACATGGGCGCAGGGTATATGACAGAATCCCTGTACAGGACAGTCAGGAAATGATCATTTTAATAAATGGAGCTGGAATAATCATGTATCCATATGGGGAAGAAAAAGAGAAATTTTACCCTTACTTTGCAACGCTCATAAAATTCAAGTCTTGGTGGATCACAAACGTAAATGTGAAAGGCAAAACAATGGAGCTTCTAAAGATAATATAAGAGAATTTCTTCATGGTCCAGAGTAGGAGAAGCATTTTATAGACAAGACGCAAAACTGCTACAAACACTAACTTACTGCTAACACTAACTTCTAAATAAATGGCAAGGGAACCCATAAGATGCTTCGTATGGAGTTTTAGTTTGTGTAATCGTTTTAAGCTCTGCCTTTATGTTTTCAGCTATATTTTCAAAACTAAATGTGTTTTTAAAAAGTACCTCACACATCATTTGAAAATTCCCTGCAGGAGTGAAGAAAGAAATTCATATATAAATGCACATATTTCTTTTTTTAAAATTCAAGTATAGTTGAATTGCAATGTTGTGTTAGTTTCAGGTATACAACATAGTGATTCAGATATATATATACACACATATGTATACATATATATATATATATATATATATATATATATATATATATATATAAAACTAGTTATATATATATTTTTAGATTTTTTTCCATAACAGGTTATTACAAGGTATTGAATACATTCCCTGTGCTATACGGTAGGTCCTTGTTGTTTATCTATTATATATACAGTAGTTTGTATCTACTAACCCCAAACTCATTATTTATCACCCTCCCTTTCCCCTTTGGTAACCATAAGTTTGTTTTCTATATCTGTGAGTCTGTTTCTGTTCTGTAAATAAGTTCATATATATCATTTTTTTTAGATTCCACATATAAGTGATATCATATGATATTTGTCTTTCTCTGTCTGACTTACTTCATTTAGTATGATAATCTCTAGGTCCATCCATGTTGCTGCAAATGGCATTATTTCATTCTTTTTTATGGCTGAGTAGTATTGCATTGTATATATGTACCACATTTTTAACCATTCATCTGTCGATGGACATTTAGGTTGCTTCCATGTCCTGGCTATTGTAAATAGTGTTGCTATGAACATTGGGGTGTATGTATCTTTTTGAATTAGAGTTTTTGTCTTTTCTAGACATATGCCCAGGAATGGAATTGTTGGATCACACAATAACTCTATTTTTATTTTTTTAAGGAACCTCCATACAGTTCTCCACAGTGGCTGCACCAATTTACATTCCCATCAACAGTGTAGGAGGGTTCCCTTTTCTCCATACCCTCTCCAGCATTTATTGTTTGTAAACTTTTTGATGATAGCCATTCTGACTGGTGTGAGGTGATGCCTCATTGTAGTTTTGATTTGCATTTCTCTAAAAATTAGAGATGCTGTGCATCATTTCATGTGCCTTTTGGCCATCTGTATGTCTTCTTTGGAGAAATGTCTATTTAGGTCTTCTGCCCATTTTTTGATTGTGTAGTTTGTTTTTGTTTTTTTGATATTGAGCTGTATGAGCTGTTTGTATATTTTGGAAATTAATCCCTTGTCAATCGCATCATTTGTAAATATTTTCTCCCATTCCATAGGTTGTCTTTTCATTTTGTTTATGGTTTCCTTTGTTGTGCAAAATCTTATACATTTGATTAGTTCCTATTTGTTTATTTTTGTTTTTATTTATTTTGCCTTGGGAGACTGAACTAAGAAAGCATTGCTACGATTTATGTCAGAGAATGTCTTGCCTATGTTTTCTTCTAGGAGTTTTATGGTGTCATGTCTTATATTTAAGTCTTTAAGCCATTTTGAGTTTATTTTTGTGTGTTCTAATTTCATTGATTTACATGCAGCTGTCCAGATTTCCCGACACCACTTGCTGAAGAGACTGTCTTTTCTCCATTGTATATTCTTGCCTCCTTTGTCAAAGATTATTGACCATAGGTGTGTGGGTTTATTTCTGGGGTCTCTGTTCTGTTACATTGATCCATATTTCTGTTTTTGTACCAATACCACACTGTTTTGATTACTGTAGTTTTGTAGTATTGTCTGAAGTCTGGGAGAGTTATGCCTCCACCTTTGTTCTTTTTCCTAAGGATTGCCTTGGCAATCCTGGGTCTTTTGTGGTTCCATATAAATTTTACGATTATTTGTTCTAGTTCTGTAAAAAATGTCATGGGTAATTTGATAGGAATGACATTAAATCTGTAGATTGCTTTGGGTGGTATGGCCATTTTAACCATATTAATTCTTCCAATCCAAGAGCATGGGATTTCTTTCCATTTCCTTGAATCATCTTTGATTTCCTTTATCAACATTTTATAGTTCTCAGTGTATAAGTCTTTCACCTCCTTGGTCAGGTTTATTCCTAGGTATTTTATTTTTTTGACATGATTTTAAAAGGGATTTTTTTTAAACTTTCTCTTTCATTGTTGGTGTAAAGAAATGCAACAGATTTCTGTATGTTAATCTTGTATCCTGCTACCTTGCTGAATTAATTTATCAGTTCTAATAGTTTTTGTGTGGAGTCTTTAGGGTTTTCTATATATAGTATCATGTCATCTGCATATAGTGGCAATTTTACCTCTTCCTTTCTAATTTGGATACGTTTTATTTCTTTTTCTTGTCTGACTGCTGTGGCATAGGACTTCCAATACTATGTTGAATAGAAGCAGTGAGAGTGGGCTTCCTTGTCTCATTCCAGATTTTAGCAGGAAGTCTTTCAGCTTTTCACCATTGAATATTATATTGGCTGTGGGTTTGTCATAAATATTTTATTATGTTGAGAAATGTTCCCTCTATACCCACTTTGGTGAAAGTTTTTATCATGGATTGATGTTGAATTTTATCAAATGCTTTTTCTGCATCTATTGAGATGACCATGTGATTTTTGTCTTTTCTTTTGTTGATGTGGTGTATCCCCTTGATTGATTTGTGTATGTTGAATAAATGCATATTTCTCACTGGGAAGTATGATTATGAGGCATTGCAAAATTTGTAAGTAATCCATTTTTACAATAAATATATTTCATAATTGGTTGGGAAAACAATTTCAGAGTTGTATGTCTAAGTTTTATGTGGTAACAAAACAAGTGCTTGAATAATCTAAACTGTTAGCAGTGGGCTCTATGGCTAGATATTGAAATAGCACACAAAGATTTTGTCCCAAGGACTTGGAAATTATCACAAAATGATTTAAATAGAAACTAGCAGGATACTTTAATCAGACTTTATGAATACTGAGATCCCAAACTGAATATTTTGTTGTGCAGCCATTTATTTTTCTAAGGTTTAAAAATCACCGTATGAATGAAACCTCCTGGATAAAATTTCAAAGAAATTAATGTGTCCAATACTTTAGGTGAAATTTCCATGGAAAACTGCAATTATTGACATTTGGGCCTCTGAGATGTCAAAGAAGCTGGTGCAGGACACGAGGTTCCGGGGGGGGGGGGAGGCGCTAACCATCAGCCCTGCTACCCGCCCTCTCCCGGCTATAACAGTTGCTCCTGGTGCAGGGCAGGGAGAAGGGGAGGCAAGTGTTTAAACTGCAAATTGAAACCTTGTAACATCTGTGTGAAATCACAAAATCACATGTAATTATAAGTGGCTTTTTGTTCTTGACATACTGAGTTTGAACACAAAATTATATGAATTTAGTTGAAAATGTGGAGGCAGCATTTGACTCCTCTCTCAGGAGAATGGCCATGCTAGGAGGTCAGTGGCTTCAGCCCCAGGTCACTGGAGCCACGGTCTGGCCTCCCCAGGTGGGCTCCCCACACTCACGGTCTTAAGGTGAGATACTAAAGCTTTGACTGCTAGGTTGGTTTTGACTATTTAAATTTCACATCTTTGATTGTTGGGGAACACTGCCCAAAATAAAAAATCATGCTAATTCACAGGTTGTTCTGGTAGGTCAAGAAAAAGCACTCAAGTCTTATTGGCATCCCATCAAACCTTGGAGCCCTTCCAGCAGAAGCCAGGAACAGGCTCCCAGGAATAGAAAGAAGTAGGAACCTGTCCAGGTAACAAGACGGCACCACAGGGCACTCAGGGAGAGACAGCCTGCCCACACCTGTTACAGGAGGGGACTCTGGGCTCAGGAGAGGTGCTGGAGGAGCGTCCAGCACCAAGCCTAGGTCCTCAGTTTGCTGTGCTCTTTCCTCCAACGTCATGGAATCCTTAGGCTTGCGGGGATGTCGTTCCCACCTGCCTGCCCCACCCGTGTGTGGTGTCTGATGATCATGCACCTGTTCTCCAGCCCTGATGCTCTCGGGGTCCCTGCGGCCTTTGGGAAGAACCCATCCCCTTAGCGAAAACTGCTTGGATGCAGCTCACGCACTGCGGCCACCCATCCTCTCCCATCCCTCCTGTAGCCTCCGAACGATGTGAGGACAAAGCCTACACCACTCACCTTGGGACCCTCAGCATCCAGCACAGTTTCTGGCCCATCGTAGGTTCTGGTAAGTCTGTATGGAAGGGGATTAGATTGAGGGACTCATCAAAGTCCTACCAGAGAAGAACAGGGAGGGGTTTACAGCAAGAAACCAGCTTTGAGATGGTGGGGGCTGGGAGAGCAGGGGAGACCCCAGTGGTGGGCGGGGAACTTCAGGGCCAAGGCTGGTCCTGGTTCCCACAGAGGGTCTTCTCAGCCACTCCAAGGCCTCAGACTGATTAAATCAGACCCACCAGGGTCATCGTCCCCTTGGCTTAAAGGTGACCGACTAAGGGCTTTAATCAAGTCTGGAATGATAATCTTAGACTTGGTTATATAAGAGAAGGAATGCAGATTTTAGTTTTGGTGGCTAGATGCATTTATGGTGATATTTCAACATTATGTAGTTATAGAAAGCAGCTGGATAAACATATCCTAACATAAACCACAGAGAGCAGATGAGTTAAAATGGGTAATTCATTTAATTCAATACAGGAAATAGTATCTTGGCATTCAACTTATATATTCCAAATATTCACCCCTCAATGCACACAAAAATGTGAGGCCTAATAAAATACAGATTATAAAAATAAAATCTTTCATACTAGCTTTATTATAAAATACTATTTCTAAGCCCTTCTGTTACCTCAAAAATTATTATTTTTCTTATGTAAGGTAGTGTAAGAGGTATTGTACAGTCTTTTTTTAAAAATAAATTTATTTATTTATTTATTTATTTTTGGCTGTGTTGGGTCTTTGTTGCTGTGCTCAGGCTTTCTCTAGTTTCGGCGAGCAGGGGGGCTACCCTTGGTTGCGGTGCGCGGGCTTCTCATTGCGGTGGCTTCTCTCGTTGCGGAGCACGGGCTCTAGGTGTGCGGGCTTCAGTAGTCCCGGCGCATGGGCTCAGTAGTTGTGGCTCGTGGGCTCTAGAGAGCAGGCTCAGTAGTTGTGGCACACGGGCTCAGTAGTTGTGGCACATGGGCTTAGCTGCTCTGCGGCATGTGGGATCTTCCCGGACCGTGGCTCGAACCCGTGTCCCCTGCATTGGCAGGCGGATTCTTAACCACTGTGCCACCAGGGAAGTCCCTGTACAGTCTTGAAGAAAGTTAAATTTCATAAAATTAACTGGTTATTGCTATGGACATCGAATTTATCTGTGTATTTGAAGCTCTGTTCTCACTTTGGACACTCTCGTTCTGTAAAAACGTTGACAGGGTGTTTGTTTCAGCCCGAATTGTGTACAAAGTGTAGGCAGAGATGAGGGCTGACTGCTGGGTCCCCCCAGGGCTCGGGGGGGAACTGTGACACAGGCAGGGAGAGACCCTTGGGAGCACAGGGTCTGCTCGGCCCTCCCTCCACGCAGCCTTGGGAAGGACGCCGTGGACCCTGCACGAGAAGCTCCATCCCTGGCGCCCGGCGACTGGGGCATCATCACTAAAGTGCTGTCCGCACGTGCATTTGACGAGTGAAAACATGAGGCCACTGTTGGGACCTGGGCCCAGGGTTTGACATAAGGTAGCAAAGATCCTTTAAGTTCTGAGTGGAGCTCGCAGAGGCTACACGGCCTTTCTCTCCACCGGGAAGGAGAGGACGGAGCTGGGAGCCTGGTCCAGGCACAGCCCCGGTGGCGCTCGGGGTCGGGGCTGGCGGTGGGACTGACCGACCGTGAGGGGCTCCAGGGCGCCCGTCTCCTGCGGGTCATTCTCCTGAGCCGAGCTTCCCGACTGTTCGCTTTTCACTCTTTTATTTTCCTCTGTGGGAGAAATTCTCTGAACCAGCTCTTGTGAAAGGAAGGAAGCTGCTGGCATCCCAGCTGTGTTCTCCAGTCACACACCTTGGCGTGTTGACTCACAGCGTGTCCACTGTGCTGACCGACAGGCCTCGCCGCTCAGGCCCAAACGTGCTCTGTCTGTACCAGGTTGGAGCAACCAGGGCGGGCAGGGAGAGACGCAGCCTTGGATAGATACATCGAATTTTTTCTAGCACGGCATCTCTAGAACACTACTTATTTATTTTTATTATTATCTCGAGCTCAGCGGTTGGTACTTCTCAGTATCAGAAACTCAGGGGTGTTCTCCACGTTTACATATGAGCCCGTCGCAGGGGCGATTGTAGGAAGTTGCCTGGGCCCGTCTCCGTGTGCCTCTCGCATCTGCTGGGAGCAGCTGAGAAGCAGCAATGACCTGGGGCCTCCTGGACGCTCTTCTGTTGCTTTGGGAAGGAGGCCACGGACAAACAAGATAGTCCAGAGGCACCTTCTTCAGACGGAAGAGGAATTCCCAGCTGTGTGGGTAATCGCGTTAATCATATTGAACAATACAAAATTTCTTGGGAAGTTACTTTATTCCACTTTCTGTTTTGAAAACTTTGCAGCATCAGCTAATTTATCCCTCACAAGAGTCCTCCGAGGGATTTTCTGTGATTAGATCCTTTTTGAGGATAAAACCAGGAAGCACAGTTTTGATGATGGATGTTAAGTGACTGATTATGCTAAATCAGTCCTTTTCTCCTTTGTCATTTGGAAAACAAAGCACCAGAACAGAGGAAAGTTTAAATATCCAGTAGTGTTCAGACTCCAGGTAAAGTTTCAAAATTGCTGGAGTTTCCCATTTAATTTAACAGGAAAATGGCCAAAACATGTTGACCAAAAAGGCACACTGTGTTAGATTTTCATTCAGAGAGCTGTTTATCATTGTGACAGTATCCCTAATCTCTGACTTCCTTAAAACGTTTATACTAAGTGAAACTCAAGTTTGGGGAAGAAAGCGTTTTGGGAACGGCGCTCTCGTGACGGTCTGCCTGCTGTGTGCCCCCCGGATCCTCCGCTTAGCCCCCAAGCGGAGGCCTCTGCTGGAATAGGAACCTCAGTCTTTCCACGATGAGCCCTGATCGCCATCCAGGGGCCGGCGACAGGCACACGGCCGGGCCCCATGGACGATGGGCCAGGAGCATCAGTTCAGCATCCGGGAGCGGGGAGGGAAGGCCCAGGAGAACGTGGCTTCCTTTTCTTCAGAGATGGAGCGACCCACGGTGTTTCAGAGCTCGAAGTAAGCAGAGGTACTGAAATAAAAATGCTTCGACTTCTTGATGACCAAAGCCCATGTTGGAGCAGTGAAGTGAGTCTCCGTGTTTGCAGCCGCTCAGCCCCCGCTTCCCAGGGCAGGACCCTCCAAACCCTCCACTGAGCTCCGACCCTGAGGCCCAGGCGGGTGTGTGAGTCCCGACCCGCCCTTGGTCCTACACGTAGCAGACCTAAGAGCGAACAGGGAAATCAGCCATGTTCCACAGGGAACACCCACTTACGGGAGGACAAAAGGAAAATCAGCGAGCCCTGGAGTTTCTGCTTGGTGTTACGACAACGGGGAGTCTGCGGGAACGTACGGGGTTACAGCCTTCTCAGAGGTGAGGGCTTGGGGTTCGGGGCTGGTAGGCCACCTGCCCAAGTTCACAGACCCCGCCGCCTGCCCAGGCCCTTGCTGTGTCGTCCGCTGCACGAGGCATCATCTTCGTCAGAATCCACGAGCCTCCGCTTTCTGTGAGAGTTTGGCCTTTTGGGAGTGAATATAACTTTATCATATTTAGGTTAAATAAGCCAAGTAGCAAGTTCTGGTCTAATTCGGCATCACTTATTCAGGATGTTTGAGGAGTCTGGGCACAGATTTGGCTGAAATAGCCAACTGTGCGAAGGACACACCTCAGAGTATATTTTTTACCTTTTCAGGTCTCACATGTGGAATATGGCAAACTGAGTTCTTTTCTGCCCTGTAGGAGGGACTCTTTTATAAATATTTAACTGTTTTAACCAGTTAATTGAATTCTATTATTGCCCCCAATTTAAACTCAAGCAGATCCTTCTTCCTTTTGCTGCCAACGATGGAAAAATCCCTGTGTATCTTCAGGCTTGTGAGCTGCGCTGGAAATGGTTCTGTATGTGTTGGCATAGTTAGGAGTTTGAAGTAAAATGCTAAGTGCAGTATTCACTTTAAATATAAGTGGTTTATTTATATGAGAAAAGCAAATCCATGGCCTAGCCTTAGGAAAGTGTTACAGATTTAGCAAGGTAAATGTTCCACAGTCATAATTCTTTTCCTTTGTAGAAGACAATTCATGTATTGAAATATTCGAGTCCTATCGGCTGATGCCTCTGTTAGCTTTTCTGATGATGCAGAGAGCTTTAGAAGCTCTTGCCCAGGAAGCCACTCAGCGAAAACGTTAGGGAGATCCTGGGCTTCCATCATCACTGTTTTCATAAAGGAGCAATCTAGTCTAAACACAGACAAAGATGCCGTAGGGTAAGGATCAAATAATCCCTGGCAGAAACAGAACAAGAATCAGAGGTCAGTCTCTTCCATGTCTTCACCTGCCCTTTGGACGTGGCAGGTCGTCTCATGGTCCATCTCTGCGTCTCCCTGAATCCTTGCCCTTCCTTCCTCCCCGAGGCCAACCCCGTGTCCAGGAGGCTCTCGCTCCCTCTGGCCTGGTCTTCTGTCTACACAGGCTGCCATCACAACAGACACATTTCGGCCCCCTTCACTTTTATTTCCCCACCTCCCACCACGGTCGCATTTGCCCCCCAAAAGGCATGTTGAAGTCCTGACCCCTGGTGCCTCTGAATGTGGCCTTTTATGAGCAAGTTAAGATGAGGTCAATAGGGTGGGTCCCCATCCTACAGGCCCGCAGGGAGAAGCCCCCCGGGGACAGGGGCAGGGAGGGAGGCATGCATCTCACGCCGAGGAGAGCTTGTGGTCACCAGCCCCACTAGACGCTGGGCCTGCTGATGGCCCTGCCAACACCTGAATGTTGGATGTCTGGCCTCCAGTCCTCCAGGACTGAGAGAATGCATTTCTGAGTTTGAGCCGCCCCAAGCGTGGCACTTTGCTGCTGCGGCCCTGGGGTACTAGTGCACTAGGAACCTCTCAAGCCGCTGTCCTGCCCCCGTCCATCTTTTGCCTCATTGCACATGGTTCCACGTTGTCCGTGATCTTTACTCCTGTTCTAATTTCTTGTTTATTTGGGTGCTTGTTTGTTCCTTACCCTCCTACAGTCTCAGGGTTGGTGTTTGGAGACCTCCTCGGTACCTGTGGGATGGTGTAGAGAGGTTGGTGGCAAGATCCTTCTCCTCATTCATCATCACAGGCCCTTTGAGAGACCTTGTCACCTGTGACTCAGATTAGTAAGGCAAAGCCAGCCTATAGCACAAAACAGCACCTTTGAATGCAAAGTTTAGAGAAGGACGGCTCTGGTTATACTGCGGCTCTTGGGGGTAACTCCTCCCTTACACGTCACTTCTCCCGTCAAAACACATCCTGTTTCCGTCCGCACGTCAGGAGGCACCTGGGCAGTGCTGGTGCAGCCCCTGGGTTTGCTTCTAATCTCGGTTATAAACCACCAGGGTGATGCCACAGCCCGAGACCAGGCACAGACTCAACCCTCGTCACCTGTGGATTTTCAGGAAGTGGCTTTCGTCATCGTACTGGTTCTCCTCTGCACTGGCTCATGTGCATCGTCTGGTTCTCATTAGCAAACTGGGAACTGGATGATCCTCACGAGGATTTGAAGAGCTCACGGAGCCCCATCACCGGACCGGACCCGCTGCCCCCCTCCCTCCGTCTCTCTCTCAGTTAGTGGTTTTCTCCACAAGGCTGAGAAATATATGAGAACAATGGAAACAGATGCGATACTTTGAAGATAAAAGGTTTCTCAGAAAGATCTGCTCCTGAACCTATAGATGTGCCCCCATTTTTCATTCTCACTGACACCAGTTCAGTTCAAATAAGCGGCAGTGACCCTGGAAACACAGGGCCTTTTAGATCCATAGGAGCCAGGATCAGGTGACCGCTTGTCTTTAGTGATAATCCTGATATTGGAAGAGCAGCAATTTAACCTCAGACATGAGAGACAGTCAGTTAACTACCGAAAAGATATTTCTGCCCTGCACGGATACCTAAAATATTTATGGTTTCTAATTTGGGGAAGTTTTATTTTATAATTTGAAAAAAAAACACTAGCTAAAGCATATTAAGGGGATTATGTTAGTTTGCTTAAGCTCTGCGGACTGTTGCCCTGGGCGTGTTTATTTGTATAAATACACCCACACCTGCCGCTTTATCTATGTCTATGTTCTCACGATGCTGGGTCTCATCAGTGGGACAGCAGTCACAAACGATACTCTTATTTCAAAATTTTGTTCCCCCCTCACGTGTAGTTCACCGGAAGAAAGCAAGCACAGACTTGGGAGCTGAGTTTCCGTGTTGGTTTGTTCTGTATCATGTTCGCCTTTTCACATCCAGTGTTGTTAGAGACCTGGCGACACCTGACGTCAGGTTTTTTTTTTCTTGTATTTTATTTATAATTTTTTCTTGAAGTGCTAGGAAAAGTCTAAGTACTGTGAACCCCCATCTTAACAAAAGTGGCATCAGCTAAATTCTTCCCAATGGTAAATTAAAACATTTGACTTGATATCTGCTGAATTAATTATTCATTAAATGCTTATATATTGACAATGCTTAAAAATTTATACCAGTTTTGGGAAAGGCAAAATCACAGCACAAATGAATCAAGACAATGTCGCTTTGTTGAATTTTTATTAAATCTGTTTCATACTGTTTATGGAAAAAAATTCTTTGCTGAAGCTTGAAAAGCTAGACATGCCTGTGGTACTTATAAAGTCAGTCTGGTGTTTCCAGTAACTCACTCGGTACGGGCACAGGATCAAGAAAACCATCCTATAGGTGAGAGGGTTCCTGCTACTTGCAGCAGCTTCAGCTCTATCACAGTTGACCCTGAGGGGGTCACACGGAGGAAAACGAGATGCTCTCAGACCCGCTTTGCGAGGACGGCTCTTTCCGGCCACCTCCCTGAGCTCAGCAAGTGGGGCATCGGCTGGGTCTGGCGCTGGCCACTCTGGGCTCGCATCTCTGCCCCTCCTGGACCCCAGCCAGCTCAGACCCGCCAGGGGCCCGTGGGCTGGCTCTGCCCCTCTGCTCGGAGCTGCTCTCCCTCCCGGCCTCCATCCTTGTCTCCCTTCCGAGGGGGGAAGAGAATCAGGTCCCCAGAGGGCCTCCCCCCAGCGCCATCCTTCCCTTCCTGCGCTGCTTGTTCTCCGATGGCTAAGCCTCTCCTTGGGTGAGGGGCCTGCAGGGACGTCTAGGGGACCCCAGTGGGGGCCTGCCTCTCCGGTCCTCAGGTCAGGATTAAACGCCCGGAAAAACGCACGTGGGTTACAGCGATCGTCTCTGTCTTGAACATACGATGTGTGAGGACAGATCATCCAAAAGAAAGGAATCTGTCACCCATCTCAGGAAGGAGACCAAGCAGACGCAGCAGAGAGAGGGCTGCCCAGACGCCCCGTGGGGTCCCGGGGCCCCAGCAGAGCAAGGATTTGCTCCTCAGTGTCGGGACAGGGCTGTGGGCCATCCCTGGGTGCACGTGGCCACGAGAGGTTCATACCTGGCGAGATCAGGGCCACAGCCCAGGGCCGCCCCGCAGCAGATGGGAGCGGATTTCACACCATGGATGTGGTCGGCCCGCACGCTCAGACGTCCTTGTGAACGGCAGCGGCTGGAGCTTCCACCGTCCACCCCCGCTGTCCCGTGTCCTCAAGGTTGAAACTGACACAGGAAGCGAATACGTGACACTCACTGCTGATGGGAACTTTGGAAAGAAAAGCCTTTACGGGAGCAGGTCCTCCAGGGACCAACCGGTGACACTGTGTCCGGAAAGATAAATAAAGCGTTTATGACCATGTGTGCCCTCCAAGAAAATGGCTATTCATGGGTAGATCCATTAAATAGTGTGTAGTTAATTGGTCCGTATGGTTATTTTGCTCTGCGGATCCTTGGTTTCCAGGCCACAGTCCGCTTGGCGGCAGAGGAGTAGCTTCTTTAAAACCCATGCGACTGTTTATTGACGGCAGCGTGTAGACGGGGGTCACCCACCGCCACCCGCTGGGAGCGCGCACAGGCGGTCGCCCGGGCGGGCGGCTCTTCAGTAACCTAGTCTCGCCCGGAGTTGTCCCCGCGCCTCCGCCACCCCAGGGCAGTTCCTCTCCTCACTGGGAGACGCCTTATTTTATGCTCTGGTTTTAGCTTGTTGTGACTTCCGCTCTGACCCTCCGTACAGACCAGAGCAGAAGCCGCCAACCCCATTCTGAAGGATGAACCGTCCAGGCCCGGCGGGCGCAGGAGGGGCGCGTGCCGTACTCTCCCCAGCGCCTTCGCTACACAGCAAAGCGCCCCGAAGTTTAGTGGCTACAAAACCCTCTAGATCACACTGCTCTCAAACCCGCAGCTTTGCAGGGCTTGGGGGCATCAGCTCGCCCCTGGTCTCTCGGCGGGAGGACCTGCGTCCCGGCACCTCCGTCCGGGCGCCTCCCAGCACGTGGCCTCCCGTGGAGGGGGACCTCGCCCGGGGCCGCCTGCTCCGGGGTCCGCCGGGAACCGGGAGGGGTCTCGTGGCCAGGCTGTGCTAAGCTGCGCGCAAGTGCGGCGAGGGAGGCACGCGCCCAGTGGTCCCCACCTCTGCCCCGGGGTGGCGCTCCTTCCCTGCGGCCGGCCGCGCTCTCCATGCTCTGCTCACCGTTTCCAAGAGATGCTGCTTTTGCTGAATTTCAAGTCTCTGCTTTGCTCAGTTATACCTGAACTCACGCTCACCCTGCACGTTTAATGCAAACACATCCTGGTCACCTGAAAGTGTCTTGCTGCCCCTCATATGACTGTTCCATTGTACCAGAGAGATGTTAGAAATAATGCGCAGTAATTAGTAGTCACATTGAGAGCCTGGTAAAGAAAACGAGGCGTGAGTCCCTCAGGGGCGGAGAGGAAGCAGGCGCGGTGACGAGGCGCCGGAGAACAAGGCGCAGGCTGTGCTTCACGGGGTGGCCTTCAAGGTCTTTCCAGCAGTGGCCTTTTCCCCTCCCTATTGAAATCTCACATTTCTGTTTGAAAGTGTGAAGGTTCTGAAGGCCCGCCCACTGGGCTGCCCCTTCCTCCTCAGGCTGTGCTGAGGGTATCACGGAGTAGAAGGTAAGACAGGGTCCTGGTCTGATTAGGAAGGACACTCGGGGGACAGGGAACGTGTGTGGTTGCCCACTGGGGTGTCAGGACCACCAGACCATAAGTTTGGGGTACGACAGTTGTGACCATCCCCAGACTGTAGAACTCGGACTTGTGATAATCGTTGCCAATCCGCTTGGCTTCAGTTACAAGGAGAGAAGTGAAGCCAAGGATGAAGGAGGTGGGGGATGGGAAGGGGACCACTGGGACCAGGATCGGGGTTCTGAACACAGATGCTTTGCAAGGTCTACATTTATGATCCATGAGAAGAAATGGGATTAGGGATAAAAGTGAAATGAATCAACTCAGTCAGACTTCCCTACAACCACGGAGCATGAGGGGTGAAGAGACCTATACAAGAGCACAAACGCCATGTAAAGCATCAGCTGGATAAACAGATGCTGGGAAAGATGCCACGAAAGGAGAAAGCATCCCTCTTGCCTACAGAAGAGTCATCTTCCTGAATGTGGCAAGCCTGGAAAGGACATCGCCACGTCTGCCAGGACTCAGGCTTTGAACTCAGCTATTTCACCAGAGATGTTTAAATTAGGGAAAACCAAAGTCTGTTTGAACTCAGTACAAAAATAGCATTTGTGCTATTTGCAGACTTCTCTAGCAGATTTAATTACGGTCTTTCCAGTCAGGTAAATGCCCTACACTCTTTTTTTTTCTTTTCTTCTTTTGGACTGTTTTTCAGACAAAATTTTCCTCTCTTTCAAAAAGCTATAATTATGTCAAGGAATTGTCAATAAATTATACTCATTTAATTTTATTATGGGAGTGGAGGCTTGAGATGTGTGCCTGATGGTGAAATATCAGGGTGTCGTATTTGAACCACACTTTCCAAGAGTCAGTCGGGCATTTGTAGAACCTTCAAGAGTTAATGAACAGAATAATGATGTTAATTTCAAGCAAGCAAGTCCAGATGGAACATAGGAAAGAATAACAAATTTTTAACATAGTGGTAAGCTAAAACATTCATGTTACAGAAAAACAACAAAGCAACAATTCTAGAAAGCACCCTCTTTACTTCCCTTATGGAAAAGTTTTCTCTTATAGAAAATTTTTCTCTTATAGGAAAAAAATATATATGTATTTAAGTAAGAAAATGTCAGTGCATTTTCATTTTTCATCCTTGGCTGGAACCAGCGAAGTTATTTGTACACGTCACTTCACGACTGCTCATTTCCAACAGGACCAATGATGACTCGCATGGTCACACCACACCTGTATCACGGTTACTATGTGGCCACCACAGATGGATCCTGGCTCTGTGAGCTCTCGCTGCAGAATCAGGGACTTTCTAAGATGGCTACTGGGGACAGATTCTTGTGCCAGAACATGGAGACACCCAAAATCTCTGCAACACCATCCTACAGCTGGTACAATTCTAAAAGATGGCTGGAAACAAGTATGGGAGGGGACGATTAGCAGTTGGGGTGAGAAAACTGCACAACCTCTGATGGGTCATAAGGTATGCTGGCCCCCACTGAAACAGAACTCCATCTATCAGCACAAGTAGGCACAGAAAAATTAAGTTATATAAAAAGTACCAGAAACTTAAAAAGAAACTAGACTCAGGAAGTAACAGGCATATATGGATACGTAGAATAAAGGGGGCCAAGCTGAACAGAATAATTGGAAGAAGCAGGAAGGGGGAAAAGTAAATTAATTTGCACACACACACACACACACACACAAATAGTTTGTCAGTGATATTTGTTCTACATCAAACTGTCATGAAAAGATACAGTCTGTTAACCAGAAGTAGTTATGGCAGGTAATGAACCTCTCTAATTTGAAGACAAACAGACAAAACTGATCGCAATGAGGAGAAGATTGGTTATTGCAGGAAAGAAAATTTAGCAAAGTTAAGGTGTAGCCTGAGGAAGACCAGTAGTCCTGAGAACAATGGAAACAGGGTCTTGGGACCCTGGGAAAAAGCCAAAAAGCCAAGGAGACAGACCCCACATTGCCTACCCTCTAACTGGGGCTGGCTTCACTGTCAACCATATTTTCCAAACAGGATTGAAGAATGTATCTATTTTAATTAGGCGGAACCATCTGAATTTGCAGATATTCACCTGTCTTTGACCAGACCTGCGAAAACAAAGGCATTTCCATGTTGTTCATGTTATTTATCATTTAGTCATCGTGGCTTACGCTTTTTCTACTGCATGAAGCCCAGGACTGGCTCCGGGTGGTCCCGAGAGCACTGACTGGCTGCGTCCAGCGGCCCTAGACTGGGATCCCCTCCCTCTGGGTCCTTGGAGGAGCCGTCAACACCACTGAGTCTGTAAAATGGGGATGATAACGTCGACTTCAGAAAGTTGTTTGAGGGGAAAATGACATGAAGAATAAAAGTCCATCGCACTTTGTCTGAAACATGCTCAAGGATATCAGTTCTCACAGTTCCTGTTCCTGGAAGCTTCCGCCTCCTCCCGGGACGCCCCCAGCCCCACTGGAAACAGAGACAGGCCCTCTTCCTCATCTCTGCCCCCCGCCCACTTGATGGCTGCTCTGCCTTGGAGTCTGGATGGCCGTCAGGTCACTCCCACCTCAGCTTTCAATGCTTGGCCTCTCTCCTGTTTGGCTTCATGCATTTGAGCCAGACTCATGGAGAACAGCCTCGAAATTGAAATTGTGAGCCAACTCCACCTGACGTCCAGATGGGCACAGCCCCGCCAGCTTAGGTGACGGAGAGGTGAGGGCAAAACAGCAGGACGGACGCCAGGCTGAACATCCGGATGGACTTTCTAGTAATCCCAGTGGAACCCAGGACTTTCTAACACGGTATCTGCTGGGCTTTACCAAATTTCCCTCACCACCAGCAACCTTTTAATCCCGAATGAGAATTAGCTTTTTCAGTTAATCTAAAAATGTAAGAATGAAGGAATCACTCATGAGAGCAGTGTGTGTTGAAAGAGGGATGATTTGAAACAAGCTGCGTTTTTGGATTTTTATCTTTCACCAAGCCTGAAGACATGATTATTTTTCAAAATTTCCTTTTGGTAAGCCTGGCATGCCATTTTATAACACTGACATTTTTCTTTATTTATTCAAGCTGAGGATTCAGAACTTATTGAAAGCAGGAGTTGTGGGTTGCTGCATATGTGCACAATAAGAATAAGTTTTCATCTTGCTGTTTGAAGTCCTAGTTATAAAATATTTTGAATAAAGCAGCTCTACCTACTCACAGGCTAATTTTTATTGCTGATGTGGATTAAAATCCACATCCAAACTTTATGTCTAGTGGGTTTTACCACTGATACAAACCACAGTGTTGGAAAGGATTCCAGAAATGGCTGAAGGTAACGTGGCCGACAACCCTGCTTCTTCCTGATCATCTTCAGACATCCGTGGACACCTACGGAAGCCTGGAGCCTTCCAAATCAGCAAGTAAAAATGCAACAGTGGTGGGTGACGAACCAGTCAGAGTAAAATAGAGTAAACTACAGATAAATTCCATTTGTGAAAATGGGAATGGTTTCCAAGGGGCCAAGCAATGAAATCTGGAGGAAACACGAATAAGAAGGTAGGTGGGCCCTTCCAGGGCATGAACGGCACCAAGCACTCACCAAGAAGGGACTCCTGAGGTCCCCCGCCCCCATCTGTAATGCGGGGGTCTCTTCAGAGGACTGGTGTCTGTTGTTTCACATTTGTGGACCTGTTTACTGAGTCAACCAATTCTCAAAACTTGTACATGTTTTTGGTTTTTTTCTTTTTTTTTTGCAAAAGTAAAAAAAAATAATAATAATAAAGCTATTGTCTTCATTGTAATTAGTGAAGAGCTAGAAATGTTTTTTTACATTCATTATTGGTATTTGGTATTGCTGGGTTCTATCATAACAAATGTGTAAGTAACTTAGTGGGTGGTGAGAGTGGAAATGTATGTAGACTTCTTATTAGGTTTTAATTCCAATGGCCCAACTGTAAGTAGCTTTTTTATTCCAATGGCTATAATTTCACTTTTTTCACTGCTAGGTCTATATCTGAGCACAGTCAGTGCAGGTTATAAAAAGTGATAATATGAGATTAATGATTAGAGGCCAGAGAATATCTTTTTCACTGAACAAATTTACACTGAACAAATATCAATAATTCATTTCTTCATTAGCTATTTATTAAGCACATCTCAGGAGTGAATATTTGTTTATCAGAGAAGATACAGAGATGATCAGAGCAAAGGACACTCACTCTCTCAGGAGCTGGCAGGCCAGAAAACACATAATAACATTTTTTTACATAACCTAGGACTTTTGAAAATACCAAGACCATTTAGGAGAGGAAAAAAATAACTCACGCTGCTTAGGGAAGAAAGGAATAACTGCACTGTCTCCTGATGTCAAAACCCACGTGACACAAGTGCAGCTGCAGGTGGTGCTGGAACCAGGAGCTCTTGTGCCCTGGGATCTGGTCTCACCTGTCTTTGCCTCTGGTCTCTTCAGACCCCTTGTGATGCAGTTCACCTGTGGGCATCTCCCCACTGCATGCTCCCAGATTCATGTCCAAGGGCAGAGAGGAAACACCTGTCTCTATTAACAGCCTCATGGTAAGTCCTCAGTGGATTCTGACAGGGTCATATATCCACATTCAAATTGTGATGCTCTGATTTGCTAAGCCTGAGTTAAAGTCCAAATGAATAAACTGGAGAAAAGAAAAAAAAAAGTTGCAGATTTAGAAGAAATCACCAGAGAAATTGCTAGGTGCAAAATTCAACATATTTCCATTCCAAAACTACTAAAACCTTTATTTTCTTGTGAATTTATTTTTTAGTGACTTTCACCCCAGTTTTATTGAGAAATAATTGACATACATTACTATATATATTCACAGTGTGCAACATGATCTGACTTGCATATATTGTGAAATGATTACCACAATAGGTTTAGTTAACATCCATCATGTCATAGAGTGTATGTGAGATCATACAATATATTTCTTTCTCTATCTGACTTATTTCACTTAGTATAATGTCTTTAAGGTCCATCCATGTTGTTGCAAACAGCAAAACTACATTCTTTTTTATGGCTGAATAATATTCCCTTGTATATATACCACATTTTCTTCTATTCATCCATCGATGGACACTTAGGTTGTTTTCGTGTCTTGTTTGTTGTAAATAAGCTGCTATGAACATGAGGGTGTGGATATCTTTTTGAGTTTGTGTTTTAATTTTCTTTGAGATATTCCCAGAAGTGGAATTCCTGGATCATACGGCAGTCTTATTTTTAATTTTTTGAGGACCCTCCATACTGTTCTCCATAGTGGCTGCCATTTACATTCCCATCAACAGTGCACACGTGTTCCCTTTTCTCCACATCTATGCAGCATTTGTTATCTTTTGTCATGGCAGACTGAAAACTAAGTCTTTGGGGGAATGTAACCTAGTGGGATTCTTAATCAATTCTTGAAGAGTATTGATGATGACAAAAATCTCCTGCTGCTGTCGATTGTGCCTGAAAAATAAATTTCCTCTCTTGTGTCCCCTCATTACCCAGTCCAAGAGCCACACTAAAGTAAAGAGAGCTCAGTGTCACCTGTGACCTATGCCCTAAGAGTTTTACATGAAAATATTATCAGATTAAATTAAACCTTACAAGTGTGTCTTTGGAAAATTACACAACATGGAAACAATACTATTAATCACCTAAACTTAATTGACATTTATAGGACATTCCAGCCAAAAACTGCAGAATAGATCCTCATTTCTGTTATACATAACATATTCATCAGGCAGTATGGTCACATTCTGGGTTATAAAACAAACCTCACGACGTAAAAAATGCTTAAAATTGTGCAGAGTACATTCTCTCACTATAATGACGTTGAGTATAAATCAATCACCGAAAGATATCTGAAAAATTTCTAAATATTTGGAACTAATCCAACATACTTTTAAGTAATTCATGAGCTAAAGAAGCTATGAGAGAAGCTAGAACATATTTTCCAATAAATGGATATAAAACTCAAAATTTCAAAAATTGTGAGATACTGCTGAAGAGATACAGGGAAATGTAGAATTTTAAATGATTATAATAAAATCAATGCTTTCCTAAGAAATGATAAAAAGTAGATCAAAGTAAAATTAAATTAAGTAGAACAAAGGAAAAATAAAAGGGTGGAAAATCAGTTCAATAAAAAATAGATAAACAATAGAAAAATCCATTGAACCAAAATCTTTGAAAATATCAATAAAATCTATGAAACTCTAGCCAGGCTGAATAAGAAAAAAATAGGAGAAGATACTATTTACTAACATGAGGAGTGAAAAATGAAACATTTCTAAGATCTTACAGACATTAAAAGAATAATAAAGGCATTTCAAGTACTATTTTATGGCAACACATTTGACAAATTATATGAAATAAACATATTCCTTGAAAGCTACAAATTACCAAAACTGACTTAGGAAGAAACAGAAAACCTGTAAAGTCCTTTATACATTAAAAAAAAAAAATACTGAAAACTTTCCACCAAAGTCCATATATATCCTAGCTCATGTAATAAGGTAATAAAAAAGGGGCATACAGATTGGAAAAGAAGTAAAATCATCTTTATTTATAAATGAAATTATCATGCAAATAAAAAATTCTAAAGACTGCAAAATAGCTACTAGAACTGATAAATGAGTTTAGTAGGGTCATAACACACATAGTAGAAGTGCAAAGATCAATTGTATTTCTATATACTACTATGAAAAATAGGAATTTGAAATTGAAGTACTATTTACAACAGGATTAAATATGACATACTTAGGAATGAACTTAAAATATGAACAAGATCTATACACTGAAACGTACATAGGACTGCTGAGGGGATTAAAGAAGACCTGAATATTTGGAGAGATAGATGCTGTTCTTGGATGGAAAGACTCAATATTGTTATAGTGTTAACTTTGCCCATTTTGGTCTATAGACTCAAAGCAATCCTAGTCAAAATTCTGAGAAGACTTTTTTTTTAGAAAAGAGCAAGTTGATTTAAAATTTAGATGTAAATGAAAAGAATCTAAAGAGTCAAACAATCCTAAAAGAAAAACAAATCTGTGTGTCTCACTCCGTCTGAGTTTGAAATTTACTGTAATGACAGTGTAATCAAGATAGTGGAGGGTTAGAAACAGAATCGCTTCATCAATCAAAGGAGCAGATAGGGTCAGAAAAAGCAGTAGACACAAATGGCCATTTTATTTTTAACATGTTCAGCAATACCAATTGGGAGAAATGACAGTCGTTTCAACAAATGGTTCCAGGACAACTGGATAGAAATATAAGGGGAAAACACCTCGACATCCACTTCATGCCATAAATGAAAGTAAATTAAAAATGGATTGTGGACTTAAGTGCAAAAGTTGAAAGTATAAAACTTCTAGGAGGAATCATAGGAGAAAATATTTGAGACTTTGTGGTAACTTCTTATGTAGGAAACAGAAAGTATGTATAGTAGAAGAGAATTTTCATAAGTTGGACTTTATAAAATTTAAAAACACTGCTCTTAAAAAAATGAAAAAGAAGCAAAAGGCAAGCCACATATTGGGAAAAAATATATGACAAAGAATGTGTATTCAGAATATAAAGAGAACACATAACTCAATAATGTAATGAACAAACCAATTTCAAGAGGGGCAAAATATTTGAACAAATACTTTCAAACAAATTGTTAACAAGCATGTGAGAATATGTTTAACACCTATGGTTAACAATGAAACTTAGAGCCTCCATGACCACTGCAGACACAGTAGAACCTATTAGTCTTAAATTTGAAAGACAAATATCTTTTCTGAATATTTTCAGTAATCTAGGTGTGAACCAAGTCTGAAGACAAAGAAGGAGAGGAAATAAGGTAGAAACCAATGTTCATTGCTGCCCACTAGAAGCGGGGCTAGACTAGAACTCCTCTGTCCCCAATTCAATTCTCACGTTCCTCAGTGAAGACTGTTATCCCACTTCACACGTGAGGTGATGTAGGGTTAAGGCCAGCTCTCTTTGGCCAAAAATCCTTGTTTTATTTGTGGTATCGCATGGTCAGTGGGGGACACACAGCAAGATCACCTGCCACGGGATTCCTGTGTTTCCCTTTCTGGGATCAGGCATCATCCCCACATTTGTGAGTGATACTAGTAACAGTTAAAGTTTGAAGGGAGGGCAGACCAATCCCTACAAATCTTTGGGTTCATGCGTCTTCTTCAGAAGGAATTCCTTGGAGCGAACATACCTTCAAGCTATGGAAAAGCAATTACCTTCAAGGCAGTGTATTCTCTCTCAATCTCTGACAAGTTTTGTTTGAACTCTGCTTGTTTGAGGAAAAATACACCATTAATTTTAGCCTGAGCATATAAACCCGAAGATAGTCCAGGGAACTGGCAAAGTATCCAGAAAGCTATCAAATATGTTAAAAGAATTGAGTTAAAAATTACTACAGTTTAAAATATGTTGAGAGAAACAGCACATTCCTTTTGCTCTATATTACGTTTAAATCTTTCACACATGGCTTAGTCACAGAATTCTCAGGGCATGTGGGACTAGCCTTATTTTCATGCTGAGGGCTTGATGGAGAATTTTTATGTCCAGTTAAGGGCCTGAGGTCATGCACTTCCCTGACTCACAAATAATATTTCAATTTGTCATCTAAATGATTACATCTCATATGAACTTGGTAAAGTGGAGCCAACTGAAAACAAGCAATTGCTAAAAATAGCTTCTAGTTCCTCACCTAGACAATCTCCCACTTGAAATTAGGACAATCCTTCCAAACAGCTGGCAGATTGACAAGTGAGGGTGCTGTGTCCACCTGAGACCTCCAGAAGAGAGAAAGAACAGAGGTGGCTCTGACAGGTCTATCATTTGCTGACAAGGAACACTGCAAAGTTCGCGTATTTTCTTTTTGTCCATATTTCTGACCACATCACGCTTCCCCTTGGAAGCTGCCTTCTTCACCTGCTGCAGGCCATACTATCTCCCCTCTGCTCTCCCTGCCGTGTTGGTAATTACCTTCTTTCATACCCTCCGTCCCTTTATTCTTCCTTCCCCCTTTCCTGCCATACTTTGGGGTAACTAGGTATTTCCTTAGGCTTACATTTTATCTCCTCTATCGTTGGGTTTTTTTTGGCTATAACTCTTCACATTGTATTTTAGTATTAGTATAGGATTTATAAATACCAATCCTTAGTTTAATAAAATCTACTCTGAATTAATATAGTACCACTTTGTTCTCTTATCTTTGTGCTATTGTACATTTTATATATATATATAATATATATATTTTATTGAAGTATACTTGATTTACAATACTGCTTAGTTTCAGGTGTATAGCAAAGTGATATATAGATACATATATATGTGTGTGTGTATATATATATATATATATATATACACATAACATATATAAAACTGAATTCAGATTCTTTTCCATTAATATGTATATATAAAACTGAATTCAGATTATTAACCATTATAGGTTATTACGAGTTATTGATTATAGTTCCCTGTGCTATAGTAAGTTATATATTTTAATTCAACATATATCATAGGTTCTACAATGCATTATTATATCACTTTAAAGAATCAGTTTACTTTTAAAGATATTTAGTAAAAAAAAGTATTTTATACTTATCCACATTTTTGTAATTTCTAACACTCCTATAAATCCAAATTTCCATTTTCCTTTAGTCTGAAAAAGTTTCTTTAGCAATCATGGCATGCTGGCAGCACATTCTCTCAGCACTTGATCCTGTGAAAATACCTTTATTCTGCCTTCATTTTGAGGGATATTTTAACTGGACATAGAAATCCAGATAGGCACTTTTCATTTGTATCACTTTAAAGATGTCATTCCATTTTCTTGTGGTCTCCACTGTTTCTGATGAAACAGACTCTCACTCTTATCATTATTCCTCTCTAGGAAATGGGTTTTTTAAAAATATATACTTGCTTTTAACAATTCCTCTTTAAAATAAACCTTTTATTTTAGAAGAGTTATAGATTTACAGAAAAATTGCAAAGATAACACAAAGTTCCCATATGCCCCTCACCCAGTTTGTTATTAAAATCTTACATTGGCATGATCAATTTGTCACATCTAATGAAACAGTCTTGATATATTAATATTATTATTAACTGAAGTCCATACCTACTTGAGATTTTCTTAGTTTTTCCCTATTATCCTTATTGTGTTCTTGGATCCTATCCAGGAACCATATGACAGGTAGTGGTCGCCTCTCCTTAGCCTTCCTTGGCTATGGCATTTTTCTCTTTCCCTGTTCTGGTGACCTCTGTCCCAGGTGGGATTTGTTGGGTGTTTTCCTCATGACTGGGGTCGGATGGTGGGGGAGGAGGAAGCCAGGAGTACAGTGCTGTTTCCATCTCCAGCATCTGGGTGTATCTCCTCACTGCTGAGGTTGACAACCTGGCTGAGGTGGTGTCTGCCAGGTGTCTCTCCTGTACAGTTACTCTTTTTTACCCCCTTTGCGTGCTGTGATCTTGGGAAGGATTTCACTGTGTGTAGCCCACACTGAAGGAGTGATGCTCTACCTCTTAAAGGGCAGAATATCTGCATTAATTATTTGATGTTCTGTGCACGTGAGAGGTGCATATTCCGCCCATTTTAAATTCATTTCATCATTTATTTATATAAGCATGGTACTTTGGGTTATGATCCAATACCTTTATTTGTTCCTCCAGTTGTTCCAGTTTTAGCCATCGAATGCTCTTTAAGATGGAGCCAATGTCCCTTTAACAGACCTAATCTTTGTGCATTTTTGTGAATCACTTCCGTACTCTCTGTCACGACAAGATGCAGCAAACTCATATGTGTGCTTCTTGCCTCATTCTCAGAATCAGCCATTTCTCCAAGGAGACATGGTAGGATTTCCTCGTATCTTCAGTTTGATGGAATTGACCATGGGGTGCCCGGGTTTGGTTTTCTTTGTGTTTCTCCTCTTGTTGTAACTTGAGTTTCTTGTATCTGTGGGTTTATAGTTTTTATCACATGTGGGAAAAACTCATTACCAAACCCATATAGATCATATAGATTTTTACCCTATGTTATCTTCTATGAGTTCTATGGTTTGTGGAGAGTGTAAGGTCTTTGTCAAGACTCATTTTTTTGCAGTTGTTCCAGCACCATTTATTGAAAACTCGATCTTTGCTCCATTGTATTGTCTCTGCTTCTTTGTCAAAGCTGAGTTGACTGTATTTATGTGGCTCTCTGTTCTGTTCCATTGTCCTGTTTGTCTATTCTTCTGCCCACGCCACCCTGCCTTGATTACAGTAGATTCAGAGTGAGTCTTGGAGTTGGGTAGCATCAGTCTTCTTAGTTCTTCTCCTTCAATATTGTGTTGGCTGTTCTGGGTCTTTAGCCTCCCCTCATATGGAAGGTAGAAGCGGAGAGCAAGAACACAGCTAGAAAGAGCCAGCAGTGCTAGATTTGAGAAAAAGAGAGAAAAACAAATGATGATTTAAAATCTTGTCTGTGGTCTCTCTTTGGTAATTTTGAAAATTTTTAGGAAAGATTTCGATGGTCTGTCAATTAATTTTTGGTTTTATAACTGTTACGTTTTGAATGATACACTTTGGGGAGACTGGGTTTTAGGAGAAATCAAGAAAGCTCTACTTTATATGAAAACACAAAGATAGAGATGTCCCAGCAACTTATCAAATGAAGACCATGGAATTCTGAAGAATGATGGCTCACCCAGCATGCCTAACATCACTGTGTGATTGTGTAGGCCGAGAAACTGGGTCATCCAGTACAAGGCAAAAGGCACTTAACATCTACAACATATTCTGCCATGTTTTATCCTAAGGACTGTTATTAGCTGATGTCACTCAATGCTGCCATTTCCATGATTTTAACCAATCCCTTTTTATTTTATGACATTTCTCAGAATAAATAGTATTAAGTATAAGTATTCTTGTTCCAGAAAATTCTCTTCAACATAGTTTTCAGTATGCGATTTCTAAAACACAGATTTGATTATGTCAAGTTTTCTCCAGCTTAAAACCCTTAATCAGCAAGTACCCCATTGTGTATAGAAAGTCAGTGTGGCTCTGTGGTCAGGGAGACAGGTCGCTTGTTCAACTCCAAAACCCAGCTCCAACCCTGGGAAACTCAGTCTGGCATGGACTGCCACACTCTTGTCAAAGATTCTTCATCTGCGTGATTATATAGTGTTGTGAAAATTATATAAATATATAATATTGGTTTTATTTATAAAATATTCATGATTTATATAAATATAAAAACATACTATCATACATAGATATAAAATATAAAATGCAAATAAAATATAAATAATATGGACATGAACTATACAGCAATACATATTATGAACATGTGTTTAATATACATGTCACACTATAGTGTCTGGTGCATAACACATGCTCAAGGCATGGTAGCGATTACAACTATTAGCATCAAAAGATCTCATGTGCATTACATCTGAGGTCCTAAGTGATCTGGGAACCAATCTCCTTTCCATCAAAATTTTACTGACTTCATTTCCTTTATTTGTGCTCTTCTTACCCTAATCACAACTTGGTTTTGCACACAGAGCTTCTGTAGAAACGGCGTCCCAGAAGGGAGCTCGGTTCTGCCATCCACGTTGCTCCCCTGTGGGCCTTTCTCTTGTTGAATGAACGTTCTTACAGGTCAGAAGAGTGGCCGCCCAGGGCCCTCCTGCTCCCATGGAGGGTGGCTTTTTCATCTGCCAAATATCAAGCTTTTAAATAGAATCAAGTTTTTAAATGGAATCAAGCTTTTCAGTGGAATATCAATAAAATCCTGCCTGTATCATTATAAGATTGATTTTCTAATGCTTTTCTCACTCTATCTTCATCCACATCTCCAACCCTAAGATTATAGGAATGACTTTATGATGTTGTCTTGGAAAGCCCTTGAGTTCACTTTGAGGTTACATTTCTTATGAAAATGATAGTACTGCTGATTGGGGCAGCATTGAGATGATAGTACAACAGAATTTCTGAATCCTGATTTAACTGGGACTTTTGTTCTCCTCCATGACGTCTTAGAAGGAGTTGTTTCAAAAAGAGAAAAAATGAATCACAACACCCCTTTATTTTGAATGGGGTTGGGTGAGAGATCCCAATGGCCTCAGATCCCAATATTTAGTGCTTGCAATGGACCATGTAGAGGGCAGATCTGAATACTCTCAACTCCAAGCAGGCACATATACAGGTTTGCTCCCATATATTTCCCTTTACTGCCTAAACCGTGGTATCAGCGATCACCAGCGATCACCATTTAGAGGATCCAGGTTTGCCAAGGGCCAGGACAGATGCAGATGGAGAGAAGCCTGGGGCTGCTTCCGGCCACCATGCCTAGAGTTCCAGGGACCACAGCTTTGCACCAAAGCTTAGAGCCCCTGCCCCAGCTGCCTCCACTCTGCCCACACCCCCCGTGACATCCTGTGGAAGAAGAGAGGGCTCTGAAGAGGAAAAAAGAGAGAATTAGGGTCTCAGAGCGTCGTCCTATCCAGAGCACAGTCTTGTAATTTTTTAAGGAAAGGGGTGGGGGGAGTTCTGCGGTTTTATATATAAAAGAAAAACATAAACATTCTGGATTCCCAGGGAAGGTAAGACAAGAGGGAATGATCTCGGACAGCCTGTTTTGTAGTTCTCTTCACATTTTGGAGAAAGAAGAGGAGATGGTGATGGGCCAACACTAGGGTCCCTCCCAGCCGTCCACAGCCAAGAGCCCCTTGCAGCGAGCACTTTAAACCACGTCTAGGTGCATCGCCCACAAAGGTATCAAGATGGCCCCACACACGTTCAAATGATAATTTAAAAACATCAAGACTGGTTACTTTATAAAACATAGTAGGTGTCTCCTTCCATTATGGAATCACTTCTTCCCACAGAGAAATCAAACTTCCATTGGAACATAGCTTCCTCTTTTTTGCTCCCCAGAGAAAATCTCAATATGTGGCCCTTTCACTTTTCATTCTGTTCATGCTCAAACCAAAAGCTGAAAGAACAGCCCTTATCTGGCGACTGATTTGCGTAAACTTCCATTCTAGCCTATGGAATCATTTGTAGGAACCCAGAGAGGGGTTTTCTCAAACCCAATGCACTCCCATTCCTCATCTTTCCATGGTTCTAGGATCACTCAGTACGGATAAGCATAGCACAGCAATGACCTGACACCCACAGAATTGAGGAAACAGAAATAACAGAAGCAAATGTGAAGACTGCAGCAACTTGAACCCCAAGCACCAGTCCTTGGCTGCTGTCAACACCGATGCAGTCAGCAACGTCCACCGCCCCTCAGCCCTGCCCACTGTGTTGTTATGACGTGAGTCATCGCTCCCCTTTCTCTGCCACTTCACAGTTCTTTCAAACACACCCCAGCATCCTCAAGCCCCCGTGCATCAGACAGCACAAAGAACAGAGAAGCCAGAGACGCATTTCCCTTCAAGTGTACCTTCACGTCCACACACTTTTCTGCACCCTGTGCGTGCTTTGTCTTCCCTCCTTCCTAGAGGCTAATCTCACTGCGTGGTCTGTGGGTCTCGTCTCCTCATTACTCCCTTCCCCTCTGTCTCTCTCTCTCCTCTCTCTTAGTTTCTTTATTTTTTAATTTTCTAAAAATTTATTTTATTGAAGTATAGTTGATTTACAGTGTCAGATTAATTTCTGTGGTACAGCAAACTGCTTCAGTTTTACACATATATACGTCCTTTTTCGTAGTCTTTTCCATTATGGTTTATACAATAACTATATTCCATATAGTTCCCCGTGCTCTACAGTAGGACCTTGCTGTTTATCCATTCTGTATATAATAGTTTGCAACTGCTGACCCCAACCTCCCACTCAAACCTTCCCCCAGCCCCTCCCCGTTGGCAACCACAAGTCTGTTCTCTAGGTCTGTGAATCTGTTTCTGTTTCATAGATAAGTTCATTTGTGTCATATTTTAGATTCCACATATTAGTGATATCATATGATATTTGTCTTTCTCTGACTGACTTACTTCACTTAGTATGATCATCTCTAGGTCCATCCATATTGCTGCAAATGGCATGATTTTGTTCTTTTTGATGGCTGTCTCTCACCTTCTTTATATTTATAAAGGCCGCATCCAGATGCTAAAATGCCTCCCCTCAGCCCACATCTTCAGTTACCACTCTCCTCCATGCCACCCATATATCAAGATTTTAAATGGGTTTCAACCTATTAATTTTTTCTTTACTTCTTTGTTTGTTTTGTTGTTATTTTACACTGTGGTAAGACACACACAAGATAAAATTTACATCTTAACTATTTTTAAGAGTATAGTTCAGTGGCATTAAGTACATTCACACTGTTGTGCCACCATCACCACCATCCGTCTCCAGAACGCTTTCATCTTGTAAAACTGAAACTCCGTCCCTGTTAAACAGTAACTCCCCTTCTCCCCCCTCCCCAGACGCTGGCACCCACCATCTACTTTCTGTCTCTGTTATTTTTACTACTCTAGGGATCGCACGCAAATGGAATCATACAGAATTTGTCTTTTGTGACTGGCTTATTTCACTGAGACTAACGCTCTCACGGCTGATCCATGTGGTAGCAGGTACCAGAATATCCTCCTTTTTTAAAGCTAAAGAATGTTCCGTTGTATGTACCCACTGCATTCTGTTTATCCATTTCTCCATTGACGGACACCTGGGTTGCTTCCACAGTTTAGCTTTTGTGAGTAAAGTCGCTAAGAACATGGGGGCACTCATATCTCTTCAAGACCAAGCTTTCAATGCTTTTGGGTATGTACTCAGAAGTGGAATTGCTGGATCATGTGGTAATTCTTTGTAATTTTTGAGAAATCACCATAGTGTTTCCCACACAGTTGTACCATTTTACATCTCCACCAGCAGAGCACGGAGTTCCTCCCACTTCCTTTTCAGTCACTGTGAGCTTGTTTCATACCAGCTACTTAACTGAAACTATCTTGACAGGATTACTTTTCCTACCACTAAATCCAGTTGTTCCTGTTCAGTCCTTGTTTGTCATAATTTCTCATGAATTTTCATTCATTTATAAATATTTATTGAAGGCTTAGTATATGCCAGCCCACATCCTACTTTCTGGGGAAGTAGTAGTAAATGAGACAGACAGAAAAAACAAACAAACAAAAAAGAACAAAAAAATAAACCTTGATCTCATTGAGGTGTGTTGATTAAAAATAAAAAAAGTAAAATAGAAAGCATGTATGTTAATTATAAGTGGTAAGAGGAAAATGCAAGGCAGAGACAGTGTATAGAAATTGTTGATGAAAAGATATTGAAAACTTAAATAACTGGTCATGGAGAAATCACTGAAATGATGGCATTTGTGTAAAGACAAAAAGGAAATGTGTGTCAGACTGTACACTTAAGGATGAATTTGTGGAATGCAGCTGATACCTCAATTAAGCTGTTCGAAACAAGTAAGATATAGAAATTTATAGTTGTTATCAGTAGGAAAATAAAGAGAAGAATCTGATTTGAGAACAGGGGATATTTTGCCTTATTAGACAAGTTAGTTTTGAGGCCATGGTAGAAAATTAAGGGGAAGGTGCCCAGTGGGGTGTTGGACCCAGGAGAGACCCCCAGACGTGAACAGTATGTAGACACTGCCTGAGACCAGCAGACCACACCCTACTTAACTGCTGCTCTTCTCCCAACATTCAAGATAAACATCTTTGAAAGTTTTATTGACTCCTTCAAATCACTAGTTTTTGGTTATCCTATTTATAGTTTACATACTGAAAGATTATAACTTACACTACAAGACTACAATTCTATACTTACAATACATTGTTAAATTTAAAGGTAATTTAATTTTCATGAGATGTATAGCCACAGTTACTTAAGTAAATGTCATTTAGGAAGCAACAATGGTAGAGTGTTATTTTGAAAGAAGAACACAGAACACACTCTATATAATTTATGTTGCTTACAGAGTTTTCAATCTTTTTTACATTTAGTCAAATAGAGAGTGCCAATTGTAGAATCAAATTCAAGGCACTGATTTCACAAATTCAAGTTTCGTTTCATTTCAACAAAAATGGGAAGATTTGGTTCAAAGAAAAAGATTTCCAAGGATTTCTGGTCATTAAACATTTCTTATAAAGAGCTTTTTCAAAGGCTTAAGAGTAACTTAATTAAATGCACATGGTTTAATGTTTCTTTGCAAATCCAGTGATTGAGGGAAAAACAATTTTGTGCAGAATGTATTTGCCAGAACTTTTCAAAAACAGGTTAAGATGTATTTTGTTGAAAATGAAAGGGTGCTGGTTTCGCCCATCCTTATCAACAGATACCAGTGTTGAAAATAAGTGATCTAAAGCCCTGGAGGATCTGACACTCGAGCCAGATGTGGATTCCCACACAGGAAGATTTTTTTATGATGTTCCAAAAAGCTAACACTACCACTTTGGTTGCCATCAAACGGAAGCTTTGCAGCTGATGAGGCTCCAGGCCTTTGGAAAGTAGTCCTGGAGTTTGTTCCAGGAGGGATTTGTCTCCTGTGCCCAGGCCCGAAGGCTTGCTGTTATTCGTCTCTAAACTAATATTCTTCCATATTAGCCCAAATCTTTAATCCATCTCTCTCTCTCTCTCTCTCTCACACACACACACACACACACGTATTGCCTTTTCTGAATTAAACAAAACTCTGCTTTATTGCATAAACTTATTACATAAACTTGCATGAGCCTAGGATTCATTAGTAAAATGGGTATAACATCACCGTCCTTCTCCTTTGTTGTGACAGTCGGATCTGTGATGCACCCAGTTCAGAAGAGCAGCTGGAACGAGGTGCCCTCTTTGTAAGTGGCAGGAACCCAAGGGTCTTCAGGGTCACTGCAACCAGCCATGTTTTGGAATCTTTCACTGCATCACCACACTTCTGTGTCTAATTTATGTGGCAATCCGTATTTTTTCAGTTGTAACAGAAATCCAACTCGAACTAGAATAATAAAAATAGGATTACTGGACAAGTACAAAGGTAGATGACAAAATTATTGAAAAACCTAAAAGAGTCGGGGCATCTTGCAGCGTGACTGTCAGCAAACTCTCTCCCTGTCCACCACCCCCCCCCGCCCCCCACAGTATCTCCTTATTTTGTCTTTGCTCTTTGCTTTTCTCCCTGTGTCAGCTTCATGCTCTTGTTTATTTCATGGCCACACAGATGCTGGGAGCTCAGGAATATCATCCTTAGAGAGTTGGGAGGAACGTAAAGGAGACTTCTCCCGCCAAGAGTCAGACAGGAAACTCCTGGAAAGTGCTGCCTGGCCTGATGGGGTCACCATTTCTTCTGGACCAACCATGGTTCTGGGGGATGGAGCACGCGATTCACCCAGACAGTCAGGGTCAACCTAGGCCGGAGCGGGTGAGGGCTGTGAGGGAAGCAATGCAAGAACCAGATTGTCAGGAAGGAGCCTAATCCTTTACCAAAGGAAGAAAGGGTGTGGTTTCCGGCAAAATGATTTTTGTTCACTATAGAAGAAAAAAAAAAACCCCAAGAAACCACTAAGCTACAATTAATACCATTGGGTGTGTTAGTGTGTGTATGTGATTTCACTTAGCCATCCTGTCTTCAAGGCTTTCCAAGCATACTGAGATATGAAAATATTTAAACAGCATGGGTTTTTCAAATCATTAGAGTATTTTTAAAAATTAAGGTAAATAAATCTTTGTCCAAATGAGGATGATAGTCTGTTCACCACTGTAAACGAGCAAAGAGAAAATGTAACGTTGCCATGGATTATTCAGATGTTTTTTCAACAAAGAGGTACATTTGCAGCCCCCTTGTCCTCAATCATGACCTTTGATTCTTTCCTTAGAGTGCCCAAGAGCATTAGATTTCACCCCACTCATTTGTTAAAAAATGAGATCTCCTCCATCTTCAACCTCCTCTCTCGTTCACTTAGTGATTAAAAGTATTTATTTAGCACCCACTGGGGGCTGAGGAGGATTCCAGGAATTGGTACATAGCAAGTAATATTACTCACAGTTTATTCCTTATGGAACAAGGTTGATGGAACGCCTTCTACATTCTGGAAATTACTCCTTCATTGTCCTACAGGCACTATTACATCCTTCATCATGTTCTTTGTGGCAGTTAACGAGGCATTTTTATACTACACTATTAAATTGTTTAAATATTATCTTCCATGGTCAGAATATTTTCAAAATTCTATTTCCTTTTGGTTGAATATAGTTTTGCTCAATAACGTTTGAGTAGCTGCTGCGAATTCTCCGGGCTGCCCTTCGCTGCTTTACTTTATCGCCACAGCACTCCTTACTTCCTAAAATGCTATAACCTGTACTTATTCATTACACTGAATGCCCATCTCTTCCACCAGAAAGCGATTTCCATGAGGCAAGGGCTTTGCCTCTCTGTTTGCTTCTCTATCCCCGCACCAAGAAAAGTGTCTGGCATCCAGCAGGCTCTCAGAGTGTATTTGCTGAATTGGGCACAAATAGGACAGGATGTCAGTCTTTGAAGGGATTCTGTCTAGTTGGGAAAGCAGGAATCTACAAGGTAACAGCAGATGCAAACGCTGCCAGCAGAGGGGTCTCCACTCACACTGGGACCAGAGAGACATGATCATCTCAGCTATTTTCTACATAAAACAGATGGGAGTAAGGTCACGGATTTTGAGTGCCTCATGTCGAAAGTATGTTTTCCTAATAACCACGCTGTCTTTGAAAAGGAAATTGGTTAACTGGCTTTCGTGATTTAACAGAAAGCTGCCTTTCATTATGAACTTAGAAGAAAATAATAGGAAAATGGCCAAATGGGATATTTTTGAAACTCAACCTGTATTGAACAGAAAAATACAGATATTACTAATGGAAATGCCTTGGCTCCGAGAAGTCTTAGCCTTTTCCCCTTTGCAAGTTCAAGAATGTAGGGCAGGTGGCCAGTGGCAACCTGTTTTAAAAGGGTACAGACACGGGGCCCCTGGCACCCAGGTCTGACGAGGTGGACGCTAGAATAAGCTGGTGGAACCGCCAATGAAGCCGCATCATCTGCTGGGCCATGGAGACTGAGGGCCGCCTGCAGATGGCAGGTGAGCAAAGTGAGAAACTGTAAGTAAGCAAATATTGAGACTAAACTGAGAAGCTTGAGGGCAAGACCTTGACCTCATGCCACACTGCCAGCCCACAGAAAGCGGCCAGCGATGGTTTTCTCATTTGAGTTGAGGTTACCACCTATAGGTGGCTTAGTTTTGTGTTTCTATGAAGGAGTCATCTTGAAAAGTGTATCTTGGGATCAGTCTTTCTCACTGAGACAGTTACTAATTTCACTTTGAATTGGATGTTATTTGGCAGGTGTAGAGAGGACACGGGGTAAGTGCCAACTGGATGGTGAACTTGAAGATCTCGGGTATCCACTGCCAGGAAAGTCACCATCACTTCTCTGAAAAAACACCAAATTATTCACCAAATATAATTCATAAAGTCCCAAATGAAGTAACAAATATTTCATAGTGGTTCTCAAATGCGAATGTGTCAAAAGAATATCCAACAACATTTTAAAAACGCATGTTTCCAAGCACCATTCTAAACACGCATGCATTTGCACATCTGCGTGCATGACACACACACGTGCACATGGTCATTTACACATGCATACACACATGCACGTATACGCATGTGGACACACATGCATTTACCTAAACACATATACCCAGATACATACCTAGACATGCATACGCATGTATGGAGATACATACGGACATATACAAGCATATGTAATTTGTTCTAGTAGGCTCCAAATGGAAATACTTACATTTGTGTGGTCATCCCTAGGCGTCCATAGCTGGCGGTCTTAGGAGGTCTGCACCATAAGAAATGCTGAGGAGGTGGCCCTTGCCCAGTCCTCGGGTTTTGGTGACGGCAAACACAACAGGAAGCGGTAACATTGTGCACGGTGCAGAGCATGTCGGCGGCCACCTTGCTGCAGTTTCCTGGCTGCAGGGTGGGCGGTGAGTGTGGAGAAGGGAACCAGCCCCGATGTGTCAGACACAGAGAAGAGATTTTCATCCACAAGCTCAGAGGTTCACACAGCAAGCCTGACGCTGGATGCGTCCTCTTTGCGGTACAGCCAGGAGAGCTGAGGTCCAGGGTGACCAATAACTCACTCAAGGCCTCACCGTCTGTTGGTGGTGGGACTCCTGAGACTCCGGGTGCCGGCCTCTCCACCCCCTGGCCGCACCCTGGCCTGTGCGGGGCTCTGAGCTCAGGCGTTGATTCCAAGCGGGTGGTGCCATCTGGGGACGTAGCGGGGGCGGGGGGAGGGGGCGTGTGTCCCGATCCCAGAGGTGGTTGTACACGTACATGTGCTTATTCATCAAGCAGTAAATTCTGGATTTGTGTCTCCTCTGCAGTGTGTATGTCTATCTCAGTGATTAAACAAACAAACAGATTTTCCTCAGAATTAGACTTGGGAGTTAGAACAAACCAGTTCATTCCTGACAACAAGGCTCCTGGACCGAGCTTTCCAGCAGAAGCAACAGTGGACGTCCTGGGGACATGCATGCAGCCCCCAGAGACCCGGTGACTTCACCCTCGTGAAATGCTGCAACATGTGAGCAGCCTCTAGCTTCATAAAAACTGCATGGAAATGATAACTTCCTAGCTAATGGAGAAGGCCACGGCTGGTAGTGAATTGATGATGGGATAAACTGAGAAACAGGCATACAGCAGGAAATGAATTTTCAAAGAAAATTGACAGGAAATGAGAATTGATGGGAAATGAAATCAGTGGATTCTTCTACAAGTCCATAAAACCTACAGTAGGAAACTGCTGTTCTAATAGTTTTTGAACCAAACCCTAACCCTATGTAATTCTGTGGTGATCACATACTCGGGGAATCCCGTGTAATTGTGAGTTCACATTGTCAGACAGGATCTGAGGCACTTTCTTAAGGCAGAAGCCACCATGTTTCTTTCGAGCAGGATCTGGGCAGAGGAGCACAAAACATGACTCGTTATGGAACTTACTAACAAAAGTTGCCCTGGAAGAATCACTTCGATGGGATGGTGACAGCGGCAGGGTCAGTCCTTTCGTCGCTGTAGCTGGAGATTAACTTACGTTTATTCCGTCCCTCAGTTGCACCGTATACATACAGACAGACTTTGAAAGCAATCAAGTTTGTGTTTATCCTTAGCTCAATCTCGGATGAGTTCTGCAATTGTATAGAAAGGAGTTTCTGTGCGTAGATATGAAAAAAATGAAACCAGCTGAAATCTCCTCTGGAAATAAATCTCTCACCAATGTTATTAACAAGAAGAACAAGATCTCCTGTTTCTGGGAAAAACATGGTTTGAAATAAGTTGCAGGGGTCTTCAGTGTCCTGGCCACACTCCCTTCTGTTCTCCCCTCTGTAGGAGCATTTTCGGAGTTTGTAATCAATGACCTAGTTTTGTGATCCTTTATCAAAGCCCTCTCCACCGCCATAGGTAAGTTCCAGGGACGACACCTCTCTTGTTCACGGATCACCTCCAAGCCTGGGACAGCACAGGGGCCGTCACAGGAAGTTATCAAACGCTAATTAAGGTGCTCAATGAGAGTTTCCTGAGAAGGGTAGATGGCGGTACCCTGGGTGTTATTCAGACCTCCAAGACACAGTGGCCCTGGGTCCCAAAGAGCATTTAATTGAGTTAGAAAGGAAAGGTTACTGTGTAGAAGAATATTAAATAATACAGAAGCGATTGTGAGTGGGCCTCCACGAGGGGGTAGGATGTGGATAGATAGTGGGGAATCCAGGGAAATTTCCAACAAGGGAGCAGCAAAAAGAGAAGCAAAACTGGCTTTCTGGAGACAGTGAGATTCCTGTGTGGATTTGGGATGGAAAGTTGACTGCAGTGTGCGTGGTTATGGACAGGCGGGGAAAGGGGCTGGAGCAAAACAGCGAGCCTACCCTGATGTGGGCGGGTGGGAGACCCCTGGGGGTTTAGGACGTGAGGGTGTCGTGACAGATCCAGGGTGGATTTTAGGGAGAAAGTCTCAAATCTGAGAAGTCAAGGTCAGAAACAATGGTGGAAGCGAGGCAAGATTATCTGTTTGGATGACAGCAATCTGAATTGAGACAAAGGAAGTGATGTGAGAGACATTTTAATGGAAGAACTCATATAGTTTTGCCATCTGGTGTGGATACTAAAGGAATGAAGTACAACAAAGCTGACCTGTAGAACCTTTGTGATTTTGAGAATGATGTTTCCATCCACAGGAGACTTTGGGCAGGTATCATAGAATGGGTGAACAGCAGGGAACCTAGTGGGCTTGGCTTTAAAGTTATTAGATTTGTGTGAGAATAAAGCTTCCTAGTGAGCTGTGTGGCTGTAAAAAGTCATCTATCTGGGGGCTTCCCTGGTGGCGCAGTGGTTGAGAATCTGCCTGCTAATGCAGGGCACACGGGTTCGAGCCCTGGTCTGGGAAGATGCCACATGCTGCGGAACAACTGGGCCCGTGAGCCACAATTACTGAGCCTGCGCGTCTGGAGCCTGTGCTCCACAACAAGAGAGGCCGCGATAGTCAGAGGCCCGCGCACCGCGATGAAGAGTGGCCCCCGCTCGCTGCAACTAGAGAAAGCCCTCGCACAGAAACGAAGACCCAACACAGCCATAAATAAATAAATAAAAGCCATCTATCTGCTTATCGTCATTATTTTTATTTAGACACATTGCCTGTCAGCTCAGATTTATTGTGGCTTAAAGTTTTGTGATCCCGTGACACATCAAATATACATTTGGGGGAGAAGCTTGTGGGGCTGGTCAAAACCCTGAGAGTGGATGAGCTTTTGTGGGGAGAACAGAGGAAGAGAGAGAAAGAGATCCAAGCTGAAGCCTGAGGGATTAGCGCAGCTCACAAATGGAGAAGTGGGAAGTCTGCAGTAAACACACAGTGTTTGTAAAAGCAGACTCAGTTTATATTTGGGAGGATTTACAGCAAGAGGATAGAAGTGCTGGACAACTTCACCCAACGACTGGAAACTTGAAAAGGGCTATATTGAGCATGAATTTAGCCCATGGAAGAGCCATTTGTACACATCTGTGTTAATAGAAAGGAAAGAAAAGAGAAGACACGCTGATTCCAAAAATGTGCAAATAAGCAAAATGTCTAGCTTTGTAGCCGAAGTCTGTCTGTCTCTCTCAGAAGCCAAGGAATGATTAAAGTGTACCGGCAAGTGCATTCAGATGCTGCTAGGAGGATATGACCTTATTCTTGGTACTGCTGACTTACTAAGAACACCCACTTCAGGGAGCCGTGCCAGTGTGAAGCCAAAGTTTTCTTGGAGCCCAAGATCTGTGTTCACAGCTGTTCACGGCTGTGTTCACATTTGCCCCAGAGGAAACACTTATCTGACTCTCTGAAAAACTCCTGAGATTGGATCTAGGTCTGGTCACTGGGTGTCATCTGGCCTGAGAGAAGGGGCCCCTCTCCAGATCCAGGTGGCAGGATCTGTCTCACTGCCTCCCCTGAAATGGCCACACCACCCATGTGAACGTGGATCTAGGAGGGAAATTGTGAGGGAGCACGGCGACTGCCACTTGGTGGGAACAGAAGCCACCGCCCTGAGGCTACTTGGAACTCAGAACCTCAGAATCCGTGAACATGCTTGGCGACTCGTCTTGGGGCCACCCTCAGATATGGTTTACTTGGCAAGTTTCCTGAATTGCTGACACATATATTTATGCTGCCCCCCCAGGGGTCCAGAGAGCCAGGACTCAAGAGTCCAAACACCAAGCATCTGGATATTGTGGTCCTTCTCTATTCACCCAGACATATCAGAGGTATGTTTAATAATACAAATAACATGGACAAAAATGATGTAAATTACAGCTGTGTAATCTCCATTTATAGTAATAGCTTGTCATATTAATGTAAATTTCACCATTTTGTTAAATTTACCACGTTCAAATTCACTGATTTATTTAATTTTCAAAGTGTTCCATGAACTAGGTATTATTTTCTCTATTAAATGAGCAAGTGCCTAGAACAGTGCTTGGCCGCCATAGTTATTAGTAATCATTATATCCTGGCCTGGAGAAACTTGAGTGTTTTCCAAGGAAATTTAGAGTTTAGGTTGTCGGAAAAACTTGAGTCTACAGACCCTGGTGTTAACTAGAACTAAGTCCTAACCACGAATCTTACTTGCTTTAAGCATATCAGCAACTCTTTCTGAGACTAATTTTCTGTAATACAGAGATTAAAGATGTTAATCACCTCACTTTGTTGTAAAATTATAACATAAATGCTTGCAAAACAAAGGCTTTCCTCATTTTCTTTTGCCTCTTACATCAAGATATTGCACTTGCAACAATTAATGAGCGAATATTGACACATTTTTCTTAAGGGAAGGCCATACTTGATTCAAATGTCTTTAGTTTTTGCCCATGGTCTTTCTCTGTCCCAGTTCCCATCCAGGATAGCACATGACATCTGGGGGTGAGAGGCACTCCTTGTTTTGATGACTTTGAGAGTTTTGAGATGTATTGTCAGGCGTTTTGCAGAATGCCCTTTTTTGGAATTTGTCCCGTGTTTTTCTCATGGTTAGACAGGGATCACAGTTTTTTGAGAGAAAGACCTCAGAGGGAAAGTGCTGTTTCCAACACATTTTATCAGAGTTGCATACTTTCAAGGTGATTTATTATTAATGATGTAAACCTTGATCACCTGACTGAGGGCGTGTCTGTCTGTCAGGTTTCTCACTGGAACGCTACTAATTTTTGTCTCTCCTTAATGTACTCTTCAGGAGAAAGTCCACACTTAAGGAGGGAGGAATGATTTCCTCCTCATTTGAAATTCTTCCGCAGGGAGATTGGCCTCTTCTCTCACCTCTATTTACTTATCCAATCATTTATTTATATCAGCTTGTAATCGTGAATATGTATGCTATACTTTTAGTTATAATCCATTACTACTTTCTTTTCTTGCTCTTATTGTTCTAGATTTATCCACGGGGGTGGAGGGGATGCTTTCAGCTGTCTCCCGTGCCTGTTTAATGTACTCCTACCAGTGGGGGCTGAGAGACATTGGCCTGTAGTTTCCCTTTCTTGTCATGTCTTAATCTGGCTTTGGTATAAGTGTAGTGGTGACTACATAGATTGAGTTAGAAGGTAATTCTTCTTTTCCTATTTTTTGGAAGAGAGTGTAGAGAATTGACATAATTTCTTACTTAAAGGATTGGTAGAATTCACCTGTAAAGTCATCTGGACCTAGCACTTTCTCTGTTGGAAAGTTAATAATTATCAGTTCAGTTTCTTTAATGGATGTGGGCGTATTCAGAACATTTTCCCTTGAAGGTGTTTTGATAGCTTGTGTCTTTCAAAGTATTGGCCCATTTCATCAAAGTTATAAACGCAGTATGCATAGAATTGCTCACGGTATTCCTCTGCCATCCTCTTAACGTCCATGAGATTTGGTGGTGATGACTACTCTTTCATTTTTGAGATTTGTAATATGTATCCTTGTTCTTTTTATCTTGGTTAGCCTGGCTAGAATTATATCAATTTTATGGATCTTTTCAAAGACCCAGTTTTAGCTTATTTGGTTTTCTTTATTTTTATGTTTTCAATTCATTGACTTCTGCATTAATTTTTTAAATTTTGTTTCTTCTGTTTGCTTTATATCTAAATTGCCCACCTTTCTCTAGTTTTCTAAGATGGAAGTTTAAATGATTGATGTTAGATCTTTCTTTCTTACTAATATATACAGTCAACACTATACATTTTCCTCAAAGTACTGCACTTGCTGAATCCCACAATATTTTATGAGGTGTATATTCATCTTCATTGTTCAAAATTTGTCTTAATATTTCTTGAGACTGCTCATGTAACATATTTATTTAGTAGTATGTTGTTTAATCTCCAGATATTTTCAGACTTCCCGGCTATCTTTCTGTTATTGATTTCTAGGTTAATTCCATATGGTCTGAGAACATACTTTGCATAATTGTTATTCTTTTAAATTGGTTTGTGTGTTTATCTTTGTGACTTTACATATGCACTTGAGAAGAATGTATATTCTGCTGTTGCTGGATAAAGTATTTCATAAATGTCAATTAGATCAAGTTGAATTATGGTGCTGTTTGGGTCAAATATATCCCTGCCAATATTCTGCCTGCTTGATCCAATGTAATGGATTGTTATGTCTTCTTGAAGACTTGACCCCTTTATCATTATGTAATGCCCTTTTTTATCCTTGGTAAATGTCCTTGTTCTGAGCTTTGTCTGAATATGGGGTAATTACTCCAGCTTTCTTTTGATTATTGTTAGCATGGCATATCTTTCTTCATCCCTTTATTTTAATCTATGTAAGTCTTTATATTTAAAGTTGCATTTCTTGTATACAACATAGAATTGAATTTTGGTTTTTTTATCCATTTTAATAATCTCTGTCTTTTAATTAGTGTATTTAGAGCTTTAACATTTAAACTGATTATCAACATAGTTAAATCAATATTTACCATGTTTTCTATTAATTGTTTTTTTTCTTTCTTTCCCTCTTTTTATGTCTTTTCTGGTTTTCATTGAGCATTTATATGATTTTATTTTCTGTCCTCTCTTAGCATATCAATGAATACTTCTTTTCTAAATAGTTTTAATGGTTGCCCTAAAGTTTGCAATACGACTTCTTAACTAATCTAAGTACACTTTGAATAATATTATAATGTTTTACATGTAGTGCAAATACCTTAAAACAGAGTATTTCCAAATGTCTTCCTCCTACCCCCTATGACACAACTGTCATTCATTTCACTTATCCAATATCACTCAACATATTGTTGCTATTATTTGAATAGTTACCTTTTAGACAATAAAGAATAAGAAAAATTAAAGATTGTATTTCACTTTTATTCCATCTCTAATGCTCTTCTTTTCTTTGTGTAGATCCATGTTTTTGTCCTCTATCACTTTATTCCTCCCTGAAGTGTGTTTCTTAACATTTCTTGCAGGGCAGGTCTGCTAGCAATGAATTCCCTCAGTTTTTGTTTGAGGAAGTCCTTATTTGCCCTTAATTCTTGAAAACTAATTTCACTGGATACAGAATTCTAGGTAGGCAAGTTTTTTCTTTCAACTCTTTAACTATTTCACTCTACTCTTTTCTTGCTTTCATGGTTTCTGACAAGAAGTCCATTGTACTTATTATCCTTCTTTTTTTATAGATAAAGTTTTTGTTTGTTTGTTTTGTCCTTACCTCTGTCGTCTTTCAGGCCTTTTTGATTGTCTCTAATTTTCTTCAGTTTAAGTATGATGTGCCTTGGTATCAACCATACTTAGTATTCTCTGAGCTTCATAGATCTGTGGTTTAGTTCATGTCATTAACTTTGGAAAATTCTTGACCATTATTACTCCAAATATTTTTTCTGCTCCATATTCTTTTTCTTTCCTTCTGATTTTCTAAATACACACTTGTTAAACCATTTGAAATTGTGCTACAACTCTTAAATATTATTTTCTGTGTTTTTAAACCCATTTTTGTATTTGTATACAGTTTTGGAAATTTTTGTTGACATACCTTCAAGTTCACTGATTCTTTTCTCAGACTTGTCCAGTATACAGATGAATCATCAGAGGCATTCTTCACTTCTGTTTCACTGTTTGTGATTTCTAGAATTTCCTTACGAATCTTTTTTGAGTTTACATTTCTCTGTTTATAATCCCCATCCATTCCTGCTCATTGTCACTTTTATCATTAGAGCTCTTAGCACATTAATCACATCTATTTTAAATTCCCTCTCTGATAATTCTAAAACATGTGTTATATCTGAGTGTGGATATCTGAGTGTGGCTACAATGCTTACTTTTTCTCTTCAGACTATTTTTTCTTGCCTTTTCACATGGCTTATAATTTTTTGTTATTGTTGAATGTTGAGCATGATAATCTGATAACAGAAACTAAGACAAGCCTTTAGTGTGAGATTTTATGTTAATCTGGTTAGGAGTTGAGCTATGTTTAATGTTGTATGCCAGATCTTTCCATTTCTTCTAGTTTATATGTGTTTGTCTCTGCTGTATACTGTAGGTTTCCCTAAGTATTCCTCCTTAGAGAAAATCTGAGGTTTGCAGCTCTTTCAGCTGTAATTCACTGGAGCCCTAACAAGGGATAGTAAGGTATAGGGGAGGGAAAATACAGAATTATTTCATGTTTTAGAAGGCTTCTGTTCCTGATTTGTGACTTTGCCAAGTATTTATTTGTTTCTTCCATCTTTAGGTAAGGCAGGAAAGCTAGAATGGGCTGGAGTTGGGTAATTGTCCTTTTCTTAGCTCTGAAAAGGATAATATATATACATGAACTCCATACAAACATCTAGAGTAATCTCATATCTAACTGAAGATTCAAGAACCAAGGAGAGGAGTACTATAGTTTTTTCTATCATTAATAGAAAGTCAAAGCCTTCTTAATTTTGTCATGTATTGTAAATATTCAAGGATCTTTTCAGGACACAGTCTAGCCAAACATTTACAGAAATATTGACCATTGCACTAAATGTGTGGGAAAGTGACTAAATTTCTCTTGAAGTGCCACTGAGTTCCTGGAGTAAAGGACACTGCTGAGAAGCTCTTAATAGGTGTTCTGTTTATAAGAAGAGGACCGAATGTGAGCAAGACCGTGTGGATGATGGTCACATTAGCTTAGCCTCCAGCCCCTTCTGAACAGCCTCCCTTCACACGGTTAATAAAGACAATTGCTATGTACGAGGTCCACATGGGCAACTTTCAACATCTGTTCTCTTCACAGGACAAAAGCCAAGCATGAAACAGACACTGAAAAATATCTGCTGCAAGAACCAAATGGTGAAAGTTAGAGAGTGGGGTAGAAAGAAGAGGCATGGAAAGAGCATAGAGATACTGCTCACCTTTCTAGAAATAGCCAAATATGACAAAATAAAATTACATACCCCCTTTGAATTTTAGAAAAAATGGAAATTAGTACTATATGTACTGGATTGAATCAAGAAATATGTGTGATACAGAATACCTGATATAATTTACTTTGTATGTTTTGAATGGAAACAAGATGAATGGCATTGTTTTCTTAAATGATGCATATGAATACTTGGCAAGCCTCAATGTGATGGCGTGGTGCACCTAACTGTGCCTTTTTAAAAAGTTCCTCATTTCTGGTTCAGGTCACACATGTTTGATAGAGGTGGAAACTCCAATTTACATTCTTTTTGTGTTTCTAATAACTTTTATCCAACCCCAGGGCTCTCACTGCCAGAGGTCCACAGACATTCATATTTCATGTTGCTACATCCCTGGATCCCAAACCCAGCACATGGCTGTTCTCACTCTGCACTCTCCACCCGTCTCCATGTTATCCATTCCCGTGGTCCCAGCTATGCCCTTTATGCCCTGATCTCCCAAGTCGACATCCCTATCGTAATCCTCTCCCAGAATTTCAGAATGCAGCCTTATCCTTCAGTTTTCTCTAATGTAAGGTTGAGTTAATAGTATTACCCATCTCTGAGAGCTTTTTGAAAATTCAATAAGTTACTATTTGTAAATTACTGGGAAAATCACCAAGCACATAATTAATAACAACAGCTCACAATTTAGTTGCCCCAGCAGCATCTCATGCTCAATATCTCAAATTAAATTCATTGTTATCCTCCAGTGGTTGTGTACCTGAGATGAGTTCCCCATCTCAGCTGGCCATGTGTCCACCCGTAGCATGACCCAGACTGTGAGTCACTCATGAGTTACCATTGGCTACTCCCCTCTCTCCAAACCAATAAATCACTAAGACTTATTAATTTTGTTTTACAAGTACTTGTTGATTTTATCTCCATATCTCCATCCTTACTACCCCTTGGGTTTCATCATAATGTGCTGAATTACCCAATGCCTTCCACTGAGTCTCTCCAACCCAATCAAGTCCCTCTCAAAATGTATTTCTAGAGATACAGTGCCATGAACTGTCAAAATTACAAGTCTGACTCATTTATTTTCATCTATACCTTTTGCCAATCTCCCATGATCTTCAGGATAGAATAACAACTCATTGGCATGGTAGGAAAGGCCCTTCACGACCTTGATCCAGCCCCTTCCCCACCTCTGACCCTGAACTCCACGCTGGGCTCCTCTTATCCAATCTGCACATGGTTCTTTAACATTTGATGCTTCGTGCTTATTTTCAAATGCATTTTTAATCTGTCTGTCTCCTCTCTCTACAACATATCTCTTGCTTTTTCCAAGTCTTGCTAAATTTTTATCAACCTCTATTTTCCCATAACAGACACAAAGTTCATTACAGACGCAAAGATGGGTGTGTGTATTGCAGTCCAGCTAAGCAGATCATTAAAACTGGACACTTTAATATAGAAGAGCAGGCTTCTTTCCTCTTAGAAGTAAACGTTTTCTAATTTTCTCTTCTACTTGGAATACGTCTTCTAACCATGTACTGGATTCTTTGCCTTTTAACCTCCTCCAATATTCTTGTCCCCAATCTTTAAAGTTCTATTTTTTGCTTACACAGAACGTTTTAGCCACCATTTCATCTGATACAAGCTCCAGAAAATACTTAGAAAACCTCATAGTCTTAACTAAATGCAGCAATCATGAAAACATTCTAAGAAAATCAGCTCTTTTCCTTAAATATATTCATAAATTACTCCCTTCTCTTTTCTAGGACATAAGAAAATATATTTTATTATTTTATCTCCCAAGATAATGTGATTTAGTAAACTATTTAAGGAAGATTACAGATAGAACAATTTCATCACATAGCTTCTCTTCCAAAGATTCTGGTAGAATAGATCCTGTAAAACAGATGAATAAAGTGGCAAAAACACTTCAGAAACGAAAGCCTTGGTGTGAGAATAGGATGTAGTCATACATTGTACAAGCATTTTACAAATATAAAACAAAAGCAACTTAAATGACATAAAAAACAACACAAAACAAAAATCTAAGAGGAGAAAGAGAGCCAGAGTGGCCCAGAAAGAAAAAATACAGCTCAGTGGGAAAATATCCAATTATAGATAACAGCCTCATTTTTTATTCTTAGTGTAAATTCCAATCTCATGTTTGGACCAGACTTTTGGGAGTGGGTTTGATCCCTCTCCTTGGAACTAGAGCTACTTGCAGATCCATTTTTTAAAAATTGTGTATTCTAAGGGCCATGAGTTTTCAATGAACTTTTGCAAATATTTCATATCTAAAGCACATAGTCATTTTTTAGGATTGGAGTTTGGGAATATTTCTGAATATATCTGTATGGAATTTTCTTTTCTTTTCATGGTAGTCTTATTAAACTAAATAGAAAAGGACTTTTCCACTTAATTTAGATGTGTGTGTGTGGAGGAAAAAGAGAGAACATCTCATTAAGAAGTTCTTGAAGGGTTTCCCTGGTGGCACAGTGGTTGAGAATCCACCTGCCAGTGAAGGGGACACGGGTTCGAGCCCTGGTCTGGGAAGATCCCACATGCCACGGAGCAACTGGGCCCGTGAGCCACAACTACTGAGCCTGCACGTCTGGAGCCTGTGCTCCGCAGCAAGAGAGGCCGCAATGGTGAGAGGCCCGCACACCACGATGAAGAGTGGCCCCCACTTGCCGCAACTAGAGAAAGCCCTTGCACAGAAACGAAGACCGAACACAGCCAAAAATAAATAAATTAATTAATTAAGAATGGAGAAAAAAAATTAGAAGTTCTTGAAGACATGCAGGAGTTCGTGATCTTCTATTAAACCTTTGCTGTGTATTACTTAGTTTCTTCAAAAATGCAGAAGATGAGATAGAAAATGTATCCCCATATCCAGTCCTTTCTAGGCATAATAGGAACACTAAGCTTCTCCATACTTCATTAAAGCAAGACTCAGTTTAAATATCTGTATATTGTACTTTCTGAAACATCTGGTAGCACAATAATTATACGGGCTTGTGAGTTATAATAACTCCTTTCATTTTTGCACTAATATTGTCATGTTTATTCTACTCAAGGAATAGCTCAACAAGCATTTTAAAATAATTTTTCAAAGAGAAATAAATAATTCATTATAGGTAAACAAATTCAGAGAAGCAGCATCATTTCAAGAAATATACCATCAAAGTGTACTTTGAATAGAGCTCCAACTATTCTTTAATACAAACATGATTTAACTGAAGAAAGAAAACATTGCTGTATTTTGTGTCACTGAAGTGGTTTCTCACCAGCTGTCATGCACCACAAGCTATGGTGTGTAGAATTGGAGTTTTGAAAGGTGAGTTAGACTCGGCAGACAAAAATGTCAGATTGTATAACGGCACAGGTATGGGAAGCACGATTCACAGATGGATGGTTTTGCGCTGGTCCATCCACATCCTATCACCAAATACGTCTTTGTAGAAGTCAGCCAAGATCGTGGGAGGGAGGGGGGGATGTCAGTGACCTCAGAACAGAGTGAAGCAAATTGGCCACACCACGTGATGGAACAATAACCTTGACCTTATCGCATGGTTACAACAAATTGAGTTAGCCAGCCTCCACCGTTTTAGTAAATCCTGACAGACTCACAGTCATCTATGATTATTTAGCAACTGCACACTCTGTGTTATCACCCACCAACCTCACAGAGTCTGGGGTTAGTAACACTGTACAGACGGGATAATTCGAAATACCTTCCTTCCTGCTCAGTATCAAGAATATGAAACATAAAGCAGATGGTTAAAAGCATTGCCTACTCCCACAGTTGGTCAATGTTATTACAGAAAAAATTTAATGTTAGGTTATAATCTTATTCACATTCCTTATTGTTTTAAAGTATATCATATGTTGATAATCCTTGATAATGGAAGTAACAAAGAATCAAAGAAAAATTTGTCCAGAGGAAGCACTCCTGATCTATGAAAATATTCACAAGTGGTGGATGCAAGATGGCATTGTTGAATCTTCACAGGTGGTCAGAGAGCTGTGCAAGTTTCCTGGGCACAGAGGTTATGTCCTGCAGTCATGGCAGCAGGAGGATAAAGTTCCTCAAAGACTATTAGACTCTTCAAGGTCAAGGTGAGTGAGTTCAGCCAAGCTGCTAGCAAAGTGGAGATGGTGGAATGGACTGGAGTCTGGAAGAGGACCAAAGGAAACAATAATTTGCTTGTCCTGATAATTATCCCCAGCCCAACCCCAACTTTCTAGGGGAAAAAAAGGAAAAACAAGAAAAAGAAAAAGGCAGAGAAGCAAGGACTGAAAAACAATTTGCACAGTTTTGCTTAATGTCGTGGAGCTTGGGACTGAGGGTCCCAGTACGGCCAAATCCCACCTCCTTCTGGATCAATCACACACAGTAAAGGTAGACCAATCCCTCTACTGTGCATCACTGTAGGTGTGGAAGAACTGAGGTTGGCCCAAGCAGAGGGGAGCTCATGCCTATTAAAGAACAGTGTGGTTCTAGTTCAACATGATGTTTGGTGAAGTACAATCACTTCCTCATTTTATCCAACAGACAGAGAAAAGACCTCACATCCTCTGGAAACAAGCAAGCCAATTAAAACTGTTAAAACAATGAGACTATTTCATATTCCAGTGCCCTTCCACGTATAATGTTCCACACGTCATAAAAAATCATAAGACATACAAAGTAATATGAGGCTTACAAACAAGAGAAAATAAGTAACACAACGGTTTGCTGGGTCCAGAAATGGAGCTAGCAAACAGGACTTTAAAAAACCATGGTAAGGGCGTGGAGAAAAGGGAACCCTCTTGCACTGTTGGTGGGAATGTAAATTGGTGCAGCCACTATGGAAAACAGCATGGAGGTTCCTTAAAAAACTGAAAATAGAACTACCTTATGATCCTGCAATCCCACTCCTAGGCATATATCTGGAAGAAAACATTAATTCAAGAAGATACATGCACCCCAATGTTCATAGTAGCACTATTTACAATAGCTAGGACATGGAAGCAACCTAAATGTCCTTTGACAGAGGAATGGATACAGATGATGTGGTACATATATGCAATGGAATGCTACTCAGCCATAAAAAAATAATGAAATAATACCACTTGCAGTAACATGGATGGACTTAGAGACTGTCATACTGAGTGTAGTAAGTCAGACAGAGAAAGACAAATATCATATGATATCACTTATATGTGGAATCTAAAAGACTGGAACAAACGAACTTATTTACAAAACATAAACAGATTCACAGATGTAGAAAACAAACTTATGGTTACCAAAGGGGAAAGATGGGGGGGGGGGCGGATAAATTAGGAGGTTGGGATTAACACATACACTCTACTGTATATAAAATATATAATCAGGAAGGACCTACTGTAGAGCACAGGGACCTATACTCAGTATCTTATAATAACCTATAATGGAAGAGAATGTAAAAAAAGAATATATATACATATATATGTATAATGGAATCACTTTACTGTATACCTGAAACTAACACAACATTGTAAATCAACTATATTTCAATAAAAATTTTTAAAAAACATTGTAAATCAAGGATGTATAGGGAAGAAGGAAAGACAGAGTGAACAGATGGGAGGAGAGAGCAGAGAAAGGCAGTTTAGGAAATGGGACCAAACAGAAATTCTAAATCACAAAGTTACAGTATCTGAAGTAAAAAACATACACTGGGTAGGCTTAACAACAGAATGGAAAATGCTGAATAAGGATGAATAAATTCGAAAAGAGACCTGGATAGAAACGATCTAGACTGAAGCTCAGGAAAAATCCAGATTGATAAAACCTGACCCAGGTGCCATATGAAGAGGTTTCACATCCATGGTCAGGACGTCAGAAAAGGAGGGAGGGACAGGAGCAGACAGGCATTTGGAGGAAGAGAGGGCAAAAATGTCCCAAATTTGGTGAAAAACAACCTATACATACAAGACACCCAACAAACCCTAGTGGAATATATACAAAGAAATCCACACCTATGCACATCATAACTGTGAGAGATACACAAAAGGAAATCCTAAAAATAGCCAGAGAAAAGATCACTTACACCTAAGGGACCAATGGTGACAGTGACAATGTAAGAATCTCTCTAACATATTGAAAGAAAGGGAGAAAAGTCAGCTAAATTGGAATCTATTACCAGTGAAATTATCCTTCAAAAATGAAGGGGAAAAATGTCTGTTAAAACGGTCTCTTACCAAAGAAATTATTCCTCAAGAATAAAGGGACATAAATAATTTTCAAATAATACAAGCTGAGGGGATATTCTGCCAGTAAATTTGTACTATAAGAAATTGTAAAGTTATTTCTTCAGGCAGAAGAGGAATTATAACAGCTGGAAACTTGGATCTTTAGGAAGAAGTCCAGAACTGGTAAATGTATGCATACATATAAAAGATTATTTTTTCTTTTTCTTAATTTTTAAAAAGTAAATCAACTTTAAGATAAAAGCTACAGCATTGTATGGAGGGGTTTATTTCATATGTGCTATTAAAATTTATGGAAACTGGGGTAAACATCTTATGTTTTCCAAATTAAAAAGAGCAAGGCTCATAGTCATGAGGCTAATCCTATAAAATAACTTCCTTTGATTATAATTTTATTTAATATTTTTACACTTTACATCTCCATTAATAATTTTCCTGCGTCTCTTTCTAAAAAAGTAACATGAATGCTATAGAGAATATGGGTGCGTGGAAATGGGTATTAGGATACCTGGAATTATTAATTTAAAATGCGGAAAACTCTGTGTCTGGACTGAGTCCGTGGAGCTCACAGGTAATAAATAGCTCCAAGGGATGAAGGTTCACTTGGCAAGACACCCCACAAGGAGAGCCTACACCCCGCCCCGCTTGTCATCGCGGATTCTCAGAAACGAGAGCTGAGGGGATGGGGATGGGTTGAGTGGACCTCGTAGCTTGGGGTGGAGTTTTCTATTTTGTCCCTTTTATGCACTGGGATCCGAAACTGTATTCCCACTTTCCCAATGGGTAAATATTTTTCTTTCTGGGTCCTAAGGAGTTGACATAACCAAGTGTTGAGGCTGAATTACATCTAAGCATGGTTTGTTCTTGCTTTAATTTAATGTGGTGTCTACATTGCAGACCCTGCTGCGTTAGCGGGTATTTTTGAGGCTTCTCTGGCATTTTGTCAATACTTTGGGGAGGGATTAGGGAAGGGAGAGCACTATGGACTGAATGTTTGTGTCCCCCAAGTTCATATGTTGAAGTTCTAATCCCCAACAAGAAGATATTTGGAAGCGGGGCCTCTGGGAAGTGATGAGGGTTGGATGAGACCATGAGGGTGGAGACCCCGTGATGGGATTTCTGATTTAACAGGAGAGAATGTGAGCACGGCCACTGCAAACCAGGAGGAGGGTTCTCAGCAGACACCACAGCTGCTGGTGCAGACCTGGGGGGTCCAGCCTCCAGAATTATAAGAAATACATGTCTGTTTAAGCCACCCAACTGGTATTTCGTTATAGCAGCCCAAACAGACTAGGACAAAAAGCTAGACCACTCTTCTAAGTTGGACTCATTTAAAATGACTCATTTACCATTTCTAATTTGCAAAGTAATTTGTGCTCATTTTAGGATTTGAAAAATGTATAGAAAAAATCAAAAACACCTTCATGCTATCACACTGGTAAAATTCTCAACAATGTATTGGGGTTACAAGTATGAATGTTAATATGTATGTGTGTGTATATATACATACACAATTATATCACACTACATATAGAGTTAATATATGTTTTCTGTAAAGTATATCATCAATATTTACCATTTAATTAATTTTATTCAAAATACAATTTATATGTGGATCTATGATGATTTTATTTTATTCTTCCTTATTCTTGGACATTTTCTTACTTTTTCCCATTCTGACCCTATTATTTAATATAGTCATGAACACTGTGATATTTAAAATATTAAATCTGTCACATTTATTTTACTTACAATTTTAATATTTTTATTTTATATTGTTGCACATGTATAGCATGTACATGAACAGTTTTTAAAATAAAATAAGAGTCTCTATATACACACTACACAGCTTAAGATACAGGATGTTTTCAGTACTTATGAGACCTACTGCTCATCTCTCTGAACACATCCACTTTCCTCCAATCTCTCCTCCACCCAAGTAACAGTTATCCTAATTTTTACATTAATCATTCCTTCTTTTTAAATGATTTTGCTGCATATATATTTTTCCTAAATAATTTATTTTTCAGCTTTCCTGTGTTTCGAATAATGAATAAATGTATATATATTGTACATATTCTTCTAGAATTTGGTTTTCACTCATTTGGTTTTGATAGTCATCTAAGATGATAAGTGTACCTACAGATTAGAAACTTTCACTGATGTTCAATATTCCTTTTTGCGACTATTCTTTCTTGATATATTATCTGTTGAGGGTACTGAGGATATTTCCACTTTTTTGCCCTTGTTGACACAGCTGCTGTGCACATTCTTATAGTGCCTTCCTGGGAACAAGAACAAGAATTCTTCTCAGGTCATGAGATTATTTTCCAAACTGGAGGCTGACCCATTAATAGATCATTAGATCAATGTAAGTGATGGTGAAATATCCTTTATGTAAAAGAATAAATAAATGTATTAGAAGAGAGGGAATGGGAAGACAGAGAAGGGGATGAGAGGGGAGGGAAAATAAAAAAGAAAAATATCAGATTGCATCACAAAAAATAAGAGAAAAAGGTGTTTTGTGATCTTCCATATTGGATATCTGTGTTCCAGCTTATGATATTAAGTGTATTTCTAACTGTGCCTTATATTAAAAAGTGGTTGAAAGGTGCAACTTGAGAGCATGTGTTTTGCAGTGGGACCTCAGGCATCACCAAGAGGTGCTGGATTTTGTTGCACAAGTCGTATCACTGTGTAGCTGTGTCACCTTCACCAGGAGGAGGTGTGGGGAGCTGGCCTTGGATCCTCCACCACCACTTCAAAGTCACGACAAAGAAGCAGGTGACAACAATGACTGTCTTTCACTGGCTTCCATTTGTTTGCAGGTATGAGTTCATCTCCCCAGTTCTTGGTTTCTTCATCTTGTCTTGATTATAAATACTTTTTTTTAAACATCTTTATTGGAGTATAATTGCTTTACAATGGTGTGTTAGTTTCTACTTTACAACAAAGTGAATCAGTTATACATATACATATGTTCCCATATCCCTTTTTAAAGAATCTTCTCGATTATTCTCATAGGGAAGAGCAAGATGTGAGCTGAAGAGGAGGAACTGCTGTTCACGGCGTGACCTGCAGCTCTGGGGATGACACTTGGTGCAGAGCAGGAGCTCAAGTCCAGGACTTCTCATTGGTAAATGTTCAGTATACGAATATGAGGTTCTGCCCTGGCGATGACGGTGGTCTCTGGTGAACCCATTCTTATCCTTATCTGACTAAGTGATAAAAGTGTATAAAACATGCCAGTGGTGGAGTCATGGCTGGAGGTGCCATGCCTCACTCAGCATCAGCACCTTGGGGTTTGTCGTTACCATTTGAAGAGTTTGGGGGACTCATAATATACGGATTCTCTACCAAATGCCAGGTTGCTTTGGATTTCACCACGAAAATTTGGTCTGGATGTAGAAGAGTGGCCAAATTCAGAAACTCATTTACAAATGCACTTATCAAAAGCATCTTGACTTGGGGAGCAGGAGACTGGTACCCAATCAGCACCAGCGTTCGGTGAGATCAAGTTGGATGTCTTCTGTGTCGGTCCTGAATGAGCAGGGCAACTCCCTCCTGCCACAACCCACCCTCCTAGGGCTTGGGTTTCTGCAAAGACTAGTCTGCTCTTGGACCTCAACCAAGAGCATGACCCCCAATGCACATGCATTCAAAATGATCCACTCAAATAGATTTTAAAAGTACAAAGTCATCCAATTCTTTTTAAAAACTCAATGGTCTCAGCTGCCTAGTTGAAAATATGCTTTATTTGTGTCAAACTAGTGTTTATTATGCATTCTCCTGTGTCCTTGTAAAGGCACCACCAACTTGAACCAAGAGAAGTCCCACAAGTGAGGGTGGAAGACTTGCTCAGAGTGAAACCCCCTGGGAGACATGAGCTGGCGGGGCTCCGTTCTCCAGTGCCTGCTTTCATCCAGATGGCAGTTTTTCCTCAATGTAATCCAACATGACACGTCCAATTCCCTTTCTCAACTCCTGAGCTTTTCCAGGGGAAAAATGTGATTCTGCCCTACTTTTAGCAGATTAATGTTCCTGTGCTTTTGCTTTGCTAGTGCATTTGAAAACATATGGACACTTTTGGCCAAAAAGAAGCCATTTCTGATTCATTTGGCTAAAGTGTGAATTTTTCCGAATACAGTAAAAACCCTGTTATGAAATGCTTTCTTCGATCTTATAGTCCATTAGGCCATGAATCAAACTTTTTCCTTGGATGCACAGTATGGCATGAGGTTTATTCCTGAGCCCAACTTCTGATCTGTTCTTTGGAGAGAAGCCCTCCACCTGCCCCACTGCCTGGAGAGAATCACTGACCTTTCCCAAGAGGGTCCTGCTCTGTCCTCACTGTGAGGTAAAGTGTGGAGCTCCCCAAAAGAAAGCACATAGGAGACAGTGCTCAGGAGCTGGATAAAGAAGCCTGGTGCCCTAACAGCTGTTTAAGAAATGTGGAGGGAAGGTAGGAACGTGTAGGAAGAAGAGGCGAGATGAGACTCCAGGCAAAGTCATCCTGAGTCAGACTGGATGGTCTTTATGGAAGAGAAAAGTAGGGACTTCCTGGGAGAGAAGTAGTAAGGAACAGAGTGACAGTTGGTGATGGCCACCAAACAGGGACTTCACGTTCTGTGTCTGCTGAAGCTGGACAGGCCCCCATGGAATCCAGGGAGAGTGGGATCTCTAAAATGTTAAATTTCCAAAGCACATCAAAAGTGAAGCAAGGCACGTTAACCTTAAAAGGAACTTACAGAGAGTGGAACCACGATACGGGTCAGACTCAGATTGAAATTGTAGTCCTGTCCATCAACAGATGAATGGATAAAGAAGATGTGGTACATATATTCAACGGGATACTACTCAGCCATCAAAAAAGAATGAAATAATGCCATTTGCAGCAACATGGATGGACCTAGAGATTATCATACTAAGTGAAATAAGTCAGACAGAGAAAGACAAATTTCACATGGTATCACTTATATGTGGAATCTAAAAAAAATGATACAAACGAGCTAATTTACAAAACAGAAACAGACTCACAGATGTAGAAAATAAACTTATGGTTACCAAAGGGGATGGGTGGGAGGGATAAATTAGGAGGATGGGATTAACATATACACACTACTATATATAAAATAGATAAACAACAAGGACCTACTGTATAGCACAAGGAACTATATTCAACACTCTGCAATAACCTATACAGGAAAAGAATCTGAAAAGGAATTGATGTATGAATATGTACAACTAAATCACTTTGCTGCACACCTGAAACTAACACAACATTGTAAATCAACTATACTCCAATATAAAATAAAAAAATTTTTTAAATGTAGGCCTGTCAACAGTGCAGATCAGCTAAGGTCTTCATACCTACCTCATTACCTCATCCTGGACCCTTTATGCCTCTACATCTGGGTAATTCTAATCCACTTCTCCGATCTCCCTCATCCCTGATTATAGAGACAGTTTCTCTGATGTTCTTACTGATGGGATTCTGAGAAATAAAGAGCAGCAGACAATCGAAATTGGCGTGGAAACGCAGAGAACACAACTCACTTTGCGTCAAAAGCAGATGGGGACGGACCCTCCGAAGACAAGAGGCCCTGGGAAATCAGGCACCAGCCGTCAACTGGTTGGGGTTTGTAGGAACTTCCTTTGCAGCTAGAGGCAGAGTGATTGGAATAGGCTCTGTGGCTCTAAGCCAGGCTCCCAGGGCCCTACTGCCCCAGGACGACGTGTCTGTGTCGGCACCTGAGACATATCAGGGTAACTGCCTGAGCAGCTACCCGGCTCTGTGTGTGACCGGTCATGGCCAAGTCCCTCCCTGGTGGGAATGGTCAGTTACCAGAGAGCAGGAACATGCTCGGGGTCAGAACAAGTCACCAGCTTGTCCCTGACTTTCCGTCCTGTCGGGTGCTGTCCTCTGGAGGCTGGCACGGTGGCCCCCGTGTCCCCAAGTTCGATTTTCACTTCCCCTCCCAGCTCCACTGCCAGGTTGTCCACGTCGGACTGAACCTTCCCCAGAGGGACTGTGCTTCTCAACCCCAGGTTCTACCAACGAGCACAAATCCTAACACGTCTGCTGCGAAGTCAAGGTACCCTGGTGCCCGCTGGATACCACCTGGGTGTCCCGCATTTCACAACAAAGCATCCTCTGTAGGTGGGGCCATCTTCCAGGCATCCCAGGGCCAGGAGTTTATGCTGAGTCTGTCTCTGGTCACCGCCACTCAGTGGTGGGCTGGTCCTCAGTTTGGCCGCTCTGGGTGACACACACCATCCGGCTTCTCAAAGGAGGCGACCAGCGGGCAGCCCAAGCTCTCGAACGTGCATCCAGCCTGGGACGTAGAGCTGGGAGCATCGGATGCCCAGGGGCTGGTGGCCCTGTGTCCTCTGCTGTGAGCGGGAGCCGTGGCAGCCGGAGAGGATGGTCAGATGCACAGGGCATCCTGGACGGGGCAGCCAGTGGGGTGCCAGCGCCCAGGTGGGGAGAGGAGGGCACCCCTGAGGGCCTGGCTGGATGGGTGTGTGAGGCGGGTGAGGAGCACATCCAGGTGTCCACGTGGGGAGACAGCTCAACACCTGATGTCAGGACCACCGCAGGGTACGGACAGAGGCCCAAAGGGGGTCCAGCTAGTCTGGGGTGAAGGAGGTAAAGCCATATGAGGAGGGCTCGCCCCCCTGCGGCCCCACTGTCCCTGAGGCCTCCGGCTGCATCTCCTTCAGCGTCTTTGGCTCCAGAGCCCGGACTCACTGAGGGAAGTCTCATCTGAATCATGGTGTCTCACGCCTGAAACTAACACGATATTCGAAGTCAATGATGCCGCAATAAAAAGGAGGACACTTGTCACCTCGATCTTGGCTTCTCAACACCACCCTTCAAGAAGAAGAGTCTGGGCTTCCTGGAGAGAAGGTGGATTCAAGGTGAGGAAGGGAAGGGGTGACATGAGTCTGGACCATCTCGAGGGGCCATAAAGGCAGGCAAGGGCCCAGAGGGGATGGAGGAGCCGGGAGACAGGCCCGGGGTCCAGCTCAGGCCAAGACACCACCTCCAGCCAATTAAAAAGAAAGTCACAAAGTATGTGTGTCTAAAGCTCATAAAAGAGAGAAGTAAAACCAGTGACTCACTGGGGTAATTAGCAAACATTTACTGTGCACACGGCAAAGAGCCAGTTTGCAGCCTGGGGGCCCTCAAACCAAAACACAGAGTGAGGGTCAGCCTTGTGTTTTACAAACCCGCTTGGACAGTGTGAAGGCAGTGACTGTTTATTCTTTACAGTGGTTGGCTACAATGTTAAACTTTTCTTAAAGGGAACTGGGTACTGGTGACCTCATATCAACTTGGGATAACCATTAAAGTTTTGCTTAGGATTTTCAAGAAGTGACCCAGGTCGAGTTAACCTTGTCCGTCTTGCAAGATAAGTGAGAGTTCGCTTTGCTGGTGTGAATAACTGGTTTTGTCTGCTCGGGGGATTTTCAGGTTTGCTCTCCATTTTAATACATGAAACTCTGCTGTTTAAGACCCCGACAGTCAGACAACAGAGGAGGAGCCTCCCACAGACACAGAGAGCACACGAGGCGAACCCTGTCAGTTCCCAAAGCTTCTGCCTGGAGGCAGGGTCCCGCCAGGGCCTGGACGAGTGACCCAGGCCGAGCCCCCAACCTGGCTGGAGCCGTGGAGCTGGGGTTCACGGAGGAAAAGGTGGCTGGGGGCAGAGGGCAGAGTGCAGGGCGAAGATGGCTGCACAGAGACTCCAGGACTCAGAGGTTCAGCCTGGACTCTCTGGCCATTAGTGAGAGCCGACGTCCACAGCCAGGAGGAGGCTGCCCAAAAGATTGCAGGAACGGTCTTTCAGATCACCCAGTGCTGGGGATGGGTCTGTCCCGAGCAGTCAGAGGGCCTGTCCTTGTACATCCCAGGAGCCTTGGGGGCGTGGGCTTCACCTCACCAGGAGGGCAACATAGCTCCGGATCAAAGCCCCCTGGATGCCCTCCTCCAGCAAAGGTTAAAAGCAAGACCCAAAAGGACCCAACTGGTTCCAGAGGAGAGCTCAGTAACCCTGTTTTATTACAAGAATATTTGAAGCAAAAAGAATATTGTGGGTTTTTTTTTTAATATTTACAAGTAAAATGTATGGTAATATACAAAGGAAGAGTAAAGTTCAAAGTCCTCATACGGTACCTGAAATGGTGTATCAACTAAAGGTGAGCTGCAATAAGTTAAAAGATATATGATATAAACCCCAAACAACCATAGAGTGACACAACAAAGAGCTAAAAATGAAAAAGTAAACAAAGAACAAACGTGACACAGAAAAAGTAAATAGTACAATGGTAGATTTAAGCCCGATCCTGTAAAAAATCACAGTAAATTAAGTTAAATGATTTAAACACACCAATTAAAATACAGAGTTTGTCAGATTAGGTAAATTTAAACAGCTAGGTCATCTATCTGCTGCCTATAAGAAACCCACTTTAAACATAATGACACAAAAGATTAAAAATATTTATGCCATGTTGACGTTAGTCAAAAGAAGCCTGGAGCAGCTGTGTTAATATCACAAGGAGATTTCAGAGCATAGTGCATTCAGGGATGGAAAGCCGGTCTCCTAATAATAAAGTTGTCAATTTAACAACACGACGTAAAAGTCCCAAATGTTTAGGTGTCTAATAACAGAGCTTCCAAATATAGTAAGAAAAGGTTGGACAGAAAGGGCAAATGGGCCCACAACATAGTCAAAACCCACTTCAATACTCATCTGTAATTGACAGAATAAGCCAACAGGAAATCAGCCATGGTAGAGAAGACGGCCAGCTTGTCGTAACAGACCTTCATAAAACTCACCTCCCAACAAGGGCACACATTCTATCCACTTTCCAAGGAACATTTACCAAGATTGACCATGCTCTGAGCAATAAGACAAATCTCAATAAATTTGAGAAGATTTAAATCATACAAGTCTATTCTCTGGAGGAAAAAAAAACTATATTAACTGAGTTATTAATAGCAGAAAATTAACAGCAGAAAGATACCTAGAAAAATCCCCAAATATTTGAAAATGAGTAAACGTGTTTCTGAATAACCTGTATGCCAAAGAATAAATCAAGCAGGAAAATAGGAAATGTTTTCAACTGAATGACAGCACACCATATACAAATCTGCCAGATGCAGTGATAGATTGGGGTATTTAGATTTAGAGCACTAGGTGCTTCTATTAGAATAAAAGAAAAATCTAAAATAATGACCTCAGCTTCCAGCTTTAGAATCTAAAAACAGAAGGGCAAACAGAACAATAAGCTGAAGAAGGCAAATATCAAAGGTCAGAGTGGAAATCAATGAAATAGAAAACAGAAAAATAATAGAAAATTGAATGAAACAAAAAGCTGATTCATTTAGAATTTCAGTAAAACTGATAAACCTCCAGCTAGGCTGAACAGGAATGACATTGGGACTACTGATACTGGGAATGACAGAGGTAAAAGCACAATGGATTCTACAGATATTAAATATATAACAAGAGACTATTATAACCAACTTTATGCAAATAAATTCAACAAATCAATGAAATAAAAAAAAAAAAAAAAACTCATGAAAGAGCCATATTACCAAAGCTTACTCAGTAGGAAATAGATAACCTATCGCAGAAATTAAATTTGTATTTAAAAACCTTCCTACAAAGACAATTTCAGGCCCAGGTGGCCTTACTGATGAATTCTACCAAACATTTAGGAAACAATATCAACTTTATACAAATTCTTCCTGAAACTTAAGAGGAGGCAATACCCCCCCCAATCATTCATTGAGGCCAGAGTTGCTTTGATATCAAGACCATTACAATAAAAGAACTTACAGACCAGCAGTCTTCATCTGAATAAATGCAAAATGCCTGAATACAATTTTAACAATATAAAAAGAACAATGTTATCATGATAAAGTGAAGTTTAGCCCAGGAATACAAGGTTGTTTTAACATGGGTCGATGTAATTCACCTTAGTAATAAAATAAAATAAATTAAATTAAACTTTAAAAAGAAAATAAAAGAAGATAATATATATGATTATCTCAATAGATGCAGAGAAAGCATTTGAAAATATCTAACATTCATTCTAATAAACACTCAAAAAACTGGGAGTAGAAGAGGACTTTCTCTACTTGACAAAGGGCATCTACATAAAATCTGACATAATGCTTATGATGAAAGACTGAACACTTCCCCTGAGGTTCAGAAAAATGGCAAGGGCATCTACTCATATCACTTTTATTCAACATTGGACTGAAAGTTCTAGCTAGTAAGTTAAGGTAAGAAAAGAAATAAATGGCATCCAGACTGGAAAGGAAAAAGCAAAATTGTCGTTATTTGCAGACGAGATATTATCTATGTAGAAAATCCTATGGAATCCCCCAAAATGTTACTATAATAAATGAGCATAAAGAGATTGAAGGATACAAGATAAATATATAAAAATAGTTATAATCTATATATCAGCAATGGACAATCAGACACTAAAATTGAACATACAGTGTAATTTAGAATAGCATCATCAGTATAAGATACTTAGGGATAAATCTGTAAACAGATATACAGGACGTGTACACTTAAAATTGTAAAAAACATGGCTGAGAGAAATTAGAGAACAAATAAATGAAAAGTCATATCATGTTCATGGTGCTGAAGACTCAATAGTGTTAAATTCTTCCCAAATTAATCTACAGAATCAGTGTAATTTTGATCAAAATCCCAGGAGGCTTTTATTTATTTATTTTTTAGAAACTGAAAACCTTATTTTAAAGTTTGGGAATGAAAAGCATCTAAATTGGCCAAAAAACATTAAAGAAGAAGAACACAACTGGAAGATTCACATGACTTAATTTAAAGTTTACTATGAAGATACAGTAAACAAAACTGTGATGTTGACATGGTTTATACACATAGAATTGCAGTCCAGAAATAGATCCACATATTTATGACCCACTGATTTTCAAGAAGGATGCAAAGATAATTCAGTGGAGGGAAAAAATAGCCTTTCAACAAATGGTGCTGGAACAATTGGATATCTTATGCAAAAATTAATTTCTATCCATGTCTCATACTATGTTAAAAAAAAAAATCTCAAAATAGATCATAGACTTAATGTAGAATATAAAGAATATAAATTCTAGTAGAAATCACTGGAGAAAATCTTTGTGACCTTGAGTTGGACATAGATATTTAAAGTTGGACAGCAAACGTGTGATCCATAAAAGAAGAGAAATTGATAAGCTGGGCACCGTCAAAATGAAGAGCAAAAGCTTGTCAAAAGCCACCACCATTGAGACGGTGAAAACACAAGCCACGGACTGGGAGGAAACATCCACAAATCACTATCTGAGAAAAGACTCATATTTTAAATGTATAAGGACTCCCCAGACTCAGTAATAAGAAAACAAACAACCAATTGAAAAATGGCCAAAAGACTTGAACAGACATATCACCAACGGAGATATCTGGATAGAAAATAAACAAACGAAAGAAGCCCAATGTCATTAGCCATTAAGGAAATGCAAACTCCAGCCCCAGGGAGGGGCTATCCAATCCCTGTCAGCACACATGAAGATGACTGACCAGGGCTGGCCTTCAGCATGACAGTCAGGGCCTAGCTAAAGACTGAGGTTGGGGCATTTCCTGTTAAATATCGACAAACCTGAGACCCCGAGCCTCTCCATAAAGCCTCAAGGATGTGAAGAGAAGGACCCCCTTCTCTGCTGTGTCCCCTGCACTCCTGGTGAGGGCTCCCTTTTATTTTAGGTAATAAAACATCCATTTTTCATTTTCAAAATAACTTCTCAGCTACAAGCCCAAAAGCATCACGTTATAACAACCTCGAGCGAGGAAGCTGCCTAAATTGACGGATTTTAAAAGCCTTGAAACCATTGGTGTCTGGGAGGTGCAGAGACAAAGGAGGCCACTCCATTAACAGCCACAGAGGATGGCTGGCCTTTGCATCCGCAGCCTCGCGAAGCAGGAGAGACGCAATCGTGCGTGCTCTACAGCTCAGCTGAATGACACAGAGGCCACGTGTGCTCACCGTTTCTCACAGAGGTTGCAGGTTAAGTTATTTAAAAATCTCCTTTCCTTGAACTGTCTTTCTCTCAAAGAAAAGAATCCCCGGGATCTACTTCACGTGGCATTTATGGAGGACCTACAGCAAGCCAAGCCTGGGACTGGGAATTTACCATATTAATTAATCATTATAACAAGCTGGGAAGTTCTAAATTTTTGCCTGAATTTCATAAATGAGGATTCTGAGGGTCAGAGGACTACAGTAATTTATCCAAGATTCCAGAGTGAATCCAAGATAAAACCAGTACTTTCTGACATACATCGTGACTCTCTCCACGTGCCTTGGATTCTATATTTAGACTGAGTGGAAAGAGGTCTGGGAAATGCATTAGCCCATCTGGAGGTGAATTTGATACTTTCTCATTTGTCTCAGGGAGTAAGGTGAATGGAATGAGAAGTGGGGCTTCAGGGGAGGGGGGGGAAACCAGAAAACTCTTGGCCTCAACCCCTTCCCCTCTCTTTCCTTTTTCTCCCCGTCTCTTTCTGGAAAGTTTGTTTTCCTCCCAATAAAACTGGAATTCATCACTGTGCATGTATTTAAATATTTTAGTTTGTCTCTCAAAATAAAACTTGGTTCCCACGTATGTACTTAATGGGTATCATCATGTGTCCTCTTCAAAATACTCTGTGGCCAGAGTGTCTACTCTATTATGCATGGTCAGGAATTGATTTTCCTAATAAATGCTTCAAAATTTTTTTTCCATCATGAAATGTAGTGTAAATCAGTGTCTCTTCATCCTGATTTTATTTCCCCTTGGGCAAGGAATTTTCACTTCTAACAGTTGAGCTTTTCAAAGAAACTTTTTAATGGACATATTCTTTTCAAATGTGTATTATTTTTTCTGATAATAGTAACTTGAAACTTTTCCTAAAAAGTATTTCAAAAGTTTCATGAACTCAAGGAAACACTTAGGGAAAATGCAGAGCTTTGAAAAAAATTTTTTAAAAAATCAGTCCAATTAAGAGAAATGAAGTTGATACAGGAGACAACTTGGGCGAAACTTGAGGATGTTATAAGTGAGAGAAGCCAGATACAAAAGACCATATATTGTAAGATTACATTTATATGAAATGTGGCTGCTGAGGGCTGGGGGGATGGATGTGGGAGGGGACAGAGAGTATCAGCTTCTTTTAGAATAAAAAATGTCCCAAAGTTATATTATGGTTATGGTTGCACAAACTGAGAATATACTAAAAACAGTAATTTGTATGGTATGTACATTATATCTCAATATTACTGTTAAAATATTCAGTTACAGAAAAGATCAGTCCATGTAACTTCAGGAGTTTTGGATTGACTGGAATTTCATGAATGAAATCTAATTAAGTAAGATCCATTTGATACATTTTCATGGATATTTGGGTTTTATGTGAGTTTGAGTTAATTTTCTGATGTTTTCCGCATTTTTATCAAATCTTCAATAGGTATTAATTCTAGTTCTTAAACTTAATGTGTGACCTTGAGCAAGTTAAGTAACCTTTCAAAGCCTTATATTCTTCACCCCTCTCCATCACACACATATGCCAATGTACACACACTCACTACCAATACATACATCTTTCTGGGAAAGACTTTTCAGAAAGATAGAAAAGAGAAAAATACTGTTTTTACATACAACTCCATAATGAGTGTATGAGGCATGTACACACATGTATGCTATGAAAACTAACCAATACAAGGAAACAACAAAAATGTATGTTGTAGCTTCTTAAGAATCTTCAGGCCTTAAGGTTTCTCCAGGGATGTTCAGAGCACCCAGAACCCCACACTGATTCTCCTCAGTAAAGGTAGGATCTTGGAAGAGCCAAAACACTAATAGAAGAAAGAGAAATAAAGGGAGAGCCAACCCATGCCACAAAAATCACCCAAATTAATGTCTTTGCGAGAATTAAGTGTTGATTATCAACTCCACACAAGCCCACAGGTTTGTTGAGTAAGGAAAGCTGAGTTTATTAGATTTACTAATAAATAAGGAGAAATATCACTTGGCAGAGTCTTAGTTTACTATGTCAGAAGTGGAAGTTTACTATGTCAGAAGTGGAAGGAAAGTGTAGGTTTGAGTGATTGGGATTGGGTAGTTAATGATGAGGTAATTTAGGGTTGGTGACACAAGGAAGCAAGTTTTGAGGTGAGTCTTCATACTTGCTGTTTGACAAATGAACTTTTTGCTCAGATTAGCAATATACTGTCCTGATAGAGAGACTTTTGCTTGTATTATCGAATTGTTTCTATTGATAAATTGGTTTACAGAAATTCCTTGAAGCAATCTTAAAGTTGCATCTAAAATGGCACTTCATGATTGAGCACAGTTACCTGGGAAACCAACTGATTTGTTACAAGACACTGGTACCAAAAGAGTCTGGATGGCACCCAAAGGAAGTGAGAAAAAAACCTAAGAGTTGTTTTGATGGTGTGAATCAGTTAAATTATGAGAATATTAAAATGAGAAATTAGACTCATAACAAGAGTGATTAGGGATGAAAACGTCATACTACAGACAGGAAGGAATATTATAGGCACAATAGTTGAGAGAGACAAGTGTCTGTTAACAGTACAGAAGCTTACACACACAAAAAGTAATGAAAACTCTCAGGAAAATAGAGAATAAAAGTATACACACTGAAGCATGGCCATCTCTAGATCCAGCCATCTGGAAAATATTTAGTGGCTCTTGGCTGGAAACTACTCACTTTTTTCAATTCTGTTCTTCATCTGAAGGTCTTGGGATAAGTTGTCTTCACCCCACAATCATCTGTCCTGGTACATTGCTGACAACTTTTGCTGTAAAATTTCCTGATGGGAAGGAGGACCAGCTGATTCAGGGTAAGACCTTATGGCATTTTTTTTAAAATTTATTTATTTATTTTTGGCTGTGTTGGGTCTTCGTTTCTGTGCGAGGGCTTTCTCTAGTTGCAGCGAGCGGGGGCCACTCTTCATCGCGGTGCGCGGGCCTCTCACTATCGTGGCCTCTCTTGTTGCAGAGCACAGGCTCCAGACGCGCAGGCTCAGTAGTTGTGGCTCACGGGCTTAGTTGCTCCGTGGCATGTGGGATCTTCCCAGACCAGGGCTCAAACCCATGTCCCCTGCATTAGCAGGCAGATTCTCAACCACTGCGCCACCAGGGAAGCCTGAACTTATGGCTTTTCACCTGGGAGACCTAACTCCAGGGACCTCTACTCTGGAGTTGAATTGTAGTCATAAGCAATGGATACGGTCCCTTCCAACATGATTCCAAGGCCTGTCCTTTTCTTTCATTCTTAGAAAAGACAAAATCTCCAGGTTCCAGGTCCAGTAGAAGCTTCTTTGGAGCATAAGGAGAAAAGGCAGCTTCTACCCATCAGCTATGAAACTGAGTATAATTCATGAATCTTTTGAAGTAACTTACTTTATCTGCCTAAAGTAAGGGAAAGTTGAAAATTGGGGGAATAAACACCTCATGTTAGTGAAACTCGTGTCAGGGTTTATGGCTGCTAGAAGGTGTGAACTCATGGTCACGAGTGTGAACAGCCTTCATGGAGGAACCTTAGGAGTTCCAGACATTGTGGGTGGTGTGAGCTATACAGCACCATTGGACACCTCTGTCCAGGGAAGGTGGTAGCGTGTCTGTGTAAGTGGCAGTTCTCACTCAGAGCTCTCTGTAACAATCCTGGCAACAATGTGGAGATTGATTTGTTTTCTACGCTGGGAACCTACATAATTGCATTTATTTATATATTTTCTTTTTCTACTGTCCAGACCACAGACAAGTGAAAGTTCCAATTAGTTCTGAGAAAAGCCAAACAATGACCAGGACACAGTCAGAACTCATCATACAGCGTAATCACATGGAATCCAGGAAGGAACCCTGAGGCTTAGGCGCCTGAATGTGTTTCCCATTTTTCAGTTTCACTAGCAATAAACACTTGATCAATAGAGATGTTTTGGCATTGCATTCGGCAAATTTCTCACCCATATTGACTGAGTCAAGCGGCCAATCTATTTTTGCTATAATAGGTAATTTCATGAAAAAAAAGTTGCCAAGGTTTTATTTGAGGAACTCTGGCTCCACCAAGTGGCTGGCCTGACAGCCCCTCAAATTGTCCTGTAATTTGCTACCAGATTCTTCTCCATATCTTCTCTTCTAATCTGGAGTCAAGCTGTTGAGTTCTGTTATCATTTGTAATGCAGTTAGATTCATTTGTCTTGGTCTGCATTCTGTCTTGGGATCCCCTTAAATCCTGGTTGATTGTTTTTTCTACTTTGCACACAATAAATTTTACTTTGGCTTCTCTATGCCTGTTGGCATTTCTCTGGAATTGGACAAATACATAGAGTCATGTGTAACCATACAGAATTCCATCACTCTAATCATTTGACTGTGTGGCCTGTTTGTACTGAATCCCTTCCCAAGCCCTGAGAAACCACTGATTTTCCTCCCATCCCTATATTTTTACCTTTTCCAGGATGTCATATAAGTGGAAAACTATAATATGTAGCTTTGGGGGTCTGACTTCTTTCACTCACCAAGATGGAGTTGAAATTCATCCATGATCTTTGTGAATCGTGTGCTCACTCCTTTTCACTGCTGAGTCATGTTCCCCTGTGAGAACAGACCACAGTTCTTTCATCCATTCTCCTTTAAAGGACAACCTGGCTGTCTCCAACTTGAGGTGTTACAAGCCACTTTTTGTGGCAACATAAGTTTTCCATTCACTTAGGTAAAAATCTAGAAGACGGCTTTCTGGACCATATGGTAAGTATATGTTTATCATTATAAGAAACAGCCAACTGACATCTAAGGTGGCTCTACTATTTTTGCATTGCTGCCAGCAAGGAAGGAACATTCTTGTGGTTCCACATCCATACTGGCATTTGGTATCGTCACTGTAAAAAAAAAAATAAAGTAATTTTAGTGATACTTATTGTTGAGAGAGAGAGAGAGAACTCTGGATACAAGTCCTTTATTAGATATGTAATTTGTAAATAGTTTCTCCAAATCTGTGGCTTGTGTTTTTTGTTATATTTACAGTGTCTTTTGCAAAGCAAAAGTCTTTAATTTTGACTGAGTCAAATTTAGCAAATGTTTCTTTTATGAGTCGTGCTTGCAGTATTGTATCTATAAACTCACCACCCAAACTAAAGTCATACAGATTTTCCTTGAAGTTTTCCTCTAGAAGTTTAATAGGTTTTCATTTTGCATTTAGGTCTATAACTCATTATGAATTAGTGTTTGTATATGGGCCAAGGCATGGATCAATGTTCTGTTTTTTGGCATATGAATATTCAAGTGTTCCCACAACATTAATTGAAAAGACTGTCTTTCTCGACTGAAATGCCTTTGCACCTTTGCCAAAAGTCACTTGCCAAAGTCTGTGTGAGTCTACTTCTGGACTCTTTCTTGTTCCATAGATTTATTTGTCCATCACAATGCCAATACCACACTGTACTAATTACTGTAGCTAAATAGTAAGTCTTGAAATTGGGTCATAGGAGTTGTACAAATTTGATCCTTCACTTGTTTGTTTTTTCCCCAGAATTGCTGTTGTTATTTGTAGTTCCTTTGCTTCCTATGTGAGGTTTAGATTCAGTTTGGTACCTACAGAACAGACTTGCTGGAATTTGACTGAGATTGCACTGATCAAACTGGTGGGAATTGGAAGAATCAACATCTTTAAAATACTGAATTTTCCTATCCACAAAACAGTCTATTTCTCCATTTACTGAGATCATTTTTACTTCTTTCATCAGTGCTGTATAATTTTCAGCATACAGATGCTTCACTTATTTTGTTATATTCATATCTAAGTATTCCATTTGTTTCAGTGCTATTGTAAACAGAATTTTTAAAATTCAAATTCTAAATGTTCCTCACGTACATAGAAATATATTTAACTTTTTCTATAAGCTGTTTAACTTATAGGCATAGATATGTTTGTAATAGTACTGGTTTTAGATGTTTCTTATTTTCTAACACAAGCATTTAATACTCTAAATTTCCCTCTAACCACAGCTTTAGCTACATTCTGCAAATGTTGATATGTTGTATTTTCTTTTAGACTAAAATATTTTAAATTTAGTGTGAGACTTCTCTTTTGACCCACAGGTTATACAGAAGTGTGCTCTTTAGTTTCCATATATTCAAGTATTTCCCAAATATATTATTTTTTTATTTCCCAGTTAATTTTGCTGTGTTCTGAGAATACATTTTTTGTGTTTTCTATTATTTTACCATTTTTATGTCCTAGAATATCATCTATCTTGGTGTACATTTCAACTTGAGAAAAATGTATGTTGCTGCTGTTATGTGGAATTATCTATAAATATCAATAAAGTCAAGTTGTTTAATAGTATTTATTTTAAAAACACAGGATAAAAGATTAATGAGCTACTCTTTGGTAAAATTTTCCTAAAGAGGACATAAACAAACATAAATTATACAGACAGAAAGCAATCACAATTGTGAACTTTTATCCTTCAAAAGACATCATTAATGATTATATCAGACTGAGAGAAAATATTTGCAAAACAAATATCTGGCAGAAAGCTTTTGTTTGGAGTATACAAATAGCTTACAATGCAATGGTAACAAAACAAATAATCTGATTCAAAACATGGGCAAAGACTTTAAGGGGCACTTCAATAACAGCATAAAGATTCACAACTGGCGAAGATGCAAATGAAAAGATCCCCAACAGAATTTGTCATTAGAAAAAAGCAGATTAAATCCACAGAGAGAAACCTTTACTCATCAGCCTGAATGCCTAATGTTTAAAGGTTGACCATATCAAGTGTTGGCAAGGATGGATAGGAACTTGAACCCTTATACATTCCTAGAAGAAGAGTAAAAGCATTTTGGAAAACTTTTAGGCAAATTCATAAAATATTAAAACTACACCTGTCATATGACCCAGTCATTTTACTCCTAGAATTAATACATTTGAAACACAAATTTTTGCAGATAAATGCTCAAAGCACCTATCATTTGTAACAACCAAAACTTGGAAATAATCTAAACATCCATCAACAAGTGATGGACAAGCAAATTGTGCTGTGCTCGTGAAACAGAACCCCACCCAGCTGTGGAAAGGAACACGCATCTGGTCCATGCCCTGGATGAAGGAATCCAACCTGTCACGTGGAGTAAAGGAAGCAAAGTAAGAAAGAGTGTATGCCATACGACTCCGTCTGCATGAGGCTGTTGAAGATGGAAGCTGCCCTACAACGACAGCAATCCCATCACCAGTTGCCTGGAACAGAGATCCTGGGAGCTGGCCTCCGGAACACGAGGACCTCAGGGCCAAATGGACATCTTGACGACAGTGATATCCTTGTGGGTGTACACATGTATCAACACTTAACAAAGCAGCGCTTTGAATATGTGCAACTTATTGTACAAAATTTTACCTCATTAAAGCTGTAAGGACATAAGATGAAATAAAGACATTTGAGTCAAACAAAAGCTGATAAATGTCCTGTCATGAAACTACTTTAGGAAGAAATAGTAAAGGAAATTCTGCAAGTTGGGAAAAAAACCCACAAAATGATCCTAGAGGTAAGCACAGATATTCGGGAAGAAGTGAAGAATGCCAAAAAGTGTAAATGTAAACAAGTATTAACTGTTTAAAACAACTATAATAATGTAGTGTGAGCTTTATAAGGTTTGTATAAGTAAAATCTTATAAGAGCAGTAAATTCAGTTAACTTTTGGAAACTTCTTGCATTTTCAAGGAAATATTAAAAGCACTCATTTAAAAATTAATTACTCAAGAATGCATATTGTAATCTCTAGGGTAATTGCTAAAATAATATTAACTAAAAATAATAAGAGCAAAAAATCAATTGATGAAAATAATTGCTTTATCTGAAATAAAACAAGAAAGTTGGAACAAAGAAAAACAGATGAGAGGAGTAAAATCATATTGTAAAATGGTAGACTTAAACACAATTATATCAGTAGCAATATTAAATATGAAAACTGAACAATCCAATTAAAATACAAAGATTCTCTGTATCCAAATAAAGAAAAAAACAAGTACCCAACAATATGTAGTTTGTAGGAGGCTCATTTTAAATAAAAGGATGCAGAGAGGTTGAAAATGAATGCAAAGTGGGAGCCATAAAAACATTCTCCAAGAGGCAGCTGGTGTAGCTGCATCAGTATGAGAGAGTTGATCTTAATAAATGCAAGATAATACTAAATATTACTGAAGATAAAGGGGACATTTCATAAAGAAAACAGGAAGAGAGAAAACTCATAATTTCATGCGCACCTAAATAAGATGGTTAAACAAGGATAAGAGAAAAACTTGACATTGCTAAATGGAGAAAGGAAATATCCACAAGCATAGTTGAAGATTTTAATGAATCTCCACCAGAGGCTCATAGAATGAACAGATCACAAAAAAAGTGTGAAAATAGATCTAAAGGACATAATTGAATTTTCTTAATTGACATGTCTAGAACAATAGACCCAGCATTGCAGTGTAAACTCTTTTTTTCAGATGATCAAGAAACATACATTAAAACTGACAGGGCCATAAAGCATGTCTCAACAGATTAAAAATAAATAAATAAGTAAATAAAATTATACGAAGTATGTTTTCCTGCACAAAGCAATCTCACTATAACCCAACAACAGAACGATAACTAAAATAATTGCACATCACACTTCTATACTATTTAGGAGTAAAAGAAGTATAATGGAAATTAGAAAATATTTTTAATTGAAAGATAAAAAAATATGGCATATCAAAACTTGTGGGATGCAGGTAAGAAGTGTTCAGAGAAAGTGTTATAGCTTTTAGTGCATGTATTTAACAGGAAGAAAAATTTGTAATAAAAAAGCTAAGCGTCCACCCCTAGAAGCTAGAAAAAGAATGGCAAATTAAACCCAAAGACAGAAAGAAGGAAATTATAAGCTAAGGTGAGAAGTTAAGAATCTTTTGCATGAGCAGATATGAGTTTGATTTTCCAAAGTCAAACTTTTTCTAATTGAAGATCAACCAAACTGTTTGTTCATTCACACGCTTGTATGTTCCAAGTGTTGGTTAAGCTCTGCACAGAATACAAACTGCCCCGTCAGCTGGAGAGTTACAAGGAGCACATTAACAATTCAAGAAAAGCACAGGAGAATAACAATTTCAGGGATAAAATCTGAAGGCTCACAATAAACCCAGGAGCCATACTGCATGTCCTCTGACATTCCAGAGAGGATCCGTGTGATGAAGGGCAGGGCTGGGGCGCAGGTGGTCGGGCCCAGCATCCTCTGTGCTGAGAGCAGGTGGCCTCCTGAGCTCCCAGGTGTGCACAGGTGTGACACCTCTACTCCACTCCACGAGCTGGCTCCTTGTCACTTTCATCTGGCCTTCCGGCCACCACTGCCTCCATGCCGGCTGGGGAAGATAAACATCATTGTTGCCACTTTAAAGAGGAAGAGTCACAGATGCAGACAGGTGTGGTGAATGGAGGTCAGAAGTCAGGGGTCAGGACTTAGGATGCATTTCCTGCCCTGTCCTTCTCGTCACAGCGGCCACCACAGGGGTAAGCACTTAGGGCTCGGAAGAGGTCAGGAGGCCATGGGCCAGAGAGCGTTTACGGGGGATGTGGAGGATGTGGGCTGGGGCCGGACCGGGCAGTGGAGGGGGTGTCGAGGAAGCGGGTACGGGGCAGCACCACCCAGAAACCCCTCATATGGGTGCACGCAGGACAGAAACCCGGGCAGTGGCTCCTTTGTCACATCTGACCTCCCAAGACATGCACAGAAATTGTTTTTGTTTTTGTTTATAAAACTTACTAATTAGGTAAAACTCTCAGGTTTCGTTGTCACACACTTTTCAGCACCAAGTGCATCCTTCGTGACAACCCGGCCCAAATGTGTCCTGTTATCCGAGAGGGACGTGACAGAAGCCTGCATATCCTGGGGTGACAGATCCGCACACCCTCTCCGTGGAGGGGAGGGTGGGAGGCTTGGGCAGCGGACCCCGCAGGCTGGACCCAGGGCCTCCAGGGCCTTTTACAGTGTGTATTTTAACGTCCAGCAGAGGTAACCTGTGCCCACAGAGGAACATCAATCTTGCTTTGATGCGGCAGCGGGTCCTTTCTTATTCCAGACGTAGTCTCCCCGGGACAGCGTGCCAGGCTACAGTAACAATAAATAACCGAGCTCCAGCCCTGTTGTGAAATGCAAATCCTAGATTTTAAAATGTTTTTCAACATAAAGTCATGGGAATAGAAGTTCAAACACCAAAACAGAGTTATATAAGAGGAATAATAAATTAAAGATGTCCAAAGGCAGTTGCGGCAGGAAACCAGCACAGCCACAGGCCCACGTGGCTCTCTCGCCCATGTGGCCACGTAAGCAAGGCCACCGCCACTGTTTATTTAGAATTTATACCATGCATAGCTCCCCTGCCTCGCAAAGCTCTGCTTAGGCATTTTGACAAGAGTTTAGAAACGCAGAGAGAATTAACCATTGTAGTTCATTTTTTCATAACTGGCTCAGCAAACAAAAGAAAAACACTGCAAGTATGTTGCTGCTGAGGCTACAGTAATTAGGGAAATTATATAATGCTCACAGTCGTAGCAGTTTTCGTGACTCAGGGAGGTAATACCATGAAAGCAATTCGTGGACGTCCTGCCAAAGAATACGTACAAATTTTTACCTCCTCTTGTGCTCCAAGATGTAAAACTTAATGGATGCTTTGCAGTGATGACATACTTTGGTTTTATGTTTTATAAAATTCTCAAGTAGCAGTGAAGTAAGTTTTTCCAATCCCTGCCCAGATACTATGGGCTGTTTGACCTTGGGCAATTCTCTTCTCCTCTCAAAGCCTCTGTTTACTCATTTCTAAAAAGAAATAATAATAGTGCCTGCCTCATAGGAATGTCATGAATATTTATAGAAGTAATACATTGAAAACCATCTGAGTACGGGGCTTTCTAGTGAGATCTGTATTGATTCATCTTTCTTACAGGTTACAATACCATGTGTGGTCAGCTTCCTTTTTCAGTCACTTTTGTTATGTTTCTCCATGTAAAATAAACCGGGATCAAGAGTGTTGAGGTAGGAAGTGAATATTGCGACTTAAAATAAAATGATCAAGACTTGGGAGTGAAGGAACTCCCTGGTCATCTTATTTAGAAAGTCTGGGGAGTGGCATGCAGATACTGGACAGTCCAGACGGAAGGAATAGCAAATTCAAGGCTTTGGGACAAGAGCATGTTTGTTGTTAAAGTATCAGAAAGGAGGACCACATGGGTAGGGCAAAAAAGAACAAGGGGCTGGGCATCGTGGGAAAAGAGGTAACTTAGCCAAAAAAAGAGACTGTATGTTCAAAAAAGGTGGCGGGTTTAAGGGAAAGCATTCTACCCCTGGGCATGGAGGGGGAACAGAAGACACAGTCACAACCCCACGAGACCACGGCTTCTGGTGACTCAGTGGACCCGACCTGTGGTCACAGGAGGAGCAGCCCTACCCTTGGTGCAGAAGGAGGGAGAAAGGACAGGGTCCCATCTTCGCTCTCCCACACCCTGATTTCCTGCTGGTGTCAACTCCCACTCTAACCATAGCAGAAACCAGAGGGCAAGGGACCCTGTAGATAAAGGTCATAAAGGTCAGCCTCCCGAGCACACAGTGGATGGCAGAGAGTGGACAGTTGATCAAGAGCGACAAACAGAAAACATCCAGTGTTGGAAACTGAGGTTATGGGGAGGGGTTAGACCGTGCAAAGTCCTCTGGATCCTATGATGGAGCTCACTCCAATCAAGCAGAAGCTGTAGGGGCCCAAGTCTGGGGCCTGAGTGCATCTGACTTGACTTTCAACAAAATCCTCCCAGCTGCTGTGTCGAGAAGACCGAGGAACAGAGGACGGAGCAATGAGGTCATTGGGAGGCTCTTACAGCTGTGGCACACGGGCTTAGTTGCTCTGTGGCATGTGGGATCTTCCCATAAGAAAAAAGAAAACAAGTAGAAACCAAGCTGTAAAATGACAGAGACGCCCTAACACAGCAATAATTATATTAGAAACGAGCCTGAGATCCAAGACGGCAAGGAGGCGGCCGTGACCAGTGAGGATGCAAAAGAATTGTCAACTGCAAATTGTATATCCGAAAAAAATGACTTTGAGAAATTACTGGAAATAAAGACATATTCAGATGAAGAAAAAGTGAAAAGAATTTATTGCTAGCATAGGCTCAAAGACTGGCTAAAGCAAATTTTTCAATCATAAAGAAAATGATAAAATAAAGAATCTGAAAACAACAGGATGGAAGAAGGAACAACAGAAAGAGCAGAAATATGGGTATTTACATTATTTTTCCTCATGAGTTCTATAAATTATATTTCATGGTTACAACAAATTGTAACTCCATTGATGATCAAGACAGTCATATATAAAGCAGGGGAGGCAAAGAGATGTAAATGGAAGTGGGGTTTCCGCATTTCACTCAAAGTGGTAAAGTGTGGGCACCAGCGCACTGTGATGAGCCATCCACGCCCACTGCAGTACATGGAGCAGCCACCGTGAGCGCTATACAGGGAGACACACCCAAAAACCGGATAAATAAGTAAAGATGGAAGGCTAAGTAGTGTTCAAGTAACACAAAGAAGGAAGAAAAAATTAGCAGAGGGATAAGAAAAGAGAAAACAAATAGAAACCATATTATAAAATGACAGAGAAGCCCTAACACAACAATAATTATATGAGATTTAAATGGTCTAAATACCCCAATCAAAAGACAAAGATTGGCAGAGTAGATAAAGAAATCACCACCCAACTATATGCACTTTATAAGAAATTCACTTTAATTTCAACAACATAGGTAGCTTGAAAGTAAAAAGATGGAAAAAGATATACCATGCAACAATTACATTTTCTTTTTTTTTTTTATATACATGCCAAATAATGGCATCCATTTTTTTTAAATTTATTTATTTATTTATTTATTTTTGGCTGTGTTGGGTCTTCGTTTCTGTGCAAGGGCTTTCTCTAGTTGCGGCAAGCAGGGACCACTCTTCATCGCGGTGCGCGGGCCTCTCACTATCGCGGCCTCTCGTTGCGGAGCACAGGCTCCAGATGCGCAGGCTCACGGGCCTAGTTGCTCCACGGCATGTGGGATCTTCCCAGACCAGGATTCGAACCCATGTCCCCTGCATTGGCAGGCAGATTCTCAACCACTGCGCCACCAGGGAAGCCCAATAATACTGTATTGTGTACTTGAAATTTTCTAGAAGAGTAGATTTTAAGCATTCTCACCACTAAAAGCAAAAGGTAACTATGTGAGGTGATGGATGTGTTAATTAACCTGACTGTGGTAATCATTTCACAAAGCATATGTGTATCAAGTCATCACATTGTCCACCTTAAACATATACAATTTTATTTGTCAATTATACCTCAGTAAAGCTAGAAAAATAGATTTAATGAAACTGATAGAGCTGAAAGGAGAAATGGACAAGTCCACAATTACAGTTAGGGGCTTCAATACTCCCCTCTTGGTAACTAAGAGAACTATTAATAATAGGAAAACAGGGAGGATATACTGGATCTGAAATACACAATAAAACAACAGTATATAACTGACATATAGAACACTCCACCCAACAACAGAATATACATTTTTACAAATACCCATGGAATATTCATTAAGATAGACCACATCCTGGTGGTCTAATAACAACCAAACCTCAAAAAATTGAAAATAATTGAAGTCAAATATAGTGTCTTCTCTGACATAATGAAAGCAAACTAGAAATATTAAGTGAAAGTTGACAGAAGAATCTCTAAACACAAGGAAATTAGACAACAGTCTCCATGTGTCAAAAAGGAAGTCTCAAAAGCAAAATTTAAAAATAAACAGATGGAATGAAAATAAAAGTACAACATTTCAGAGTATATGAGATGTATCTAAAGCCGTTTTGAGAGGGAAATTTATAACTGGAATTGCTTGTACTGGAAGGCAGCAAAGGTCTGAAATCAATCATCTAAGTTACTACTTCAATAAACTAGAAAAAGAAGAGCAAAATAAATCAAAAGCAAATGGATAAGAGGAAATAATAAAGAACAGAAATCAGTGAAACTGAAAATAGAAATTCAGTAGAAAAAAATCAATAAAACCTAAAGGTGATTTTTTTGAAAAATCAATAAAATTTATAAACTTTATCAAGACTGACATAGAGAGAGAGAAGACTTCAGTCATGAAAACCTGAGGAATAAAGTGTTCTGAAGCTTTATTGGAATATATCTAAGTGAAGATTTCTTTTTTTTTTTTTTTAAGTTTTATTTATTTATTTATTTATTTATGGCTGTGTTGGGTCTTCGTTTTCTGTGCGAGGGCTTTCTCTAGTTGTGGCAAGCGGGGGCCACTCTTCATCGTGGTGAGCGGGCCTCTCACTCTCGCGGCCTCTCTCGTTGCAGAGCACAGGCTCCAGACGCTCAGGCTCAGTAGTTGTGGCTCACGGGTCTAGTTGCTCCGCGGCATGTGGGATCTTCCCAGACCAGGGCTCGAACCTGTGTCCCCCGCATTGGCAGGCAGACTCTCAACCACTGAGCCACCAGGGAAGCCCCAAGATTTCTTTTTTAAAACTTTCAGATTTCAGGTATTAACTCTTCCAAAATATAAGTTTTGTTCCACTCTATTTTTTCATCTGGGACTCAGTTTGGACACATATTAGAGTTCTTCCATCTATTTTTCATGTCTTTTAACCTCTTCCACATTTACCGTGTCACTATTTCTCTGGATACCTCTCGTGTAATTTCTTCAGAGCGATCTTCCATTTTACTAATCTCTCTTCATTTATTTTAAGTAATCAATGAGTTTTTAATTATAGTGATTATATTTTAATGTTTGAAAGTTCTGTATTTTTAATTATGTCTGGTTATTTTTTATAGTCTTTTCTCCTTGGTCTCAGTGTTGCTTTGGTTCCTGTGACTGTTTCATGGTGGTATTTTTTTCAGTGCTTTCAGTAATTTTTAATTGTGGTTCAACTTAATACAAAGGCACCCTAAATATCTGCATTTACTACTGTTAGAAGCCATGGAGCACTCTTGGTTTGGGTTCAAATCTTAACGTAGGATCCCATGGTTATCCTTTAGAGCCAACTGATGATGCCATTTGGACCAAGGACGGCCCCAGCTTCATATGTGTGTGTATCTGCTGGTCAGTGATACTCCAGAAACACCTTTACACACATGTATCCTTCTTAGTACTGATGTTTAGTTCCCAAGGACTGAGTACTATGGCTCTGAGAGGATGTTTCAAAACAACAGCAGCTGTTCTTCCTGGAAAAGCCTGGAGGTGGGAAGACCAGTGGCATGAGCTCTGTCTACCTGTGCAGTTCTGGGGGCACATGGTGACAGCTTCAGGGTCTGGAGGGGAGAGCTGCTGTAGGTGGAGTCATCATAGATTTGCGTGAGAGAGACATGCTCACATCTCTTCTGTTAGTGAGAAGTGATAAACGAGTGGCCTTTGTTAAAACATAGCACTACTGCTGGGAATAAAATGACATTTTTAGAGCCCCTGACAAGTTTCTGAGGAGCATGGCAAAGAGCACAGGAGGCGTGCTAGGTCCAGTCTGTGTGCTAAAGTTGCCTGCACGCCTGGGTTCTAAGTAACGACACATGTTGTCCGTTTCTACTCACAACTTGAAAAAACGTCTTGCTAGCTAAGAAGCTCGTTTAAATGCTGTAGTGAACCAGATGGTTTTATTTATATAACTTACATGAAAACAAACTAAGAATAGATTTCTTTTGTCATTTGGATATTTGCTTGTGCCTCTTTCCAACTTTTCCTAATGATAATTTTATGATTCATGAGTCAGTGTTCATGGTGGGTAGTGTGTCTGGGTCTTGACAAAACAAAAGAAATTTGTTCCCTGGGCCTTGCTCTCTGTTTTTGGGTTCACCCCAAAGCAGAAGGGGCACTCACATCCCCTTTAGCAGAGAAGACCCCAGAAGCCCTCCCTTGGTGTAGACACTCTGCACCCCGGAGCTCAGCATGTGGGGAGGAGCAGGGGCTCTGGGAAATTAGAGCAAAGATCAGCAAACTTTTTCAGTAAAGGGCCAGGAATATAGATTTTAGGCTTTGTGAGCCGTATAGCCCTAATAAAGGGCTAGATCTACTCTGCTTATGCAAACCCAGTAAGTCTGTGGTCCAAGCTCACCGCCTTCACTAAGTCTTCTACAAGCTCAGGGTGCAGGTGACATGGCTTTTGGATGTCCTGAGAGGGCTAACACAGCAGTGGGTGGGGCGACTTTCTGTTCCGCCTTGTCACAAAACCACATGCAGCTCTGGAAGCCTGAGTGTTCTGAGCCCCAGCCATGCAGGGGGAAGCCTGTGGTGTAGACACAACTCGGTTTCCGTCAGGATCTACTCCATTACAGGATCTCACACTCCTGACTTGGTCTGGGTTAATCTATATTGTCTCTTTCCTTCTTTATTCCATAAATTTTGCATTCAATAAATATTCATTAAACACTTTCTATTTTTGATCATTGCTTTACATATTAAAAACAAAAATGAATTAGACATAAACCTTGCCCTCAAGAAATTTCCAGCCTAGTAAAAGGAGACCTATTGGTGTTTAAGTTCAAATAGTGAAAGTTTGGGTAGTAGTAATAGCTATATTTTCTCAGATCTTTCCACATTTAACCCAACTGTCACTCAACGTGCAAAGCCAATAAAATCGCATGCCAAGCAAAGTATCATTTCTTTTAAGTTAATTTGTTTCTCTCTGAAAGAATCTTGAATTATCTTTATTTTCTCCAGCTCCCAATACATTCATCCCAGATATTTTGAAATTCAGGAGCCATGTCTAGGTGTAAGTTATTATAGATACATCACTGTTGGTCACTCAGTGACCTCTGAGGACCTGTGCCTTCCTTTGGCCCCAAGGGATACTCTCCTAGAACATGCTGGGCACGTGCACCCACAGTAAAGGACGTGCTGTAGGGCAAAGGGCACCCACTGGGGTTCAGATTGTCTGGTTTTAATCCTGGCCCTGCCACTATGTATGATCCTGGACCTCTTCATTAAACTCCCCATGACTCAGTTTCCTCATCTGTAAAATGAAGCAATGACACCGACTCAACAGTTGTTCAGGGTCCAGGAAGCACTAGCCAATATTAGTGATGGGTACCCTGTTCTCTTCACTGGGAACGTCTATGAGATGGATGTGTGGTGTCTCTTAGCATCTCTCTCACATTTCCATGGTTTTCCCCTTTTGCATTATGTTTGAAACAAATCCCCAGCATCTTCCAACTCACCAAGTATTCTTTAGTTATGATCATTGATTGAAATAAATGTTAATAATGTAAACACACACACACACACACACACACACACAAGAAATATCCATCAGGCCCAGAATGTTTTTACAGATGCATTCTGCTGATCCTCAAATGTGCAAATAACTCTATACTTACATAATTTTTTCTAGAAACCAAAAAATGAAGACTACTCCCCAAATCATTTAATATGACACCAAAATCTTCACACAACCAAGTAACAGTACAAGAAATGAAAATTACACACAAATCTGATTGATGGATACAGATGCACAACTACTCAACAAAATATTGAAAACAAAATTCAGAAATATTAATTGAAACATTGAAAACCTATTAGTGTTCTTCAATATTACCATAGTAAGCAAATTAAGGAGAAAGAACTCTATGTGACTAGATTAATAGCTGCAAAATAATAATTCAATATTCATTTATGATTTTTAAAATTGGTTAGCAAATAGGAATAGAAGGGAACACTCTTATCCCAGTGAGGACTAGCTTACTACAATAACACTTTCAAACATCAGACCTGTGGGGAATGTCAGAAGCATTTCCTTTATAAACCAGGAATGACTCCAGGACTCTCCACGTCCCAGACTCTGTGCATGTTCTACCAGCAGAGCCGGAAGTAAAAGGTAGTAGCACTGGGAAGGAAGGCACTGTCATTGTTCCCAAACTACCTGATGGTTTACATAGAAAACAAGTAGCTTTGCTTAATTTTCAACAAACATTTCTGTAGTCCTCAATATTTGGCTGGCACAATTCCAGATGCTTTAATAGGAAAATGCAAAAAAGCTATTGATCACAACATAAAATGTCATTATATATCCTTGCACCACCAAAAAGAATAAGTATAACATGAAAATAAAGGAAAACAGCATGTGTAATAGAAAATAAATAAATAAATATAGAAAGTACCTAACAAAAATTCCACAAGAAATAACTGGATAAAATTATAAAGTGTTGAGGCATATATTTTAAGAAAGCCAACTAAATGGAAAGATCTACCAGGTTCGTGCACAGAAATACTCAATATTATGAAGATCTAAAATGCCCGCAAATGATTTATAGATTTAATGCTCTTCTAATCAGAGACCCAGTGGAATTTTTTACGAAACTTAAAAAAATTGTCTAGGACTCAAAATAAAAAACAAAAGTCTTAAAATTGCTCAAAATGGGGGGAACAAAGAAAGAAAAAGAAAAGATGAGGAGAATTACCTGGTAAGTTACCAGATTTGTTATAGATCAATACTTCTAAAACAATGTAATAGTGATATACAGATGGACAAGTAACTTTACGGACAAAATCGTGACCCGAGGGTGATTAAGGGAAGTGGCGTTCGTGTGGAAGTGAAATCACTGCAGCTACTTTGGAAAACAACTTGGCATCGCTCACTGGTGAAGTTGGAGGCCCGGCAGTTCCACTCTTGGGTATCTTGTCTAGAAAATTTCTTGCACATGGGCAAAATGGGACAGATACACACATTTTCATAAGCATAGAAGAGTAAAATTTTGAAAAATCTCACAAAACAGGAAAATATGTGAATAGTGATGTGTTCATTGATGTACCTAATGTTCAAAAATGAAAATAAATAAGCAATATCTACACATCTAAATGTGAGTTAATCTCACAAGCAAAATGTTTACTATTAAAAGCAAGTCATGAACAACATACAATGTAAGAGTCTATAAATTTTAAAACATACAAATTAATAACATATTGTATAAAGCTCCATGCAAATGCAGGAAAATAGAAATAAATGTTTGGGAAGGATAAATACCAGTTCAAGCAGTGATTACTTCTGGGAAGGAGGCCTTGATTTGACAACATTCGTAACATTTATTTATTTGTTACATTTCTTTCTTCAGCTGGCAGCTAAGTACATGGGCATCTTTTATGTTATTATGTATACCTTCTTTGAAATATTTCATTATAATGTACCTTTAAAATAAATACCTTTAGTTAGAGGGGCAAGAGGTTCCACTAGTGGGGAAAAACTAACAAATGAGGAATACATACAAACAGGAGATAGAATCTGAAATGAAAAAAAAACTAGGCTTCTGTTTTTAATGTACGCTATGAATATAACATGATCTCTAAACATGTATTGAGATAATGCCCAAAAGAAATACCACAAAATTAGCAGCGTTTTAGTATGGTACAATAGTGATGGTTCTTCTGCTTTTGTTTTCATTTCTATGCTTCTTTATAACTGCATTTCTTAAATACGGTATGCTACTAGGTTTTCACCGGCACAAGATGAGAAATAGCCAACTAAATCGTCAAGCTGAGCAATTTTTTTAAAAGTTAATCAAGCTTCGAAGTGGAGACCACCCCCTCTTCCATTCGACGCCCGGGAGAACTCAGCCCTCATGAGCTCTCACCTCCGCATCTGGTTAAGCGTCAAGCACACGACGCTCTCTCCTGGGCCTGTGTCTTTCCTCCAGAAACCCACGTGTGGGGTTCGCCTGTGCCTTGTACGCCCTCGTTTCCACCCTCCCGCTGCTGCCGGCAGGACCTGGCACAGAGCTGGTGCTCACAATTCCTTACCTAAGGGAACGCCAGCTGAGGAGCTCTCATCTGGATGGGGGCTGGCACCTGCCAAGCTGCGCGGGAAAGGCCACCACGAGACAGCCCAGGGGCACCTCCTCCTCCTCAACCCTCGGGACCCCATCAGGGCAGGAAACGTGACCGAGCCTCTCCAGACAGCCATCTGTCATTCACTCTGCAGCCTCAGAAGAGAGAGCGTTTCGTTGCTTCCATTCCATGAAATGCACAGAAGGTCCTAAGTTCTTAAATGGATATTAATATAATTTTAAACGCCTGACTCTCCTGAGTATTAAGGAATGCACACATCTGGAGCCCCCTCTGCTAACGGACGCTTATAAACTTTAAAGTCTTTTTTCAACAGGTGACCAGCGATAACACAGATCACACTGACTCCTGTCACTCCACACTTTAAAACCTTCAACTTGACAGTTTTTCAACGTGACCGCTGCCATCCTGGAATTTGTCCCGTGGCTGCAGGCTGGGCAGCCCCTCAGGTTCAGGCTGGGGCGCCCGTGAGCCACGGAAGCTCGGAGCCCACAGCTGCTGTGTGAACTCCCCTTAACGAGTCATTCTCTTCAGCCCCCGTGTCGTCCAAAGTAAGCTTCTCTGCGGCAGAGGGTCGAGAAGCCGCTCTGGTTAGAGGCCTCGCCACTTCCCTGCACAGTGGGGGTCTCAGGCCGGGCTCTCCCCCGAGGACCCTTCCTGCCCTTGCAGCTCCAGTCTCTTCTGGGGCAGGCGGCCTCCGCTTCCACGCGGGAACCCAGAGGGCACGGGCGGCAGGTTGGATCCGCAGAATAAAGAGGGCATTTCCATTCAAGCTGGTCCTCAGCCCGGCAGCTTGCTGACCCCAGATGAAGGGTGAGCTCTGACTCTCCCATCAAAACAGCAGTGCAGTGGAAGGCTCTGTCCCTGAGCTGTGACGTTAGCCCGTTTACATGCGGTGTCCAGGCAGGAAACGCAGAGACAGGAGGTAGAGGGAGGGGGCCACGGGTGAGGAGGGGGGAGGGAGAGGGGAGGAGTGGCGGACAACTGGGGTTATGTGATGGCATGTCCTAAAACTGATTTCGGGGACAGTCGCACAACTCTGGGAATATACTACAAGCTAATTGCATGCATTAAAAGCGTGCATTTTACAGTATGTGAATGACAGCTCAATAAACTGTTATAAAAAAATAGAATTGCAATGATTTTGATTAATACTGTTAGTTATTCTTATTTTAGATGTTTAGAAAAGAAGAAAACATTTGGAAGATATCCTAGTCTTAATGAGAATTTAGGTCCCGAGACCCTGTAAAGTAAAACAGATAACCAAGCAGAGGGATCCAAAAAGTGACAGAAATGTGCAACCTCTTTTCCTAAATATGAAATATCACCTCTAAGCAGTGAAAACGCTGTCCCTGTGATCCACTGTAGATTGCTCACTGGGGGAAGATAGTATTACTTATTGAAGAAGAAATTCATATGTATTCATATAGGTGTATAGATGCATTTTAAATTGTTTAAATAAACTAAGAAGTCATATCTTTGGTTTATTTAAACACTGAATCTTTGCTAAACAGCATCTTAAAAATTTTGAAGCACTCTTTTTAAATTCCTTTTTACAGATTCCTTGTTAATACCTACTTTAATTCCTTTAACACCCTACAAGTCTAATGGCTTCTATGGGAGAGCCTTTTGCATTATACAGACAATAAATTAAAACACTTCTCTTCACTCCCAGGTAAAGGAGAACACAAACGTCACTAGAACGACACAGAGGCCCTGGAAGGAGGCAATGCCACCAAGATCACTGAAGCAGAAACCCTTGGAAGGAAAAAGGCAGAACCTTTGATTGGGCGATTCTGCTTCCTTTCTCCAGGCTGCTTTATGCTTGTTTCTCAAGGCATCGTGGATCCTTAGACGTTGGCATTTGTAACATTCCTTACGCCTTGGGTAACACCCTGAACATTCCCGTCGCTGGGCTATGGGCACCCAACATGTCATTTTCACCAGGCGGCTGAGTTCCTTTCTGGTGGAGTAAAGGACAGCTCAGAGCTGGCCATGCAGGTATTTCCCTCTTTTGGGAAAGTGTCCACTGGTGACGGAAGCCTTCATTCCTCCACAGCATGGTTCAAGATTACATACTTGCCCTAGCATTTAATGACGACCCTTTTATGGGAAAACATTCATTTTGAAACATATGTTTCAGCCAAAATATATAGACGGGGCACTGTGCTCAGATGTTCCGTTCCTTTATAAGGCAACTCCACTGGCTCTTCCAGCAAGCAAGGGCTTAGTGGTCAGAAGTTTGGTTTGGGACACTTTGCCATTTCCGATGTTGGCAGCTTCCACGAGCCCTTTCAACAGCCCATGGTAAACAACTAGGATTTTGGCCAACAAAAAAGGAGGAAAGAAACAAAATAATTTAATGAAAAAAAATCCAAACAACGTCATCTTTTGTGGCTGGATGTTTGAGACGTCCATATGTAAAGGAATTTTTCCTCTCCTTATAGTTTCCCTTTCTCTCCCCCTTTTGTACAGAAGTAGTCTGCACACTCTGCAAGAATGTCCCTTCCCACAGTGTAAGCCTTCAGAGAACTTAGAAGTTTTTTTGGAAGAGATTAAAAGAAAGGGAGAGTGAAGTTGAATACTAGGAAGTCTTTGAAAAGAGTGTGTTGGCAAAGCAGGGGGAGAGAAAAGACCACTTGCCCCTAGCATCCCCACAAGCCGTGGGCGAGGGGAGGTCTAAGAACTTGAAATCAGACAGTCCTCTGCTTCCTGGTGTTAGTGCAGGAACGGAAGCAGGAATATGAGGTGTGTTTAGGAAAAGGAGGGCTAGAGGTACCTTCCCAAATAGTTCTCGGCGGTCACTGTATCTTAGAGGCCAACCCAGCGGGGAGCCAGGCATCTGGGGAGAGTCTGGTTGGCAGGACAGCCTTGGAGTAGCCGCTGAGCTCAGACTCCACCCACCTGCCTAGAGCCATGGCCTTGGGCAGGTCACGTAGAGACTCTACAATATTGAGAAGCATCATCAGCCCTCATCCAGGGAACCACACTTCTACCTAAGTATACCATGAGCATGAAATAAGTTCATAGTTAGAAAGCACTTGGCACACATATGGTCACCTTATCTTTGATAAAGGAGGCAAGAATATACAATGGAGAAAAGACAGCCTCTTCAATAAGTGGTGCTGGGAAAACTGGACAGCTACATGTAAAAGAGTGAAATTAGAACACTTCCTAACACCATACACAAAAATAAACTCAAAATGGATTAAAGACCTAAATGTAAGGTCAGACACTCTAAAACTCTTAGAGGAAAACATAGGCAGAACACTCTATGACATAAATCACAGCAAGATCCTTTTTGACCCACATCCTAGAGAAATGGAAATAAAAACAAAAATAAACAAATGGGACCTAATGAAACTTAAAAGCTTTTGCACAACAAAGGAAACCATAAACAAGACGAAAAGACAACCCTCAGAATGGGAGAAAATATTTGCAAACGAAGCAACTGACAAAGGATTAATCTCCAAAATATACAAGCATCTCATGCAACTCAATATCAAAAACACAAAAAACCCAATCCAAAAATGGGCAGAAGATCTAAACAGACATTTCTTCAAAGAAGATATACAGATTGCCGACAAACACATGAAAGGATGCTCAACATCACTAATCATTAGAGAAACGCAAATCAAAACTACAGTGAGGCATTACCTCACACTGGTCAGAATGGCCATCATCAAAAAGTCTACAAACAATAAATGCTGGAGAGGGTGTGGAGAAAAGGGAACCCTCTTGCACTGTTGGTGAGAATGTAAATTGATACAGCCACTATGGAGAACAGTATGGAGGTTCCTTAAAAACCTAAAAATAGAACTACCACACGACCCAGCAATCCCACTACTGGGCATATACCCTGAGAAAACCATAATTCAAAAAGAGTCATGTACCACAATGTTCATTGCAGCTCTATTTACAATAGCCAGGACATGGAAGCAACCTAAGTGCCCATCGACAGATGAATGGATAAAGAAGGTGTGGCACATATATACAATGGAATATTACTCAACCATTAAAAGAAACGAAATTGAGTTATTTGTAGTGAGGTGGATGGACCTAGAGTCTGTCATACAGAGTGAAGAAAGTCAGAAAGAGAAAAACAAATACCGTATGCTAACACATATATATGGAATCTAAAAAAACAAATGGTTCTGAAGAACCTAGGGGCAGGACAGAAATAAAGATGCAGACGTAGAGAATGGACTTGAAGACACGGGGAGGGGGAAGGGTAAGCTGGGATGAAGTGAGAGAGTAGCATTGACATATATACACTACTAAATGTAAAATAGATAGCTAGTGGGAAGCAGCCGCATAGCACAGGGAGATCAACTCAGTGCTTTGTGTCCACCTAGAGGGGTGAGATAGGGAGGGTGGGAGGGAGACGCAAGAGGGAGGGGATATGGGGATATATGTACACATATAGCTGATCCACTTTGTTATACAGCAGAAACTAACACAACAATGTAAAGCAACTATACTCCAATAAAGATGTTAAAAAAAATAATAAAAATAAATTAAAAAATAATGTGATAGCAATGAAAAAAATCTCTATAAATTGTCAATCATGACAATTTCAGTTATTTATTTATTTTTTGTGATTTTTTATTTTTATTGGAGTATAGTTTGATATGACAATTATTTTATGTCAGTTATTTTAAAAGACAATTATGAAATAGTAAAAATTTTGAAGTAAAACATATCTGGGTGCTGGTATGGGCACTTCACTTTAATAAGTGAAATTATAGCACAGCTAATGCTGTGTGGTTTGGGGCAAGTTACCGTATCACTTCAAACTTAGTTTGCTCATCTGTAAAATTAGGATAACAATAGGTACCATCCTAAGTAAATAGTTATGGATGTGAAATGAGAAAAAGAAAAAGAAAAGAAAAGAAAGTACTTGGAGTAGCGGCTGAGGCACAGGAAGGGTTGTATAAACATTTGCGCAATACCCTACGGGCACTGTGTAAAACTCCTAACGTGAGGCACACACGCACCCGGGGGACTTGACGGGTGTGCCCGGGCCTCACTGGACTTGGACCTCAGGGTCAGCAATGGCATTTCAGGGAATGAGGGCGGCGATACTTCCTGCATGCCTCAGCACACCCACTGATTGACAGACCTGCAGTTTCACTGAAAATATGATGGTGATCTCCAAACTATGCCCCAGTCTGTTAATCATGGTGTATGTGTGGCACGTGTGTGGTGTATGCATGCATGGTATGTGTGTGTGTGTATTACATGTCTGTGTGGTGTGTGCATGTGTGCGGACACGTATATGTGAAGGCATATGTATGTGCTTATGTGTGTACCTGTGTGTGAGCGAGAGAGAGACCCCGTTCTGTTGTAGGTCTTTCCCCCAAGAGACAGGGACACCTATGCGCTCAGATAAACTGAAACTCCACTTAAACTAATTCGGTCAGAATCAATTCACGTGTGAGTGTGTGTGTAATGAATCCTTAACCAAAAATGTGAAGAGTTTTGTAATTGTTTCATGCCAGCAGGCAATCAAAAGCAGGAACCCATTTGAGCTAGTTTTGTTCTTTCCTTTGTTTTGGGCCACCTCTGTGGATTGGGACCTAACATGTCTCAGGTGTTGCAAAAAAGACAATTCAGCTCCGGGAAGAAGATGGCAGGCAACTGCAGCAATGCTGTCAAGTGCATCCAGCATGAGATGCACACCTCCACTCTGCTGTCTCCATGGAAACCATCCCCATCATTCTCCGCTGTGCCCTGGGGTCTCCAGTCCATCGAGGACACTGGCCTGAGCAGAAGCAAGGCACGGGGGGGAGGGGGCACAGGCAGGTGGTCAGGATGGTGACTGGGGAACAGGGAGCTAAAAATGTACCAGCTGGCGCATCTTCAGAGCAGCATATAAAATAAATAGGGTGGGTGCCTGCTTCCAGAAGACGGAGATACAGTTGTTTGGTTTCTTAACAAAAGTATTTGAGCTATGTCCTCCTATTTTCCTTACCCACATGTGAGTGTATGTAGGTGTTTGTTCATTGCATTTAAAATACCCTGCTTCTTTGCAAAAATGGTATAAAGTTTGATAGATTTGGTCAATAACTTTAATAGTGATCTTCCCATTTCAATTAATGGAACAATTCGAACTTATTAATTCTCTTTAACATGTTGACTTGCCTTGCTAACTATCCTTTTCCATCTTACAGTCTTGCCTGGGTTGCTATTGAACTATTCTTGTAACCCATGTTAAATTAACTGTGTCAAACTGAAGATAACGTGTGCTGTGTGCATTACACCACGTGCTTCATTATGGAATAAGTGTGGCTCCTGGTTGATGAATTTTTATCAAGAGTAAGTTGTGTTTAATCTTTGCAGAAAAGCAAAGAAGTGGTTAGTATTATAGAAAGAAAGATAGTGATTATGATTAGGAGGGGACCTGGGTATTGACCTGGTGTGGTTCCATAGACGATAAAAAATTAAAGAGTATATTTTTGCTTTGTGCCTTTTATGTATATTTCACAACATTTAAAAATGTTTAACAAAAGAAAGTGAGCTGTTATTGGAATGACAGCTGAATTCAAAAATAAGATTGGCATTCCCATGGACTTGAGATCGAGGGGAACCAAGTCAGGGAGTTGAAGCTGAAGTTGCCGTCCTACTAAGCTCTCGATCTGGATTGGAAAGAAGATGGACAATATCGAATGCCAGGTGAAAGACTGAAGAGACACATGCTCAGAGCTATGGAAGCTTGTCTGCCGGTTTCTAACATTGCTGGGAGAGCTCTTCTCTCCTGCCTGGGGTTCACCGCCGAGGACTTGCTGCCCGATGTCTGCAGTGTCTTGAGCTGTTTGGGGGGGCCACGGAAATTGTGGGGTTCTTGGCCTAGAACTCTGCCATGGTTGGGCCACTGAAGGGGCCTGGATCACCAACCTTTGGTCTTCCTGAGAAAATAAAAAGTACCTTTTGGTTTAAAAAAGATTGTTTTCATGAAGTCTCTAAAAATTTTACTAATATTTTTTAATTTTTAAAAATGATTTCCAGAACATCTTCTCACCTGCGAGTTTACATAGCGTGAAAGCTGAACACAGACTGTATTTGTGTAAGTTTTGTTTCAAAAAAGTCAGTAGTCAACACAGTTAAACAAAACTTTTTACAGCCATGGTAAGTGTGTTCAGCCGAAAACCTAGATGGCTCTGGAGAAAAAACAACCACTGCAGCATTAAAATTAACACTTTAAAAAATACTGGAATAGATGTAATTTAAACTCAGATGGAAAGAGATATAGTATGGGAGTCAAGTTCAAGATGTATGATGAACAGTGAGGTTTCAACCCCAAAGCCAATGTCCTGCCTTGTGGGTTCCGTCACATCTGTGATGCACGTTAACATACTTCTGTGGTTTCATGTCCTTTGGTTTTCTTTACAATCCTGTTTGGAAGAAATGGATGAACTGATCTGAACTTGCTTTTTTTTTTTTTTTAACATTTCAAGAAGAGAACTAAAATCTTCCAGCTAGATTTGAAAATTGGAAAAAAATGTTTTATAATTCCTTTTTTAAATGTCAGCATTTTGGAGTTCCACTTGTCTTGGTTTAGACTTAGGCTACAAAAAAATAGATATTGACGTTGCAAACAGTTGCACTATTTTGGCTTCTAGGAACTCAGGTTGTAGGTCAGCCCATCCTGCACCTCCGGGGGCAGACACAGAGATACAGTCACAGCACGCAGGTGCCCCATCCTTTACCAGCATCCACGTGGGACCCAGTCCTGTGCTTGGAGTTCATCCACCGCTAGGGTCTCTCCGCCACAGCAGCACAGGACGGTGAGGGGAATTTTCCTTTCTTCCCCCATCTCCATGGGACCCTCAGCACCATCAGAGGGTCACACAGAAGACACTGGGCATGGCAAGCACCCCGCCTCCTGCTGCCTGAAGGAACCTCTTGAGCTTGGCAATTTGACCTAAGAAAACATGGTGCAGCAACTAGACAGACAGACAAACAAACAGAAGCAGGAGAGGCCTGTGTGTCACTTCAGCCGTAAGTCTCACAATTAGGTAAAGTGTCACAGTCCTTAAAAGGAGAAAGTAAATCTCATAGACCCCACAGTACTGTGATCAATGATTTTTGATCATAATGTTACATGAAATATACCAATAGATAGTTAGATATAAAATCCTTATTCTTTTAATTCTTATACAACTAGAAAATAAATACAAGTTACAACACCAATACAATTCAAATGGACAATATTAACTTACTGTGATGAGCGATACTGCTTTGCTTAGATTGGCTAGCTGAGCTGTGACGTGGTCCTGAACGGCGGCAGGGCATGTTGTCTTGGACTCTGCCCACCTGCCCTGACCTTTGCCTCCATGCCTCCTGACTCAGACTACTGGTCAACCCCCCTCTGCCGCCCCCACCCCCCCACCCCATGCACACAGCATCACACAGCTTCACACCCACGGAGTGCATTGTGAGTCACAGAAACCCTCTGTCCTCCTCTCCTGTGCTGAGTTACTCTTTGGGTAGTATTGCTGACAATTTGATGACAAATACAAAAAGAAAGGCAAATTGAACAATGACGGCATGGCATTACTTGGATGTAAGTAGTCACATAGGCGTTTTAGAACGTCTTAGACTAATTTTATTAGATAATCTTTGAAGTAAACTTTAAAATTCCTCTAGAATACATGATCATCTCTGAGGCTACATTTGTGGATCTCAGTTTGAGAAACTTTGACTTTATCTGGGAATCAGATGATAGACGTTATGGTTACACCTTCAGCCTCGAGGGTGAGCTGGGCTCTGCTCCATAAGCCAACAGGCCACCCAGGGCCACGTGGGATGCAGATAGGTTTGACAGATAAAGTGCAGGACACCCAGGTAAATTTCAAGTGAAGGTAAGCAATGAATTTATTATTTGTATGAGCATGTCTCAAAATTATTCATTGCCTCTCCGATATTTAACTGGGTGTCCTGTTTTGTTTGTGTGTGTTTGTTTGTTTGTTTCCAAAATCTGACAATTCTGGGTGCAGAGTCTTTCCAGAGGACAGGAGGGAAATATCTGGTGGATGATCCGACAATAATTTAACTTTAATGGAAAAATCCCTTAGGCCTCGAATGTCAGTACACACATCTTCCTTCATCTCATGTCAGAGCCAGTCTCAAATAGTATATCCTTCAAATTGCTGCTTATGTCTCATTGAATGCCTGACAAAGCACAAAGAAAAATAAGGGGTCATATCTGGCATTTCTAAATTGATCTGTAATTGGTATTTTCCACTCATTCCATCGTTGTAAAATAAATGCCCCGACTAGGAAGCCCTTTGGAAGAGATGTGAGTCAGACGGTGGGTGGTGGTTTGCGGAGAGGAGCCGAAATCCGAGCCTGTCCCCGCCGTGCACTGCAGTGAAACAAGAGCCTGCAGAGAAGCAGAGCAAACATGTGACACTGCACATCTCATTGTGCATAATCGTCACCTGAAGTCCAGGGAGACCCACTACCATCTCCGTTTTTACTGATGAAGTAGCGGATTCAGAGCAATTAAATAACTTGCACGAAGAACACCAGGTCAGGAGCCTGGGAACTGATGGAAACCCAGCTGTGACTGAGCAAGACCCCAGGGTCTTTCACGGCGTCACGCTGACCTGCTTAAATGTGAATTTTAAAATCTACTTTATTACATTAGTTTTTATTATTGCATATGATTTTCTCATATCATCATCACAAACATTTCTTAACACACCCCACAGTAAAAGTTCCTGAGGGTAAATAAATTTCTCCATTAGAATGAGGCCTCTTTTTAATGACACAGGATCCCTACTGCTAATTAACCATGGACAATAGGTGAGCACAAGAGGTCACTGAAGTTGGGTAGGATTTGGAATGAAATGCACACGTGTGCTTGAAGAAAACACTGTATAACTCTGTTTGGAAACCCTTCTCTTCACTTTTAAAATAGTCTGAGAAAATGATCCTGGCTCTTTAATAATCGAAAGCAAGGCCCTGGCATCACTTGGTTGTGAGGTGATAGAAGACGAAAACAATTGAAAACATATGCATTAGTTGACGCAGAGTGGCTTTTCACCAGCGGCTCCAAAGCCTGGGGACCTGGCAGAAGGACTCCTGAAGGCCTAGAAATCTTTTGACTGGGAAAGTCTGTCTTTGGGAACGGGTCTTCCTCTGATCTGATAAAATCCAAACCGTAGGATGTGAAGAAATACCTTGATTCTGAAAAATAGTGTCAAAGATGGTTTCTATGATTAAAAAGAGTATTCAAGCAGTTACTTAGGAAAAAAATCGAAAGGCCGACAGACATCGATTTGTCTCTTCAGGCCTACTATTACATATACAGCACATAATTCAGTCTGTTCTACCAAAGGCCTGCTGGGACCTTGTCCTGGCCCTGGGGACACAGCTGACTTCTCAGGAATTTGATGTTTCCTCTTTGATGATGGCTATACCGCAAAACAAATGAGGGACAATGAAAAGTCTTCTGACTGTGTGCTCCGCTAGGGGGATTGAGACTGGACACTGAGATCTGCAGTGACCCGGTAGCTACTTCCTCTGGGGAGGTCAGAGGAGACCTTCCCGGGGGTGACATTTGACCTGACGTCTGCGTGGCTGGAAGGAGCCAGTCCATTTCAGGTGATGGGGGAGGGAAGGACAGGCAGTGAGGAGCGTTTGAGAAGAGGTGAGGGTACCAGTGAGGCCTTGGAGGTGAGTGACGAAACACACAAGGCAGAGGAGACGCGCACTCCAACAGGCTGGCCGTAGCAGCTATCCTGGGGCTACTGGTGGTGCACAGCCAAGGGGGGGAGTCTCCACGCTGGAATGGGAAGCAAATCAATGAACACACCTGTGCGTGGCTGACCGGGAGAGGATGGCCCTGTCCCTGGACTCCTTGGTAAACACACTGATAGCAGAATTCACAGAACAACTTGTTAGGTCGACTACAAACACGTGTTTAAGTCCATGCAGTTTTCATTTTCAGGATGGGCTTCCTGGTTCCCATCACACCTGCTTCCTGCCTTGATGGAGACCTGAGAGAGGAACGGCCTGAGGACCCCGCCTGGTGATGGGGGGGGGGGGTCCCAGGGCTGCAGCTGGGGTTCATGCTGCCAGAGTGAGCCCCTGGCCACCCTCCTTCAGGGATGCCACCCTGCCGGCCCCTTAGGCTGACCGCTTAGATGCTCACCGCAGAGGCCAGCCTTGACGAAGGTAGAATTCCATTCTGTCAAACATGAAATGGCATCACGCATTCATTTTTATAGATAATTTTGTTACATTCCTGCAAAACCAGACCCCCAAAAGGGGAAAAAATCTGCTTTTTTTCTGAAAATAAAGCAAGTTAAATGAAATAATATATGAGGGGCCTCGGTATATTGTATATTGGATAATACAACATATCATGTAATATTGTGTAATATTATATGCATAATATATTGCTGATGTCCAGGGAGTCCAAGTAGTTTGCCTGAGGTCACAGCTCAGGACTCGAAGCAGGTGCTCTGGTCCCCAAGTCTGTGCCTTTGCTGCTGGGATCCCATGGGCTTCACACCAGCTGTTGGCCTCAAGATGCCACTTTAAGTCCCTATTTTGCCACAATCTGTGGACAGATACTCTGGAGTCTGTCTGTGATGAGCCATGCTTTGGGACCCCAAGTCCTCCAAGTTTTCTTTTAACCAATCAATGATCATGCTCTGGTAAAACCACTTATGGTTACCAGGGGGGGACATGGGGGAGATTGGGATTGACATATACAGACTATTATATATAAAATAGGTAACTAATGAGGACTTACCGTATAGCACAGGGAACTTTACTCAATACTCTGTAATGACCTATATGGGAAAAGAATTTAAAAAGAGTGGATATATGTATATGTATAACTGGTTCACTTTGCTGTACACTTGAAACTAACACAACATTGTAAATCAACTATACTCTAATAAAAATTATTTTAAAAAACCACACAATTTGTTCAAAATCACTTTCCAGTCTGGGGGAATTCGGGGGCGTACAAGATTCAGACGGGCTCCAAGTGAAGAATCATTAGGGGCTGTTGCAGGACCACGTGGAGGGGAGTAATCGCACCGTGAATACAGGGGTATGTGTTCCATAATCCCCACCTTGGCCCAACGGCTGGGGGCCGGCAGTCACAGAGCTCCTGGCATCTCCATGGCCTCTTTGCAGGCGTCTCAGCCCTGATGCACACGAGTGGCTCCCTGTGATTTAAAAGCACCAGTTTCTCATTCTCTGGATCTCCTGGTGTCCCTACACTTGGAGGGCGGGTAGTGTGCAGTGTTCAGCAAGGTGCCCTGGAGGCCGACCGCCAGCTCCAAGTCCCCTCGGCCTGCGCCCCTACCCTCTTCCCAAACAAGGAGATACAGTCACTAACTCACTGGGTTACTGAGCTATCAGAGGACTAAGTGAGATGCTGCATGAAAAGTGCTGATTTACCTGGAGCCTAACCAGGACCAGGTAAGTCAGGGACTGTCCCTTCCAGGTGAGACAGACCCTCCTGCCCCCAATGCCCACCCTGCACTCTTCACGTCAGCTGATGGCACAGGGAAGAAGAGGGGGGCTTGGCCAAGGACCCACCCTTTCCTGTCGTCCGGGGCGATGCTGCCACAGGCGCCACGTGGCCGCTCAAGCACGGAACCGGCTTTATTCTAGTGCAGGGAATCCAGTTTTTAAAAAGTCACTGGATTTAGTAAACTGTCCCCAAATGCAACGACAGCAAAAACAAAGAATGCGGATCCCAATCTCCTCCCGCCAGCACGCTCTGTCTTGGTGTGTGGGGGGCTCTTTTCTTAAACCCTTAACTATAGAATTCCAGTTTTGTGACACTTGTAATTTTTGCCGTCTAATATCAAGACCAAGGTAATACTTTTTGGTTTCTGGAGAAACAGAATGTTTTTCCCTATGTGGGTAACCATTTTGGTTTCATCCAAAAAATGACTTTTTTAAGCTAATTCTTCCCCTAACTTTATTGTTGGTCCTTGAGAGCTGCTCCGAAAAGCCCTTTATTCTCTCCAGCTTCTCTCCGCGACCTTGGTCCTCAGGCCCCCTGGAGCCTGTGTCTTCATCTCCTTCCCACAGGTGATCACATGTCTGCTGACTCCATCTTCACTGCTTTCAGAAGAGTTTTCATATTCAGGACTGTTTTCATCCTACTAATTAGTTCATATAAATATTAACCCTGCAAAAACATGTATATATATATATATATATAATGAATATATAATTATACATATTTTATTAATATATATGAATGTACATGTTCACGAGGGACAATACAATTAGCCAAATTTCTTAGGAGCCCAATAAAGGGCTTTTCTCATAGTATACGCTTAACAGATGATTTTTAAAGCATGATTTCATTATTTACGTGGTAGATTATGCTAGATAATTTTTATTAGCAATCAGCATTTTTTCTGAGTCCCTATGTTCTTCAGCCAGCCTTTCTCAACCAGAGTTCCACAAGAAAACTAAGTCCTACCAAAAAGTATTTGTAACTATGTTCTTAATTCCCCCAAGTCTGGAGCTGTTCTAGAGAGAAGAGAAGAAAAGTAATTTCACTGAAGACCAAGGATGCCTTCACGCACTGTGGTTTTTCTCTGCAGGACCGACTGGCTGAGAAGGGTGCTTCACCTCCAGTGTGGGCCGCGGGCCTGGGGACGTTGCCCACGTGTCCTGGCCAGCAGCCTGTGGACGAGAGGCAGCACGTGGGCTTAAAGTTGGCACCTGTATCCCTGCATGGCGGCCCTGACCCCCCTCGGCTCCAGCAGTCGTTTCTGCCTCCTCCCCACATGTAGGTGGAGGTGGCCTTCCGGACTCAGGCTCTTAGCTTGTGACCAAATGGACACAAACACACATGGTGGCCCCCGATTTCTGCTCCTCCAGCTCTTCCAGTGGTTTCGTGGGCTCTTAGTTCTTGTTAAAGCCTAAGTTGGCTGGAAATATACTGCAGTGTTTTCTTTTTCTGTAGTGAACCTTGAAGAATGCCTGGCAAAGAAGCGTTCCCAGGCCAGGGCTTCAGGTCATGTGATTCCAACCTTGGACTTGGGGAGGTTTGACCTGTTTAAACATGCTCCCCTACTCATCATACAGAGCAGATTTTCAGCTTCTTAGGAGAGTTTTCTTATTACTTATTTGTCTGTTATTCCTCCAACAAGGTGCTGGGATTATGTACTTAAGAGGATTGAGGAATTTCATTTTGCATATTTTCACTCCCAAGCAAGTTCTGTATCACAACAGCTTCTTCATATCTTCTGGCCTCTCTCTCCTTCGTGGCCCAAGACTAAGGACACTTGGGCCTGGAGGGTGAAACATCACATCCATCCTTGCCCTGAATCCAAAGGCCCTTTGCTGCTTCCCTGTGAGAAGCTCCACTGGGAAATGTAGACTTTGGTTGCTACTGAAATGACTACCTGCCATCTTCCTTGTTGCTTTGGAAACGACTGAGAACAGGTACCCAGGAGCACCTGGCCCGGCGGATCCTAAAAGTCCCCTTTGCCCCTCTCTGGGGGCACGGAGTGACAGAGGGCAGCTTCTCAGACCCCCTTCCCTCTCCTGGAGTACAAATGACCAAAGGGGTCTTCTCCCAGCGTCTCATTTATCTCTATAATTTCCTGCCATTTGTTCTCACCCCAAGGCCCTGAGGGTAGGAGGGTGGGGCCGTGGAATCAGCTTCACCACTTAGAAGAGCCACCGTTTCCTTACCTGTGAACACGAGAGGTGTGAGAATATCCCACCAGTGCTGTTGTGAGTCACGTGAGGCTGTGGCAGGGGATGGCCTCGTCTGGTCCCACAGCACCTTACTTTGCATCCCTTCCACCTCTGGGTCCCCATAGCACCCGGCACATTATTTCTAGCCTAGAACACAGTGCAGTCTGCGTGACAACAGTCTGTTTGCCCATTGGACACACCTTCAAGATGGTAGACTCTTTGCTGGCAGACTTTGTGTCTTATCCACACTGGAACAGAGCAGATACTCAGTGAAGACTTCTGAGTGTCTGACTGAATAAGTTATAACCGCTCCTTCTGAAATGCATTTCTTCCCACACCACCAGGCAAACATTAAGAACCTTCGTGCACTTAGAGAATTCCCCTCATCATCACCAATCCCGTATTGTTCCAAACTTCAGCCTTCTGAGAGCAAAATCTGGAGGCAGGCAGCAGAGAAAGACGCTGGGAATTAAAAGCAAAATCCCACTGATTTCACAGACAGAGAATTTGTAGAAGAAGGATAATCACACTTCTGCTGGGGGAGAGTGAAATTAAGGTGACTTTCTACTCAGGAAAAGCTATGATAACAGGACCTCTCATGGGGGTTGTTGGGCTCCTGAGCTTTTGGAAGTAATTTTCCACATCTTGTTCCAAAAAGCCCTGAAGGTGCAATGCAGAGGAGCAAATAGAAACTGAGTTATTTCCTCACCGGACCGCAAGCCCCGTGAGGTCAGGGCCTGTTTGCTTTGTACCTGTTCCCAGTGTCTGTCAGAGCACGGGGCCGTGGTGGGCACTCAACAAACTCTACCAGATGAATTAATCAATGAATTAATGGATCAGAATTATTTTAGGCTCCAAGCCACAGGAGCTAAAGAAGGATGGGGGTGAAGGAGGCCTCCCGTTAGTGACGATCTTTCTCTATGGCACATCTACCAAGACGCTCCCTGGGAAGGTCAGAATTCCACTTTCAGAACAGGTTTAAAGAGTAAGTAATTTGTAGCCTTGCAATTGGCTTAAACAGGTCAAAGCCACTGTTCCAAGGGACCGGCCGTGTGACATGGTCCCAGCAAGAGGAGGGGAAGAAGTCTGGGGCCCTCCCCGCATGCCTGCCCTCGGACTTCCAGGCTGACAACGGTAGCCCTACAGAGACCCCCTCCCCACGTCCCACGGTGTGTCAGCCAGTTTCCCAAGACAGAGCCACACCCCTGCACCTATACATACGCCTGTGTGTACACACTTGTGCACCTGCCTGCGTTTCTGGTTGAACCCTCACCGATACACTAATGTTATTCATTAGAAAGGGCGCTGTTCTCACATAATGTTAAAAGTGTGCATTTTGGGGTCAGGCCAACCTAAGTGTGAGTCCTCGTTGCCGTGTCAACTAACTGTGTGACACTGGCCAGGTTACGATCCTCTCTGAGTCTGTTGCCTGATCCTGAGTCCTATTTCCTACAGTGGGAATAATATTTTTTCCCAGAGGGATAATAACGTGATAATATATAAAGATAATATAAAGATATAAAGATATATATATATATAATATGTAAAGATCTTGGGTTAGTACCCAATTGGGTAGATACTGTCATCTTCATTGCTTTTACCATTTCTTCCCCATTACGAATGAGAAGTATTACTTCAGGGGGAAAATGCATAAAATCAACTCTTTAGAAACCATGGAGTAAAAAAGGCAGAGAGGAAAGAAGCTGACAGCCTGTAACATGAGGCTCTGTCCTGTCAGGGTTCAGGCATCACTCTGTGCAGAGAAGGCGGGGAGGATGCACTAGGCAGGGGGAGGGGGAAGAACAGGAGGGGGGCAGGGCAGAGCAGTGGTGAACACAGGGGATTAGGTGACAGCTCAGGCCAGCTCAGACCACAAAAGTAGATGTGAGATTGACCTCATTGTTCTTGATCACCCTCAGCTATCTTCATTTCTTAAAGAAGACCTTATGGCCATAAAAAACACACTTTAAAAAATTAATCTTCATTCATACATCCCAATATCAAAAAAGCAAACAACCCAATCAAAAAAATGAGCAGAAGACCTAAATAAACATTTCTCCAAAGAAGACATACGGATGGCCAAGAGCCACATGAAAAGATGCCCAACATCTCTAATCATTAGAGAAATGCAAATCAAAACTACAATGAGGTGTCACCTCACACCAGTTAGAATGGGCATCTTCAGAAAATCTACAAACAACAAATGCTGGAGAGGGTGAGGGGAAAAGGGAACCCTCTTGCACTGTTGGTGGGAATGTAAATTGATACAGTCACTATGGAGAACAGTATAGAGGTTCCTTAAAAAACTAAAAATAGAACTACCATATGACCCAGCAATCCCACTACTGGGCATATACCCTGAGAAAACCATAATTCAGAAACAGTCATGTGCCACAATGTTCCTTGCAGCTCTGTTTACAATAGCCAGGACATGGAAGCAACCTAAATGTCCATCGACAGATGAACGGATAAAGAAGATGTGGTACATATATACAATGGAATATTACTCAGCCATAAAAAAGAATGAAATCATGCCATTTACAGCAACATGGATGGACCTAGAGATTGTCATACTAAGTGAAGTAAGCCAGACAAAGACAAATATCACATAATATCACTTATATACGGAATCCTAAAAAAAGATACAAATAAATGAACTTATTTACGAAATAGAAATAGACTCACAGACATAGAAAACAAACTTATGGTTACCAAAGGGAAAGGTCAGGGAGGGATAAATTAGAAGTTTGGGGTAGCAGATAGATGCTACTATATATAAAATAGATAAACATCAAGGACCTACTGTATAGCACAGGGCACTATACTCAATATCTTGTAATAACCTAAAAGGGAAAAGAATCTGAAAAAGAATATATATATACATAGGTAACTGAATCACTGTGCTGTACACCTGAAACTAACATTGTAAATCAACTATACTTCAATTTTAAAAATATTAAAAAAAAATAATCTTCACGGAAGTTCTCTGGTGGCCTAGTGATTAGGATTCCGGGCTTTCATGGGGAACTGAGGTCCTGCAAGCTGCACGGTGCAGACAAAAAAAAAAATTAATCTTCATGGAAAATGTGTGGTTATATTCTGACCCCAATTTATTGCCCACAATTTCTTCCAAACTTGTATTTCTATTCATTTAGAACACATATGGAGTTTCATAATGTGCTGATCTCACACTCTGTGTAAGGTCTTGTTTGTTTGTGTTTGCTGATCAGAGAACTGATTCTTTTCTTCCGAGCAGCAGTCAACTGCTGATGAGTTGGCTTGTCAGACTGATTCCTTGGTGACGGCTCTGAATCCATCTCAAAGGCCCAGTCTTATCCCATGACCACGGAATAGACGCCAAAGGTTACGAGGATTTATCTCCACGCCACAGGCATAGCACCAGATGACAATAAGTATGTGAAACAGAATTATAAGGGATCAAAATGGAACAGTAAAAAAAATCTATTAAAACCAGGCCATTTGTTTTTCTGAATATTTCGGAGTGTGTTTTGTTTGTTCAGAACAGAATCTACAAATGTGCTTCCCTACCCACACCTGCCCGTGCTGGAAGGGAGGTCCCAATTCGGGGTAATTTCATTCTTTTTAGAGGAAGCAAGTCAACGTATAATCCCTGGGTTTACGGCCACCCGCTCAGCTCCCGCGGTGGGCGAGGGGACCACAGACTCTGTGCGCGGTAGGTGCAGCTGGGCTGGCACCCCGGGGGCGCCCCCTCCTCTGTTGCCTCGTTTGTTACTTTCCCCTCCTCGTGGTCCCACTGCTTTTCCAGCCCCGTCACATGGCCCCGATGTAATGCGTTTCATACATGCCCTTGGATATCCGTGTTTACACGTGAAATATTTAGTTTATTACACGTGTCTTAATTCACATAAGTGGGATTATGCTACGGGTCTTACCCCGCTTCTCCTTTTTCTCCCTCCGAGTGGTATTTGAACTTGTGTCTCTCGTCCCGTCGTGGGCCCTGCAGTCAGGGCTGCGACCGTGCCTCCCCCCGGGCCCTCCCGCTCCCGCAGACGTTCCGGATGCAGCTTCTCCGCGAGCTGCCCCGGACCCCGCCCCACCCCCGGACGCCGCGGGCACCTGCCCCCCGGGCTGCACGGCCAGGAGAAGCACCTGCCTCCCTGCACCACGCGAGCTCTCCCGCAATGACTCGGTCTGTGGGTCACAGGGGTTCCCATCTCAGACCTAGACGACTGCTCATGCATTCCCTCCCGTCTTTAACTTATTCAACCCATTCCTGAACCCCTGTACGTGCGCAGCGTTGCTCTGGCCAGGAAGGGTGCAGAGGCTAAGAAGATAGAAACAGACCCTGTCCCTGTGGACGGTGAATCCTGGGATGGGGGGGAGATAATACACACCTGGACAAATGATAAGGTGATGACAGATGGTGGTGACGTCCGTGAGGAAATAAAGCAGACTGGTAGCTCCAGGGCCCCTTAGTGATGCGTCAGCTGCCGTGATCTCACCGATTAATTCATTGGAGAAGCGTGCACTCTGCGCCTACTGGATGCCCAGCCCGGTCCTCGGTGCTGTGGTATCCCCACGGCGAGCACGTCCCTGTGGGCCAGGGCGCCCATTCTCTACAGGGGTAGAAACAGTCCACAAGTGTCTCTGGTTCCCTCAAAATCCACACCTGGCTGTGTGGCCTCAGGGGAGGGAGGAGCAGAGGATACCTCGTTCAGAGCCTGTGGTCGGGGATCCCCTGATCCCCAAAGAGCCCTGCTCTGGAACGGCATCTCCCAGGAGGCCCAACTGAGCCCCTGTTCTGGCTCTCTGGGCGGGTCCCTCTCCTGACCTCGGCCCCACCTTTGTGCTGCCTGAGCTCAACCCAGTTCCACGACCCAGTGGCCCCACCGCGGAGTCCTTCCCATCCCCCCTTTCGCTCCGCTCCCTGACGGACTCTCAGCAAGCTCATCTGGTTGTGTAGCTGCCTCTCAACCAGGAAATTAGAAAGTACAGACACAGAGTGAGTGCTGGCAGATGATTCCCTTTTTCAAGGTCATCCTTGCACGTGAGGAAGAATCACTCCAACATCTGTCGCACTGTTTAGCTGGCATCCCAGTGGTGTCAAATACGTGCTCGCCTCCTTTTTAGAGAAACTCTGGGAGGGGAACATTGATGGTCAATGTCACGGTTTTCTTCCCATCTCTCCTGGAGGAAGGTCATCTTCTCCTTGGAGAGAAAAGTCACCAGAAAGTCCTGAGCACGGAGACAACTGGACTGCTCCTTGGCGCCTGCGTCCTAGCTGTCTGCACACCTTCAAGCCTGCTCACTGGGTACCACCACTACGTGTGTCTCTAGTACCTGCATCCTCCGCATCTTCCGACGTCGGGTGGGGTAGAGGGAAGAATCCCACCTCTCTGGTGATATACCTGCTTCCGTCCAAGCAGGAACCCCAAGATGGTAACAGGCCCCGAAGGGTTCCATCCTGACACCAGGAGTCCTTGGCGTTTAAAAATCTCAATGTTAAATCTCAAGCAGCTGCACAACAGTCCCAGGCAGTGAGGGGGAAACGTGCGGTGACGTTCCAGACAAGGAGCTGGGAGGACTCCGGAAGCCGCGGCTTCTCTAAGCAGCTGTGTAGCCTGCAGGGAGGTTGGGACCTGACTCGGGGGAGAGGACTCAGGGGTGGTGCTGTGACCACGGCTCTCAAAGCAAGACCTGCAGCCCCTCCAGAGCGGAGATAAGAAAGGAGCATGCCTCGTACAGGCTCACTGAAGAGTGACAAAGATAATGGAACTAAAGCACCCAACCCAGTGTCTGGTGCGTGACATCAAAATACAGAATGCCTATTTTTGCACTGGTTGCACCAACTCTGAAGAGACGCAGGGGCTGTGATGGGAGCAGAGGTGCCGCTGGCGGCTGGCTCTCTTTTCAGGTATTTCATGGGACGTGTTTGAGGTGGAGGTAGAATGGCGTGTTCTGTGCCACAAGCATCTCCCCCCAGTCAACTTAAATAAGACGGACATATATATACTACCAAATGTAAAATAGCTAGCTAGTGGGAAGCAGCCGGATAGCACAGGGAGATCAGCTCGGTGGTTTGTGACCACCTAGTGGGGTGGGATAGGGAGGGTGGGAAGGAGACACAAGAGGGAGGGGATATGGGGACATATGTATATGTATAACTGATTCATTTTGTTATAAAGCAGAAACTAACACACCATTGTAAAGCAATTATACTCCAATAAAGATGTTAAAAAAAAAAAAAAAGAGGGTAACACTTACGAGGAACAAATAGTCAGTAAATTAGATTATTCTCACGTCTCCCGCCCACCCGGGATCTCTGCTTTGCTGGGAAAGGACTGGATGAGAGCATAGCCCACTGATCTGTGTGACGTCTCACCCACCCCTTCCCTCCACACCCCCTGGATCTGAATGCAAACTTGGAGCTTTGGAGACCTCAACATGGGATGGGATTTTGAAATGGGATAAAATGTGATGTAATATGTACACTGTGTATATAATACATAATGTGTCTAATTTTGGTAATGACAAGAGTCTGTCTAAAATCTCTTCTTCTTGAGAATCTTCCCCACACATTTCTTAAGCATTATAGATGGGCTAGTGGGAAGAAACCTAACAAAGGAATTTTTCTTTCTGAACACAGAAAAAATAATCACAAAGGCCACCTACAGTTATGTGGGCAGGAGCTTAGTTGTTCAAGGGTCAGTGTGCAACCTTCCCGTCTGGCCGGCCTCCTAAACTCTGACACTTTGGTGTTCTCAATTTCTTCACAGCTCACTTGGAGAAATGGATAAATGGTCTCAGGATATAGATGTTTGCCCCAGAAATATGGCACTTACATTGTTAATTGGCTACAGCTCGAATAAACATGTCCAGAATCACGGGGCCCTTCCCCATTCCACATTAAAATCTCCCCAAATTTCCCTTTAAGCAAAACAAGGTCCGTGTGTGTTTGTGTGTGTCTTACAATTTATTTCTTTCCTTTGCATAAATTCCTATGCACCTTTCTTTAGTCTTCAAAGAAAGCCCCGTTTGTCTCATGGAACTTTGATGCACGTCTGCACTTAGGGGTCGGTATCAAATGACAATCTTGAAAGATGCTATAAAGTAGGAAGCGCCAGTGTAAGCTCCCCTTAAGGGACCTTCTTTTCAAGGCAAAAGACAGGACCACGTGACTCGCCAAGTGGCTGTCTCCCCACGTGTGGGTCCAGGAGATGCTAAGGAACTCTCTTCCTAGATGAGCAAGAAAATAACTTCCTACAGAACCCCTGAATGACCTTGCATGTGATGTGGATGGGAATAAATTCAGAGACTTTGCCCATCTTTTCTTTCCTCCGCATTCTCTCCGTGTTGTCAACCGCAATGAAAGTGGCGAATCATCAAAACGTAAAGAACGGCTGGTTCTGAAGATTCATGAGGTCATGAGGTCACTTCTAGCTGAGTTAATTGTTAGAGTGCACATGTTTTGCTTTTGTTGGTGTTGACAAATTTCTTCCTAAAAAAGTAATTTCTGGGTTTATAGACTGAGGAAATGTGGAAAAAACCCAATTATATATGAGAAAGATATTCACAGTGTATTGTATCTTGTGTTATTTTGAAGGTTCCATAACGAAGCAACCATTGCAAAAAGAAGAAATCCAAAGCAATGAATAATTCATGAAAATATTTTTCTCATTTTGTGTATAAGGCTCCTTATTACATTACCTTTAATTCTCCACCCCTTCCTCCTCAATTTTACGTAACCATTTTAGAATAAAGTCCAAACTCTGAAGCCCGGTATCAGATCTCTGCTTGACTGGGGCGGCCCTCTGGTCCCCCGACTCACTCATCCCACGGCCTCCTTCCCGTCGCTTTCCCACAGAAAGGCTGAGTCACTCTGGTCTGCTCTTCACCTGGCGCTCAGCCTAATCTCGGAGAGGCCGATCTTTCCACCATCCCACGATTTACAACACCCTATTTCCGCCTACCATGTGGCATGACCAATATCGCTCTTGTTCCTTATTTATGAACTGTATCATTTCACTAGAATGTTTACAAAATCTATGAGCATTTCAGTCTTTTTGCACAGCTGAGTTCCCAGAACCAAGCATATGACCCATCACAGAGTTGGGATGAAATTACTATTTTTGAATAAATGAACTGAATGTCCTGACCACCTTCAAACATCAGAGGTGGTGCTGGATGCTGGGAGTCCTAAACTCCAAAGAAGACTTAGGAAGGATATCAAAAGAGAAAAAGGAACTATACCACCAAAAATTATGAACCAGAATACTGTAACCTCTGGATCCCAACACGATAGCAAACTAACCCAAGTTGCTGGATGCCTTCCCCATCCAGTCCTGAGATGTCAGCGATGGAGAAGGAGGGGGCAGGTGTGAGAACCAGGAGAAACCATGAGGGAGATGGCAGGGGGCTGGGTGCAGTAGGAGGGGGAGAAATGCAGGGACCACAGGTAGTGCTTTTGTGAGCGCATGTAGAGGTTTTAATTGTTTTCTTATTTCTCTACCAAATTTATAACATGAAGCAGAAAATGCTTTTTCCAAAGAAAACATCAGGACCAATGAGAAAAGATGGGTATTTAGCAGATGCTCTTAAGGGAAACTGGTCAGTTTATTAACAAAAATAGGTTGGAACCTACCTCATGCCACATTTGATGAATGCCAGATGGATGGAAGCTCTAAATGTGAAAGCTAAAATTTTTAAAAGAAATAGAATAAATGTAAGAATATCCTTGAGAATTTGGGGTGGGAAGTCTTAAATGAGATGTCAAGAATAAAACAAATGTTTAATTTATTGATATATAAAAATTAAGGATTTATTTTCAATGAAAGGTGACATTAAGAAAATTAAGAAAGGTAGTACACTGGGACAAGATTTTGCAATGTACAGAATCATTAAGTGATTAATAATGGGTGAGGATCTATCAAAACCAGAAATATCCCCAACCCCCAGACAGCATAGCTGATTGAGAAGTGGATTTGGACAGGCGATTCACAGAGGCTGAACTCCTGTGGCCAACAGATGTGTGAAAAATGCCAAATCTCACTAGTAAATAAGGTTGAGAGTGCACTTTTCCTTCTCCCCAGATTGGCAGAAATTAGAGAAATGGGTCATGCCAAGCGTTGGTGAGTATGTGAAGAAACGAGAATTCCCGTGAAATGCTCGTAATCTGCTTCAGCCATCTCATCTCAGAAAGCGTTTTAACCGAATGGAATTAGCTTGTGCGTTTCGTGGGATCTGACCATCCTGATACAGGGCGGACATGATGGAATTCATGGCCACGTTGCTTGGGCTCCCAAGAAGTTCCAGGCGGCTGAGATGACTCGAGGAACCACTGACAGAGGTGGAGTCAAATGTCGTGGGATAACTAGAAAGGTGTTAATTCAACACACAAGGTACCAACTACAAGGAAATAGGTGCACACTGACCGATGCTGACCTTTTAAGATGTTATGCTGAAGTACGAGAAAACCAGTGTGTTGTCCATAGGACAGTATAACCCATGTCAGTTACAACCACAGAAACGCAAAGAGCAATCATAGTTAAGGGAAACTTACACATCCAGGCACATACTAAATGCATTACAGTTGTGTTTGTGGGAAGAGCAATGGTAGACACACATCAGAACCAACTGGCAAAATGCCCAAATAACACTTCGTCCTTGGAAGTTTGCTGAGTGCACGCCGGTGGACCGACTTGGTCTTGGATCCTGTCAGCTCGTCCAGATGCATCTTCGCTTTCCACCAAGGAAAAGTATACGTTGGCAGCCAGTGCCAAGCAGGGGAGAAACACGGAGGATCCTCGAAGCAAATGGCTTTGGAAGCTGCTAGAATGTCCCCCAAATCCCCTTCTCGGGGCCCGTGAGCCGTGAGCAGCTGTTGCGTCACGATCATCCTGGAACGTTGTCATGGCCAAGGCTTTACTCTCGAAACCCCAGGAGCCAGATGCAGCCAGAGTGCAGCAGACCCACGCTGGATGCCAAACACCGTAACCGAAAGTGGGGTCCGGCCGCTCACCGCTCAAAAGCCAGTAAAGAGGTAAGGTTGGTGGAAAGGAAAGTTTGCTTTATTTTGGCTGCTGGCAACTGGGTGGGGGGAGGGCAGAACCCTGTCCAAAGGCCGACTCCCCGCCACTGACAATCAGGGGGCAAGAGCTTTTATAGGTGGAAGGAGGGGGTTACATGCAGAAACGGCACAGTCAGCCCTGACGGTCATCTTGAAATTGGTCGTGTGGTGGTTTGATCAGCATTATCATGATTGCTTTAAGTACAGTTAATCTTCATTTCCAGGGTCGGTTTGTTCCAATTTCCTTGAGGCCAGTTCTCGGAATCGTGGCAGCTTATGTCATGGCTACAGTCTGGTCATCGTGTAGTTCACTTCTTCCACCTGGTAGGGGTTTCGGTATCTACAAGACAGCTCACAGGATATGGCTCAGAATATGATCTATAGCCCTTGAGGAGGAACTAAAGGTCCTAGACTTTGCTTAATGACTAAACTATTATTATTTAGTGCTGTTGGACTGTTTTCCTTTGCTTCTGCATTTTCTCACTTCTCTGATTAAACTTATTCTTTGGCTAAAGTTTTTCCACAGGCAAAAGGCAGGCTAGGACATGGGGGGCATAGACCATAGGGGTCCTGCTCCATTTCATATACACCGTATCTCCTTTATCCATTTATCCATCTACGGACACTCAGGTGTTTCCATATCTTGGTTATTGCGAGTAACGTTGCAATGAGCATGGGGGTACAGATAGATCTTCGAGATCCTGATTTCAATTCTTTTGCATAAACACCCAGGAGTAGGATTCCTGGATTGTATGGTAGTTCTATTTTTAATTTTTTGAGGAACCTCCATATTGTTTTCCATAGTGGCTTCACCAGTTGGCATTCCCACTAAGTGAAATAAGCCAGTCACGGAAGCACAAATACTGATCCACTTACATGAGGAACCTAGAAGAGTCAAACTCACAGAAACACAGAGGAGAAGGGGGTTGCCAGGAGCTGGGGGGGGGGGGGGACGAGGGAGTTGCTATTCTGGGTTTAATTCTCTGTTTTGCAGGATAAATAAGTTCTAGAAGTCTACTGTACCAATGGTGCCTAGGGTCAACGACTCTGTACTGTGCATTTTAAAATACACTGAGGAGAAACCGCTTGTCAAGTGTTCTTAACACACACACACACACTAAATCATGAAAGAACACAAGAAAGTTTATGGAAGTGAGGGGTGTATTTAGTACCTTGATTGCGGTGGTAGTATTGTGGGTGTATACAGATGTCCAAACTCAAGGAAATGTGTACATTAAATATTTGCACTCATTGTATATCACTTATGCCTCAATAAAGCTTTAAAAAAAAAAGATCTAGGGCTTCCCTGGTGGCGCAGTGGTTAAGAATCCGCCTGCCAATGCAGGGGACATGGGTTCGAGCCCTGGTCCCGGAAGATCCCACATGCCACAGAGCAGCTGGGCCCGTGAGCCACAATTACTGAGCCTGCGCGTCTGGAGCCTGTGCTCCGCAACAAGAGAGGCCGCGATAGTGAGAGGCCTGCGCACTGCGATGAAGAGTGGCCCCCACTTGACACAACTGGAGAAAGCCCTCGCACAGAAACGAAGACCCAACACAGCCAAAAATAAATAAATAAATAAAATTAAAAAAAAAAAAAAAAAGATCTCGCTTTAGACACACAGTAGGATTTCAATGAAGATTAGCCCTCTCTCTTCCCTGGGGCCATTCCCTAAGAAAAATCTTTATTAAAACTGCTGACTTTAAGGTATGAGTTTTTCCAGTGGAAACTGGAACATTCCATTTTTCCAAACTAATGATGTCATATTTCAGGAAGCAGTGAAAAAGCAAATTCCAGGGCAACCCATTTTTGGTCAAGGGAAAATTCTAGAATGGAACATTATCATCTCAGTGTGTCAATATAGATACAGCAAACTCCAGGAGCCAGGAGCAGGAGTGGCGTGTGGGAAGCTGAAGGAAGCTGGAGACCATGTTTTTATTCCTGCCTCTGATTTCCCTTGGGCATGAAATAAGGTCATAGCACATATGCTACGAATGAGTCTTATTTGCAAGTCCATTTGTGCAGACAGGTAAGAAGGTGAAATTGTGACAGTAGTTTATTCAGCAGAATTTCAGAGTAGTGTTGGAATTTCAGAAGATCCTTTGAAGAAAAGACAGGAATGCACCCAGCTGCAGGGAAGAGCATGATCCAGGCATGGAACCAGTGCTGGAGATGGGCCGGGCGCTGGGGGGTGCTGAGTCCTCTGAACCTCCGCTTGTGTAGATCCTCTTCTTCCTTCGCCAGAACAAGGATCCACCATGTCAGCCTTTTGGACATCATTTGGGTCTCATTCAGCGAGACCGTTTTCACCTGCAGGGAAGTTTAGTTACAAATTCAGAGGGTCATAAATTTGAAAGAACTGAAAAATATTATGCAAATCACATCACTTCTGGACTGTTCTTCCAAGGAAAAATTAAGTGGTGCAGTCAGACAAGACCAGCCTGGAGGCCAGATCTTGTTTTTCTCTTGCCTCATCTTGTGCCTCCCTGAGGTCTGAGCCTGCCCTTCCTCTTCCTCTGAATTTATAATTCTGATGCTCTTCAAGGTTCAGTAACAGAGTATCTCCCCAGGTCAGTGTTTCCTCAAATGTCACCCACTAGCCAGGGCCACAGAGGGTTCTGGTTTAAAATGAAGATTTCCATATCCTACTTGTACCCAGTGCATTGGTTTCCTAGGGCTGCCTTCACAAATTACACAACAAGGACTAAAACAACAGAAATGTATTCTCGCATAGTTTGGAGACTAGGAGTCAGAGGTCAAGGTGTTGGCAGGGTCCCTCGCCTCTGGGTGCCCTGGAGAGCATGCAGTTCCCTCTCTTCTCATGCTAATAGCTGCCAGCATCCTCGGCTTTTCCTGGCTGTGGTTTCCGTTTTCATTCCCTTCACATCTGCCGGTGTCTAATCTCTGATCTCCCTATCTCCCTCCCTCTTGTGATGGCCCGTAGGGCCCTTCTGGATGATCCAGAATGATCTCATCTCAAGATCCTTGACTTAATCGTGTCTTCAAACTGCTTTTTCCAAATAAGGTCCTATTCACAGGTTCCAAGGATTAGGACATGGACGTATCTTTGGGGCCACCATTCAGCCTGGGGAGTCAGAGGGAAGAAATGCCTAGAAATAGGCATGACATTGAGAGGACCTGCTGGGGTGATGTTTTGTGTTCCTGTGGCTTTGGATCTCATGTGCAAGCTGAGGATTCCAAAATTCTCTCCCTAGCCCAGAACATGTCTCAGAATTCCCAAGTCATACATATCCAATCACCAATTAAAATGTCTTAATATGTTTCAAAAGAATAAAAATAGAACTACCATATGATCCAGCAATTCCACTTATGGGTATTTATCCAAAGAAAATGCAAACACTAATTCTAAAAGATATTTGTGCCGTCATGTTCACTGCAGCATTATTTACAATAACCAAGATACAGAGGCAACATAAGTGTCTATAGATGGATGAACGGCTAAAGAAATGGTTATACGTACATATATATATATATACACATATATATATAAAATAATTATTCAGCCATAAAAAGAATGAAATTCTGCCATTTGTGACAACACAGATTGACCTTGAGGGCATTATGCTAAATGAAATAAGCCAGACAGAGAAAGACAAGTATCATATGATCGGTTGTATGGGAAATCTAAATGCATACATGAAAACCTGAGTTCATAGATACAGAGAATAGATTGGTGGTTGGGGGGCGTTGTGGGAGAGTGTTGGGAGAAATGGGTGAACTGGGTTTATTTCTTAGTTTAAATGAACTGAATAAAAAAAGAGAGAATTAGGAGCGCCTTTAAAACAATAAATATCCATGTAACTGATCACTAATCAATTTTTAAAGGAGCTAGGCCTGATATATCTAATTCAACCCCTTTTCTCAACAGACTTGAGACTTCTCTTGGGATATAGATTGACTTTTGAGTAATTCATGCACTCAGTTCAGAAAGGATTTAATAGGTAAGAGGTAACTTGTTCTACTGTTACAAGTTAATTGACTTGACTGGTCTTGCTTGTGATTCTTTTCCTAAGCTGAACCTTTCTCTGATCAGTTTATTAGGCTAAATAACTCAGACTTTGGTCCAAGGAAGATTTTGACCCCTGGTTCCCTTCATCACCTTCTAGAATCTACTGCTCAGTTTTGTCTCCGAGCACAGGCTCATGAGATACACCTTTGACTCCGGACAGTAAACACACCTGTAAAGTCCTGGATGTCACCTCTTTATTGCTCCAGAGCACCTGACAGTCTCCCTCTGGAAGCAGTCTCTTCTCCCATTCCTCATTTTTCTGCGCCTTTACTACTTTGTCTACACCTTAATAATTTATTTGTTTTTTAAGCAAAGAAAATTTGTTTTCTCATTCCTGGTCTGTTTTCTAAAATAATTTTAAATAAATTAAAAAAATTTTTACCAGCATTTTAAACCTAACACATCAAAAAGTGCACATCTTTGTGTCGTTGCTCTGAAACCACATCCTCTGCAGTGCTAGTTCTGATGCGCTCTCCCTCCACAAGCCAGACACCCTTGAGCATCCTCCGTGTCTCCCCTGCCTCCAACCCATCAGCAGATCTTGTTGATTCTTCCTCCAAAATACCCGGGTGGAAATCATGAAGTTCTACTTGAACAGACAACAGTGCTATAGCTAAATTCCCCTTTCTCTTCCCTTTCTGTTTGTCCCTTCTGTGCTGTCACAGCAACCACTTTCTCTTCCATCAGTTCTACAGATTCCGGTGTTTTTAAGGACTCAGTGCTCCCTGTCTTCCTGGGACGCAGCCCACTGACAGTTTTCTTAAATGGCCCACTGCCACACCCTGGTGGAGACCATGGAAGCAGCCCACCTTACAACTTCATAGCCCCTGATGAGCCGCGAGGTTACCCTACTGTCCTCTTTCACCATTGGTGATTTGGAGGTCAGGGTTACCTTTGTGTCTCACATCAGCTTACCCCCGACTTTAATCTTTTAGTGTCTTTCACTGCAGTATCTGTACAACCCGGACTTCTTAGCTTGCTATGAAACGTCTCCATGACCCACCCCGGCTCTTGTCCCATCCCCAGTATCCCCGACCCTCACACTTGATGATTAAGCTCCATCCACATGGACCTCTTTCAGTTATTTCAAGATGCTGAAAAACTCTTTCCTGTCCTAGGGGAGTTAACCATAGGATTCCTTAATGTTCCATTCTGTTCTGGAATGTTCATTTCTTAATTCTTTCACTCTTTTGTGACGAGTTTCTTCCCTTCTTTCAAACACCAGCTATGCCTTTCTGTCACGGCATGTGAGTTCTTGTAATAGTCATGAATATGCCTGTTCACTTGGTTATCACTTTCCTGAGCTATTGATATTTTTGAATGAATAAATGATGTATTCACTCGACTAGCAGCTAAGCTTTGTCTTCATGACCAAACCACTGTGGTCTGATGGACAGCTTCTGGGACTGGAAAACGTGAATGTGTCTTATAACCAGTGAACTATGTTTTGTAGAGAATATTTGAGGAACTTCCCTCTCTTTCTTTGGATGGACATAAATGTATTTCAGTTTTATAAGTGGTTAAATATATTATCTGAAAAAACTCACAAGGTGATTCTGGAAAGGCCTTCTGAGAGCACTGCAATCCACCAGGTCCATCTCAGGGGTAGGTGGAGCTCTTGATGGAATATACAGCATCAGGGCTCCCAGGCTGGGCTCAGAAAGAAGAGATGGGAGCTCTTCCTCCAAGATCAGTGGAAAGGGCTTCTAATTATAATAATGGCTGAGTAAGCTTCTTCCCTCCGATAACAACAAGAAGCTCTCTTTTGTAGTTGTCCTTTTATAAAACTACTTTACACACACAGCAGCAGCAGCAAGTATGTGGAGGAAATGGAGAACAGCCAGAAACAGGCACATTCTGAAGAGGGGTCAACAGCTGAAGGAGTAAAGTGGCCGATGGCGTTGGGCAATGGCGTGCTTGTAAACTGACCTCCCACCAAAAGAAGAGAGAGACACCTGATTTGTAAAGTTTGTCAATTGTCATGGTGTAAGTACTCCCACCATGTCTGATTTCAAACTACAAGTGATTTTACCATCAGCAGCCCAGAAAACTGCAGAATCCTTGTCAGTCGGCTCTTATGAGCTGATGCAAGCTGGCTGGAGCCCATCACAGGCAGTGGTGGGTTTCCTATTTTAATGGTTTATGGCATGAAGGCAGACCAGGTTTATAGCATGCCCCAAAGCTGGCAGATTTTGGAGAGGAATTATCACCTGGAGAAAGGGGATTTGCACTGGATGAACTTTCCATCTTCACTGCTTCTGGCTTGAGGGCAGGCCTCAGTAGGCCTGTGGGACAGCTGAAATCCACCTGAAGAACCAGAGGTTAAAATGTGGGGCAACCGTAGACACAGAAAATTGGAGGTAAATCCTTGGAAGGAGAGACAGAGAAGCGCATCCACAAATTTTGTGTATAAACTCTTCCCTAATGTATCTTCCCCCTGGACCTTGTATATGCAAGGCAGACTCAGTAGGCCAGCTAAGGATAGATGAAGTGAATTGGGATTTGAGCTGCCATTCAAAGGCAGCGTCTGCAGCATGATTCCCACCAAGATATTAGCAACAACAGCAACAACAACAGAACACTTTTCAGAGGAATATAACAAAATCCAGAGTCTGAACAACATAATATTCACAATAGCTAAGGCAGAATTCAAACTTACACATCCCTCAAAGAAACAAGCAACTATGACCCCGTCTCAAGGGAAAAACTATCAGTGGAGACTGACCCTGATGTTGCACTTGGTAGACTTTAAAGCAAGGATTCAAATCCTGTGCTCAATGACAAAAGGGACATATGCGCATAAGGAATTAAAATGTGGGATCAGATGTTGCAAGAGACTTGTTAGGTGAGGGGCAGAAGAGGAGGGTGGGGGAGTCTTCAGACCATGACGCAGGCCCAGCTCCCATTGAAGCAGGAGAAGAGGAAAGACTGGGTCAGAAGAGACCCCGAGCACAGCATGGTTCTACCAGAGCTGCAGCCCGGCTGATGGGGAACCCTCGAGCCCATCTGCACCCACAGAGGGTCTCCCAGACGGGCGGCCTCAGCGCTCCCCCCAGCTCAGGTGCCGACTAAAAGCAACTCCGTACAAACACAGGGGCGTGTCCAGAGGGGCAGCCAATGGGGCTTGGGTCCGCTGCACATCCCCCGGGAGGGGATCTGAGCAGCCGCATTGGGGACTTCAAGCCATTTCTTTAGATGACCTCTTGCTTATTTGTTCTTCAGCTTCTTTTCTTTTTGGCTTCGCTGCTCAGCTTGCGGGATCTTAGTTCCCTGACCAGGGATTGAATCCCCACCCTCGGCGGTGAAAGTGCCAAGTCCTAACCACTGGACTGCCAGGGAATTCCCCTGTTCTTCAGCTTCTTACACATTCACCAAATTTAAAATTTCAATGACTCCATTTCTTATTTACTGAAAATCTTCTTGTATTTTTTTCCAAGTCTGCCTATTCATTTTTCTTGGTTTGTTTTATCATAGTTTTCATGTTGTCTTTATTTTCTTTAATTATTTTAAACAAATTTGTTATAAGTCTCTATTCAATATTTTTCTTTCATGTTCCCTGAGATGTAATTCTTACTGAATCTGTTAGCTTTGTACTACGACGTACTGTTTCCTTGTTTGTTTATCAATTTTTATTGTGAGCTATTTTCTTTATTCAGGTTTCTTTTTTTTCCTAAAAGTATAATATACCACTTGGATTATCAACGAGTCCCCTCAGCATGTCATTTTATTTGTTTTTGTTATGTACTCCAGGAATATTACTGGCTTGGACCAATGTTTGTGCTAGTTTCTTGAACACGGATACACACGAGCAGATTCTAAATCCATTTAGGCATCAGCTTAAACTCCAGTTTCAATTCCCTCCACCCGTGGCCAGTGTGGACAGGTTTCTCATGGCTGCTGGGTGTTTGTCCATGTTCACTTCAGAGGTCCCAGCCCTGAGGGTCCAGGACCCTCCCTTCCTTCCAAGCTGAACACCAGACACGGCTGTTACCTGTCCAATAAACCTGGTGCTACACGTTTGCCAAGAGGAACCAAGAAGTTTCAAAGGAAAAGGTAGAGGCAGCATTTTGCTTTGTTGGGTGCTTTTGCTATGGGAGGTTTTCAGAGCTGTCTACCTACCACAGGGCGGGAACCAAAGAGAAAGGGTCACAGATCCGCATTTTAGAAAGACTGCAAGAAGGATGGTGTGGACGGGGCAGTTGGGACTTGTCACCAGCTACGCCCTGGGCCAGCGTCAGAGCAAGAGGGGAGGAGGACTTCGTCTTCAGCAGTGGCAGCGGGACTTCATGGAAAATCGGAATTCAGAATCAATAGTGCTTTCTCTTTGGATGTGAGGACGACAGAGAAGGGGAAAAGGCCGCACGAAGAGGAAACCTGTGGGAAATGTCTGAAGACCTGGAGCCGGGCCGCAGGCTCGAATCTGAGTAGAGGATGGCCTCCTCCCGGCGGGGATGGAAGGAGGAACGGCTGGTGGAGCAGATCAGCACAGGAGAAGGAGCAACCCCTTTTCTTGCCGGACCAGTGCACGCTCCCAGGAGGCAGGGAGCCGCCTGTGTGGCAGGTGCCTCGAGCCTTCCTTGGCAGGGAGGGCAGGGAGGGGGAGTGAGTGGGAGCGAGGGCGGGCGCAGGCCTGCAATTGCAGGATTTGCAGACAACGGAGATGGCATCTCACCAAACTTCATTCACCCGTGTTCATCGGAGAAGGACATTCAGGCCTTCACAGGCGGCTTCAGGTCACACAGCCCACATCGCACAGCTAACTGGGGGCGGACCAGACTATACGTTGTCGACAACTGGAAATGTTACAGTTTTGATCGAATGGCACAAAGTGTTTTTGACTCTGAGAGCCCCTGTTATGAAAAAGGGAGAATTCCGAGGGGAAGGGCTGAGGGCTTTGGAAGCCTGCCCATCAGGCTTACATCCCGCCCTGAGTGAGGGCTGGCCCTCTTCCCTCTCCATTGAGGGTTTGTTTACGGGGGACACACAGGCACATGCACACACGTGCACACATGTCAGCACACACACAAACACGTACACACATGCACACATACACCTGTGCACACACATGAACACACACACCTGCACACACATGTATTTTCAATCAGAGACTGTGAGCTTCATCAAATCCTTTTGGATTCTAAATAAATGTTTAAATGTATGTAACGGGGATTTTCATGGTATCTTGTCAGCTTTCTTCAGCCGGTTTGTCTCGGGGATCAACCAGGAAGCCACACGCCTGGAGAAGCAAACAGGATGCCCTGACACAGTTCGTGCGGGCAGCGTCTAATGTGTGGACCCGAGAGCCGGACCAGCCCCAAAGGACGGGCCTGCAGTGCCTCCCGGTGGAAAAGCCTGGCCACTGCACCAGGAGGGAGGGGGCGCCTTCCCGGGATTTGCTGGCCTTCACTAAACTCATTCCACTGAGGGCCTGGTCTGTGAGAGACGACTAGTACTTTCTGGGACAAATGCCAAGGGCGAGGTCACGTGCTCTACAGAGGCTGACGGAGGAGAAGGAGTGTGTGTGACCCTTCGCAACCTGCCGATGGAGGCCGGCCGAGGAGGCCCAAGGTGGAGCTGGGCAGCAGAGCACCTGTGCAAGGGAGCTGCTGCCTGTGCCCTGGGCTGTGACAGTGACCTTCCCCAGCGCGCCCCCTCGGGACCAAGGGCAGCGGCCTGACCCGCCTTTCCCTTAATGAGGCCCTGGGTTCAACACCAAGCGCGCGAGCCGAGGGCCAGCCATTTGCAGGTATGTTGCCAATCGTATTCTTTCTCCTTATTTATCTGCCTCTTTGGATCGAATTAAAAGAGACCAGAACACAAGAAGAATGACCAGGTAAGGTGGCGTAACTTCTTGGTGGAAAAAGGGGAAACGAAGCAAATCTAATTGCCAGATTCTTTTAATTGGTCAGAGTTCTCTCCAGGGAGAAAGAGAGGTGTCTGGACCTGAGCACAAAATGGGAGCCGAGGGGACAAACTTCCCAACCCCTGAGGAGCTTTCACAACAGAACTTGGGATTTGAAGTCTGGACAGTTGAGCTCCCAGGAATTGATGCATTAAAATGAAAATAAACATGTATAATTATAAAACATAAAAAGATAAAAAATAAAACTGTATTAGAAATGTATAAAATTAGAAAAACTAAAAGCAAAATAAGCATAAGCTCACCAAATCTTAAAATATTAGAATCTGGGTTTCTTCTCAAAGTGTGAAATAAAACATCGGAAGAACTTAGCTTTGCGTCTTTGATGTTCAGCCCAGGGCCTCGGTAAGGGAAAGCCGAGCAAAGCTGCTGCTCGCCTCCCGCCAGCCTCCCAGCCCAGGACACTGGGAGCAGCTACAGCGTCCTCGGCAGAAGCTTTGCAGCCAAACTCAAGTGTGAAGCCACACCAGCAGCGACCGAGGGCTCCTGTCACATGCCAAGCGCTGCTGTGATGCTCCTCCCACTCGTTCATCCTCACAAGGACCCGCGAGGCCCCTTCTCCTCCCATGGCACGTGAGGACCTGGGCGTGCAGACCCTCCCTGGTCACGGGGTAGCCAGGCCAGAAGGCGCTTAACAGCCTGTGTGGAGCCCGAGCGGAGGCCGCTGCCCGCCCTGCCCCCTGGAACCCAGCCCAGGTCCAGGCGGAAAGTGGGGTGATGCCCTGTGCCCCTGTGCCCCGTCCCGGGGAGGGGCCCATCTGAGGGGCCCTGCCCTGCGCTGCCCTCACGTGGTCCCAGGAAGCTCTGAGCCTCCAAAGCCGGGTCTGCACTGAGACGCGCTGCAGGGGGAAGAAGCACCCCGGACTTTGCTCCCAGCTCTGTTGGGATGTAATTGACATGCATCCCGTGGTGTGGTGGTCTGACTTACACGCTGTGGAAAGATCCCCACAGCAGGAATGATTAGCTTGCCTCATCTCGCAGAGATGCCGTGAACTCACTAGATTTCAAAGAGAAAGAAAGGAAAGAAAACCGTTTTATTTATATGTGTGCGGTATTTTATGTTGCAAGGATATTTTACATATATCGTGTTAAATTAAGTTTTTTATTAAAACGAATGTTGCCTGTTTCCCTTTACTTTTCAAACCGTGGTTGTTTGTAAACTTTGCTTCCTTGGTGACACTGATTCCTCTGACAGTCGGCCTAGAAGAAGAGTCTGGGCAAGAGCTCAGAGGCCTCTCCTTTCCTGCTTCACCCTGGACACGTGCTCAATGAGGCCCCGAGTGGGACGTTCCCCTGGGGGTGGGGCTGTGTCGCTCACCCTTGGGTGAACGCAGGGGTCCCCGGAGCCCCTAGTCACCCCTTCATCGTCCCTCAGGGCTGCAGCGGGGGCACCGCCAGACAAACCTGCTAACTAATGTGTTTTTCACTGTTGCCACTTAGTTTACAATGAAAACCCAAAGGTTGTGCAGGGAGACATCAGCCCTATGACAGGGGCTCATCTTCTGTTTGTTTAGGAGGACTTTTTCACCCGACCCCGAATTAGCTCTTTAGTTGGGTGATGACACTGACCCCGACTGCACCTGCTCGTGGCATGTTCCCAGCAAGGGCCACGGGCGGCACCTCTCACTGCTTGGAGCACCTGGGGGCTCGTGATCCAGGGGACTCAGGGCCCCAGCGCGATCATCGTCGTGTCTTCATTCTCCTTGTCGTGTGTGTAAACCTTGTCGACCCGCTGAGGATTTCGTGTGACTTGGACTTTTTTATAAACCGAAACACTACTTTAGTACAATTGTGCAGTTTTAAGTATGCGGTAGATGCTTATTAAACATTTGCAAAGCAATGCCTGGTGAAATCTATCCGTGTGTGAGATGAATTTTAGTCACAGTGAGGGAGAGAAACAGACCACTGATTACAAATACCTGTGGCCTCCCCATCACAGGAGCCCAGCAGCTGTGAGCTGAGGGCCCCTGCGATCCTCGGGAACTTAAAATGTGGGTGTATAACGTCCAATTCGGATTCTGCTTATTGCAAAGGCCTCAAGATACCTGACACATTTTTAACATATAGAATTCACTTCTGGGGTACTGAGATATACAGACTTGTTAAAAAATGGGAACTCAAAATATAACAGTTACTTTAAAACATTCTAGTTGGAGCGTTTGTCCTTTTGGGGGTATAAAACAAAGAAGATCATTAGTTTTTAAGTATGAACATAGAACATGTATTTATAGAGTTGATGTCTATAGTCAAATAAAATTTGGAACAAAATATCAGTCAGGTTAGATATAAATGATTCAAAAGTCACATGGTTGATTATAATCAGTCTTATTTTTTCACAGCCAAAACACATGTTTAGTTTAGTTTTCCTTTTAAAAAAATTCTGCCATATTTACATGCAGCTCAAGGTTGACTATTTTCCTGAGATTATGTCCATTTGAGTCCTTGGGCTTGGACACATTCTGAACCTTGGCATCTCACCCCAGGGAGCAGAGGTGCTGCACCTGCTTCCCAGCACGTGGCTCCCCCACCTGTCCCATGTCTCCCATCCAAGGGGTCTCTTCCCTGCCCTGGAGTCAGGGAAACAAAGTAAGAGAGGTGGGTGCAGAGGGAACCCCAGTGCAGGGTAAGGACCCTCAGAGAGACGGGCCAAGCACCCCAGAAGAAAGCCACTGTGGCCAGAGATCTGATGCCAGGATCCGAGAAGCAGACGGGCAGAATGGAATTACTCAAGAACGTATGAGTTTCCTGCAGTTGCTGTAACAAATCACCCCACTCTGGAGCTGAAGACACCACATATTCGTTCTCTGACAGTGCTGGGGTCAGAGGTCTAAAATCAAGGTGTCAGCAGGATTTCCCTCCTTTTGGAGCCTTCGGGGGAGAATCTGTTGTCTTGCCTTTTCCAGCCTCCAGAGGCGCTGTGTTCCTTGGCTCATGGCCCCTGCTCAGCATCAGGGAACATCCCTCACCTCTAGTTCTCTCGTCTCATTGTCTTTTTCCTACCTCAACCCTCTTGCTTCTCCCGTGTAAGGATCCTGCAGGTACAGTGGGCCCACCTGGAAAATCGGGATGACCTCCCATCTCACAGGGAGGTCCTCAACTTGGAACCTTTGTTTAATCTCCATGCAGAGTCCCTTTTGCCACATGAGGTAACATCTTCAAAATTTCAATACGGTGTGAGATGTGGGTGCCTCGTGGGGAGCATTACCCAGCCACCCACAGGGTCAGGAGGGAGAAACAAGTAAGATGACCTCCAGTTTAATTATTGTAGGTACAATTCCTTGGCTCCTACAAGCTTTTCAAGAGTCTATTAAAATGCTTGATGTTTAGCATTACTTGGAAAAGACACATGCACCCCGATGTTCACTGCAGCACTATTCACAGTAGCCATGACAAGGAAGCAGCCTAAGTGTTCATCGACAGATGAGTGGATAAAGAAGATGTGGTACATATATGCAATGGAATATTGCTCAGCCATAAAAAAGAATGAAATAATGCCATTTGCAGCAACATGGATGGACCTGGAGATGATCATACTGAGTGAAGTAAGCCAGACAGAGAAAGACGAATATCTTATGATATCATTTATATGTGGAATCCAAAAAAACAATACTAATGAATGTATATGCAAAACAGAAACATACTCATAGCTGCAGAAAACAAACTGATGGTTACTAAAGGGGAGAGGGAAGTGGAGGGGCAAAATTAGGGATATGGGCTCAAGAGATACAAACTATTATGTATAAAATAGATGAGCAACGAAGTCATATTGTATAGCACAGGGTAATATAGCCATTATCTTATAATAATTTATAATGAAATATAATCTGCAAAAGTACTGGATCTCTATGCTAATATAATGTAGTAAATCAACCATACTTCAGTGAAAAGAGGTTTGAGGTTTAAAAACAATTTTATTGTCTCTACGACAAGAAAGAACCACTGCAAACTTGAATTAGTAAAGATTTAATCAGTCATCTACAAAAAGTTCCATTTTATCTATTCACAAACATTCATTACACTTAATAGCATTCGTAGGTTAGATTGTCTTCCTTTGCGATAATTCTCAAATAGACCCAGAGATTAGCAGCACCTCACAGAACATTATCAATTGAGTTGATATTACACCAATCTTTTACAACACTTTCAAGACTTTCCACAGTTTTTACAGATACAAAGCCCAACGTGGTATGAAGGTGAATTTTTTTCTTTTTAAGATTTATTATTTATTTATTTTATTTTATTTATTTTTGGCTGCGTCGGGTCTTAGTTGCAGCACGCGGGATCTTCGTTGAGGCAGGTGGGATCTTTTGTTGTGGTGCGCGGGCTTCTCTCTAGTGTGGCGTTCAGGCTCCAGCGCACTGTGGGCTCTGTAGTTGAGGCGCACGTGTTCCAGGGCGCGTGGGCTCTGTAGTTTGCAGCACGTGGGCTCTAGTTGAGGTGTGCGAGCTCAGTAGCTGTGGTGTGTGGGCCTAGTTGCCCCGTGGCATGTGGGATCCTAGTTCCCCAACCAGGGATCGAACCCGCGTCCCCTGCATTGGAAGGCGGATTCTTTACCACTGGACCACCAGGGAAGTCCCTGAAGGTGAATTTTTAAATCTTTCCTATACCATGGAGGAGGGGCACTCTGTAAGTAAAGGGTGACCCAAGACAGGACGGCAAGCAGCAGTGCATGGTTCTCTGAGGCAGGAGTCCGAGGGGGTAAAAAGTTCTTCTACCTGAATTGGGGCCTGGTCTTCTCCCCGTTTACTGCCATCCTTCCCTCGGAAAAAATGTCAGAGTTAAAAGTGAGATGAACATGGACGCCTTCAGATTCAGCTTCTCCCGCGGCATCACGGTGGATGATTAAAGCAAGTGTACTCACATGAGACTTGAATTCAAGGACTAAACACCTTTTCACCACACACATACCTCAAAAACCAGAACCAAAGGCAGCCCCTACCCCCGACCTTTGCCAGGAGAGCTGACGCTTCATCATTTGCCCTGATGCCCAGGAAGGCGGGCACTTTGGGGAAACCAAGGGCCTCCTGGCCCCAGGATGCAGAAGCTCCAGGGCAGCACCGGCCCCTGGACGGGGCGTTTCTGGGGCACCATCGTGACCCTAATCTGGTGGCATGTGTCCTGGGCTGGAACATCCTTCAGGTGACAGGTCAAGACTTGGGAAACCTATGATGAACATTAGCCTGTGGATTTTATTTTCTTCCAGAAGAAATCCAACAAAAGCCACAGACAGGTAACCAGAAAAATTCAGACAAAAAGACCTTGGGCACTTAGATTCTAAACTTTATTTTCAAGTATTTTGCATCAAACTTGCGAGCAGAACCCCAGACTGTTACTTGTCCCCTCCCTGGGCTGGTTCTCTTCCTCCGTGGCCAGCCTTTCCTGTGATGACTCTTACCAGCCAGTACTGACCTCATTTCAATTACGTAAAAACCGATTTTGGACATGAATCACCTTTTAAATATAAACTAACTCTGCAAAAAAGCCTTTCCACCACTAAATCTGTCTATTTTTCAGCTGTTAAACCTGCTAGTGAGCCAGTAAAGAGGTTTTTCTCTATTAAGAAAAAAAAAAATCACTAATAGGAATGCAGAAAGCCCATGGACGCCTTATTTTTAGTGCTTTTTGACATTTTATTTTCTTGTAAACAACTGGTGGTGTGACAGGTATTTAAAATGTCCTCTTTGCAAATAGAAAAAGAAAGGAAGAAAGAAAAGGGAAAAGGGAGAGAAATAAACCACAGAAGTTGACAGAACGCCATCGGCCAACAAATATTTATCAGCTTTGTCTGCCTGATGCCGAGCGGGGGCAGGTGGGCCGGTGGTCCTATTGCAACCTGTGTTCACGTTTTTCCGTTGGCCGGCTGCCTAAGATAACCTTGCATCAGATACGGAAAAACAAAAACAACTCTTACTAATAAATCCTGGAGGTCATTTAGGAAGCCTGGGCCGTGCCCTGTGCTGATGCCCAGGAGGTAGGAAGCTGGCTGCGTGTTCTCTGCGGGCACCGGGCACCGCAGGGTGTAAATCCTGTCGTCCTAGCGGGACGCTCCAGGGCGTCCTGAAAGTAGGGCAGGGCTGTGCAGCCCGAGGCCGAGAGCGTCCTGTGCCTCCAACACCAGTGGGCTCTTTGTCACCGGCCAGGGCGGGGGCAGGGAGGGAGCCCTGTTGTCACCTGAAAAGGTAGCCGTGGGTCACCACCGCCATCCCCAGAAGGCCTCGGCCTCACCAGGAGGACCCACGTGTGCAGGCCTGGAGCTGACTCCAGAAATAATGCACACTGACCGGCTGGCTGGTCACGGCTGCTGAGGGAGCAAATATTTACCCCCGAGGCACGTGTGCCAGCTGCAGCTGTGTCAGGCTTCCGTGATCGCCGTGGGGCACCGGGGCCCCTCACGCTGTCAGAACCGAGCTGTCGGGTCGGGGAGAGCGTCCACACTGTCCTGTCTGGACTTTCCCGACCATCCCAGGAGGTAGGACTCGAACCTTATTTTAAAAATTGAAACACACACACAAATTCAAAAAGAGTAAATTGCTTTCCCAGATCCCTGCAAGTAAGCAAGGAACAGCAAGACCAGCTCCACGACATTTAAATCCACTCACCCTTGGACCTGGGAATTCATGGCGATCTGGGCCAGTGAGGTCCAGGCGAGGAAGACCAGCGAGGGGCAGGGCTGGCAGCTCAGGGTTTACACTGCGATCTGACTCTAGAGCCTCCAAAACCCCTGCCGCTGACCCAAACCAGAGCCAGAAACCCTTGGCGCGTCCTCCGTCCTCGGCCTGAACCGCGGTTCTGGGACTGCCGGCCCTGCAGCTCCTGCCCCGGGACCTGTCCGATCCTCCGCAATGGCAAGGAAGCTCGGACAGGCAGAGAGGAGCGAAGAGGCTCCGGATTCCGCCCCAGAAGACAACACATGAGCAATCAGCCACCCTCCCGCAAATAACAGAAGAAATGTGTTTGTTCCTGCAAAGTTCTCTAGACTCGAATCAGCAGGAGAAAGCCGCCCACCCGAGTGAGTCGGAGTGGTGTGAACACCAGGGGGCGCTGTCCCACCTTAGAAGATGCTCCTGTCCCTTTTCCAATTCCTTCCCACACTTCCCAGTGACCCAAGGATTTCGCAGTTATTAACACAATAATGTGTGCACAATTACTACAAGACAGATGCACTTTAAGCCCTCTTGACACACCCTGGGGGTCTATTGAAACATCTAATCAATTTGCAGTCATGTGAATGCATTAGGAGTGCGTTCAGGTTTTGACACTGGATGGCTTAAGGAGCCCTCTTTAAGAAAAATAACCAAAGGACAAATAGAAAATTAGTGACAAAATAAGCATTCACTTACAATGTGAAAAATGCAACAAATTATGCATCTAAACAATCTGACAAATATTCCAAATCTTAACAAAATCCATATAAAATAACATGATATTTTAATTAACTAACTACCTAATACACACCAAATCTTCTCCCCATGTTCTACATACTATTTAACCACCCTTTCATGCGTCAATGAATATTTTTCTATTTGAATGCCGTTTCCTCTAGAGAGAACAGAAAGAAAACTCAATTTCCATAGATGCATGAAATCTAATTTTATTGTTATTAACTGATGCTTATAAAACATGGGACTTCACATAAGAAACACTTGTTTTATGTAACACCATTCCCGTCCTGCACATTGCTGACACTGAGATTCTGATAAATTCTATCTTGCACATTATATATATATATAATATATTTTTTTCTACATATATGTTGTGTATTTATCATCGCCTTCTTAACAGAATGTTCTTGACAGAAGAAGTCTTCTGCTTTGACTAGAGTTGGATGAAACCTGCTAATAATCGAAGGACATGAGAATCGGAAGCTTCGGCAGAATGGCTTCCGGGACCGTTCCCTTCAAGCCTCGCTCCTCCCCGGGCCCAGGCCCAGAGGACAGGTCCACGCTGGGACTGGTCTCTGCCCTCCCCTTTGTGTCATGGCCAGATGACAGGGACAGTGGCTGGGAGAATACTCTGGAAGCCGTCTCCACACCGGGAAGACCAGCGGTAACTAAACTGTCCACAGAAGTGACGGCAAACCACGTGATGGCGCCCACAGCGTCCAAACTAAATGCATCGCCTACTCACCTTCTCTGAACTGAGTCCCCAGATGCCATGGTCTCTCTGTCCTGTCACCTGACACAAGGGGACACGAGGTGGAGAGGACAAGGGAGGGAGGGAGACAGCAGACTTACCAACTCCAGATTCTACACACACAGCACCCGACGGGCACATCGCCCCGCCCCGTCCCGGCATGGGCCCCGGAGATGGGGTCGGGCCCTGGCACTCAGCTGCACCATAACCTGCGTCAGAACGCGTGTGGGACAGTAACACAGGGCCCTGGCGGCTTTATCATTTCAGATTTGAAGGGATGGATACACAGGATCGGGCCTAGAGCTCCCCTCACTGACTGGCCTCAGCACCAGGCGGTGACACAGCCTCAGCCGCCTGTCGGCTCACTTTTACCCCAGTACTGAAGACATTTTCTTCACTGGAAGCTTAACTGGAAACTTACTATAAATAAATAGGTATGTATTTGATGAACTGCATGTGCTTCCAAAAGTTTAAAGTCAAGTTTTGAAGGTAGGCACTGGGGCAAACCCTTAAAAAAGTTCAAGTGCTCCCGTGCCCTGTGAAATCTGATAAAGAGAATGAATGTTACTTCTAGTGTGAGTCAAGTGTCACGTTGTCCGCTCCAAGATCGAGTGTGTGAGGGAGGAAAAAGCGGATCCTAGCCCAGCACCAGGCTAGATGCTCTGAGAAGTAACAGCCTGGGTGCACAGCCGGTGGTGTATTTCAGCCATAAGGCAAGACCCACCCACCCCCGCACTGCTTCTTGCCATGTTCTCATGGTTTGGGTCTCGAGAGCTTTAAGAATGAAAAGGAGTAGGGGCAAAACGAGGAGAAACTGAATGAATTATGTTAGGAACATGCAACCCCTTCTCCACTGTACCATGCTAACATCCAAATGCAGAGTTTGCAGAGTTTATGGTTTATGTTTGGGGAAACATTGAATTTTTCCAGGAGAGTGAGATGTGTATACACACCTACATCTTCCTTCGAATGTGCCTAGGTTTTCTCGATAAACCTCCTGTCTCCTACAAGAGGTTTCCTGTTCCATGTTTATATGAAGTAAAGTATTATTACAACACAGTATATGTTTTTTACAAATAAAACTGAAGTGTTTGATTGTTATCCATGGAACAATAAATCGGACACCTGGCATTACTCTTCCAGCAGTCTTTACAGCACCCAATATATCATTATAACAGCCCCCTCAGACTCTTTTTCCATAATCTGCCTACATGCTACCCTTTCAGTTTTAAGTAATTGTATTTGCTCTCGGCCACCACCCTGTCTGGGACGTGTGCCATGGGACCCCGGAGAGGTGGCAAACTTCTCTTATCTTTCCCAGATGCAGTCGGAACTGTTTGTATATAAACTGCTCCCACGTGGACCTTTCAAACCTGACCGCTGGCATCACACTCTTGGGATGCTGGGGTCTCACATCCCAACACCGGACTTCTGCCCCTACACTCCCCAAAGCACACGCTCCTGGTCTCCAGGGCTCTCTCTGTAAACGCACGTCTCTCAGGCTTATTTCATCTTCTCCCGCTCCCTTTCCCTGTAGAGTAGAATCTGAACCCCTCCACAGGTTGTAAGACTCTCCGGAAGCCCCACCCACCTCTGCACCCTCCCCTCCCCTCACCAGGAGCTCACGAGCTCATGTCCGATTCCTCACTGCCCAGCAGACAAACAACCTCCCTAGGACCGCGGCTCAGCGGTGGATGGGTTCCCCGCCAGTCAGGCCCTTTGCCACATCCAGTTTCAGCGTCCTCGACACTCGGGCAAATTGCTCGCTCCTCTGGTCTCGAGGGAACAGGCACACGTCTCCTCACGTCATGGAATAATCTTGTCTTAATTGTGTTTCCACATCTAACTCCTCCTTCACATCATGACTTTCAGCTCTAACTTATTTACCCTGATTCCGAGACAGTGGCAGCTCAGAGTAGGACCTCAGTAGAGAAGCTGTCGGAGAAATTAGTGAAGAAATGAACGAATGCGTAATTGGTGGGTATTGAGTGATGCCTATTCACAACTCAGGGTAATCAGCCAACAGTGAGCTGGGGGTCACTAAAGGCAGAGCCAGGACACCGCGCGCCCTGAGGTTAGTCCCTCACTAACGGAGCCCCCGTCCCGGGGAGCTCGGCAGTGCAACTCTGGATCGGTGAGTCCGTGCGGTGCCCCTGCTGAGCACCTGCTGGATGCCCACCGCCACGATGCTCGGTGGATGGGACACAGGGAAAGCGTCAGACTTTGGTCTTTCCAGGAGGAAGGAGACTCAGACAATCCGATTTGTAAACACAGAAGTGAGCCCGAGAAACAGAAGACAGCCAAGGCAACCTATCACAAAACTCAGACAGCTTAGTCCAAATGCAGGGGCAATGGGCTTTCAGAGAAGACTGAAATAAACGTGTGCAGTGAAGAAACGTTTGTGGACCACAGCAGGAACCAGGGTGCGTGCAGGACTCTCCCCTGTGGGGACTCTGGAGGTCAAAGGTGAGCCCCAAGACCGTACATCTCAGCTGGATTTCACCCTCTGTGTTCACCACCCACCGATCTGCCCCATCCCACCCAGGTCTTTTTCATAACAACAATGAAAATAATAATTTTGACAACAGCCAACACTTTTTAATGCTAGCCATTGTACTAAGTGCTTTATAGGTACTTATTCATTCAATCCTTGCCAAAGCAATAAATCTATGAGGGAGGTAATATTACAGAAGAGGAGACTGAGACACAAAATGATGAATGACCTTGCCCAAGGTCACATGTCTCCCACATGGCAGAAACGAGAGGGTCAAGCAGTGATGGCCCTAGAATGTCTCCATTGAAGGTCTTAGAGGCTCAAGCTGGAGGATGGGGTCCAAGGGATTTTCAGAACCCTGACTGCATGGCAATTCTGATAAAACTGAGATTATTTCAACTGCCCTGATGAACGGAGGGGTCCAAGGAGCGAGGCTGAGGGAAATTACGGGACGCGAGGCACCCTTCAACCCTCCATGAAATCACAAGTCCTCAGCGTACTTCCCTGAGCATTCTTTTCTGACCACCAGAACCAAGGGAGCGTCTCTCCACCAAGGGGGCTGATGGAGACCACTTGAGGAGATTTATACAAGACCATCGCCCTGCAAATGATGAGTCAAAGGTCTGGCTCATTTTTAGAATTTTAGTACCCAGTCTGATTTGCAGAACTGGATAGGAAACAGATGCTGGGATAAAGCATTTGGTTAAATTTTATTTCAGTATTGAGTTTAGTATGACTTTCTTTTGCTAATGCTCTGAAAGTTTACATCATATCTAAATATATCTAACTCCTGAATATGTAGGTGACCAAAAAAATGTGCTTACGTGCCAGCCTTTACCCTCAACCATTAATAATCGACAGATACCAACATGAGGCAGCAATTTGAAATGTTTCCTAAATTTTCCATTTATTATAAATTGAACTTTACACTTACAAATGTTGAAATCGACATTTGTAAACCACCACAGAACAATTTACTCTACTGAGATGCAGTTTGAACTGTTTTTTAAAAACTTCTCTGATCACCTCAGTGATTTCTGAAGCTTTGCTGGTGGGTTGGTTAGGTTTTCCAGCAATCACCACCTTAAATCATTTCTACTGTGTACTTGTTGCTTTCTTACAGTGGATTAAAATACATGTTTTAAGGAAGGTGTGTCTTTTTTATGTTTACCATTTAAAAAAAATTTTCATGATGTACGTTGAGAAAATGGGACCTGCTCAGCGGGTCCCGGATAATCAATTAGTGATGTGTTAATTCTGCAAAGTGACGGTGAGGGCCTGCTCTCCCCAGGAGGCATGGGGCTGAGCCCCTCCCTGGGGTCGGCTGTGAGAGGAGGTGACCCCGAGGCTGGCCCATCATCCGGTCCCGGGAGCCTGTCTCGCAGTGATTCCCCAGGGAGCACGATGGCACGGCAGCACCACACCAGGAGAGGCCAGCAAACCTGGCACGCAGGGGGCTTCAGAGATGAAAGTGCAATGACCGAGAAAAGGGTCACTGCTAGGTAAGCCCCCGAGGAGACAATTCTGCTCCTAAACTCTCAGAAACGCACATTCAGATCCACGGAGAAGAAATTCGGGATGAGGTGTAATCTTCAAGAGTTCCCATCCACATGGGTGATTTTTCTCAGAAAGAAAAGATTGAGAAATTATTTAATTCCTGACAGAGACCTAACTTAAGAAATTTACTTCACACTGAGTGCGTTCGTGAGCCACTGCTGTCAATCTGCAGCTTTCCTTCCAGACGAACCCATGTGCTTTGTGAAGGGCGCATCTGGGGGGACGTGTCCTGCCCACGCAGCCCGTACCTGGTGGGCAGGACGCTGGGGGTGCCAGGGGGGCACCTGAGCGCAGCCGGGGGCAACTACTCACCAGCCGCCGGTCAGGGAGGGCCCTGAAGTGCCAAGACCACTGTGAGTAGAAACTGAGAGACCCCAGAAGTAGAGATTTTAACATTTCCTGAATCAGGTTGTTCTGGGAACAATGCCAAATACGTGGTCCCTTTCCATAAAATTTTTAAGAAAGAAACTTTCCGAAAGGCAAGCTTCCCTCCAGAAGAGACCGGGGCTCTGCATTTGATAAACACTGCAGACCAGGCAGCTTAAACGACAGACATTTATTCTCTCAGGGTCTGGAGGCTGGATGTCCGAAGTCCAGCGTCCTGATGTGGGCAGGGCAGGTTCCCCCTGCGGCCTCCCTCCTCGGCGTGAACACGGCCTCTTCTCCCCGTGTCCTCACCTGCTTGTCCTTCTGCTTGTGTCTGGGTCCCTATCTCCTCTTCCTAGAGGGATACCAGTCACATGCGATGGGGACCCACCCTCATGATGTCATTTTACTGCAATCCCCTCTCTCAAGGCCCATCTCCAAACACTGTCACACTCTGAGGTGCTGGGGGGTCAGGGCTCCAATATAGTAATTTGGGGACACAATTCAGCCTCTAAAGTAAATTTCGGAACGGTCCCTCTTACCTCCCTGTTCCAGAAACACGAGGATTTTTCCCTTGTTTTTTTTGCCTTGAGAAGCTGGTGAGGTACCTGAGGATAAAACCCAGGAAACCATGGGGCGCCCTTAGGACCACGGCCGCAGGAGGCTCTCCGTCCCACAGGCGTCCACTGTCAGCCTCCAGGGAGCTGCTAAAATGACCCAGTACATTTTCTCAGCAGTTTAGGGCCCCAGGGGCTCCTCCTCTAGGCAGCTGAGCTTGGCTGTGACTCTGCACTTGCCCGGATGCTGGTCTAGGTTTGGGGTGGTGTCCCCGGGACCTCAGTTCTCTGGCGGGGTCAAGAAGCCATTGGTTTTCAGCCTGTTCGGCTTTGCCCTGTTGTGAGGATGGGGAAGTGACTTCCAAGCTCTTCACCTGCTGGAGCTGAGCTGCGCAATGAGAGGCTGGAGGGGCTGCCCCAGGCTAGAGGTCACAGCCCGTCGGGGAAAGGGCCTGTCCCGGTGGCATCTCCCTACACCCCTCCCGCTAGGGCGCTAGGACATTCCTCCCAGAAGTCCGAGAGTGAATTCTGTCCCTGCCGGGTACCGGACACTGAAGTGAACTCCGTCGTCCCCCTGCCTGGCGAAGCGGGAGCCGGATACCGAGCCCCCGGCCCCTGCCCCGGCTCCGTCTCTGCTCCTCTCCTGCCCATCCACCTCCACGGCCATCAGCTCCTGTCCCGAGATCTCTCTCTGCTGCCCCCGGCGCAGCTGCCCACAGAACCTTCCGGCTTGCCCCGCTCACCTGCAGACTCTGCTCTCCCCTTTGTCGCCTCCAGCCCGTGTCGAGAGCGCCCAGCTACCCCTCAGCACGCACTGCCCTACCCGGCCCCTCCAGCTACACCATCCGCCAGGTTCCGTGCGCTGCAATTTTACTTTGTCCGACCAGGGAACGTGTGATTTCCCCTAAGTCTGCCCTCGTGGAGCTGCTCCCGGAGCCCCACACGAAGGCCCGCTCTCACCTTCGCTGCACTCAGACACCACCCCTTCCTCCTGGCACCCGCCCACCGCCGCCGCCCTCAGACCCAGGCCGGCCCCGCCCGCCCGCAAGCCTCCTCTGTGGGTCCCGTCTCCCGTGGTGGCTCCCGTCTCCAGAGCTCCTGCAGCAACCACAGCCTGACCCGCGTCACCTGGCCGTCAGATGCCCTGAATTCCAGGGGGGGCCGTGAATCTGTTTATAAGCTCACTGGGGGCAGGATTTCTGAGTTGAACATTTCTACACTCTTCTCGGCATCTAGTAGGTACTTTGGCTGATGTGTCCCCATGAGACACCCAAGAGGGACGGTCACGCAGACCCTCACGTGTGTGATGTGTGGCGCGGCTCCTACAGGCTGGGAATTCGTGTGGAAGGTCCAGCTGAGCCCGACAGGACAGACGTGTGTGACCTGAGGGGAAGCAGGGGAGCTGCAGCATCAGTCATCACAGAGGTGTTCAGAAAGTGGTACCCACTTGCGGAGAGACTGTGATGAGATCCGTCAGGCCCGCTGCGTGATGCTCTGTTCTCAGGCTCGCAGAGGAAGCGAGGTCTGCTGGCAGTCGGGTGTCTGCCCAGAACCTGTCCAGCCCCTCCCTCCCTCCCTCCCCCAAGCCTCTGCTTACATGTCACTCTCCCAGAGAGACAGCAGGCCGTCCCAGAGGGGCCGACCCCAGCGTCCATCCCTCCCGATCTCCGCACTCCCCGTTCCCCATCTAAGGAGCACCGTCGACCTGGGGCTGTGCAGGGGCCAGTCCGCACAAGGACGGTCCTGCGGGGCTGCTGGACACGCCTCCAGTCTCCAGCGGGGCTGCCGGTGCTCGGCACCTGCCCGCTAAAGAGCCGCTGGATTTAAATGTGCTTAGAAAATTTTCAAGGGTAATTTTTAAAATAGAAAGCAATCCCCTCACGCACAGACCCTGGAACCGTCTGACTCCTGGGAGGTGTGCCTGTGCGCGGGTCTGTGTGCACACGGCGTTTGCACCCCTGTGCACGGGGTGCGTCCACAGGGCTCCGTCATGCGTGGTGTCCACAGAAACACCCAGTGACTCTCACTTCCTGTGTCACCGTGGTTGTCTGTGTCACCTGTGAGGGAAAGACCTAGAAAGTGGGGCTTAAAATTTACAGAAGAAAATAGAGTAACTTCATTACATCTATATTCAAGGGTGTTTCAAAATATGTTACAAAGAGTAGAAATTATAAGGAAAAAATTTGACCACATCAAAGAGAAAAGTGTGAGAATGACCAAGACGCCATAAGCGCAGTTAAAGGTGAGACCCAGGCTGGGGTCACCCCGAGACGGGCTCTGGGTCCTGTTGCCCCGATGGGAAGCATAAATCAGAGGAGGCTGGGCACGTCCCTCCACGCAGACCCTGAAGAGGACAAGGCGGAGGTGGATGCGGCAGGCGGAGGTCTGGACACCAGACGGCAGGCCCCAGGCCCCCAGCTGACTGCAGGGAGGCTCAGCCCTTCTGCGGAAACACGAGGGTCCTATAGCAAGCCCCGACCACACCCCGCACCCTGGTCCGGAAGATCTGTGGTCACTCGCGGGCTCCACCCGACAGAGCCACCTCTTTTGAGAATTCCTTGGTCAAATCACACGGATGACAATTCCAGTTCCCTAGTGAGCACCTGCCCGGGGCTGTCCCTCAAAATCCCGGCCGGCTCAGTCCTGAGGAATTGTGACTGCCCCACCCAACTTGGAAGATCACTCTTTTCTTTTCATTAGGGAAACTTTCCGGGGGAAAGGATAGGAAAAGGCGGGGAGGCTGCCCTCTCTGTCTCTGTTTCTCTCTTTTTCCAAACCCAGAACGCACGTTTCTCTCTCCAGTTACAATCCTCACAACGGACCCCGTTCTTCCCTGAAATCTCCCCTTTTTTAAACTCTGCCCATGCTGATCTGCAGTCTGCATGTGAGCAGCTCATGTGCAGGTTATTAAATCTCGGAACACGGGGAGATGAAAGACGGCTGATGGGGGAGGACTTCACAGACCTGTAGAATTGACTCAGCTGTGGGCAACAGAATCTTTTTCCATATAACAATCAATCAAGAGTGAATTTAAACAGAAGGTGGACTGAAGACACGCATTATCTGCCTTCCCCAGGGCAGCCCCTCCCACCTGATTCCAGCCCCGTCCCTGGCTGTGCGTCTACACGTGTGGCCTGCAGTGGGCAGGCGTCCTGCCCCCATCCCCACCCCGGGGAGAGCCGTGACCACCGCTCCTTGGCACTGACTGTGTGATCCCCCTGAAGGGCACAATCAAGATCTGGAAACACCCCAAAACCGAGTCCTTTTCACATTGAATCCAAACATCGTGCCAAGGCTGGATCTTGGATTGCAGTCCTGGTGGCAGGGCCTGTCTCGGGTTGTGCTGGCCCGAGGCCGGGGGTGCGGAGGCCACAGGGGCGGGTGGGCGATAGCTCATCATCTGTTCAAAATTTTCAAGACTCTTGGGACACAGAGGAAATCCTAAGACCCTACCCAAGCCCCTTCCTTTGCTAGAAGCCTACCCACCCACCGACGGGACGTGATTTGCAAAGGTAAGCATCACATCGGCTGTCACTAGAGGTTCCCTGCGCTTCAAGGCCCCTGAGAAATTTAACTTTCCGTTAATAAATACCATCTCACTCAGAACTGCCTCTTTACTTGAAGCATACAACTTTTAGAGCCAAAGTGGGAAACATTTTTAATGGAATCCCCTCATTTTTCAAATGGGGAACCTGAGGCCTGGAGAGGTTAAAAGACCTGTCCAAGGACCCATGTTAGATCTCGCTGAGCTGGACCCCGGCTGCTCTCACTCACCCCCCAGGCACCCGCTGCAGTGCTGGGAACCACCTCCCGCCCCCAGGACCCGGCCCTGCAGACTTCAAACGTGCCAATTCCCACGGTCAAGTGAGTCAGTTCCTTAAAATCAGCCTCTTTCTCTCCCTCCATCCTATTGGTTCTGTTCTTCGGGAGAACCCTGACTAATATACCATACAAGTTAATATTACTCATTATTTTTCAGTGGAAGGAACATCATAGATAACTTTATTGAAATCTTGATTATTTATCCAAGTTGTACTCAATCCCTTAATTTTTGCTCCTTGCCTGCCTTGGTAACAAGCTTCCTAACACACAGAAGACATTTCCAGCCCACATGCTCCAGGGGTTGCAGCAGCACAGAGAGCCACCAAAATCTGAGAGGTTTCCGAAATCTGAGAGAGAGCCACCAAAATCTGATGGTTTACTTGAGATTCTCATGGCTGTCATTAACACTCCCGCCCAGGAAGGGATCCAGGCCTCCTCTCCCGTCTCCTGAGCTGCTGCGGGGGTCCCCGTGATGCATGTAATGGGATGAACACCTAAGAAATTAACTCCAAATCTGTCCCATTCTCCCTCTTACACAGCAATCGGTATCAGTGGCTGGAGGGGTCTGCGTAAGAGGAAAAAATAGAAAGTAAGGGATACCTCGTGTATCTTACACCTCTGCTTCCGGGGGCCAAGATCCTACACAAAATGTCATCCTTGTTTGAAGGTCTTCATACTCGTTGTTTGAACTGATCATTTCTCAGAATAGTTTCAGACTATGGGAGAGAAACGAGTAGAGCTTGCTTCCCCGTTGCCCGTCACCGGCCAGGCTGTCAATCAGCTTTGTCAGCCCAGTCCTCTGACCCCTCGCAGGTGACGCCGACTTTGTAGAGGGGGCTCCAGTTTGGCGGAAGGCACTCGCTGCTCTCCAGACACTGAGTCAAACAGCACTCCCGTCCTTCACAGAAAGCCTGCACTGGGGAGGGTCTTCGGCCCTACTAGTGATTTTAAGGTTCCTCTCCATCCTGGTGACACATTTTCCTTTGTTATCACCACTACATCCTCCTAAGAATCCGAGGTGCATGTAAAACCCCTGAATACACTGGGTCTGCACCCGGCGATTTGTGTTCCGTGGACAGAAGTGCAGAGACGTGCGTGTCCCCGGGCTTGTGTCCTCAAGCCTGGTTAGTGCATGCATGGAATTAATGCTCCTTGAATGAATGAATGGTGTCAGATGTATGGATTACCTTGAAATAGCTGGCAATGTACATTCAAATCATTTTTTAGGTAAGACTTTCTTAAGTTTAAAAATTATATACATACATACACACATAAACACACAAATATATATACGTATACATATATGTGCATGTATATGTATATATATGTATGTGTGTGTATATATATATATTTGCACTCTGTAGCTAGTAGCAAACAGGAAATCAATAATTCAGCGTTTCTCAGTCGATGACAAAAACTCTGCATCCCCAACACATCGATAAGAGGTGTGTTAGTTGTCACCCCAAGAAATGTAGCAGTGTGTGTTGTTCCTTTAACACATGAGTTCTGAGAGAAGAGAGGAGAAATGTATTCTATTCTGTACATTATCCAGCAGAGGGTTGAAAAGGTTCATGAGACCATCTCTGCCAAGTCATTCTTCGGAAAATCCCTTGTTGCTGATTATGAAGTCTTGAAATAATACGCACATAAGCATTTCCATTCCAGAATAATGGGATTTGGAAAATGAACATCCTTTTCCACTAAGCTGAATTTGAATATAATGTGATTTGTGATGACCAAGGAAGAAAACAGGACAGGGGTAATTAATTATATTACAAACATGGAGAAAAAGTTTAAGTGGAAGTGTTTACAATGATTTTTGGGTGTACTGAAATACCAGGAGTAGAAGAAAGCTCTTTAGGCTGACAGCTGGTTCAAGTTAAATCAATCCTGACTCGGAATATTAAATTTTAAATACTCTGTGAAGAACGCAGGCTGTGCTCTGCATTACTCCGCAGAGGGCGATGGGGCTTTTGCTCGACATAAGGCCCCTGCGTGCGCCTGGACGTCTGCTCAACCACCCACAGGGTTCGCGTGGCACGCAGTCCCAGGGCCTTGAGAAGAACGTATCCACCGTCTGCCAGGTGCTGCACTATATTCTGTAGATGTGATCAGGGACTATTGATCACAGAGGTAGATGTGGCGTGAGGTGGGGGAAGATGAACGGTAGTGATGACGGGGCATTTCTGGGCTCCTAGATAAACCGCTGATTTTCACCCAGTGATATGTGAGGGCCTGGGATTAGGCTAACAGGCCTGCTGGAGTGGATGTTTTAAACCCCTTACAAGTTACAAGATAAGATCAGTTACAAGATAGATGGGGATCCTGGGCTCTGGAACAGTTCATTTTCCCTAAAGATGAACAAACTAATTCATTTCCTTTATTTGTTAATATCTAAAGTTGTATCCTTCTTCTAGATAAAGTTCACCTACAAACCTGCTAAATATTTTACAAATAAGGTCAAGTGAGAACCAGAGCTAAGAGATTTAGGGAGAAGTTTCTGTTAATCTTCCTTTAGGGACTGATGCAAACTAAAAGTGAAGAAAATCACCCAAGAGAAAGGCACGAAAATATAACACTGCCCTTTTCATTTCGGATCACATTTGTTAATCCGAACGAGAGTACCGATCACCCAAACTGAATTTAAGTAAACTTACTGTGGTGGCCAAATTAAATGTCTGTGCTTCAGCATTTACGCCTTTGAAATGTTCTCCATGCAGGCCAAGCAGAGTGGAGGCTAATTTCCAGTTCCTGCCTTACCCCGCTTTCTCATCGGGAAGCAAGGCAGTGAGGCCGATGGCTGGGTCAAACGGCACCTCTCTGTGCTGTGGCTCTAGGAAGGAGCGCTGTCGACAGCACGACACGCCTCGCTGCTGCAGCCTCACAAGTCTTTGCGGACATCGTCGTTGCTGTGATTCAGGTTACGGAAAACAGGACTGGGGATCAAAGGCAGTTCCGCAAACAGGACCTTCCCAATCTGCCTGGGAGGTGGTCTCCTTAGTGTGGGGCTGGGGTGGAATGGCTTTTCGCAGGTGACCCCAGATGGAGTTCCTGCTTCTCTTCAGCCTGGGGCTGGGGGCTGAGGCTGGGAGCTGGGGGCTGAGGCTGGGATCTGAGGATGGATATTGGAGGCTTGGGGCTGAGGCCAGAGGCTGGGGTCTGAGGCCAGAGGCTAGGGGCTGAGGCTAGGGGCTGAGGCTGGGGGCTGAGGCTGGATATTGGAGGCTGGGGGCTGAGGCCAGAGGCTGGAGGCTGAGGCTGGGGGCTGAGGCCAGAGGCTGGGGGCTGGGGGCTGAGGCCGGATACTGGAGGCTGGGGACTGGGGGCTGGGCCTGGGGGCTGAGGCCAGAGGCTGAGGCTGGGGGCTGGGAGCTGAGGCTGGAGGCTAAGGCTGGATATCGGAGGCTGGGAGCTGAGGCTGGGGGCTGAGGCCAGAGGCTGAGGCTGGAGGCTGAGGCCGGAAGCTGGCAGCAGCTGAGGCTGAAATCTGGAGGCTGGGGGCAGCCTCGTCGCTCTGGTAAGTATGGATGCGACTGAGTATACGGTCCTGAGCTCCCGATCTCTGGATGTAAAGGGGGCATTAGGCAGGAAACCCATGAGAGGCCGTCTAGGTGAGCGTTGCCAGCATGTCAGGACCTTATAAATCTGGCAGCGTGTGAAGGAATGGGAGCGAGGGTGTTGCTGAGTGAGTGAGTTGATGGGACCCCTAAAGGGAACATGGTCCCTCTGCCTGGAGCCCTGCCCGGCCCTCCCCATAATGTTCCAAGTCATGTGGAGCCGAGCCCTGGGGAGTGCCCGTGGGTGCTGGGAGTCCTGGGTGAGCCTGGGGTGTGCAAGGCCATGGGGCTCTACAAACAGCCATGGAGGGAACCGGCTGCTCCAGGAAAGCGTCGGGGTGGCATTTAAAGGCTCTTGAAAAGCCCAGACGTTTGCCTGCAGTAAGACCGCTGCCCAGACTTGGGCGTGAAGGGCGCATGGCACAGTGTGGGCACGGGTGGGAGCCCTGTGAAGGGGTCTGAGCGGCCAGAAGTTGGAGTGACCAGGCCGAGCTGCCAGGAACGACCACAGAAACAATTTGGTGGCCTCTCCGGGGAGTGTTTAAGGCAAAGGCTCGGATTTACTTCTCGCCGTCAGTGATGGTGGCGTGGCCTCGGTGCCTCTTCTCTGGCGTTGGTCACTCATTCCCTGGGAGCAGAGCCAGAACTATAGCCCGAACCCTCTCTCAGGGACGCTTTTCAAAACATCACTGAAAAAAACAGAAATAACAGCTTGATCAGTCAACCTGCTGATCACGGAATAAACAACCCAAACTTCCTACATCTCCCTGTGCATGCGCAACGTCCAGTTAAAATAGAGGAAAACCCTGCCAGGTGGATGAACAGCACAGATGAGTCAGTAGGAGGAGGGCCACCCACTCAACACTGTCACTAAACAGGCCAGTTAATCAGAATGAAAGATTGCTACCCCGTGACCTTCACCCAATTAATTAGAAATTAATTTTTTTAATTCATCAGGAAAAAAAAGAAATAATAATGAAGTAATAGCACAATAAGAAAACGTAAGCGTCTATTGATGTCAGGATTTCTTAAGCTTTGGAGTGTGGACCCTTGAGGTTCCCTGAGATCCCTGCAGGGCATTTCAGAGAGCAGAGCTCTTCTCATCAAAACACTGGGACATGTGTTAATGTGTTGAATTGTGTCCCTCCAGATTCAGATCTTGAAGTCCTAAACCCAGGTACCTTATTTTGTGACCTGATTTGAAAATAGGGTCATTGCAGATGTAATGAGTTAAGATGAAGTCACTACCTCAGGCCCTAATCCAATATGACCGGCCTCCTTCTAAAGCGGGGCATCTGGATGCAGACCCACACCCCGGAGACGATGGAGGGCAGGGCTGGGTGACCCAAGGCGAGGAACGCCAGCGATGGCCAGCCGCCACCAGAAGCTGGAGGGAGGCCTGGAGCAGGTCCCCTCCCAGACCTGCAGGGGCCACCCTGCCCACTCCCATCTCAGACACGCTCCACAGCTTGAGGTGATGATTTTCTCCCGTTGAAGCCCCAGCCGACTCACGCCGGGTCTCGCCATGTGCTTGCATAATCTTCCCATTTTCTAGAATATTCCAGGGTTAGAGTGTAAATCTGTGTGCTTTCAAAGATCCACTCAGTTTCTTCCTCCTTCTACAGATATGTCTGGACTCAGCACCAACTAAGCATCAAAAGAAATCTCCTGTGTCAAGGCTTCGGAACAAACAAAAGCAGCGCAGGAATGTTCCGAGCGTTGCGTCACTGTCCTGAATCTCATGATTTATCCTGGAACAACTCTGCGCAAAAACAGTGGTGGGAACACTGCGGGCCAGGAGTGTAAATCAAGGCGGTGGCTCCAAGACTCTCGGGTAGCCTCTGGGTTCTTCTCTCCGGCGCTTACAGTGGACACAAGGCAGCGTGACTTGAGAAGGCCTTCAGTAAAGCACGAAAACTATCAGTCCCAACCCTTGAGGCTGAGTCTTTTTAAGATTTTCTTTGTCAAAATAGGAAGTGTGCGTGCAGTGAAATATGGAGCCTGTTTTGAAGAAAACCACGTGGGCAGTGGCCGGAGATGTGCGGAAACCAGCTGCTTCCTTTTCAGTGGACACTTTGGATGCTGAGAGAAGACAGACAGACAGCTCTGATGATTCGAACTCGGGATCAGGCAGACATTTTCTCAGAAACGAGGAGGTGAGTCTGTCCATTCAAGGACCACAACTGACTGTGTTTGTTCCCATGATACAACCTGAGCGTTCAGGAGAAAATTAGAATTTTGGAGATCTTGTATCTGCCACTGTGAGCCTGCCAGCTGCACGATCCACAAGGAGTTTTCTGATATCAATGGTGATATTAACAAAAACAACTCTTATATGTTGTTTAATGCGGAGTGTCGACCTTTGGAAGCCCCGAGTGTAACTCGCTGAACCAATCTTTCCCAAAAGTCCACGCCTGGTGCTGTGAAATGGTGCAGAGGGAATGGTGCCTTCCCTGCATGAGCTGGCTGAGTGGAGACAGATGTGAGGGCTGGCACTGTGGCCGCACATGTACGTCCAGAGTCCAGGTCAGCTCACCTTCCAGAAATGCCTCCGCCAGGCAGCATCAAAGAAGGGCCATGATTATCCAGAAGGGCTGTGGAAATAACCCTCCCTTTGCTAATTCCATTTGTGAGCAACACGGGGTATTCCTGGGTGCATCAATCAAAACATGGTGTCAGCACAGGTTTAACACAGAAGCAGACAAGAGGCCATTACTCCAGACATTAGATTTTCAAAAATGTGATATGATACCACTCTTGTCACTTAAGATTGTTTGCCTAGAAAATTCTATTTATTTTTCATTAAATGTTATTTATGTTGACATGTAACCAACTTTTTTATTTTATTGCTGTTTTTAATGAAATATTTAAAATGTTTTAAAGTATCTTCAGTTTTAATGTTAATAGATTAAATATCAATAGATACAGTTCATCACTTATCAATTCATTTTATTTCTCTGCTACAGAGCAATTCATCCCTGTTTTTGTTCGACATTTAAAATGTACCTAAAAGACCAAATATAAAAAGAAATGTAGCTCTTACCCTGGAGTTAATACTTTCAATCCCAGGATAAATGTTATTTTGTGTTTAAAATAAGTGTACAAAATTAATATCAAATGATGTATTTTGAACCAAATTTCTATATGAGTGAGTATCATCTGGGCTGCTGATATCGTGATGTGCTATGGGCACCTTGAGGACCGCGTGTGAGCTGGACTGGCCCTGAGGCAGTGGGGGTCAAAGCGGCACAGACCTCACGCCCTGCTCAGCCATGTTCGGTGTTGCTGATCGATTACAGTTTCCCAAAGTGAGTTTTTATTTACTGGAAATTTCATTTTTTACTTTTGCAACATTTTATTTGTTTCATATCTAGTTGTTCTTACCTGGAGGAAATTATTCAAATTCTATGCTCCATTTCAATTTTTAATAAACTAAATAAAACCTGACCACCGGAAAAAAACCAAACACTTGATTGTAAGATTAACAAGTTCTTCTCCCCCATCCCTCCCCGGGGACCCACGGTTAATCCCTGAAAAACAAACTAACAAATAGGGTATTAAATTTTTTTTTGTTTCTCTCTCCCCCCGCTTCCCTCTTGCTGTCTCTCTCTGTCTCTCTGTTTCTTTCTCTGTTTCTCTGTCTCTCCTTGTCTCTCTCCCTTTACCTCTCCCATTATCTCTCTATGTCCCTCTGTCTCTCATTTGTAAGAGAGGACACTCATCTTCAGCCAGAATTCTCAGAGAACTTTACTCTGTTCTTAGAAACCCTGATGTGGAATCCTTTCTCTCCCTTACAGATGTAGAAACGCAACTTTTAGGAGATCTTCAGCTCCTTGGTACACTGTTCAAACCTCGAGGCTTGTGTTCATGGCAACTGTAGGAAACATTTTCCCACATGTAGGAAACAATCATTAAATATCTTAGTTGAATTTTGTTTTTATCTTCATAATCAAGAAAAAGAAGGAAATCCACAACCCCCTGTCAATCACAAAGCATTGAAGATAAAATACTTCTTTGCACCCTGACCCTGTTTAATCATATGGAAAAAAAGAATCTACCCTGTAGTCCCTGTTTTGCTCTCAGTAATTTCCTGTGGTGAAATTAACACAGGTCTTTCAATCCCTTTGGCAAAAAAAAAAAAGTGTTTTTTTTTTAGGTTAGAGTCTGATTTAGAATTGAGATGAGAAGGTATATAACCTTTGTTATAACCTTCCTTTGTTGGCAAGATTCTTAGTGATTTCTCTTTCTGTCCCCATTTTTACACATGACAGAAATGTCAGTTCTCAACAGTATTTGTAACAGCCATTTTTGTCGACGGTGTTAAATTAAACCATACAATTAATCTCTGCAGGCATTTTGCTTTGTTCTTTGATAGAACAATTAATCTCTGCAGGCATTTTGCTTTGTTCTTTGATAGAATGTTGATTAGACTTTAGTGGATATGGAAGAATGTAACAAGTTTATTTCAAAAATTGGCATTCATTACAAATTCAGATTCATTATCTGTGGTCCCTGCAGAGTAGAGAAATCCCTGTGTCTTCTGCATGGAGCCACAGCCAGTATGGTTCTGTGGAAAACATGGGCCTTTCTTCAAATAGTGTTTGCTGCTATTTACACACCCATAGAATCACCCACCCACAGATCTGCCTAGAATATTGACAACCAAGGGTTTCCTGACCAGTGCCAAAAGTAGTCCTATAAATTATAGCTCCTGTAATGAACCAGTTTCCCCTAAATGAATGCCAGATGTTTTACAGGTGACCTGAGAGAATGCCACAATTCCCCGAATCCCATAAATAATAGGAAAGCTGTCAAGAAGAATAAGCAAAGAGAGATCATTTTAAAGTTCCTCAGCATTCCTGCTTTTTAACTCTTTGTCAACTAAAAGGCCCTATTTTCTTTATACTACAATAAAAGAAATGTTTTTTTTAATTTTGTTATTAACCAGACAAGTCTGGTTGAATTTTCTGCAGTAGAACAAATGTGACTCCTGGCATTAAGAATATACTAAGATCCCCCACCAGGTGGAGGACCGCTGTGCAGTCATAGGAATGAGGGGGCCCCTCGGGGCAGTGACCACCAATCAGGTAAGTTTCAGACGGAATCCTCTTTTTTCTTGGTCTCGCCACCGTGTCTGTTTCTCCGGAGGACCCTGACTAATGCACGTCACCGGCCCCAGAAGCCAGAAATCTGCTCTCTCTACACACTTGCTTTTTCTAGAAATTTCATGTAAATGATATCATATGACATGTAGCCTTTTGTGTCTGACTTCTTGTATTCTGCATAATGTTTTTGTGATTCATCCAGGTTGTTGGATGCATTGGTGGTTTGTTTTTCTTAACTGGTAAATAATATCCACACCACCACAACTTGTTAATGCATTTATCTCTTGATGGACATTTGGGCTGTTCCTAGTTTTTGGCAATTATGAATAATGGAACTGTGAACATTTAGGTGCAAGTCTTTGTGTGGACATATGTTTTGATTTATCTTGGGATATATTTATAAGACCTAATTGCTGGATCGTAGTAAGAAGATGCTTATCTTTCTAAGAAACTGCCAGACTCTTTTCCAAAATGGCTGTACTATTTTGCATTCGCACCAACAATGTGTAAAGGTCCTAGTCTCTTTGCCAACACTTGGTAATGTCAGACTTTTGGATTGTAGCCATCCTAGTGGGCGTGTGGTGGTATCTCACATTGTATGTCTTTGCTTTCAAGGGATATTTTTGTTGGATATAGAATTCTTGGCTGACAGAATTTTTCTTTCAACACTTAAGCTTTCATTTCATTATCTTCTGGCTTACATAGTATCTGCCAAAAAGTCTGCTACCATTCTTACCTTCGTGCCTCACTATGTAATGGGCTACTTTTAAGATTTTTTTCTTTGTCACCAGATTTCAGCAGTTCGATTGCGATATGCCTTGGTAGACATTTTTTATGTATATGTGCCTGTGCTGTTTCTTGCTCTTAGGATTTATTGAGCTTCCTGGACCTATTGATTTAGAGTTTTCATCAAATTTAGAAAAGTTTCTGACTGCTATTTTTTCAAACATTCTTGTCTGACTGCTTCTGAGATTCAGTTATGTTAAACCTCTTGATATTATTCTACAGGTTGCGATGTTTTTCCCTTATCATTTCTCTCTGTGCATCATTTGGGAAATATACTATTGCTATTTCTTTAAATTCACTAATCTGTTTTGGGAAAACATGTGGTCAAACTCAGCTGTTGAGATTTGGAGGATAGATAGGATTTCAGAGCTAAAGCCTGATTACTAAAATGGTATTTTAACTACAAAAGGTGTAGGCAAATCATGGCTCTTGGGTCAGCTGACTGTTTTTTTTTAGTAAAGTTTTATTTGAACATGGCCCTGCTCATCTGTGGGGTGTCTATAGCTTCTTGTGAGCTGCAATGACAGAGCTGAGTCACTGCAAGAGAGACAATGCAGCCTGCAAAACCTAAAATATTTGCCAACTGACCCTTTACAGAAAAATTTGTAAGAACCGTGGACGGGGGAATTCCTAAGCAGACATACTTCACTAGTTGCGTGTATGGAGACCTAGGGCTTTGTCCACTTTTTATCACAAGTAACAACATTCTTTCCCATTTAAGTGTAAACTTTATCTTTCAAAAAATCTTGATGATATTTAATGCAATACTTAATGGAATACATAAATGTGCGTGTGGTTTGTTTCCTTCACTAAATTTCAGTTGTGAGCAGTCATCGCCTGGTTTGATTCTGGTCCCTGACTGCTCTCTTACAGAGACGCATTTAAGTCTCCTTGTGAATTGCAGTGTTAAGTGTTAAAAAGCCTCAAGCACACAGGTGCCCCAAGCACTTTAAGTTCAAGTGGCACTTTAGCCTCTCGGCTAATGCTGTCACCTTTGCAAGTTTATAGCTGCTCCAGGGAGTTCACGTGCCTAATGTGCCTAATTAGAGGATTAGAAGGCTCCCCGCACTGTTGTTAGATGCACATGTGGCTGCCAGAGGCCCAGACCTCACCAAGAGAAAGAGCGGAGGCTGGATTCCAGGACTGGCATTGGCCCCGCTTGAGCCATTCTTAGAATTGGAAGCATTTAAACACCGAAGTGAAACTCATCAGAAAAAGGTTACTGCTTTGGGGACTGCCATCCAGCTCTCTGAATGCTCCCTGGCAAAAACTGCATCACAGTGACTCTGTTTTCTGCTAAAACTTCAAATTGGAGATGCGGCGTGAGACCCGGGAGAGGAGGGCACAGGGGCCCATGAGCACAGACAGATATTTTTAGCTAAAGAAACACTTCTTTCATACACATGCAAAGGAATAATTAAGATTAATATGTCACCATCATATTTAGTGTGCTCTCCGGGGATCCAATCTGACTTCTGACATTTTTCTAACACATAAGGGGCCAGGACAATGCTAGGTTTCATTAATGATGGTAAGAATAGCTAGCATTTTTTTCCTGTCCCTACTTGAAGTAATTTTTTATGTGTCACAGGACTTAATTTTCACTGCTCTCCTGTGAGGTGTTATCTTTGTTCCTATTTACAGACATGGAAACTAAAGCTAGCAGAGGTTTCACAGACCCAGTTTATGACTTCATGTGCTGCATACCATTCTGTTGAATGAGCATACGACCATTTCCTTATGCGTATTTCATATATTGAGAGCGGTAGGAACGATGTGTAGAAATGGTGATTGCTATGGAATTCCATAAATTACATCAAATAGATGACTTTCATCTATGAATGTAAGATTTCATTTTACCCTCTGTACCTTAATTTTTTAAAAAATCCATCTTAAAGGCAAGCATGTCATAATGACACTGTATGTCCTGGGGTTATCGTTCACAACACAAGCCTTTGTTTCTTTAGATGTGGTGGATGCCATAGGAAATCCACCCAACTCTCTGCAGAGAAACACGCGTTTCTTCCTTCCCTTCACGTAGGGAGAGCAGCTCTTCTGCTACCCTGCCTGCTGGGTGTGTAGTCTTGACCACAAACATGTGGGGTCAGCGACGGTGGTCAGTATCCGGGCCCTGCGACGAGCCTCCCTGGCCAGCATGACCGCAGCTGGGAGTCCATTCCTCAGGCTGGGAGAGGCTTTGCAATTGTGTGTGGCGGGTACTAAGACCAGGGTTCTCCTCTGTTCCCCCAAAAGACCACAGGGATCCTACAGACTTCTGAGAAAATGACCCACTGCTTTTTCAGATGCGTAAGGATGCAATTTCATGCATGACAGCTCAAGAAAGCACATTCAGTACACTCATTTCTTCAAATGTAAACCAGACACCTGGCTCAAGTGAAATTTCCAGCGGAGTTTCTTTCCCTCCAAGCCTCTGACGTTTGTAACTGTTCACATGTTACCCCAAACCGCTCACTCACTCACCTTAGTAAAAGCATATTTGGGGATTTTATGTGCTGGGATTGAACATCAAAGAATTGTTTTTATTGCAGGGCTTTTACTAGCCAAGTCTGAATTCAGAACAGACCCTGATCAGCGGCAGACGGATCTGGTGAGCAGTTATGCTTAGAAATAAAGTAGGTGAGCTGTGATCCACCGGATTCTAAGTTGAAATTTCCCCACATTTGGAACGTTTAGGAAGAATCCCTGTGCATTTTGTAAATGAAATTTATCTTTCCTGTCCTCTGGCTGCTTCAGCTTTCCTTTAATGTCTCAGAAGTGATTTTTCCCGACTCACGCAGCATCAGGACCACTGGTGCGGATACTGAAAGGGGCTCAGCTTTACAATCTCTGAACCGCATCAGAGGTCCATAGCTTCTTATCAGACAGAAATATATCAGATTCAAAGAATATTACGTGGAAAAATAGAACAAAAGGAAATATCCCTTCTCCACCTCATCCCATGCCCTGACCCTGCCCATTCGTGGACGCCACCAGCTTTGTCTTGGCCCCATCACTCCAAGAGGTAAACAGCTACCTTGGCTCGCGTGTCCCTGGGAAGGAGCGTTGCTGAGACGCAAGGAGGGAGGGAGTGATACCCACAGAGACACAGCCTTTGGTTTCATCCTTATTTTTTCTAGTCTAAATCCCCAAAACCATGTCCAGAAATTCAAAACCCTGTCTACTCTGCTTCGATGCATATTCTTTGGGATAATCTCATAGACGGTCTCACTCTACAGGTCTATCACATTCCCTACTTCTCGTCCTGGACACAATGACATTCGGGATATTGTTCTGATCACCTCCTACCTACACAAAGGTAAGTTCTAAGAGGAGCAACCAGGACAAAATTGAAACATCTGTAAAAGCTAAAGCTTTGAGGTTGTTTTTCCTGAAGGTTCCAACACGCATTCACTTTGAAATATTCCACGTAACTGAAGAAGAAAGATTGCCTGTACGTTCACGTGCTTCTCCAAACGTCTGTTAACAATCTCCACCCTTCAGCCCCGCCCAGGGCTGAGCGGTGCTGTGTGACCGTGGGGGGGCACCGGGCTCCAGAGCAAACAGGCTTCCCAAGAACTTGGGACCTTTGCTTTTTCTTCTTGTTTTAAAACGTCTGCTTACAGTTAACTGTGAGGCTAGAAACAGTCTCCATAAAATGAGTTCAAACCTGAGCCTAAAGGTGAGGGATTGGGTGGGAAGAGAGGAGATTAGGGTCAGAGTTAGCTTGCTGTTGTCAGCAATGCAAAGGATTTAGAGGAAGGAATGTTCAGGAGCGACTTTTCTATCCACAGAGCTTTAAAAGAGAGTAAACTGACTTAAAATAATGCAAAGCTTTCAGTTTCACGTCAGGGAAACATTGATGGAAAATTTTAAAAAGTTGACCCTTGAGGGCGTGTTAGGACCAGGATGGGAGCAGTGCCCGACCTCAGACCCTGGTCCCTGGGGGCCTGGGTTCCCTGAGATCAAAGGACGGATGGGGAGCATAGGACGGGCCAAGAAGCCTCAGACATTCAATGTGAATTTACAGAATTAATTAAGATACATAATTGGCCAGAAGGAATGTCAAGGTATTGGAGCCACGGGCACCTTGGAGGAAGCATGATCAGGGGTAAGGTGAGGTCTTGTCCCTCTGGAAGGGGAGGGACTGGGCCCTGGTACCTGGCAGGTGGAGGGGACACCAGAAGCCTTACTCTTTTTTTTTTTTTATTGGAGTGTAATTGCTTTACAATGTTGTGTCAGTTTCTTCTGTACAGTGAAGTGAATCAGCTGTATGTATACTTATATCCCCTCCCTCTTGGACCTCCCTCCCATCCCACCCCTCTAGGTCATCACAGAGCACCGAGCTGAGCTCCCTGTGCTACACAGCAGGTTCCCACTAGCCATCTCTTTTACACATGGTAGTGTGTATATGTCAATCCTAATCTCCCAATTCGTCCCACCCCCCTTCCCCTCCACCCCATGTCCACATGTCCATTCTCTACATCTGCGTCTTTATTCCTGCCCTGGAAGTAGGTTCATCTGTACCATTTATCCAGAAGCCTTATTCTTAAGACTCTCTAAAAGTGAAAGGTAGGCACTGTGTGTGTGTGTGTGCATGTGTGTGTGCACTGTGTGTGTGTGTATGTGTGTGCGTGTGCATGTGTGTGTGCATGTGTGTGTGTGTGCGTGTGTGTGTGCGTGTGTGTGTGCATGTGTGTGTGCATGTGTGTGCGTGTGTGTGTGCATGTGTGCATGTGTGTGCGTGTGTGTGTGTGCATGTGTGTGTGCATGTGTGTGCGTGTGTGTGAGTGTGTGTGTGTCTGCTGTTCAGTCACTCACCTGCTTGACTCTATAGAGGAGACCCAGTTCCTGCATCTAAGGAGACTGTTAAACAGTGAGCCTCACATTTCTCAGAGAAACAGAAGACTCCCTGCATGTTTCCATGACGGGGGCTCACACCCACGTGGGAGCAGGACCCCCAAATTGCCAAGCCTCTACCTCATAAAAGGCTTGTCTCAAGATCTGTGTCCAAAAACGAACACCTCATAAGATCAGAGTGAAATTTCATTCTTAGAGTCATTCATTGGTTTTGAGGCATCAGCTCAAAAGCCAGCAGTTTCTTAGGATATATTATTTATCCACCTTCATTTTAGTTTTTATCCCATTCTGTGTACTTTGAAGGGGTAACCTGCACAGTATCTGAGGTGAATGGATGCTTTAAAATGACATAGTTTAACGTTACTAAAGGTTGTCCACCTGTCAAAGTCCCTGGGGGCATTTGTTATAAATGAAGAAGTCCTGAGCCAGGTAGGTTGAACAATTATCCAAGTTTAATTACCAAGATCGCCCGTGTTCAGGCCAAACTGTGTGGTCCCCTGAGATGCTGCAACTCCCCCTCCCCCAACCAGACCACGCAGGCTCCTGTCCCAGTGGTCACCACGCCCTCCGTGTCACCGAAAGTGCTCATCTTCCTGGGGCTCTATTCCTTCCAGAATCTCCAGTTCTGCCCATAAAATAAAGCATATTGTTCACTGAACCGCTGTGTCAATCAAGAGACAGGGACCTCTCACAAAGGATGCTTTCCTAAGACAGCAGTTATTCAATCCAGTGTTGGGTTAATGGGTAGCAGCTGTAGAGACTCGGGCCATTTTACCCTGAAAAAAGATATTTCTAGATGAGAATGAAAGGAAACCAGTTGCATGGATTCCTGTGAACAATATCAAACCTAAAACTCTATTTTGAAAATTCAAAACCAGCAGCTGAGACATTCAAATACAAAGGTGAGTTTCCTGATATAAAAGGCAGCTGGCTGTCTCTGGGTAGGTGTGAAGACGCACAGCTACAGGCGGCCACACCAGATGTAGTCATGTCGGAAATTCTGGAAAACCTACCAGGGCCAGAGAGTCCCGTCCACAGAGGTGGCCGTCCCAACCCGGCACCTCAAACAGACCGAGGGCATCTATTCTTGGGGCTCCTGCCAGGGCAGCTGGGCTGGGAGTTCACTCCCTGGATGAGGAAGGCACCTGAAGTGGTTTGTCTGCAGAAGTGGAGAGAGGTCAGTTCTTACCAGATGTTGGCTTTGTGTTTGTCAGCTTAAATAAAGCATAAGAAGCAGCAGTCCTTTTTACCCCGCCTCATCTCTAACATCTTTTGGTTTGTTTCCCAAGGTTTGGTCTCTGTCTTCTGACAAAGTCTGTACTTGGGATTTCAGAGTTGGGGGAAACTAGAGGTAGTGATCCTTGAAACATTCTTGATTAACAAACAAGACTTCCAACACGCTTTACAGGAAACCACTAGTTTTCAAGCTCTGCTGGACCCTGAGCTACCAGACACTGCCCGGGACCTGCCCTGGGGAGGGAGGAAGCTGAAGGGTGGCTTCACCTAAAATCAAGCTCCTCGATCTCCCCGCAGCTCTCAGAGAAGAGCAGAGGTGGTACCTGCTGCCGTCCGTGGGGCTTTCCGCCCCCGGGGCCAGACCTTGAGCCACGTCTGTGCCCGCATGACCCCCGCCTCGTCCGTCCCGGGAACCCAGCTGCTGCTGGACGTGACTCTGGCCAGCCTCCTCCTCCACCTCCAGGGGCCTCTCCCCCATGCGGGGCTTCACCACCTGGGCTCAGACTCGGGGTTCCCGGCACCCATCCGCCCACCTGCCGACAGGTGACTCTCCATCAGCAGGGATCTCGTCCTGCAACGCCGCGGAGCGCTCCGGGGACCTCCGAGCAGTGGCCAAGCCTTCAGTCTGAGCACAGGCTTCCACCGGCCGGACACGAGCTCTGGGTCCGTCACCACACTGCCCTTCACACTTGCCATCACGGGGCCTCCTCTCTGCACCGGTCCAGCCCCGGGTGCCCCGTCCACAGTCCTGCAGGGATGGATGGCTGGACGGTCCACTGGAGTACTTCTTTCAACATCCAGTACACTGAAGGTCCATCCTTGTTGAATGAAACGTTTCCCAGTCCTATACCAGGGAGCACCTAGAACCCGACAAATTAAGAGGACGAATGCATTCCCAGTCCAGCCCCCCACCAAATCCCACACTCTGGTTATGGTGGAAACAGCACAGCTAAAATCGTTTTCCTGGAAAGAAGAGAGCCATGCGTGCGTAGTTTTTGACCAAAAGCAGTCTTCCCTTTGAGCAATCGCGCGTGTTAAAACTGAACAGTAGGGGGCGCTATTGCCTCTTGCAGAAAACAGTCAAACAACGTTTTACGGCAGTGAAAAAAATTCGTTTAACTAGTTCTTGAGATTTTAAATAAAGGTCTAATTAATACTGAGAATTTCATTTCATTTTACACGAAAGAGAGCAATCATTGGTTTTCAAATTCTTTTTGAATTTGACACACATTTACTTAAAGAAAGTGTTAGAGAGAACCAGAAAAGAGCAAGGCTAGAAGGTTAGGAAAATGCCTGATCTGTATTCCACCAAACGGGGTTCCCAGCCATGAGCTGCGGGCAGGGTAACACAGGTGTGTTCAATTCATGCTGCGTGCCTATTCAGGGATTGTCTGTTCATTGGGAGGAAGAAAGGACATGAAAAAAACTAAAGGCCTTTGGCTTTTACAATCTTAGCAAATGTCTGGCTTGCTAAAAGGCATCTGAACATCTGGGCACCGTTTCTTGGTGGATTAGTCTGGACAATGTCTTTCAAACACCCTGCATGGCGGAGCACCGCCCCAGGGCAGACAGCCGGGAAGGGCAGGTGCCTGACACGCCTTTCTCGCGAGCCGCAGGCACATGACAAAACGCACCCCTTTCATGTTTGGATAAACAGTTTCCACTCCTTTGATTTCTTTTCTATACTCTGGGGCCTGCAGCACTGCGTTACGGCTCAGATACGCAGGCCTGCTTGACAAAGTGTCACGGCAAAGCTCTGGCTCCTGACCTGGGTTTTGCCCGCTTCCTCTGTGCTGCCAGCGATCTCGAAGAGTTCTCCAAGCCTCTGGAGTGAACGGAGTTCCCCATCAGGGTGAGGTTACATAATATAAATACATAGGCACAGACCACTCAGCACGGGGCCTGAAGACCGAGGAAAGGTGCTGGTTGACATAACGAAGATGCAGCTGAGGGTGATGAGAGAGGGGAGTCATGGTCCTCTAGCCTGGGCATTGGAGCAGGTAAGGTGAGTGCGAGAAAGGCAATGGTGGAGTTGGGCCACGTGGAAACTCACAGATCGGCTCCAGAGGTAGCTGCTTGCTGTCATTGTGGGACGAGAGCGTAAAATCTTCTCCTGTTTAGGAGGAACATGAAATGTGTATTTTAAGTAAAACGCCCGATTTCTCAAATGTGATTTAAACAGCATAAGCCTACGGTCACCAGAGCTGATCCTTGGTTTGCCAACTTGCACATTCCTGTCCCAGGGCACTTGCTTTTAAACATTTTTCAAAGACAGAGTCTACTTTCCAAATGGAGTCACGCACGAAACTCTAAAATAAAAAGTGATCTACATTTCCATAAGAGTATTTTGTTAGTTTAACTTTCTCATATTTACTTACAGCAATTGAGAAAATGATGGCGCTGTTCTGATGGGCATTTAGAAGTTGAAATCCGGGGAAACCGAGAGCTGCTTTACATCCCCTCAGAATCCAAGCTATTGCTACGTTCTGTTTTGGTGACACTATAAGAAGAAAATTCTGGTTGACACAGAATCAGAAATATAGTTGCAAATAGTGATTTTTAAAGTATGCCTTAAGATCCTGGGGTACTTCCAAATTCAACTAGATGTGGTGCTTTAAAGAGGGATATTAGAAAATGTTCACTTCCAAGATAAATCAAGTAGCAAAATGTAACCCCTTCTCCTTTCCTTACCACAAAAGTAAAAGTGAGCCAAGAGGAATCCAAAACTCACAATCAGCCCCAAAACTCTCTACAGCCCAATCTTATCAAGATGAGAGTTTTATGGTAGAAAGAAAAAGTGCCGAGCGAAGACAAAGGCCCTTTCCCTGGAAGTCAGTCAGTCGCCCCAGCACCGAGGTCCTCCCTGGAGCTGCTTCCCTTGAGAAGGTGTGTACAGACCTGTTCACACAGGAAGGGGCAGAGCCACAGGTATGCAGGGACGAGAGGACATTTTCATTTAGGCTTGTGAGCAAAACTGAGGTTGCTTGCTCAGAAGCTAAATAACATTCCAGAATTGATAGATAGATGGCAGATGGACAGATGGACAGACAGATCACATGGGTCTGGTTTCAAAAAAGGCAGAGAAGATGAAGGTTTGCCGAGGGAGTGCCTGACTATTCAGCAGTCTTCGTGCTCATCAATTGGAGGCAACTGCCCGTGGCTGATCTGACCGGGCTTTCCTTTCTTTCTTTTTTTTCTTTTTTTTTTTTTTTTTTTTTACCTATTTTATACATATTAGTGTATACATGTCAATCCCAATCTCCCAACTCATCCCACCAGGGTTTTCAAGATCATATAATTGGAAAGCGTTTGGATCATGATTGTCGTGAAGAAGTGACGAGAATCTCTATGCTTGTGTGCATTTGGTCCATGACACAGATTTGGAGTATCAAAAAAATAAAATGGGCTAAACTCTTCTTTTTTAAAAAAAATTTTTATTGAAATTAGTTAATTTACAATGTTGTGTTAGTTTCAGGTATACAGCAAAGTGATTCAGTTATACATACGTGTATATATATTCTTTTTAAGAGTCTGTTCTAAGTTATTACAAGATATTGAGTATAGTTCCCTGTGCTATACAGTAGGTCTGTGATGATTATCTATTTTATATATAGTAGTGTGTACATGTTAATCCCAACCTCCTAATTTATTCCTCCCACCCTTTCCCCTTCAGTAACCATAAGTTTTTCTCTATGCCTGTGAGTCTTTCTGTTTTGTAAATCTAACCCCTTTCATTTGTGTTAACATGTGGCTGTGTGAAGAAATGACTCCATGGGTTTCTTTAATCTAACAGAACAAGGCTGCCAGCAGGCCATCCTTCCTGAGGAAGGCCAAAGGATACAGCGCCCCCCCCTTGCTGACATGGACCCCGACGGACCCAGTCTTGGGAGATCTCCCAGGAGAAAATGGTCATGATTAGAGTCAGATTTCAACCAAACCCTGGAAAGCTTGGCATGCGGTTGAAAAGCATTGGTAAGTGACCCATCTGAATGGAGAAGCCCCTTGGAAGAGGAAAACAGGTACTCCACGGGGCCATGATTCTCCAAAACTTCACATTTGTGTCCCACAGCCAAGAGTATGACTTGTTTGCTGGGGTGAACTCCTAACTCTGCTCACCTAATTCAGAGGTAACTCGGAAAGACTCAGAGGTGGAGCTGACATCTGTGGGTGATGATCAGTAATTGTCTCCATGGTGACCACGTGTTAAAAACTTCACAACGTTTTCAAGGTCCCTTTCTGGATCATGCGAGAGACGGTTTTGTTCTGGGCCAGGGCAAATGTTGCTAGTCAGACTGGAGCGGTTTTACTTTATTTATTTTTATTTTTTTGATGTGGACCATTTTTAAAGTCTTTATTGAACTTGTTACAATATTGCTTCTGTTTTTGAAGTTTTGGTTTTTTGGCCGTGAGGCATGTGGCATCTTAGTTCCCCGACCAGGGATCGACCCCGCACCCCCTGCCCTGGAAGGCGAAGTCTTGACCACTGGACCGCCAGGGAAGTCCTTGGTGTGGTTTTAGATTTATCTCAGCTAGGAAAGCTGAGGAAGACTTCCTGCCACATCACACCGCCATGCCACTGCCAATGCCAGAGCACAAGGTTTGCAAGAAAGAATGAACCCCAGTCCTGGAGGGGCTCCTATCTGAAGCTGCTTCTGCACAAGGGTGAATTAATGGGCACATTCTAGCCCCAGCCCTACCGCTGCCTCCACCCAAATCCTCAAGGCTCCTCCTTCACAGCAAGGCCCCTGACGAGGGAATAAGGTCGGGATTTCCAGGACCCCTGCAGTCGAGGCTGATGTCTACACAGACTGCTCAGCCAGGACGTCAGCACAACCCACCATGTAGGCAGGCTGCCCAGGTCCCCTGTTCTTTTAAGAGCATCTCCTTGGCGCTGCGTCCATCCCTTCCTCTCTCACCCCATCAGGCATAACTTGAACATGGTCACAAGTGCAAGGAGGTTGTGAAACGTAATCCTTATTCTGGGCAGCTGTGGAGACAGCAAGAGTTTAGTGAAAAAAGAGAAGAAATGAGGGAAAAGTGACAGTGTGTGCCATAATCATATAATATGGTAGTTTTAATTAATATTGAATTAATATTTGAGTTAATATTGTAGCTTTTTATTTCCATAAATATAGATTTTTTTTCCCAAACTCTTGCTCTCTTTTCCCTATAATATTACCCATCAATTAATCATTAAACAATGTAAAATTCTACATCCATTAAGTAGAAGAGATGATCTGGGAACAGGGTTGTCCTGTGAGCCTGGCTGTGGCTTTACTTCCTAGCTGTACTACCTGAAATCTCTTGTTCCGTGACCACGTCTTCTACTCTGTCACCTCCTGTCTCGGTGCCCTATTTAATTCTCTGGTCCTCAGAGAACCGCGGTCATCAGGACAGAGATTTCTTTTCATTATTAACACATCCTTAGCCGGACTCTGTTTATTACCATCTTGGCCGCCCCCACTTCTCCTTTCCCTCTCTTGGTCTTTCTGACCCTCTTCTTCCACATCTCCCCCTCCTCTTCTATGTGTTTCTCTCCACGTTTTCTCATGCTCGCCTCTACATTCTCTTCCTCCATGCATTCCATTTTCCTCCCCATTTCTCATGTCTTCTTTAGTCTTTTTCCTCCTTGCTGTGTGTGAATTTTATTAATTTTCCATACTTTTGATTTTTCTATTATTTATAGTTTTATATTTCATTGATTTTTGCTTTCTTGTATAATTTGCTTTCTTCTAAATACTCCATATTTAATTTGCTCTTCTCTTTCTAGCTTCTTAAGTTGAAGCACTGATCAATGATTTTACACCTTTCTTTTTCTCTAATATAATTATTTAAAGCTATAGATTTCCCTCTGTGTACTGCATTAGCTGCATCCCACAAATTTCAACATGATGTGTTTCCAGTATATCTTAGTTCAAAATATATTCTAATACCTATTTCATTTTCTTCCTTGTCCATTTTTATTCCAAATTATTATATTTAATTTCCAAATGTTTGAGGATTTTTAAAATATCTTATTGTTATTAATTTCTAATTTAATTCTGTTTGGGTCAAATATTTTTTTCTTAACTGTTTCAGTCTTTCAAATTTACTGAGGTTTGTTTTATGGGAAAAAAATGTATATAATCTATCCTTGTCAAATTTCAAGTGCACTTGAAAGACATGTATTTTCTGCATTCAGGTCTAGTGTTCTAGAAGTATCAAATAGTTTAAGTTGCTTCATGCTGTTGTTTCAGTCTTTTAATTCTTTTGTAATAGTTGAATTAATTTAAAATAGTATTCATTTCCTGATATAAATCAGATTTATATAGTCCCATATTATATAATTTTCTTTATTTTTTACATCAAATTATTTCTATGTGTGATAAACAAAATACAAGTGCACTATATGTGGAACAGAATGCTTTCTCTGTATTATTTGTCATTTGTTACCATAGTAATAATATCTGAAGGACTTCCTGTTTCTTATCTGCATCATCATTTTTAAATTTTCTATTTGGTCAGTGCACATGCGCTTTATTGTCGCCCATCCTACACACAAACAACAGACACAGCTTCCAAGCACAAGCTGTCCTCCAACAGGAGTCCACATCTTCTTCTCTCCTTCACGGCATGGTTCCTCCCAGGGGTGAATTAAACTCCTGAATCCCATTTCTCATCTTCCATTTCCCTTCCAATTCACTCCAGTTTTACTTTCTTTTTAAACCACCAAATAGTCATTATCAAAACCTTTTTCTCTTTTCAAAGCAACTTTTAATAACCTGGCTGATCATGAAATGCAATATTCAGTTGTAGAAACAGCAGAAGAAATAGCAAGAGACATGAAACATTTACACACACACAAAAATGTGCTGCTTAAAAAGTTGCCCAAAAAAATCTTTAAAAAAGAGTCAAGGTAACATCTTTGCTAATTTTCTTCTATTTTCCTAAAAAAACAAGTTTATGCATAATTTGCTGTTGACTTTTCTATATACTTATTTAAAATGATACTTTAGTAGTATTTGATCATTTTGACCACTTGAAACATCATTTTCTCTGTTTTTAATATGCCACCCTCTCCTAGGTTGTAACTTTCTCTTTCTAATTTTGATTTTTTCAAGAATATCAAGTCTTTGTCCTAGTTCCTTTTCCCCCCAATTGAATCCAACTATTTCCTGTGACTTTATATATCATCTTTATGCTTATAACTTTCAATTTGCGTCTCAAGCCTGAGCTTTACTCCTGAGCTTCAGAATGACACATCCAACTGCCTATTGCAATAGTCCATGTATTATATCATAATGAACAGCTCAGTCTTAGCATAACCCAAACCAGAAATGTGATCCAACCTCCCCTCACTACTCATTCTTTAATCCAATGCCCACACTTGCAAGCCTTCATTATTTCAGTTATTCAGGACAGATATTTGGAGCTCAAATCTATTCCTCTTTTTTCTTCTCATTTTCCTACCATCTGGTAGCCACACTGATCTTTCAAAATTATAAACCTAATCATGTTACTCTGCTAAAATTCTCCAGTGGTTTCCCATTTTACTTAAGGAGCAAACCAAATGTATCATCTAAAATGCTCTATGTGATATGTTCCCCCACTCCTCAGATTTCACACTCTCCCCTCTGCCCCCCTTTCTCCAAGCTCCATGTCCACTGGCACCAAACACTCTAAACAGAATCTTGTTTCAGAGCATTTGCATACGTTAACCATTCTCCTGGGGATGAGCTGCCTTCAGGTGTCCTTGGAGCTGCTCTTTATTTTTCAGTCTCTTACACCATAGTCACCTTTTCAGAGTCCCTGCCTCACCCCACACCCCACCCTGACTCTCTCTCTCTCGAATCACCCTTGTTAATTGTCTTCACGGCACCTATGAGGACCTGGACGTATTGTCCGTCTTCTTTTCCTACTTGTCACTCAGTTCAGCTCAGTGTCTCCGGCACATAAAAAATTCTCACATGAAATTTTATCTGTAGAATAGTCAGCCTTCGCTGGGTGGAGAGAAACATGCATGGCTTTTAGGGAAGGCAGTCTACCCGAGCTTGAGCCTAAGTTTCTGTGGGACTTGAGGGAGTGACGGAACCTCTGAGGCCAAGGTTCCTCATCTGATATAGGAATAATAGTATCTACTCAACAGGGCTGTTCTGAGGCTTAACAAAATAAATTGTGCTTTACTGGCATGTAGTAGTTACTCAAAAAGAGTTAGTCATTGAGAAACTGTTTTTGTTGCCCTTATTATTCTTAAATGTATAACATAACTCTTCCCAAACAGTTTTTAAAGTGTTCTTTAAAAGCGTGTATACAACTATATCCAATATATGAGACTAAAATCCCAGGAATAATTACTAAATCTGTGTTAAAACATTGCCTTTTTTTAAACTGATTCCATCTGGGACCTCTCTAAGCTTCCAAATTTAGCATTGGTTGACATCATTTCAGGCAATGCATCTTTCAGATGGTTTGTCATCGAAATAATAAAAGAATGCCACAATAAAAATGGCTAAAATTATTGGGTCTTCCTAGACGCTAGACACTGTTTTATATCCTTACGTGCACCCACTCATCCGGGTCTCTCAGTAACTGTATGGCGTACTCTATTTTTCTTTATTTTCATGAATGAGAAAATTGAAGAATAAAGAGGTGAAGAAATTCCCCTTAAGCTCACACCACTGGTCGAGCTCCGAGTCTCCCTCTGAACAATCCTGCAGTGTGTCCTCCTGGCCGTGAGGGCACAACATGGAATAGTGTGTAAGGACCCCCCAGATCACCTGCTGGATAATTCAGGGAGGAAATAAATCCATCCCCTCATTTTCACGTGTGTGTTGTACCCGATTTCACTGATGTAAGGCTTTCCCCTGGCCCGTCTGTAGGGAGCCTGTGAACCTGGGTGGGCCTCCCCGCTGCCTGACCGTCCCTCCTGCGTCCCTGGGCGCCTGTCCTCTGCACGTCAGCCCCATCCTTCTCCCAGCCAGAGATTTCCTTCTTGGGTTCTGCAGTGGACTGAATATTTATCCCCCCAAATCCATCTACTGAAACCTGAAGCCCGAGTGTGATGGTGTTAGGAGGTCATGAGGTTGTGAGGCTGGAGCCCTCATGAAGGGGGTCAGTGCCTTATAAAAGTGACCCCAGAGAGGCCCCTCGCTCCATCTGCCGTGGGAGGACACAGCGAGAAAGTGACCTTCTGCAGCCCGGTGGCGGCCTTCCACCTGAACGCAGCCTTGCGGGCGCCCCGGCCGGGCCATCCGGCCTGCAGACTGTGAGAAGTAAATGTCTGCTGTTTACAAGCCGCCCCGTCTGTGATTCTTTGTTATAGCTGCCTCCACAGACTAAGACAAGCTCCTAGTTCAAATTCCAGGTGGTGGAAATTAAGCGCCCATTTCTGTGTTCTTGGCATGCTGCAGCTTTGGGAGCTGACCTGCCCACGGCTTCCGACCAGGCGAGAACCCCGGGGTGCTGTCAAGTCCCGAGCTGGGAAGGGGGATGGACAGAGCAGTGCCCCTCAGAGGCAGGGCAGGCCTCAGCGGTCACAGCCAGGACCTTTCCCACACGCCAAGGCCACAGCGCGAGAGAAAACATCCACACAAAGGAGGGAAACAGCCACCAAAAAAAACCAAAGCCAGAGAGGTGCTTTCGACGTTTTTTTGTGTGTGTGCCGTTTTAAGGATCTCCCTGAAGGACATCACTCTGTGACCTGTGCTGTCAAATTGCCCCCCTTTTGCTCATCTCTGTGGTTTCCAAAGGACTGTCTGTAGACTCCTTCTAGACTGGGGACATGTGAACTAGTTGTCAACCCCTTAAAAATTCAGATTCTGGGAACTTCCTGTGAGCAATTTTGCCTCAGCAGACCTGGACTTGGGCCCGAGAGTCTAGAACTTTAAAACTTTAAAACCCCTTCTGGGGTAATTCTGATAAGCAGTTGGGTTTCGGACCTCTGAAGCAGAGCCCAACATAAGCATGTGGTTTCCGTTCACAAGGATGTCTCACGTTAACACTGCTCTCTTTTCCTTGTTTCCCCACCTGTGCTCTACTCTGTTTATTGGCAGAAACTGTATCCTCCACTTGCTTTATACACAAAACAGAGCCCAACACCCTCGATCAACCTACTTTTCACAGCTCAAGTTTAGCTTTGCAGAACTGCAGCCTAGAGAAAGCTGTATTCAAAACACTCAGGAGAAGTACAGGAAAACGAAAGTCTATCCATGCGGATTACACAGGACACAGAGAGGGCTCAGGGCGCCTTCACCCTGACTGACCTTGGAATCCTGTTTCAACCTCACACTAACTCACATGAACTCAGGATTCTGTCTCGTAATTCATAATTCTAACGCTAAAACCTAACCAAAGGGAGTGAACCACTGGGCTTTCAAGTTAAAAAAAATAAAAATAAAAAAGCTTGCAATAAGAAAGTGGCTTGGGGAGGTTAGTGAAACTTTAAGGGCACCATTAAAGCATCACTTAAATAAATAAATACAAATCAGCTTTTATAAAGAGAGAGGGAAAGAACTGTTTAGCACTTAACAGCTTTCCTCCACCACAAAGAGGACCCCTCCGAGTGACATATGGCGACCCTCTTGGAACTCTTTAAACCTGTCTAGCTTAGTTTAGACTGGCAGTATTTCTTTTCCGATGTGCACACGCTGATTTTGAGCCCTTTGGCCAGCTGACTCACGGACCCCGGTCTTCCCATGCCCCTCGTTGACCCAGGCTGCCTGAGCTGCAGCCCCTTTGAACACAGGGGATTTTATTGTGTAGGGTTTTATTGGTGGCACCATTCTTGCTATTTGCATTCCTGTGCCGCTCAGACAGAAACCCACGTGCATGTTTCCATAGTTAACTGAGGGTCGGGAACACCCGAGAGCTCATATCTCTAACTTCCAGGAAAAGGATGCTTTATGTTAAAAAAGTGTTCAAAGTGAAAACACTCTAAAATCTCAGCTGAATATTCTCCCATTTTACTTAATAATTTTATTACGTTTTACTAATTGTATTTATATACAGAATCTTTAAACTTCCCAAGAAAAAGAAAGAAAAAAGAAAACCAGGTTCATTTTGAGGATGGAGTGTCTCAAGGCCAGAGTCTCTCATATTTAAGGGTCACCAAAAGCAGTCGTGTGCTCAGAATTCCTGCTGGCGGGTAATAAGGCACCATTTTATTATTTACTGAAGCAAACAAGCTGCTTCAACACTTCGTGGCTTAAACTATGGGCATCCTGTCACTTCTCAGAAGCCAAGGGTCAAACCCTGAGGGGTGCCTGGGCCTTGCATCTCCCCTGCCGCCCAGCCCGCCGCCCACGGAGGAAGAGGAAGAGGAAGAGGAATGGGGCAGCTCCACACGGGCGCCACAGCTGGTCTCCCCGCCTCTGTCTGCGCTTCCTCAGTTTTCCTCTAAGTCTCTTCAGGGCCCCTCCTTCCCACGTGGCCCCTCCAGCAGGGACCTGAATTCTACCTGGCAGCTCAGGCAGAGGCCCCGTTCATGCGGAAGACCCCATCCCAGGCGTGACCAGCAGGAGGCTGGTGCCCCGAGGATGCCAGGTGACAACCGCCACAGGCCTTGACGCAGAAGCTGGCCATCCATCACTTTATCGTTCATAAAGCAGACACGTGCTTCTGCTTGCGGACTTGTAACTGCTGAAATATCTGATCGACCACATTCTGTATCATTCATGCTTCTGTGTCTCTACGGATGCTTGGAGCGTGCTTGGTGTCAATAGGACCTTCTCATTCTCGATTCAGGATTGTGATTTGCCCTATAACGTAGGCTACATTATCGGCTTTACTATTGCTATATGATATAGTCATCGGTTAAATTTCCTCCCTGTAAAAATTGGTGACATATTAGGCTAGCCCCTCACTATAATTTTGACCTCAAGGATTCTGATTCTAGTTGGAGATCAGTTCAGAGGTCAGCTTACCTTTAACTGTTTTCTTTTCCATCACCAGGCCTCCTAGAGGGAATCTGCAGATCAAACTAACATTTCTCCCACAGTAAATGCTCCGGTGGTTTCCCTTTGTGTGTGTGTGTGTGTGTGTGTGTGTGTGTGTGTGTGTCCTTTTTTTTAAATAAATTTATTTATTTTATTTATTTATTTTTGGCTGCGTTGGGTCTTCGTTGCTGCTTGCAGACTTTCTCTAGTTGCGGCGAGCAGGGGCTACTCTTCATTGTGGTGCGCGGGCTTCTCATTGTGGTGGCCTCTCTTGTTGTGGACCACAGGCTCTAAGCACGTGGTCTTCAGTAGTTGTGGCATGCAGGCTCAGTAGTTGTGGCCCTCGGGCTCTAGAGTGCAGGCTCAATAGTTTTGGCGCACTGGCTTAGTTGCTCTGCAGCATGTGGGATCTTCCCAGACCAGGGCTCGAACCCGTGTCCCCTGCACTGGCTGGCAGATTCTTCACCACTGTGCCATCAGGGAAGTCCCATGTGTGTGTCTCTGTGTGAGTGTGTCTGTGTGTGTGTGTGCTTATATACACTGCATCACAGCCATTGAAATATCCAGGCCTGTAAGTCAGAGTACTTTGAGTCTCAAATCCTCAGGGTGTCATCTTAATGGTGAAGAAGAAGAATAGAGAGATGGGAAAATAAACCAGCATGCCCAGATAAACAGACAAGGAACACCAAGAACACAGAGATAAGGGCACAGTGTATTTGTTGAGAAACAGTTCTGAGCCCATATATGTATATTCATAGGGCATCAAATATTTGGATTATGCACTTTCCTGGGGAACTGACATTTTTCCAAATATTGTCTCCCTTCAGGTCCAGGGTAGACCATGTATTAACCCATAAAACAATGGATCAATGAACTAAGTGTAAGAGCTAAAGCTAAAAAAATTTTTTTTTAAGAAACAGGAGAAATTTTTAATTGGTTTAACAAATATTTCTTAGATACAACACCAAATGCACAATTTATAAAAGAAAAAATTGATAAATTGGACTTCATCAAAATTCAACTTTTGTGCTTCAAAGACACCATGAAAAGAATAAAAATCAAGACACAGACTGGGCAAAAATATTTGCAAATCTTATTTCTTACAAAGGATTGTATTGAGAATATATTTTAAAAACTCTTACAAGTCAATAATAAGAATAGAGACAATCCATTAAAAATGGGCAAAAGTATAAAATAGACATTTTATTAAAGGAGATCAAAGAATAATAAAGACAAGAAAAGATGTGCATATCATTAGTTATTAAGGAAATGCTAATTAAAACTGCATTGAGATACCTCTGCACACTCATTAGAATGACTATAATGAAAAAGGCAATCAGTAGCAAATGTTGGTGAGAAATGGGAGCCCTCATGCATTGTCACCTGGAATGTATAATGGTCTATCCATTTTGGAAAACAGTTTGAAAGTTTCTTTAAAAATTAAAATACAAGGGAATTCCCTGGCGGTTCAGTGGTTAAGACTCTGCACTTCCAATGCAGGCTGCGCGGGTTCCATCCCTGGTCGGAGAAGTAAGATCCCACATGCCCTGCGGCATAGCCTAAATAAATTAATTAATTAAATTTAAAAAAAAAGATTTCTCCTCTCCCTCTCTTCCCATCCTCCTTCTTAAGAAAAAAAAATTAAATATAAGGTTACCATGTGACCCTGCAGTTCTACTCCAATCTATTTACCCCCAAAGAAATAAAAACATGTGTCGACATGAAGACTTGCACACAAATGCTCAGAGTGGCTTTATCCATAAGGAGCAAAACATGGAAACAACCGAAATGTTCATTAACTTGTGAATGGAGAAAGTGTGTGGTATGTCCGCACGGTGGAACAGAATTCAGTGCTAAAAAATAAACCACATGCTACAACATGGCAGCAGCTTAAAAACTTTGTGCTAAGTCAATGAAATTAAACGCAAAAGACAGCATGCTGTATGTTATTTATATGAAATGTCCAGAAAAGGCAAATTTATAGAGATAAAGAAGTCGATTAGTGGATGCCTGGGCTTTGGGTGGAAATGCAGTTGGCTGTAAGCGGGCACAAGAGATCCTTCGTGGGGACTGGATTGTGGCTATGACTGCACAACATAAATCATTCTGTACATTTATAAAAATCTTTGATTTATACACTTAAAAGAGGTGAATTTTTATTATGTAAACTTCAAAAAGCTGTTCAAACAAAAGTTCCAGGTGCAGGTGAATGGAAAGAGCCCATTACCCGAATCCCAGGTGACGCAAAGTTCATTCGTCCTCTCTCTCTGTTACGTGCGCCTTCCCCACTGCTGATGTTCACACAGGAAATAGAATGGATGTGACACGAGAAACAGGGTTAAGATTTGAGCAAGGTGGCCCAGCAGGGGGAAGGGGTCTGGGCGGATGATTGCACAGGCTCGGGCGGGCAGCCTGGTCCCACTGCAGCTCCAGGGGCCTGAGAAGCAGCTGTGCATTCTGTCTGTTTTTCTTGGCACGTGGAGGAAGGAAATGGGATAAGACTGGATGTTGAACACTTAAGATTCTAGGACACAAACAGACTGAAAGTAAAAGGATGGGAAAAAATATGCCAAGCAAACAGTGCCCATGATGAAGAAGGAGCGGCCGAATCACTCTCACAGGAACAGACTTGGTGGAAGTTCCACCTTCCAGCCTCCCTGGATGGAAAACATCAAACAAGAACTTTCGTGTCATTAAAGCATATCATCCCTGAGATCATTCCAGGCTCATAAAAAGCATTTGATAAACTGAGATAAGGATTCAAACTTCAGTGCAGCTTTAAAAGGGTCGAGGTGGTATGTGTTTATTTCTGGCAATTTGAAGACACTTTGACATGGGTGTATTCAAAGTTATGCGTGTTAACTTTATTTAAAATTTTATGAAGTCTTGGAGATCGTATCTCATTGTCCCATCCCCATTAAAGATGTTATACTTTATAGTTTTTAGGAATCTCTTTTCAAATGCAATGTTGATTCTTCCCTATAAACAACTATACTAAAAAGACTTCTAAAAAGCTGATTTTCAAGTGTTAAACAATAACATTCAGAAAGAGCCTCTGGATTGCTCCAGAAGACCCAGGCTTCCCCAGAGTCTGGTAGAGCACAGGACCCGGGATAGAACCATCAACCCACTTTATAAAGTCCTTGTCAAGACCCTCCAGAATGTGGCAGCCGCATCCTGGAGAAATGCAGTTAGTCTGGTCCCCACGTGTCCTGGGTGGCTGGAGGCTGGGACGCCACCCTGGGCTCCGGAGCAGGCAGTGTGGCCTCCGCGTCCCAGCCCGCCTTGCCGCGTAAGGATGCCCTGCTGTCCTTAAGGCCTCCCGGGCAAGGCAGCCAGAGATGTGTAACTGCAGCTTTCTGCTATCAGCCCCAAACACTGAAAATATTACGTAAGCAAAGAATAAAGGCAGCCTGACACTTCAATAGAGCATTTTGGCCTGAAATATAGTGACACTGGCGGTTTGCCAGCTGGTCCCACAGGGTGGGGAAGAGCAAACGAGCCTGCCTGTAGCCTGTTTGCCCTAAAGTGGACCAGTAATTGTAAATTATGTCAACCAGATGCGTATCTCTTAGAGTGTTTGCAGTAGTACAGCTAAATGTCATCGTGCCATTCCTTAGGCAGCGAGGAATATAAAACATGGTTCCTTTCCAAAGAAAGAAGCTCCAGGCCTGTCCTCAGCCCAACACACTTGCTCATTTTCAAGGCCAGGAAAATGCCTACAAGAGTACCACTGAACAGGAAATCCCATCGACCATGTTGCTCTAACCGTCTTTTCTCTTCTCCCGACGACCAGTCACGTGTCAGCGGCTCGCCAGGCCATGTGCACCCTCGCTGGCAGGGCCACCCCCATCGCCCGTCACCCTCTGCAGCCCCAACCACTCTGCTCTTCAGACAAGGACCCACGTGGTGCTTTGCCCTCCCCACCTTGACCTGGACAGGAGTGGCACCTGCTCTGCTCCCTGTGCCTGCGCATCCTTCAAACTTGGCCCCTGGGCTCGCTCTCCGACCCCTAAGCCTTGAACCCAGGGAAGTGGGCAAAGGGCCTGCGTTTCCCCAGGCTTGTCCCCCGTCTAACTCTGAAGCTCCCTACATGTCAATCCGCACGCACCCGAGGCCGACGACGGTGGAGACTGTCTCCTGCTGCCTGACACACAGCTTTGCAGAAACTGCCAAGACTTCCAGACCCTGGAGGAATCATGGGTCAGCAAGCGCGTGTCAGCCCCCAAGTGCTGGGGGGACGGGGGCAGGCGTGTGCGGGAGGCCCACGGATCAGCCAAGCACGTCCACCTGGGAAGACAGGAGAGAACGGAAAATGAAATTGGAGAAAACAGAGCAAGTGGTGTGTGGCCTTCTTGTTAATTTCTACCACAAACTCTCCCATATCCATCCGTATAAAACCTTTGCAAGATTCTTGGAGAACAGCCTTTTGCCAAGTGAGTCACAAATTTAAAGTATCTGGTGCTCCTTCACAGAGACACAGGCAAGTACTGAGAGATCGAGGAATAGAATCCACGTCCTCTGGCACTCTCCTCCCGAGACACCGCGTTCACTAAGATTGGAAACACAAGAAAGAGTAAAGAACAAGCTCAGAGATCTGGGAGGGGGGCAGAGGCTCTCAGGGAGGCACGGGCGGGCCCCGGGTTTCCCGATTCCTGACTCCTCTGCGTGTGTGGAGGTGACCTTGATGCTAAGGACTCGTAGTGTGTGCAGATTTGGGGGGAGATGCGTCCGAGCCGGTCGGGGGCGTCCCCGGAGCAGCGCACGGCCCGCGTCCAGGCTGGGGGACGCCTGTCCTGCCCCGGGGTGCCCGGCTGGGCCTGCGATCCCCACAGCGCTGCCTGGCTGGATCTTCGCAGCTCTGCCGCTGACGGGAGCCCACACGTGTGCTGGTGCAGCAGGGCCCTCACCGGGGCTTCTGCCCGCGAGTCCCTGCTCCCCCGTCCTGGGCTTTGACACAGTGGCCAAAGGGTCGTTCCCACCGAAAGTGTGACATTACAGGTGACCGCGGGGCAGTGGAGCCAGGAAGCCGCTGTATGACTTGCTGGAAACCAGGCTAGACGGCAGGGTCTTTCGCCTCCAGGCCTCAGGGTGTTGGTCAATTTCCCCCAAACCTCTGCGGGTGGATGTGTTCGCTGGCCTTCCTGTTTACTTCTTTCGTGTTTTTTCTTTCTTTTTTTTACCATATATGTTTCTATTGTAATCGGCGTATTGTTTGGTGTGTCGGGTTTTTCATCTGCACGTGCGTGGCGCCAGGCTGCACGGCTGGGTGGGAAGCGTTCTTTGGCAGCTTCTTTCTGCTTGACCCTTGTGTCTCTGAGATGCTCTGGGCAGCTGTGACTCACGGTCCGCTGCTTCCCGCTGTCCTGCTGTGCCGCCCCACGGCGAGTTCTTCGTCCATTCACTCTGATGTACGTTCTTCTTGTTTCCAGGTATGCTTTTACAAACAGCGCGTTTGTGCAAGAGCTGCTCTCAGCGCTGCACCTCCAAGTGCCGAGCCGGAGCCGAGCATCCTCAGGGGTACAAGGTCAAGCCACGTCCTGTTCTCAGCGGCTGGGCTGGCCACCCCCACACCAGGTGTGCAGATGCTCCCATCGCCCCCCTCCCCCGCTCTTCCTAACTCTCAGGGTTGTCCCATTTGATGGATGTGAAATGGTATCTCGTTGTGGCTTTAATTTTCATTTCCATGATTACAGGCTGTAAATATTCTCATATGTTAATTGGACAACCCTGTTTCATCTTCTTTAAATTCACATTGAAATTTTATGCATATTTTATATGGGCTTGTCTTCTTCCTTTTGTGGGAATAATTTGTATATTATGGATTCCAGTCTCAGTTGCATGTGTGGCAAATATTCTATCCCACTTTGGCCTTGTTTATTTTACTCTCTTTCTGGTGTTTTTAGTGAAGTTACTAATTTCATTGCAGTTGAGCATATCAGTCTTTTCTCAATGGTGTTTATGTCCTGTCAAATAAACCATTCCCTTCCCTGAGGCCATAAATATGAATTCCAAAATATATTCTAATAGTGTGTTTTGTCTTTCACTTTTACTCTCTTGATTACTGTATATGGTGCTTGGGATGGATTCAATTTCACCTTGTTTTCTCCGAGGATGGCCAGCTGCCTCAGCACTGTTTGTTGAAGTTCATCCTTTCTCCCTCGGATCTGCAAAGTTAATTCTGTCTTAAATGACACTTTCATAATTTCGTGAGTCTGTTTCTGGAGTTTTTTATTCTTTTCCATGAATTAACGTTTCTCTCCCTATCCCAACACTATGCTAATTGGCACACTTTGTTATATTTTCTCCCAGAGAATTTTGTCTTTTAAAAAAAAATTACAGTTAGTGACCTTCATTCATGGTGTTGGTATGTAACATCACACTCGACATCCTGCACTGATTTTCTGCCGAAAACCATACCAGTGCCTTATTAATTATGTTTATAGATTCTTTGGGTTTTATATGTAGACAATTATATCGTTCTTAATTATAATACCTTAAAATCTTGTTTTCCAGTTGTTATATATACACTTATTAAAAAAAAAAAAACACCTAATTTCACTGGTTAAAATCTCAGGGCAAAGCTGAATGGAAACGTGAGAGCAGCCATGCTCATCCTAAATGAGCGATTCTGAGATTTCACCATCACGTGGAACAGCTGCTATAGGTTTTTCAGGATGTGTTTTATCAGGCTTAGAAAATTGTCCTCTATTTGGAGTTGCCATAAAGTGTATTGTCATAAACCTGGACACTCTTGAGTGGGAAAGGGGTCCTTTTATTACACGTTTGAGAATAGGTCCATCCTGAACAAGGCAGAATATATGGTTATAATAATATCTATGCTTTTTTTTAATTAGTAATACTTCAATCTTGAATACACATCAAACAAAATTGAGTTTATCAATCATTAATTGAGTTGATTATATGTGTTTTCTCCTTTAAACTATTTCTGTAGTTAATTGTGTTAATTGATTTTTGCTAACCTTGCATTCCGGGGATAAACTATATGTGTTCATCATGTATTTTACTTTTCATAAAGTAAATTTGTTTTGTTCATATATTAGATATAAAGGAGTTTAGCATCTGTGTTCCTGAGCAAGATGCATTTTAATGTTCAATTTTCATGACTTTTTTGTTCATGTTCCATATCAGTGCTTGATAGCCTTGTCAATTTCAGCAGGGGGTTTAAGATTAAACTATTTCTTGTTTGAATGTTTCCTTGAATTTACTAGTACCTTTATATAAAAGTGGTATTTTTTGTTGTTGCTGAAGATTTTTTAACTACTGGTTAAATTATCTTTACATAGGATTATTTTTGTTTTTAGTAAGTTTCTATAAGTTATGTTTGGCTGGAAAGTTGTCAGTTTAATGTTTTCAAATTTAACGTAATAAAGTTTTTCATAATGTTAATCTCTGCATCCTTATAGCTGTGTTTCTTTTTAATAACTTTGTAGTTTATTTATACCATTTCTATATTTTTCCCGTCTACTTGCCAGTTATTTAAAATCACATGCATTACTTTAGCTTTGTTTATCCTCTCCATTGTAAGGTCATTTCTTTGTTTATTAGTTTCTGTTTGTTTTTCTATTTGCCTTTCCTTTCACTTCTTCAGGATTATTCTACGTGCATTTCTCATTAATATTTAGCCATTCTCTTTTTATGTAAGCCTTTAAGCTGACACATGTCTCTTGAAGTGCTGTTTTAGCTGAACACTCAAGCTTTAATACATATTTTTTTTAGTTTTTCCATGCAAAATGTATGTTAATTTTTCCTTATGATTTCTTTTTCAACCCATGATTTATTTTAAAATGTGCTTCTTACTTTCCAGTTCTATGAGATTTTATGTGATATGATTTCAAATAGTTATATATCTGGTAGACATTATTTATATGAAATCAATTCTTTTCATTATTTTTAAAGATTTGTTTCATAGCCAATAAGTCATGAATTTTAAAAAATGTTCTATGGTGTATTCTGAAGTTTTATTCATTATTCTGTGTGTTCATTAGATTATTGTTGTTAATGTCCTTCATATCGTCTATATTCTTACCCGTTTTTCTGTTCTCTGAGAGCTGTGCTAAAATCTTCCACTATATCGGTAATTTTTCAGTTTATGCCAGTAATTCTTTCAATTTTTTTTTTAAATATATTTATTTATTTATTTATTTTTGGCTGTGTTGGGTCTTCGCTGCTGCGCGCGGGCTTTCTCTAGTTGCGGCGAGCGGGGGCTACTCTTCCTTGCTGTGTGCAGGCTTCTCATTGCGGTGGCTTCTCTTGTCACGGAGCAAGGGCTCTAGGCGCCTGGGCTTCAGTAGCTGTGGCTCGCGGGCTCTAGAGCACAGGCTCAGGAGTTGCGGCACTTGGGCTGAGTTGCTCCACTGCATGTGGGTTCTTCCCGGACCAGGGCTCGAACCTGTGTCCCCTGCATTGGCAGGCAGATTCTCAACCACTTCACCACCAGGGAAGCCCTCAATTTTTGTTTTATATAGTTTGAGGTTATTTTACTCAATGCATACAATTTTCAAAATAAATATTATAATTTATGATAACTTGAGCATTTCTCCTTACATAGTGACTATTTCTCTAATAATGCATTTTCTTTTATTTTAAAGTCTATTTTGTCCAATACCGATATTTGTTATTCAATCTAATATTCATATGTGTCAGCATTTATCTGGTACATCTGTTATCACCCTTCTTTCCAATGTTCTCTCTCCTTCTACAGTAGATGCTGTGTATTGCCCATGTTTCAACCTGAGGACAGAGGCACACGTTCCCCCAGCTGCTGGCGGTGTTGGCTGCTGGCAGCTCCAGCTAAGCCCCTCATGGGCAACTTTCTTCTAACATGCAGATCTGGTTTGCCAAGGTAACACAGCCCATACGAGGAGCAATCCACATTCCCAACTAGTCGATGCAGGAGTAAAAGGTCTGACCCTCCCTCAATTTAAGACAATTTGGAAGAGACATCTCAGGTCCACAATGCCAGTGGGATGAGCTGAGACCCTTGTTGCAACTACTGATACGATTAAATGATTTTCTTTTTAAATCTGTTTATCTAGTGAATTACACTGATTTTCAAATACGAAACCAAAGTTGTATTCCTAGGATAAAGCCCACTGGATCACAATATATTATTCATGTTTTTATTGTTGGATTCATTTTGCTAACCTATTCCTAACATTTTTGTTTCTATATTTATAAGAGATACTGTTCTACAAGTTATTTTGAAAAGCATTTGACTGTTTTGGTATCAGGATAATACTAGACTCATAGAAATATTGAGAATGACATCCTCCTCTTCAACTTTCTGGAAAAGTATTGTTAAATTTCGAGTTTCTATTTCTTAAATGTTTGGTGGAATTCACCAGTGAAGTCATCTGGCACTGGAGTTTGCATTGTAACTATAAATTAAATTATTTTCATTGATACAAAGCTGTTTAGATTATCTAACGATCTTGAGTAAGCTTTTGCAATTTTGTAGTTTGTGTCTTTCAAGGCATTAATACATTAATACAAAAATTGTTAAATCTGTTGGCATAATTTTTTTTTATCATAGTCTTGTATTATCCTTTTAATGTTTAGAGGTTCTGTAATGATGTTCCCTCTCTCAGTCCTGACATTGGCCATCTGTGTCATTCCTATTGTTTTTCCACTGACAGTTTTTTAGTTCTGCTCTTATCATTTCCTTTTCACTGCTTATTTTATGTTTAATTTGCTTTTCTATTTCTGGTTTATTTTTAAGATGTTGATGATTTCTAATTTAATTCCATTGTGGTTATGGAGCAAAAGTCCAAAGATATGAATTATTTTGAATGTACTGAGACATTACTGGACAGATACATCTATTTCAGGCATTGACCAGAATTTGTATTCTAATGTTTCAGGCAAAGTGATCTAAATATTAATTATATCAACTTGTTTAAACTGTTGTTTGTCTTCTGTAATATATCTTGCAGTACATGACTGTTGCTGATTGATATCTTCAGCTTTTTTAAGTCTAAAAATGTCTTTATTTCAGCCTTGTTTTTGAAATATATATTTTGTTGGCTATAGTCTCTTAGGTGGACAGTTTATTTTTAATTTCAGGACCTTAAAGATCCTGAATTTAGTAGTATTTTGATAACATAATAGCCGCTTAGCGTCCATGGCTACATTAAATTTTCAACATTTATACTGTTACTCTCATACAAAATTTATTTCAGTGATAATATGAGATAGAGCTCTAATTTTATTGTCATTCCAAACCATCCATCTCTCACTGATTGGAGGTTTCACGTTTACTTATTATATGATTAATTGCTATACACACTTGCACCTGGTTCATTTGATTTTTCGTCTCTATTAGACTAAACAGAAGGACGTTGGCAAAGGCAATGAGAGTCAATCAACAGAACACTTTCTAAAATAAATATAGGAAAGGGCAAACAGCTGAGATGTATTTTTAAAATATACATATACAAATAGGTTCTTAATTCTGGTACCTAATGTTAGAGAAAGAATTTAGGAACAAAGTTATATTCTTAAACATTTCAGTGTATTGAAATTCAGGCTTTTAAAAGAAATGAGGAACCTATGTTATCGAATTAAGTCTTATGGACCCTGCTCAGGCCCTTCGGGAAACCAAGGCTGAGATCAATGCAGCACAGAAGTTTTATTCTGTGGCCAAAGAGTGGAGAAGTGGGAACTTAGTTCACAGGTCAACTTCTCGCCCACATGGTGAGAGGGATCTGATTTTAAAGAGTAAAGACAAAGGGAGGAGGAGTGAGACTGATGATGGGGAGACACATGTGTTATTTTACTGAGGAAGGGGCAGGGCTTTTCCAGGGAGGGGGACCACCCCCTTTCTAACCTTTTGTGGTCCCTAATATCTGGTCATGGCCACCAGTAGGTGTGTCATTTAATATGCTAATATAGTAAAATCAGCGTATACTGAGACTCAGGGTCTTTTGAAGGGCAGATTCGTTGCCCTCTTGGTCCCAGATGGTTCCATCTGTTTTTGTTGTTGGTGGTGGTGGTTCCTTTTCATTTGTTTGTTTATAGCTCCATGTCTTATCTCTGGACCCTTTAACTTGGACCCTTTAACTTAAAGATTTATGCTAATTCCTGCTAAAGTTCGGCAGCTTTTGAGCAAGGACCTGGCACTGCTCTGGGAAGCAGTAAGGGCTTGGACACGGTAAACTTTCCTCCATGAAACACGGGGAGTACTTGTTGCCCACTGCAAACTTATTGATGCCTAAGAGAAAAGAGATTACAGAATTAGTCTTCCTCTTTTTATGTAAATTCCATAGATTTGGTCTAGTTGCACATGGGGATATAACCCTTAATTACAAAGCTCAGAGCTTTTTGTATAATACTTGTCAAAATTATCAACTTTTTAGAAAATGCAGTATTTAACTTTTGAAAAGAGCAAATAAAATGCAAAGTCATTTTTCCACAACACAGAATGTCATATTAAAATGTCATGACTGGAACTCTAATTTGTGCTTATGTTATTTCATTACAGTTAATGTCACAGGAAACATCAGAAACAAGACTTACGAAGAAAGAGAACGCCAGGCAGCTGGACGAAGGGAGACAAATGGACAGAATGAGAGAGAGGCAGTCGTCCAAACTCTGGCAACGGAGTGATTATATTGAGACATAATATTTGGCAAAGTTTAAAATAGTTTGCAAACGAAGTCTGCAAGGGAATCATCAAGTTAGAGAATAAGTGCCTAGGAAAGAATGCAAATTTCATGGATATATAATTAATTCTAACAAATGATCTTTAGTTTAGTTAAAGTTTCAACCATGTCAGTAACGTCTCAAATAATTTATTTCAAGTATTATTTCCTCCAATGTGGATAATATAAAGACACCTTGCAGAACTCCATCTGATTATCCTCTCGATATTAGTATACCTTGCCCCCTCAAAAGAAGGTGAAGATCTTGCAACCAAGTGGGCAGTAGGTTGGAAAGAAAAGCCCAAACTTTCATATTTGAGTGGAATCGGATCCTGGTAAATCATAGCCCATGAGGGCAACTGAAGTGTTGCTCAGGCTTTGTGATATTGTGATTTATAATGCCAACTACAAATCCGCCCTTGCCATCTGCCTCTACAAGGATTAAATCATGAGCCGCTGCAGCTGCTGACCTTCAGCACCCCGTGAAAGGAGCTCAGGGTGAGAGCAGGGACGAGGCCCTCTGTGCTCTGGGAAAAGCTGGCAGAACAGGCCTTCAGATCGTTAGATATGTTCAGGAGAAGATTTTAGGAGCCCAATGCTTGCATCTCGTCGTATCTAGAAAAGCAGTAAAATCATGAGCGGTGACGTCTGCTCCTCGTGACCAGCAGCCGGCCTCTGCCACCACGTGTGCTTGATGCACGGGCCCCCTTCTCTAAAATCGTACATAACGCTGACCTTCCCCCGCCTCTTTGGAGCGGTTCCTCCGAGCTATCTGAGATGCTGTCTCCCGGGCCATAGTCTGTGTTTTGCCCCAAATAAAACTTAACTCACGACCCTCACATTGTACATTTTTTTTAGTCAACAATAAGAAGAAATATATATATTTGGTCTCCGTGCCTGTTCCTGACACAGAATTCTTAAACCCTTGGAATTTCCTGTGATGAGAGTTATAAAAGTGTCTTTTTATGTTAATGAGGTGACTTTTGGAAAGCTCCTGGGGATGGGGGCTGGTTGCCAGTAGAGAGGGGTGGAACTTTCAATCCCATCCCCCCAATCCTCACCCCAACCTCTGGGGAGGGCAGAGGGGCTAGAGGTTGAGTTCAGTCACTGATAGCTAATATTTGAATTAATCATGCTTGCCTAATAAAGTCTCCATAGAAACCCAAAGGACAGAGTTTGGAGAGCTTCCCAGTTGGTGAACACAGGGAGATTGGGGGAGAGTGGAGCTCAGAGAGAGCATGGAATCTCCATGCCTTTCCCCGTACGTTGCTCTCTGCATGTCTTCCATCTGGCTGTTCCTGGGTCATATCCTTTTATATTAAAAAAAAAAAGCAGTCATCTAGTAACCAAAATGTTGTTCTGAGTCCTATGAGCTGCTCTAGCAAACTAATCGAACTGCAAAAGGCAGTCGTGTGTGCACCCTGAGCTCTTTGGAACATTTCCTCAGAGCTCTCTGAGAAGCTGTCTCCTGAACTACAGTCCTCAGGAAAGTCCCTGAATAAAACATAACTCTCAAATTTTAGGTTGTGCACATTTTTTCAGTCAATAGGAATAATGGCTGCTAGTTACTAAATGTTCACCACATGGAAGGTTCTTCCACATATGCCATCTCCTCAAGTTTTCATAACAAACGTGACACAAATATTACTATTCCATCTTTCCTTTTGATTTTTAACTCAATATTACTGAGGTAGTTTTAAACAGTAAAATGTACCCATTTTAAGTATAGAGTTTGATGTATTTTGACAAATATATGTATATAAGTAAACTGCATAACCATGAAGATAGAGGCATTTTCATCAACCTCAAAAATGCCCCATGTGCCTTTTCAGCCAATCCCCACTGCACACCCTTGGTCCCAAGAAACCATGGGCACCATTTCTATCACCAGAGATTAGAACTGCCCTTCCTGGAGTTTCATGTAAATAGAATCATGTGGTGTGTACTCTTTTCTGTTTTGCTCTTTTGATCATCATTATGATTTGGAAATGTATCTATGTTATTCCGGTATCAATAGAAATTCTTTAAGAGTAGTAGCCCATCATATGGATATACCACGCCTCAACTGTTGATGGGCATTGCACTGTTTCCAGTTTTAGCTCTTATAAATAACATTTCTATGGACATTTGTATACAAATCTTTGTAGGGACACTGTTTTTGTTTCTGTTGGATAAAGATTTAGGAAAGTAATTGCTGGATCATATTTTAAGTGTATTTTTAACTTTAAAGGAAACTATCACGCTGATTTCTAAAGAAGTGACACTAATTTATATTCCTACCAGGAACAAAAGAGAATTCTAGTTCCTTATTTTAACCCACCAACACTTAGTATTGTCAGTCTATTTACTATTAGCCATTATAGTTGATAATTGATAGAAGGTGGTATCTCATTGTGCTTTTATATTTGCATTTTCTTGGTAAATAATAATGTTGAGTATTATTTCACATGCTTATTTCCTATTCATATATCTTTTCATGTAAAGCGTTTGAATTTCTCCCTTCTTTATGTTGGTTTGTCTTCTTATTCTCTCATTGTGTGATTTCTTTGTCTATTTTGGACATAAGTCATTCCTATTGATGTGGTATAAGACAGAGCCAAAATGGTTTAAAGTAAGGAGAAAGCAGCTTAAATTTTGTTTTAAAAGAGGAAAAGAGCATTAATATTATTTCAGAATAGACAATAGAAACAATGACGCAATATACTTCCAAGTCACTATGTGGTTATCTGAGACAGTGGTATAATGGGGAGAAACATTGGACCAGGAAACCAAGACTCTAGAATCTACATTCAAGAGAAAGCAATGACCTGTGGCAGCAAGGGTTTGGGAAGAGATGGGAAAGAATTGGACACAGAGTAACCTGGAGTGGAATCCATGCCACCGATTTTTGCTTGGGCAGATAACTTTTCTGCATCTCAATGTCTTCCTTTATAAGATTGGAGGAGTGTCTTTTTGGGTTAGTATAAGAAATAATTTATGCAGAACATTGAGTACTTAGTGGGTCTTTAATAAATGACAGCCATGTCTAGCCTGATTGTGCCATTAAATGATCTGTAGAGACTGAACAAATTTAGGATCAAGGCCCTTAGCCCTCTGAGATTTCACCATTCTACAGCTGGGATTTATTGAGATGCAAAAAGAATAGGGTAATAAATGATTTTTAGTTACATGAGCTAAAATTTTCCTGAGGCAGCTGACTTAATACAAGAAAATAACTTGAGGAAACTCAAAATATAGTTTTATTCACCATATTCTTGAATGTCTCAAATACTTAAGTAACATATTTGTGCATTCATCTAATATTTGATGCATGCAAAAAGAACAAATTATGTTTTTCACTACAAAAATAAATTTAAAAACAGACCTAAAATATGTTCCATCTAGAAATGTCCATCTTGTTGCCTTTAAGCTTATTTTCTTCCTTTGTGATGCGTTTACAATCTTTGCTCTTTCTGATTACTTACTGTTAATTTACTGATGGTTTTGAGGCATGTTTTTGTGCTTTGCACATGAATAACTATTAAACCAGCAAAGCAAAACATAAGCTACGGTTCTTCTTACAGGGAAATAATAAACCTTAAAACAAAGCAAAACCCAAACTAACTAGAAAAAAACCCATTTAAAGTGTTAAGTCTTAAACATTTTACTAATCAAAAGATGAAGCATATTTAAGTAAGACAAAAGATTAATAATTTGATTTTAGCATTTGAATTCACACATGTCTTTGTTATTTCAGGTCAATTACATCCCGAAATGTGATGTGGAAAAGTCTTTGGAACAGAAGATCCCACACCTCTACCCAAAACCCCAAAGGATCTTAGTCGTGATTCTTAAGTAAAACAGCCATTTTGATCTTTCATAGAGTTAACTTTAACTTTTTTCTTTTCTTCTCTCAGCCTTCGGGGACCTCAGATTAACATTATTATTTTTAAGAGGATGATATTGCTTAGAAAGTCATACAGGCTTTACTTAATCAAATTACTAAATGCTGCTCTGCTGATTGGAAGGTTGGAAGGCCAGGACTGGAAAGTCAATCTTACCCTTTAAAAATATTTAAACTATTTTTTAAAGGGTAAGATTTTTCTTTTTGTCCTTAAAGTATTCAAAGTGTAGTTGGGAAAGATAGTATAGAAACATGTGGGGAGTTATACAGCAGCAAGACCTTTCGATTTAAATCCAAGATGAGGTGTGATTAAGTGTCAAATATTACATGTACCAGGGTTCTGTAAAATATCTGAGACTAAAGAGGCAGCATGGGGAGAGGAGAACTTAAGCCAACCCAGGACTACCCTACACAATCCAATCGTATCATTCTGGTGCTGTATGAAGGCATGACAAAGTTTGGCCATTTCACTCCAAAATGGGAAAAATTCCAAAAATGCGTAAAGCTTTAATCTGTAAGCCATACTTGATTCAAGGGTTTCCACAAAAACTGTCAATAATAGACACACAGGTATTTTCTACAACTTTTCAAACCTATGTAGAGCTAGTTTGAATGGATATCTCAGAAGAAGGCTCTGAGTTCTTGGTTTGCATCAAACTTAATAGTTCACATAGTTTAGAGCATCTAATGTGTTTCATCTGTTTTTTATTTCATAGGAAACAAAAAACATTTCACTGAGAAAAATGATTAGTACTGTTAGAGCTGAAAAGCATGTTTCACTAGGACTTTCACTGTTCAAGCCACAAAATGTGGGTGTTTTTCCAGCTAAACCTAATCAATAGTGTGGTTTCCTTTCTTGGTTTTAATTGCTCTGGTTTTCATTAAGTCCTACAAGTTCTGTGTGTGGAAGCTTTCAGTACCGTTGGCTGAGCAACTCCACAGAGGCTCTATGGAATACTTTTAGCCTAATTCATCTAATAATAACCCAAAATGTCATTTAAAAAAAGTAATCATTAGAATCAGCCATATGAAATGGTGTACTATTCGTTATATTAATATACTTTTGTATGAGAGATAAAATATATATGTACATTAGAATTCTTTCAGACAAATCATGCATATCTTAATAACCTATTGCACCCAAATCTATAAAGAAATAATTCAATATTTGAAGTTTACAGCATAATATAAAAGCAAAATTTAAATAATATAAAATTCTCAGAAGTTTTTCTATAATGCATTGAATATTACTTTAAACATACCATGTTTGTTTTGTTTCTTTTCCTCTTGGCTGCTACTAATCTCTACATTAGAAATCACAAAATACCATTGAGAGAGACCGGCTCCTGGAATGCCTGAGTGAAGGCCTCAGTAAAGTTTCTTTTCCTCTAAAACAATAAAAATACTGGCAAAATAATTATAATAAACCACTTCAGAATTCTGGCAATTAACCAGAATGATAGGATGAGCTGAAAATTGTCTATCCAAGAGAACTTTCTGAACCTTAGTAGAAAGTTTGGGTCACACTTTAACTTGGGGGCTATTTCCTTCCTACCGTCCTCCCCAGCTCATTGGGGCGGAAGCCAAAGCCAGCAGCTTTGCAGACTATAGACATTTGACCAATTTTGAAATTCTATTACAAATACCGTTCCTAGAGCACAGTCAATATTTTGTGTGAATTTGCATCTCCCTGGGAAATCTCTGTTTTCAGATTGAGGTGGCTACTGGATTTGACTCAGAGATGAACTGTGGGTGGTGGTAGTAGATGACCGAACCCCAGGACATTATAAAAGCAATAGCGGACCGATGGCAATGTATCAGCTGCCCGAGGCTGTAATTTCTACTGGGGCGAACTGAGATCTGGGAAGAAAGTTAAGGGAGATCCTGGAGAACTAGGTGAACACAGAGGAGCTTCAAATGCTCCAGCACATCCCTGGTACCAGAAAGGCCGTGCCTGTCTGCAGGACTGTGTGTACCCAGCAGAGACTTGGAAAGAAGGCAGGAGTCACTCACCTCTAGCTGACCTTGAGGCTCTGTTCAAGAAGGAAGTGAAAGCTAAGGCTGCCTCATAAACCGCCTGACATTTGAAGGCCAACCTTCTCACCAGATGCTCCGAGACGTGCAGAATGGCATGTAAGGGAACTTCCGACCAATTGTTGGTTCACCGATAAATTATACTGACCGAGGAGGACTCCCTAGGAAGCCAAGTTTAAAAATAAAATTGGAAATTTAAAACAAAAAATCTGACAGAGAACTGAGCTGCCACATACTGTAGGGAATAGAGAATCTACAAAAGTGGCTGAAGAAAGTCACTAAGCAAATAAGCAGCAATAAGAAAAACAACGACAAAAATAAATACCCACAAAAAACAGCAAAAGTAACAAATTTGGTGAGAGAAGCTTGTAGAGAAATCTGATACCAGAATTGTTGCAATTTATTATCTGAAATGTCCAGTTTTCAGTACAAAGTAACAAGACATGTAAAAACCAGGGAAGTATGCCACATACCCAGGGAAAAAAGCAGCCCACAGAAAGTGACCCTCAGACTAAAAAGGCAAAGACTTTATACCACTTATTATAAATATATTCAAGGAACTGACAAAACTGAGTCCAAAGAATTAAAGAAAAACATTATAATGATATCTCTCCAAGAAGAAAATGTTAATAAATATGTAGAAACTGTAAGAGAGAATCAATAGAAATTATAAAATGAGCTAAAAAGTACAATAACTGAAATAAAAAATGACTAAAGGGTCTTAACAGATTTGAGTGGGTGGAAGAAATAATTAGAAAACGTAGATGAGTTAATAAAAAATTACCCAGCTTCAGGAGCAGAAAGAAAATAGAATGAAGAAAAACAAACAGAAACTCAGAGGCCTGTGGTACCAACTCATGCATCATGGAAATCACAGAATGATCTTTTACAACTTAAAAAACTCAAATTTAAAAAAATGGGCAAATAATTTGAATAGACATTCCCCCAAAGAAAATATACAAATGGCCAATAAGCCATGAGGAAAATATGATCAAAACCACCATGAGATATCCCTCCAGACCCACTAGGATGGCTAAAGTAAAAGAGCAGACAATAACAAGTAGAGACAGGAAAGTGGAGACTCTGGACCCCCCCAACACTGCCGATGGGAGTGTAAAGTGTCATAGCCTCTTGGGAGACAGTGGCATAGCTCCTCCAAATGCCAGCCGTGAAGTTACTGTGTGAATAATCAATCCCACTCCTAAGTGTGTATCTAAGAGAACTGAACACGTGTGCTCTCACCAGAACTTGAGCGTGAATGTTCAGAGCAACATTCTTCATAGCAACCAAAAAGTGGAAGTAGCTTTGATGCTCATCAGCTGACGAATGGATGAATAAAATGAGATATATCCCAACAATGGAATAGCGTTCATCAATAAAAAGAAGGTACTGACACTTGCTACGGCATGGATAAACCTTGAAAACATTTCGGTAAGTAAAAGAAGCCCGTCACAACAGCCAACACGCGGTATGATTTTATTTTTGTGGAATATCCAGAAGAGACAAAGCCATAGGGACACAGATTATGGCCTCATGGGGTGGAGTGGGGCGAGGTGGGGAGTGGTGGGTGCTCATGGGTGCAGGGTTTTTGGGGGTATTGAAAATGTTCTAGAATTAGATCGTGGTGAGGACCGAACAAGTCTGTGAATGAACTATAAAAATCATTGAACTGAACACTTGAAATGGATGATTTTTATGGTATGTAAAATATATCTCAATGAAGTTCTAAAACAACGTGAGAATAGTATTTAGTCATTTCTCCATTAAATTACTCCAAATGACTGTGACATGTAACATGCTTTTACTAAGACATTGAGCTATTGGAAAGAATAATGTAAAATAATCCAATAAACCAAGGGAAATATCTAAACATTAAACAAACCAAATACGATATTTTACTTGCCTCTAAATAATACAGTATGTAAGAGGTCAAAAAAAAAATCAGTTAAAAGTTAGTTTAGGTATGACCCATTAACACTAAAGTTGGGGATTTCTTTAGAGTTATTAACTAAATAAATCTTTGTAATATCTTCCAAATATCTCATGATAAAAAGGAGTATTATAAGAACTATTTATTTATTTATTTATTTTGCTAAACCTACCCTAAGGTTATCAACCAGTGAGACTTGGTTGATCAATCAATTCTAAAAATTGGGTTTAGAGCTAAAGTGCCTGTATCTGCACCTAGAGCTTGGATGGTGAACGAGGTACACACATCTGTCTCTAGCTTGGAGTCCAAGTTGCTTTTTCTGTTTCTAGTTTCCTATTATCGCTATAAACATCATCAATAAATCAGAAACCTCTGTCTCCTTCCTCAGTCTCATGCTGCCCTTCTGTCTGTCTACAGATCTTGTCTTTCTATTTCTACTGCAAATGCTTCCCTTCAACTCTTAGCTCGATGGTTTGGTAGCTCCTCCAGTGAATTTTTCACATTTTAACCAGAGTTATTTTTCTAAGACAGCGGTCTTAGTATGTTATTACCGGCTTTAATAATTTCGATGGCTCCCTGCATGCAATAAACTACATCAAAAAATCTACAGTCAACCCAGAACAATAGGGAAGCCCACAGTTGCAGACTCCGATGCCTGTCTCTCCAGGGGTACCACCACCACGATCTTGGGAAAGTTACCTCACCTTTCTGAGTTTGCTTTCTTCTTTATGAGACTGGGATAATGACACCTAAGTAGAAGATTCAAATTAGATAATGCAGAGTATCTAACAGAGTCTCAATAATTCTCTAAAATATTAATATGATCACAGCATTCATAGGCTTCCAGGATTTAACCAATTTCCATTCTCATGAATTTCACTTCATGAAGTGTAGGTTTCCCCACAGTGGAGTACTGACATTTCTTTTACACTGCAGGTTTCTGGTACTCAAATTGGGGAAAGTGGGATTAATTGATTAGAGAATAGGACCAGCATTCAATAGTCATCTCTGTTTGCCTGGGAGGTTAATGGTTTAGGCCTGTTGTCCCAGAGTAATATTCCTTTTTCCATTCTCAAAAGTGCCCTAGTTAGGACCAAAAAAAATTATATGGTTGCTTGGTAAAAACACGATTGTGATGGAGAGCCATCAGCAAGAATGTCAAAGGAAGCTCAGGTGAAAAGGCAGGGTTCACGGAGCTGCTTTATTTGAGGACCTGGCTATCTGACACCATCTGTTTCTCCTCTTCTGTGTGTATCACTTGAATTCGTGAATTCTTCCACAGTACATTGTCAAGGTCAAGGTCAAAAATAGCAGAGGAATTCCAAGCACCTGAGCGTGTGAATTAAAGGACAAGAGATGCTTTTACGGTTTGTTGTCCGTTTGTATCACAACATTATTATTTCAGTGTGCATCCACGCAGCTTAAAGCTACTTAAAATATTTTAAAAGTTACTGTTAAAATACCTGGAGGAAAAATTACTTTGTGATAGCCTATCATAAATTCTCTGAAGCTAGCCTCTTTTACCTCATTGAAACTATGGTTTCATAGAATAAAGCTTTGTTAGAAATTCAGCTAACCCTTTAGAGCAGAACAGACTGCTTGCTTTTTCCTCAGAATACCACACATTTATTCCTTATCGATTGAAATAAAATTCTGCATTTTCTCCAATTATCAAAATCCCATCCCAGGACAGACGCCAGTTCTTCCAGGAGGCCTTTGCTAAACCAAGCTGCCCCTTCTATGCTGTCGTATTTTGGGTCATTCTCTATCCTGCTCTTTTCACCACTCACTCATTCTTTCAAAAACATTTCTGAAGTTCTACTGTTCGGATACGTTTAGTGCTGTTACCATGTGTTATGCTACTCTGCTTTCTAGTCTGCTGACTGATTTATAGTAGATGAACCACGTATGTTGATTGAATACATTGACTGTGGCAGGGAGTTAAGAGAAAAGAAAGAAGCATGATCCTTGACCCCAAGAGGTTTATAATCTAATTGAGGAGTTAAGACCTAGATTCTAGGACACATTGTAAAAAGCCATAAGTACAAAGTGTGGAATAAAGGCCGCATGACTGGGGTGTCAAGAAGGGAAAGAGGTACTCAGGGGACACTTCACCGGAGGATGGGGGACGGAGAGAGGAAGCGGTCTAGCACCAGCCAGGTCTATCTACATGGATGCCTCCTGTCTGTGTTTGCAGTCTCCCACATCAAAAGTCTGAGCAAGGCTGGCATGATAAAACCCCCATTTTTAAGAGGCGTCTGGAAGTGTGTGTGTACAGGAGAGCTGTTTAAAAAGTCTCATCCTTGAGGTGTCAGTTGATTGAAATGTGCTTTAGGTGACTTGGAAAAGCATAAATTTAAGCGTATGGATCTATACCTACATCATAAAGACATTAGTAAATGCCATGCATTGAAAACATTTTAGAAATCAATGAATTTAATTAGCACCAAATCCAAAGACGAACTCATTAACTGTATGTTTATTGTTTTAAGTAATATTCATGAAAGGGTTTAGTTAGGGCAAAGTGGTAATAAAACATAGCCTAAGGAAATTAAAGTTGAAGTATATTTTACAGAAAGCTTTCAGAGTTAGTACAAAGACATGCACACACACACAGAGGTTCTTAGAATCTACCTCTGTCTCTACCCATCTATCAAGTTGTCTATTATCTCTCTGTATATCTATCATCTGTGTATATGTATATTCAAAACATCATCAATCATATACATCCTAAGAACACTCGATGAAAGATCACCCATTTGAGAGAGACCCTCAGCCCTCTGAACACCAGCTCAATTGCACTCATGTTAAGCTACCTGCAGTCACCTTTTCCAAAGGGCGAATGAGAACTCGGGTATCAGGTACCAAGGGTGTCACCTGGTACCGATCAGGTACCTGTTGCCTTGGAGAAGCTCATTGGTTTACTGTCCTCTTCACCTGCATGAGGCCACTACATCAAAGCAAATCAAAGGATGATTTCTGGGATGTGCTTCAAAATAATCCAGTGGTAGGTGGGACAGGTGGCAGGGGTGCTGGAACAAATGGCCTCACGTCCATAATCATTACAACCACGTGCTGGGTCCTTGGGGTTCATCGTATTCCTGGGTTCCCTGGTCCGTGTGTTTGGAAGTTTTGAAAATAATCAGCTTAGATTAAGGGGGGAAAGGTGGAGGTGAGAAGGAAGGAGAGAAAGAGAGAGGGGAGCTGCCAGACTCCTGCACCAAAGTGGTAACTTGCACACCTTCATGGAAGGTTAGGGCAGCAGAGGAAAGTTTATGTCCTTGGTTTAATAATAAATTGAGTGTGTTTGTCACTGGGTACTGGAAAAGCCTACAGTAGTTCATGATCCAATGTCCTCCTCTGGAGAGGTACAACGGTTCCTCACAGGCCATATTTCAGGGTGTTTCCGCAAGGATGCGCTGATGTCTAAACTTTTCACTTAATAGAACATTCATAAGGATGTTCCTACAATGTTAGAATTTCTTTGTACACACCGGCTTTAATATTTACACTCTTCCATCATATGCCTATAGTATAATTTATATAATATTCTGCTAATTTAGGCATTTACTTTCTTTCAAAATTAGTTCAATGATAAATAATGTTGTAGTATACGTATGAGTGCATACACATGTTTTTCTTCATTTATTAGTATTTCATTTGGATAGCTTCCTAGAAGTGGAATTATTAGGTCAAAGAATATGACTATTTTAATGAAAATGGATACATATTGTCAAATTATTTTCCCAAAAGAGTATATTAAGTTTTGCACTAGAAAAATGGAGAAGTGCCTGTCTCACCATACGCACACCAGCCGTGAGGAATACAACTTTTCAATTATTTGCTAACTTCATAGGTAAAGACAGTATTAGATTACATTTTTCTGCACATTTTGCTATGAATTTTGTATTTTTTAGCCATTTTAAGTTGTTCATGTCCTTTTCTGTGAATATTTTATTCATGTCATTTGTCACCTTTTAATGTAATTTTACTGTCTTTATTGGTTGTTATATGTTACTTATTTAGGTATTATTGAAAATTATTTCCAGTTATTATTTGATAACAAACTTAATTTGTTTCATAAAGTTTAAATATACAACGTTTTTGTTTATAAAATTAAATTGACCAATATTTCTCTTACTATTCCTTGAGTTTATTTTTGGGAGGTTCTTATGCATCTTGGTTTAAGATTATTATTCTCCCACATATGTGTCCAGTTCTTAAAAGGTTTTCCTTGTGGTCTGGTTTTCAATTTATTTTGAAAAATGGCATTAAAAATAGTTAAAATTTATTTTTGTATAAATATCCATGTTTTTCTCAGCATGATTTCTTGAATAATCCTTTCCTGACTCTTCCAAGTGAAATATAATAATTCTTTTACATATGAAAATCATGTCTGTATATATGAAGTGCTATTCACTTTTTTGTGTTCCAAACAGTAATATGTCCCAAACTTATTATCGTAACTATCGTCACCGTTTTGGAATTCTGAGCAACTTGGAGTCACATTTAGACAAATCAATAGCCTCATCACGAAGCCTTTGTCATTCTTTGATTGTCAGTGTAACTACTTTGTGTGTCCGAGATCAAGTATTCTCTTTATAATGTAAGGTGTTGTTTTTCACTAGTCAAATGACTGTAAGGCAGATGTTTTCTTCTCCGCCCTCTTCCCCCATGTCTCAGAAATATGGATGAGGTCGCTGCCCAGGACCAGGCAAACGGCAGACTTTCCAACACCATTTGTCCATCAGATATTTATCAAGTGCCTGTTTCACGAAGGCCGTGTTGCAGACATAGAGGATCCAGCAGTGGGCAAAACAGACAAAAAGATCTATCTGTTCCACGGACCCGAAATGAATTAAGTAAAATGTGCACAGTGTCAGAGGGTGATAGGCAGAGTTGCAGCTGAGGTCCCGGCTCAGCACTGGTGAATGCGTGAACTTCTCCCAACTTAGTGATCAGTGATGTCACGGTAACAGGTGAAATAAATATATCTGATGTCTGTTGTGGGAGAGTGTTTACGGAAGGAAACACAAGCGCTACAAATCAAGGCTGTTTTGTTCTGTTTTGTTTTGGGACAGGGAGAGCTGATTTAGCAGCACAGCATCGGTGATAAATACTAAAGAGAATTTAAGCAGGGAAAGGGTGTAGGGCAGGCTGGGGATGGGGGCTGGCGTTTCAGTGTTAAATGTGGGGCTCAGGAGGATGGGTGCGTTGCAGATGAGCCCCTGGTATCAGGACCCACAAGGAGTGAGGGGAGAGTCCGTGCAGGTGTCTGCGGGAAGAGGACCCAGTGCAGGAAGGACACCTGCAAAGGTGCTGGATAGGCGTGTCTGGTGTGTAAAAAGGGGGCGGCGTGTCTGGATCAGAGGGAACAAGGTCAGAGAATGAAGAGGGGCCTTGGGGGGTCTTCAATGACCTTGGGTTTCTGCCAGCACAAGGGTGGGAGCCAGTGGAACGTACTGCGGTTGTTAGCACCCAAGACAGCCCCTGGTGGTCCCAAGTCCTTGTATTTCTTCCCTTTTGCAGGTCCCGTCCTGTAGAATCAGGGCTGGCCTGGGCCGCCAAACTGGTGGTGTGTGGGTTGTGAGACTTGCAGTCTCCACCTGGGTCTGCTGGACGCTCTCTGCAGGAAGCCGGCCACCACATCAGGAGGACACTCGAGCAGCCTGTGCAGAGGTCCCCCTGAAGCGGAACCAGCTGGACTCTTTTTTTTTTCCAATTTTATATTGATTTTATTACTAGAATTTGGAAAGAAGCCTTGTGACTGTATTAAGCTAATGTTGTAATGGGTGAAATGAAAGAGACAATTAGAACCTTGGTAGCTGGACTCTTAAGTGACCCACCTCGAGGGGCATCTGCCACCCCAGACGACCCTGCCGATGAATGTGGCCCCAGACAGGCCCTGAGCCTGCACCCCCGAGCAAGCTGCTTCCACGTTCCTTACCTGCAGAGAAGGAGAGACAGTGAACTACTACGATGGCTTTAAGCCATTACGTCTGGGCTATTTGATATGCAGCATCGCGTAGCTAACACAGACACTGCGCAAGGCCATCCTGGCCGAGTCACCTGTGGTTTTAGGGCGCCCGCGGGCGTCTGGGTGTGGAGGAAGAGCAGTGCCAGCTGGAAATTTCATAGCTTTTTGTTTGTTTGTTTGTTTTCTCCTGAAAGAACCAAAGCTTTGGGGTTGGGCAGACCAAAGACTGAGCCCTTCTTGTCCTTGGGTTGGTTATTTAAGCAAAACTGAAGGCAGTAATACCTATCTCGTATGATTGTTTAGAGGGTTAAATTAGATAATGTATGCAAAGTTCCTAGCGCATAGTTGGTGCCCAGTAAATGCAGGTTTTCCTTTCTCTCCAAGGAATTTTTTCTGTCTTGAAAATAATAGACTGAAGCAACTTGCATAAAAACAATTTTTAGCATCAGAGCAGCTCGATTCTTCACTGGAACGTAAGGTTCTCGGGACCAAGGACTGGATCCCCTTTGTACACATATTCTCGACAGCCTCTCCACCCCCAGGACAGACAGTCCACGGTGCTGGCTTCACGATGCACACGTCCAGGGACTGGCGCTGAACGGCCCTTGTTAGGGGTCCACACCTGGGCACGTGCCCTCTTTCCCCCAGGACCAACTCAGAGCATCACTAAAGCCTCCAGACTAACACCGGACAATCCAAGTTCAGGGAGCTTTCACTGCATTTGTTGAGCCAGAAACAACTGGACAGGCCCACTGGAAATGCCATCCTTCCCGCAGATGGGAGGATGTCTGTTCACAGGATGGGGAGCAACTTCACAGCCCCCTTTGGGGTTTGGGGATGAAGCGTCTGAAAATCCACAGATTTGAAAGAGGCTTCTGAAGCCATAATATTTATGGTTTCAGCCAGAAGCTGGATAGTGTAAGAAGCCAAAAAGTTCCGAGTTACCTGAGGCTCTGGCCACAATGCACCCTCTTGTGTGAGAAATCCCGCTGCTTCTCCTGGACCAGGCAGCGGGGGACAAGAAGGCCTTTGTCTGTTGCTCCCTTAAGAAGCCTGGACTCGGGTTTACGTGTGTGTGATATGCATTATTATGTGTAATGTTAACCATTATGAGATGGATATGGTATCAATTAAATAATCAATATGTTGTACTGGTATTAATATAATATTAATTAGTGTATACAGCCCATTAATAATTAATATAGTACATACTATATTTGTAGATCATATATTAATGTACTTTATAATTTTTATACTAGGCTAATTAATGTTATATTAATAGTTAATTGATAGAGCATTAATGTATCAAACACAATTTGGCTTCATCTTTTCCATTTGGCAAACCTCTTTATCTGGAACCATTGCACCTCTCAGCAACGTTCAACTCTCCTCCTCGACTAGATGAGAAACGGCCACACCTTGCCATTTTAAACAACAATTTCAATCGAAAATATTTATTTTATTGCCAGAGAAGTAAAAGTTTTGGTGTACATTTTGCTACAAAAGACACTGCCTCCGTTGACCTGGCCCCAAGAAAGATCTATTTATAATGATAGGAAACCTTCTTCCTCATATATAACAAGTATCAATTTTTGTAACATTCCTACAGTCACTTTGTAAAAAATAGCTTAGTAAATAGAAAATGTAGTAAAAGACCAGTACTCACAGCTTAGTGGTAGTGAATTTTGGGTGAACCAAAGTCATCATTTTTGGAATGTGTGGTTTCAAATAAATTGAACGCAGGTGGTGAGCACGTAGACATTGTCCTCACCTGCGCCTGGAGCCCCTCCTTTGTCCACACACCCACAAGCGCCTCCCCTCAGATCTGCCTGGAAGTGCCAGGCTGTGCCTGGAAAGGGTCCTGGGCGTGTCTGCCAGGCTCTCACTCTCTGGACAGGGGGTGGTGGAAGCAAACGCCTTTGCCCTCAGCGGCTCAGTGCCCACTGCAGGCTGGCGAGGGCTGGTCCATCGAGGCCGGTCCAGATCGGAGGAGGAGGATGTGGGCTTCGGAAAGGAGGCTCCAAGGAGAAAAATGGAATTAAAATGTTATTTGGTATGTCTGAGTCCTTGAGGAGAGACTGCTGAAGAATCTGTTGGAACATTTGGAAGGACTGATTATGAGAGAAGCAGAGAAAATAAGAAATGGAGAAACCATGTTTGCTTTACATGTTAGTATCATGTGGACACATGTGTGGCCCCATCGGATCCATTTTCAGTCATACGCTTTGCAAAATACGTGCATCTCCTAACTGACACATCTAAAATAATCTGTTAAATTATACACAACACAGTTTAAACGTGATTACCCCCCACCCCCAGGATTCATCTCATCTTCTCCTGTGCTTTTTGACCGCTTCTCTTTAATCCTATTGACCACGTTGTGCATTTTTATATTCTCTGCCAACACTTTTTCTAGACGACAGAGATGGGGTTTATGTGTATAAACTAGTTGGCACCTAGCAAAGTGTCTCGCACTTAGTAAGTGCTCAATGCTTAACTTAAACTTGATAATTCTGTCTAGAGACCATGCTTGGAAATATTTACTTTCATGCTAGAGAGAGTGTTTATTCGTATCTGCTGTCCCTGTTCTCCGTGGAGGTGACTAACCCTCTAAGGTCCAGGATGTCTCCCCAGAAGTGTGAAAGGGGGTTAGGGGAATCGCTTGGAGGAGGCACCCGCGGGGCACAGGGGGGCAGAGACACACTGGACTTTGGTTTGGAAACGCAGACCATTCCAGGAAATGCAAACGGTTAGCAGGAAGTCCTTGTTGCAACGGTGCTGGAATTAATTTCAGGAGAAGTTGCTGTGGAGGCACGTGAGTCATGAAATCTTAGAATCAGAGTAGAAAGTCTGCCTTTCAGGACACCCTTCTCTTACTTCCTGCCTTTTTCTCCCCGTGTTCTCACCTCACCCTGCGATTATTCCATGCAGGCTTGTCTCCAGTGGCTGGCACACAACAATACTTCATCAGAGGTTTACTGTTACAGATAAGCATGTAATGTTTTTGGCAACATATCTGAATCGACCTTTCCTGAAAGTTCTAATTAATTTTATAAATAGAAAATTACATATGAGTTTCTACTGAGATGCAGGGCAGAAATGCAGAGCTTGGATTCCAGAAAAAAAACAAAACCCCAAGAGTTGTCATGCAATGATGCCAGAAAAAAATGGATTTCCTTGGTCATAACCATATCATAAATCAAAAGACGCTATTACTCTTGTCTTGGGAAGTCTGGTACTAATAGCAGAGATTAAGAGTCTGTGAGTCTGACCGTGACCGTGACACCTTCCTGCTTTCCCTACCCCCTTCAAGACACTGCTGTTTTCTGCCAGCATCAGTCTGTGCTACCATCCTACACTCCATCTGTGGGATTAGATTCCTGATTTTGCTCAGCACGACAAAGGATTTGGAGCTGAAACCTGGGTGTATCACTCATAACCGTTGGCCTCCCTTTCTCATATTATTAACAGAAAGTAAATGATTTCAATCTCAGCTTGTTCATAATTTCATAACTTGTTGACTCCTGGACGTAGATAAAGAATAAATACTGTTTTTCTTCTTTAAAAATGCAGGACAAAAAAATTTTCTATTTTCTATTTTCTATTTCGATACACACATGAATCAGAGTCACTAGGAATTGGCACAGTTCATAAAACGTGCTTCACTGTTTTTCTCTTCTCCAAGGAGAATTGGTATATAAACTGAAAACCTATCTTAAAATGTATCTACAAATAAAGCTGAAGTGGAAAATTGAGTCATTTGGTCAATTATATATTCCAAAACAACTGCTGTGTCAGGGCAAGGCGAAGTATAGCTGGTGTTTGCACAATTATCTCAATTTGTCACGGAACAAGAGGACTCCCACCTTTCTGCCCTCTCCCCCCGCCCCTGGTTGAATGGATTTAATTCTTCTCCGAAAAGCCTGGCTTCAGCCAGCAGGACGTGATGACCTTGGGGGAGCAGGATGAAATCGAGCCATTTGCGGCCCCTCCGAAGTTGGTGGCGCTGTCCCAGGGCCTGGGTTCTTGGCAGGTGGTGTTCATTTTCTGGGCTTCCTGCCTCGTTTCTTAGTCTCTAAGTCTCCGCTCACACTAATATCTTGGATGACATTCCTCGTCCTTATAGCCTCCTTGTAGCCATTACTCATATTCATCGCAGATATGACTCAACACACCCAGGTGTGGGTCCCCTTCTGATAAACCCATCACGATGTATTTCTCCCCTGTAGCTTCTGTTTCCTGTAGCCCCACCTCCTCTCAGCTACCCAGTGAAATATCCTTTCTCAAAGCAAGAATTATTGAAGCAGCATAACAAGGAAATTGTCAAGTCTTGACATTTGAATTTCAATAGCTGGATCCGTAAAGAAGGACTCAGAAGAAGAAGAAAAGTCAGAGCAGTTTTGTTTGTGCCTTGACTTGCTAAAGTTCCCAGAGAATGGGAGAAAAGGAGGGAAACCCAGAGTAAATAAGAGAACTGAATGCTGACATGCATCCCTAAGAAGGGCCCTGGGACCCCAGGCCCAGCCTCTCCTGGGTGCCATTTCTGATCAAAGAACCAGAGTCCTGGGTGGATGGAAGAGTCTGGAGACAGAACCGCTGAGCTCCCACCGCTGATTCACAGCCAGCAATAGGGACCAAAGTGACGTCTGTGGGGATGCGGTCTGACCAGAGCCTCAGAGTCGGTGGTGACCCCGCGCGGAGAGCTTCTGCGAGCTGAGAGCAGGCAGACACACCACGGCTGAGTGCGAGCAGGGCCATCCCCGCGGACGTGGCCGCCACACGGTGGCGGGCGAGCATCTAGCCGGGCGAGCATCTCCGCAGCCTGGCGCCTTGTGAGCAGGGCCCGGGGAACAGGCGCATCCTGTGGAGGTCACGGGCAACCGGCTGTAAACTCAGATCTCCTTTCTACCGTCCTGAAACGTGTGTTCGAAATGAATTAAATTATAAAGGTTAATACAATTAGATTTCTTTTGTAACAAATCTGTGGCCTGAGTGTCCTAACCACTAGACCTATTCCTGCCAGGAAGGTCATACTCTCGTGAGCAGACCCCCAAACTTCGCCAAATCCTCTCACCCTGAACCCCTGTGAAGGCTGTCAACTGCCACCAATTCCCCATTTGGGATAGAATCTGGTCTGGTTTTCAATGTTGGGTGTTGATCTGTCCAAATCACAATGCGCTAATTAAACTGAAGATATTTCAGGTTTACAGATCCAGTGCCTGCCCTCCCCCAGACCCAGAAGATAAGTAAGAGTTGGGATTGACACGTGTGCCAATGACTCTGCAAAGCGCGGCCTAGAGAAGCCGAGTCAGGTCGCCTCTCGCGTGTGCCGGCTGCAGTCCCAGCACCGGGGATGCACGAGGGGGACCAGATGGGCAGGCCCTGAGTGGCGACGCATCGGTGGGATCCATCAGTTTTGGCCCCCACGTTAGGAGGAAAAGTGAGTCGTCCCGCTCAGATAATACGTCGTCTTAACCCAACACGCCCTCTTCAAGAGGACTCTTAAATAGCAGAATTAACGCCGCAGATTACCCAGAGATGGCTCCGGACGACATTCTTATCAGAGCCGTTTCCCTTAAAGCGGTCAGCGGTGCTGCGGGCAGGAGCAGCCCCGCCTGTGCCCATCCCTCCGGCCGCCTGTGCGGCAGTAGCAGACGTGGGGTGCCGTCCCTCAGTACAGCCTGGCCTTCAGACGCTGGCCCTGTGTTCAACAGTCAGTATATATTTTTTTAGAAAGAGTTCCAGCCTCTCATTATTGACATACTTAAGATTGTTTGATTCCTAAACCACAGCCCAAATATTTTCTTTTAAAATCTCTGTAAGTATCAAGACCTGGTCCACAGAAAGCGCAGTGTGTTCTGCCTGAAAACAGTTGCACTGAAAAATACCTGCCTTGTTTTTGAGAAAAACACTTAAATCATTTCTTGAGGTCCAGCCATCGGTGCATTTAGATAGAAAATGCTTTCTGAAGAAGCAGTCCTTGTTAAATGGGTTTTTTAGAAAAATATGGTGCCTTTGCTAGGTATTTAGAAATTCCTCCTGCGGTGAAGTTATATGAGCCCTTCCAAAAACCATCTCGGGTGAAAATGATTAATTATCCCTAATAGACTCTTTTAGGGCCGTGTTTATTCTGCCATGTGCAACACAGCAGGAGCCCAGAAATCGCTTCCAAATCCCCCCAGCTTCTTCCAAGAAAATGGAAGAGAAACATTGGCTGGCACCCAGGTTGGTCCTCTGCAAGTCGCTCCTAGTAATCTGCTTGCTCCAGGAGCCCAGAGAATTCACAGTCACGACGTCCACACAGCTCTGCATCTGTCCCTCCCTCGCTTCTGCCACTGCACACGTGTCTGAGAGAGAGAGATCAAATTCCAATGGGAACCCCAGGGCTGTCGGGGGGCAAGCAGGGGCTGCGGTGCCAGGGTACCTGGGGTCAGAGATTGGCGGTACCCGGCCCACCGCAGGTGTCCTGCCAGCCAGGAGACACAGATGGGCTCTGTTTGGTGACCTCTGGCCAGGGCTGGCCATGTGGGTTTGCACAGACATTGGCTTGGCAGTCTCTATCAGCAGTCCCTAAATCCTCCAGTTCAGCCCCAGCTCTTACGTTTTGCTCTTGGCTTGGGTGAAACTCTTTTTCTCTGGGTAACTTAAGACCCTGGGGGTGTATGTGGTGTTATTTCTCTTGTTTTGTCACCACATTCAATTTTCTGGGAAAAGCTCATAAACTAAGATGACAACTAATCCACATAGAAACTCCAATTCTTTAATTTTACTTTCTGGAGATCCTTTCATTTATTTCACTTTGTTCTAAAACCACAGGCCTGTGTAAGATAGAACTCGGGGTGGAATGACGCTCTAAGACAGACAAGCCTTTCCAGGTGAAATCTAAGCCATTAAAGGCAGAAATTTCTAGAAGTCTCTCATTGCGTCAATCATCAGTAAGAACAAGGAAAGGAGAAGCTTTTCTTGGTACAATGTTTTATTTTAAGAAGGAGAAACAGAAATGTTAAGGAGAACCGAAAAGTAAGAAGAATTCTTACTGCATGAAAAACAAGAAGTCCTAGCTGCTGCTGATTTGGTACCAAAAATTCTACCAAATTTTCATAACTGTACTGTGTTTTATCAGTTTTCCGAGTTAACAGATGAAGACTTTAATGTTGATCGTATCAAAGAGTGGATGTTTGCTGGAGGAACGGGAGTCTTGTCGGGTGACTCTGGGCTGCTGATGTGACGCCGCATCACTCGGAAGGCTCTTTGTGCAGGAAGAGGTCAGGGCTCTCACCAGGGCTGTCTGTCGGGTCATCTGTGATCCCCTGCTTGGTGGGAACTCTTAATCCTACCTTCCTGAGTCAACCATCTCTGTTCCTCCTGCGATGATCTGAAAATAGTATTTACTGTCATTCCAAAGTTTCTAGGAGAGCCACGCAAAGCAGACCCTTGAAATGACGTGCAGAATAAGAATCAATTTAAGCAGGATGCCCGGTTCAGACTTCTCAGTGTCCCACATGTGATTCCAAAGTACAGCTGCGGTCAAGAACTGCGAGTCTCGGGCCTAATGACTCCAGAGTTACTGGGGAAGAGCGGAAACATGTGCACGCATGTGTCTGGCATCAGACACCATGATCCAGACCCACACTGTTACTTGTCACGTGGCTCCTGGCAAATCACTAAACAGTCTGACATTGGAAATTAAGTAAAGAGAGAAGAACAAGATTTTCTTCACTGGTTTGCTGTGAGTAGCAAAAAAGTCACAGGTGTAAAACGGCTTCAATTGTGCGTGACAAGTGTTAGGGGCTGCGGCCTGTGTGGTGTCACGGACTGTCCCCGGCTCTGAACCTGCCTCTGTCGCTGCCCTGTCTTCACTCCTGACCCTGGTGTCACAGACGGTCCCCAGCTCTGAACCCGCCTCTGTCGCTGCCCTGTCTTCACTCCTGACCTTGGCCTCCTAGTTGAAACTCTCCTGTGATCCAGGCTGGCGTGAATAATGTTTTAAAAGATATTCCTCTAAATCATGATTCTGATTAAATGTCTACCCTTTCAGAAAGATTTACATAACATTGTAAGTTTGTGAGTCATTTACTTGTGCAATTAGTATTTACTGAATGTATACATTAGCCAGACACTGATGTCACAGTAAAGAATAAAACGGAAATAGACAATGAGTGAGTCAACGAACGTGTAAGTAAAACAATAGCACACTGATGAATGTGCAGTTGAAAAATTAAATCCAGGCCTGAGAGGAAGGATGTGAGAAGAGTCTGCCGTGGAGAAGAGGGGAGGGGAGGTCCTCGGGGAGAAGGAAGACGTCCTCCCCGAAGCTGAGGCTTGGAGATCACCCCAAAACACAGTGGCTTGAAGCAACATTTATGATCTCACAGCTTCTGCGGGTCGGGAGTCTCCATGTGGCTGTGCTGAGGCCTCTGGGTCGGGGTTTCTCACAAAGCTCTCATCAAAGCTGAGCCTGGGTCTGAGGTCCCCATGGCATCTGTGGGTGGGACGGGGTCGGCTCTGACCCCAAGCTCGCCCACGTGATCGCTTGAGGATTCTGCTTTTCCAGGACCATTGCCCAGAACCTGCCATCAGCTCCTGGCCTGTGGGTCTCTCTCAGGACAGGTCCCTAAAGCAGCTGTTTTTATCAGAGGGAGCAAGTGAGCAAAGCTACAGAGAACCAGGATGCAAGTCCTGTAACTTATGGCTCCATCACCTTCACATTCTGTCCATAAAAAGCCGGGCTCCACATAAAAAGAAACGAAATGGAGTTATTTGTAGTGAGGTGGATGGACCCAGAGTCTGTCCTACAGAGTGAAGTAAGTCAGAAAGAGAAAAACAAATACCGTATGCTAACACATATATATGGAATCTAAAAAAAAAAAAAAATGGTCATGAAGAACCTAGGGGCAAGACGGGAATAAAGACACAGACCTACTAGAGAATGGACTTGAGAATACAGGGAGGGGGAACGGTAAGCTGGGACAAAGTGAGAGAGTGGCATGGACATATACACACTACCAAACGTAAAATAGATAGCTAGTGGGAAGCAGCCGCATAGCACAGGGAGATCAGCTCGGTGCTTTGTGACCACCTAGAGGGGTGGGATAGGGAGGGTGGGAGGGAGGGAGATGCAGAGGGAAGAGATATGGGGACATATGTATATGTATAACTGATTCACTTTGTTATAAAGCAGAAACTAACACACCATTGTAAAGCAATTATACTCCAATAAAGATGTTAAAAAAAAAAGAAAGCAAAAGAAATAAATAAAATAAAATTTATTTTAAAATTATAAAAAAAAAAAAGCAGGGCTCCAGGTTCAACCCACACTCAAGACAAGGAGACCCACATGGGCATGAGGCCAGGGGGCGGGGGGATGATTTAACAGGCAAGGAGGCTGAGTGGGGTAGGATGTCAGGGCAGGGAAGGATGGCAAGTCAGCTCTGACAGTTCCAGAGGTAAACCCTTGCTGCTGGTCATTTGGTGATGATGGATACGGGAATGGGGACTAGGAGAGAATGTCTGACCCTGAAGACGAGATCATCAACAGAAACCTTCTTTTCCCCTGACAATCCTACTTTTTTTTTCTATTTCTTTTGGAGAACTGTGTTTTGACCCATTAATTCACTACTCCTAAAAACACCTGCTCAAAAGCTGTAACCCAAGATGCGTTAAATAGAGTTGATATTTGTTTAGCACTTCATAAACCCTTCATCATTTCATAACTGTTTATTAACTTTGCAGTTTTAGAGTTTACAGACTCATATACGTAAAAGAGCTGTGTGGGTTTTTATGTGTATGTGTGTGCTTTTTGCAGAACCATTAATATTAGCTAGCAGACACTCTGTTGAAACTCCACTTTTGAAATTCCATTTCGTGTACAATTCTATAACCTTCAACAAGTGAGTAGAAGTGCGTCACCACCACTTTAGTCAGGATACAAAACAGAAACTTCACATTTTAAGGGTGGCTTTAGTCACAGATCCACTGAACTGTTGAAAACAACTGTATAAACAACACTTATAATAACTATAAAACACAGCTGTTATAAAAGCTTCCACATAAAATGCATATATACTATGTATGAGATAAAACAAGGAAATAGAATTTAAGTAATGGATGCATGTTGTAATGGCTAAGGTCAAATAATCTACAACATTACTAACTTCTGAAGGCACATTTCTTGCTCTAAAATAATTTAGCAAGCCCTGAATTCTAAAGATGTGGGATATTTCAAGTAAACAGCATGGAGTGGCTGATAATGACCCCAGCTCATGCACACCATGATAGTTCTTCACTGTATCCCCTCTGTTACTGTAAATGGAAGAGGTCTTTCTGAACTTGGTCAAGAGAAAGAGCCCGGAGCTCCCTTGGATGAGTCCGAGGAAGGATGCTGTGGGCAGACGCAGAGCGATTCACCAGGAGGCCAGACGCTGTGCGGCCCCAGAGCCGCGGACACAGCGGCCGCGCTCGGGACAGGAGAGCGCGCGGGTCTGGCGCTCACTCTCCTGGTGCAACGTGCTGAGTGTGCTCTGGAGTCGTGGGATCCTGGCTCTGCGGCCGCGATGCCCCCGGGTCCTGGCCTTGTGGACCCAGTAACGTGGCCTCGTGTCTCTGACATCGCCGCCCATTCATCTGCTGCTGTGGTAACTTCCTGAGCACCTTGTTAGGAGGATAAAATCTGACAACAGATGTCAGGGAGCTGACGCAGACCTAGGACAGAGCGCACGTTCAATTTCACCAGTGCAGAAAGAGGCCGAGACCCTCCAGGGGCCTCTGGAAGCCGTCACCGTGCAGCGCGGCCTCGCTGCCCCCTGCCCCCTCCCTGCAGCCACACTGGCCAGTCCTTGCTGCTCCGTGAAGTCCCACCTCAGGAGTCCCTCCACCTGGAGAGCTCTCGCCCCAGGGACCCGCATGGCTTGCTGCCGGGCCACTCAGCTCTCTGCTCAGATGTCTGTCTGGGGAGCACCTTGGTGGAGCTCACCGTCCCCCGTGCCCCGTGTCCCTCCCTGGCTTTATGTTTCCCATGGCGCCTGGGTTGAGGCTGGGCCCTGCTTATTTGCCATCCTCACGTGTGTGTGCATAAGCGTGTGGGGTTTCCAGTGGTCCAGCGCGGGGGCGGGAACACAGAAGGCCTCTGCTTTTCCCCACAGTGTATCTTCCATAAACGTGGCCTGAGCTTTAAAGCTCTCCCGGCCCATTAGGAATATGAGGTTCACATTCTTGCCCACCAGACTCCGAATAAACACCAGACAGGAGTTTGGAAAGCCCGGGGGCGCAGGGAGGCTTTGCAAGGACACGGTGGCGTTAGAGCTGACCTGGAAGCAGAGCTGGGCCCTGGGAAGGTGTTCGTGTGGTGGGGCTGCGGCCAGGTGAGAGAATATGGACAGACTCGGAGGCCTGACAACATGCATCAGGCGCCTTCCTGAGCAGCGTTCGGCCTGGAGCGGGTTCAGCCCGCTCCCCAGAGACAGGACGCAGAGGAGAGCGCAGGGCAGAGAGCCAGCGAGGGGCCACCGCCCTCGGCGTTTCACCCCAGGCCAGGCCCGCCTCTCCATCTGTGCTTGACGCTGGGAGGCCCCTTCGCTTCCCTCCTTGTTTTCATGTTGACGGAAACGTTCCACGAGGGAGTTCACATTTTACATCCCCTCGGTTGAACATCCCCCCCCTCGGAGCCTCTCAAACAATCAGGAGGGATGCAGTGGCTTCCAGAAAGGGCAGGAGTGGCTGCCACAGTGGGACCCTGTGTCGACTGTCATGTCAGCAGCTTCAGAAATCACTCAAGGGCTCAGTGATGTTCTGTTTTAATCTTTACCCACCCCGGAAAAGACTTCCAGAAACCAGTCCACGTTGCAAAAGACTCCATAATTTGGAGATTCACTATCAGGAAAGTGCTCTTTGGAGAGAAAGTCAAGGATGTGTCTGCACAGTGTTTCACAGTGTTCTTCTTCCTCAAAAGGATGAAAATGCCAGACTATTAAATCTCACAGGGACCTCTTGGAAGGAACAAAGAGTGTGACTTGTGGATCTTCTCAACCATCTCAGCATGAACTGAAAATATAGATGTGGTTTTCCAGGAAAGTTCGGTAGAGGAGCCTCTGTACAATGTAATGAATCCCATGATATTCACAGGAGACCCACAAGGTTCTTGAAGACGTTACACCTGTGAAAAACTGAAGACTTTAAATGAAAAGAACAGACAGAAGATGAATGAAAGAAGGCTCTCAGACTTCCAACATTCTACAGTCAGGACACAGGCTGATAAAACTACACGGCTACACGCGCATGCAGGCAACCTGTAGCAACTAGAAAAGGCAACAAAATGAAGCCCCCTCCAGGACCTCTAGGGGGAATGCAGCCCTGCTGACATTTTAATTTTAGGACTTCTGACTTGCAAAACTGTAAGTTAGTAAATTCTCATTTTTTAAGACACCACGTATTTGGTAATTTGTTATAGTGGAAAAGGAAGGAATATGGCGTCAAAAAAGGAGCTCCAAAATACATGAAGTAAAAACTGACAAAACTGAAGGGAGCAATAGGCAATTCAACAGTAATAGTTGTGAACTTCAATACTTCACTTTTTAATATGGACAGAACTACAAGCAGAAGATTAACAAGCAAAACAGAGCCCATGAGCAGCATTATTAACCAACGAGATCTAACAGACACCCATAGACCACGTGACCCAACAGCAGCGGAATACATGTTCTTCTCAAGTGCGTATGGACCATGCTCTAGGAGGGACCCTGTGCCGCGCATGTAGTAAATGTGGTGTTGTGATATAATAAGAAATATATATTTTGTCTTTGTTCCCAGTTCCTGGCACATAGCTTCTAAAATCCTTATAATTTTCTAAGTGATAAGAGTGATAAAAGCATATTTCTTACGATAATTGGATTTTTATCCCTGGGTCTTAATTATCTCTAGAGTGGAAAAAGGTGGAAGCAACCTCTTCTGTTATTCATAAAAAGCCCCTTCAACCACATATGAGTTTATGTTAATGAAGTGACCTTCACAAAGCCCTAAGGATGGGGGGCTGGCTGCCAGAGGAGCCAATCATGTGATTAGAGGGTTGGACGTTTCGGACCCACCTCTCAACCTCCAGGGAGGGGAGAGGAGCTGGGGGATGAGTCAGTTACCAAAGGCCAACGATTAAATCAACCTGTGGATGGAAACCTCCTTACAGCCCTAAATGAAGGGGTTCTGAGGGCTTCCAGGTTAGTGAACACATAGAGGTGTTGGGCAGGTGGTGTACCCAGCATGGAAGCTCCATGGCCCTTCTCCACACCTTGCTCTCTGTATCTCTTGATCTGGCTATTTAAACTGGTAGGTATAAGTAAATATTCCCTGAGTTCTGTGAGCTGTTCTAGCAAATTATCAAACCCAAGGAGGAGGTCATGGAACCCCTGATTTATAGCTGGTCAGTCAGCGGTACTGGTGACCACTGGAAACTGTGATTGGCATTTGAAGTCAGGGCAGTTTTGCAGGACTGAGCCCTGTGGAGTCTGTGTCAGCTCCATGCAGTATTGTCAGAATTGAGTTAAATTGTACAGCCAGTTAATGTCCAGCAAGAATTGGAGAATTGCTTAGTATGAAAAGTGAAATTTTAAATTTACTTAAAATTTAAATTTACTTAAAAATAAATAAAAATGAAGACACAACATAACAAAGCTTATGAGACTCAGGAAAAGCAGTGCACCTGAGGAAATTCATAGCCACTATTAAAAAAGAAGAAAGATCTCAAACCAATAACCTAACCTTCCACCATAAGACAATGGACAAAATAGAGCAAACTAAACGTAAACTAAACAAAACATGCAGAAGCAGGAAATAACAAAGATCAGGGTGGAAATAAATTAAATAGAGAATAGAAAAACAATAGAGAAAAATCAACAAAACCAAAAGTTTGTGCTTTAAAAAAATTAATAAAATTGACAAATCTGTAGCTAGACTAAGAAAAAAAAAAAAAAGAAAAAGTCTTAAATTGCTAAAATCATGAATGAAGGAGGCAATGTATCTAGCAACCCTACAAAATAAAAGGAAAACAAGGGGATACTATGAACATGTGATGCAAACAAATCAGATAACTTAGATGAAATAGCCAAATATCTATAGAGACACAAACTGCAAAAACTTATTCAAGAAGAAATACAAAATCGAAATAATCCTAACAAAGCAATTAAATTAGTAATAATAATTTTTAAAAAACTACCCAGAAAGAATAGCGCAGGCTCAGATGGCCTCACCACTGACCTCACTGAACATTTAAAGACGAATTAATACAAACTCTTCACAAACTCTTCCAGAAAATAAAAGAGGAGGGGGCACTTCTTGGGTTCTTCTTAAGGCCAATATTACCCTGAAATCAAAACCAGACAAAGACATCACAACAAAAGAAAACTACTGGCCAATATCCTTTATGAATATGGATGCAAAAATTCACACACAAAGAGTACTAAAAAATTGAATTCAGCAATATATAAGAATTATATACCGTGACCAGTGGCATCAGTTCCAGGAATACAAGGTTAGTTCAACATCTGAAAGTTAATTAATGTAATGCATCATATCAATAGAATAAAAAACAAAAACCACATGATCATGGCAATAGATGCAGAAAAAGCAGTTGACAAAAATCCAACACTCTTTCATGACTTAAAAAAAAAAAAAAACACTCAAAATGCAGGGAATAGTATGAAACAACCTCAGCCTCATAAAGGGCATCCATGAAAGCCCCCCAGGTAACAGCATACTTAGTGGTGAAAGTCTGGATGCTTTCACCCCAAGACCAGGAACATGACAGGTATGTCTGCTACACCACTTCTATTTTATGCTAGAGGTTCTAGCCAGAGCAATTCAACAAATTTTAGTGGTTGTTTAGCCCTGCAGAGACGTGTGAGGGAGCGGAAAAGGAAGATGATAGCTATAGAACCCGTGGTTTCCTTCTGTAATGAGGAGAAAGTTCTAACACTGACTGGAATAGTCACACAACTCTTTGAATGTAGTGAAAAACATTGAATTGTATACTTTAATTGGATGAATTGTACGACATGTGAGTTATATCTCGATAAACTATTTAGAAGTCCGTATGAATCCTCACAGATTTCAACAACCCAGCTACAGCGAATTCATGCGATGCTATTCCCGTAAAGGATGTAGATGAGAGCACTGATGTGAACAGGTGGTGGGATGCACCCTGTATAATTAACCTCCACCACAGCGTGGTTCTCTCGCCCCATCTCATTACCCTTGCTCCTTCATCTGCACTTCCTGGGGCCACGTCCCACATAAATTGCTGTACCCAAGTATTGTCTTGGCATTGTGCCTTGCACATAGTAGGTGTTTATTAATATTTGTTGGACAGAGGGATGAAGCAGGACTGCATTTCTGATATTCTTACAGCCTCAGGGGCTCTAGCAGGAAGCACCTTGGAACCAGCCATATTTAGCCTCAACCTAATCCTGCACCATGTGACGATTCATGTTTCTATTTTTTTGTTTTCTATTTTTTTCTTTTTTTGTTTCTATTCTTCTGCTATGACCAGCTGACTCTGATTTCAAACTTGCTTCTGATTAGTTCTTGTGTCTGTTGACTGACAAAAAAATGCACAACGTAAGTTGAGAGTTATGTTTTATTTGGCAGACTTTCTTAGGACTTCAAGCCCAGAAGACAGCATCTTAAATAGCTCTGAGGGATGGCTGAGAAGAGGCAACGGGGGGAGCCAGGATATAGAGGAGATTTTACAACAAAGACCGGGTAGTCAGAACATCAAAGGAGTACTGTTAATTAGAGAAAACCAGACATCTCAAGTTAAGGAATTTAGTGCTTTTCTACGTATGGGAAGATGCAAGAGTTTGGGCTCATTGAAATCATTCTTTTGATGTGCACCTCAGCTACCTGGGGCCAATATCCTGTGTTTTCTCATCCTGAGTTTCGTCAGGGTGCTATAATGTGATGGCTTGATGGCTGCGACATCCTTAGTTTACTGATATGGCAGGTGACATTTTAGTTCTCAGGTCTATCCCCAAATCGTTTCTGCTTACTGTCTTCTGTGTATGTCTCCCCTGTGCTGCTGACCCTTGATAGGTTCTTTCACTCAAGAGTCCTGAAAAATAAGGATGGGTGAACCTCCCCACCATGCAGATTGAGCACCGCTGTGTGTAAAGTTCTGTCATCAGGACGTTGCATGGGCCACTGGTCAAAGCCGACCCCAGGCAAAGCAGCTGTGGTCAGGTGAGGGGTCAGGGGAGAGGCATGTGGATAGATTGATTAGGATAGCCTAGAGAAGTGTTTTAGTCCCAGTGGCTGTTCTGAGGCAGACCTCTTGCCTGCGCTTGGCAGAAATCCTGATAATACATCTAGGATGGAAACGGGTTGGACGTGGGGTAGATCACACACGCTACAGGGAAACACCACGATCTCACTAAGTCTCATGTACTCCATCTACCAGCACAGTAAAATCTGTTGGTCTGGGTGAAGCGCCTTTTGAGGTTCTCAATGCATTCGATTAGCTTGTGTTTCTTTTCCTTCCTGCCCTTCTGGACCCCATCAGTGAGTGAACTAGAAGCAGAGAATGTCAAGAGCTCAGCCTCTTGCCATTCGCATCTTATCTAGAAACAGAAACTACTAGACATCTTATAAAATATCCTCCAGATTTCTAATTTTCTGCATTTTCATAGGAGATTTGGATAACAGCCAATATTTAGAATGCTTATATGCCCAAATATCTGTTAATGTTCATCCCAGATTTGACATGAAGGGGATGTACAAGCTAGCATAATATTTGAGGTCAAATATCAGTGCTTTAAAAATATAGCCAGATACTCATATAAACCATGTCTTCAGTGTATAATTTAGATTTGATTTGTAATAACATATCCTCTACTTTATATATGATTAATCCTATTAATTTGTTAAGAACTACTTTGATGTGTCATGTTTTATTTCTTTCACTTTCACACTTATTCTAACAAAAGACCTGAATTTTAAAGTCAGTGGCCAACCGTTATGATTTATGCTTACAGAAGAAACTTCAAGAAGTAGATTCGAAGAAAATATTGTATGAACATTTTCTCAGGTCCTTTCTCTAAATGTGAACGTTGAATATCTGTTTGCTTTCTTCCTCTGGGGGTAGGATCCAAGCATCTTTCAAAACAAAACACCACACTGGGACATCCTGCTCCCGATCTTCACACGGTATCATAGCTGCATCATATGCGAAGCAGCATCGTGAAGAAGACCAGTGCTTCTCAAACTTTAATGTGTGATGAGTTTTGAAACCCAGAGTCTCATGAAGTAGTCTGGAGTGGGTGCTCAGATTCTGTATCTAACAAGATCCCAGGAACCGCTGGTCCCCCTGTCGTACTTCGAGTAGCAAGATTCTAGATGAAAAGGTGTTTTCTGGTCTGCGGTTGGTCCTGATTCTGCAGAAGGATACCCACTGGCGCTGTCCGCCCAAGTTCTGCCATCTTCAGGGAAAAGTATTTTAGGGCTTTATCTCACGGAGAAAAACACACCTATATGTAGCAAAGCTTGTTTGGATTATACACACCATACTCACCGTTGGCCAGACAACTGGAACATTCCAGATCGTCCAGTCATTAGGGCTTTGTGCCCCTAGAAAACTCCAAACCATTCCCATAAAGACTGGTTCTCAAAGTGATTCTCTACAAGCCATGGTGACAATGATCATTTCCTGAGAGGTGGGGAAGGAAACCATCACACACACAGGGAAGCATCTAGCCAGTAAGAATGAATAAAAATCAATTATTGGAAAAACAGAGAGCTGAGAGCAAGCTTTCTGCTCATGATGTGAACTGTGGTGTGCCTTGCCTTCCTGCTCTCCTGGTGGCATCTCCTCACTTCAGCCGTCAAAACCAGCGATGGTCCTGGCTTGTGTTCTGGGAACAGCGTTGTGAAAGCAGACTCATGCCTTTGCTGCCCGACGTGAGGCTAGTTGGCTTTAAAGAACTATTACAGTTCTGCAGAGTCTCATATCTCTCTGACTAGACCCAGCTGCTCACGTATGGAAATACACACCACACATTCTCAGAACCCCTGTTAACCACTTGTCTACCAGATAATCCCATTAAAAGTGGAATTTTCTGGAGGCATACAGCTGGTAATATTAGGACCGTGATCTAAGTCCTTTTTGGAATAGGTGAAAGTATACACACACTCATAAATTCGGGGGTAACTAGCTTTCACCATAAAACGCTTTTACTCTACCTATATTTTAAAGATTTCATCCCTTTAAAAAACTCAACAGGTACCAGTAATTTAGGGCAGAATCTGTCCATTTTTGACTACAGGATTATCTTTGTCTTCTTATTTTACATAAAAGTGTAAGAGTCTAATGGGAACGCAGAGCACACACACACATGAGTTGGGCTTTTACCACATAAATAAAAGTCATTATAATTATAAAAACGTGGTCAATGTATTTGGTCCATCTGTTGAAGAACTTGTAAGTATTATTTTGTTCTCACTGAGCGGGCAGTCAGCTCCTTTTCCTCAGAAATCACCAAAATGTAGCTCAAGGCTGGCGTTCCGCTAACACTAATCACTGAAAAACAGAATTGCATAGTTAAGAATTCTGTTTACTCCAATAATTCGTAGATACCTGAAATTACATCAATGTGCAGCCTCGTCTCACCAGGCCTCTGACGAGAAAGAGAAGGCTTACAGGCCAGCTACACCTGGGCTAAGACGGCGGGGAAGGAAAGCTCCTCGGTTACTTTCCGCCCCGCAGTACTGATCTACTCCTTATTCTCTTACAGATCAGGTCCTACATTCACTCAAATTGTTCTTGTATGTACTGACTTTGCCTTCTTCAAATAACTTGTCAGCTCCCACAGATGTCTGATAAGTACCAGCAGAGAGGGGCGTTCGTATCTCAGCTCGGTGAACCTGGGCCCAATCGCATCTTATTAAGTCTCCCAGCCCTTCAAACATTTTGTGCTCAGACCCTGGCCGAGCATTCCCCCCTGACGAGCGATCCCCTGTGTGCTCTACAGAAAATGCCGTCCATGTGCTTCCCACGCGCTTACACTGGGCTCATCAAATTGTTTCCTTAGGGCTCTTTGACATCTAAGAAGTCATTTCAGCCTTTGTTCTTAGCCCTCCGGTCCCCACCAACAGCAGTAACAAAAGGCTCTGAGTCTGATTTTCATCTCAGAAACCGCATGGTCTTAAGGAGCTTCAAATCCAAAAGGGAAAAAGAAACCTCTCCCCTTAATATTGGAAATTCTTGTATCCAGTTTTAGGAAAGGGTGTGGAAACCATGTGAAAGAAAATGCTGTATATTCAAGTATTTTGTTTGATCAAGTGCTCCTTCACGTTGGATGGTTTATTCAGACTAAATATCAAACGGTATTAAGTAATTTTTTAAAGTGAAAACACACAAAATATCAAAAGTTTTCAGAAACAAAATGAACATGAGGAATATCTTAGTGGATATTAAGAGAGATGAAATTATAAAAACATACCCAAAAGAAAGTGGTCAACTCTGAGTCACATAAACAGAGCGAGTTCTGTTGCATCCTCTCCAGTTCAACCCTGGCCAGGACTTTGTGTCCACCCATGGGTGTTAGGTGTGAAGCGCTTTCCAAACCTACAATGAAAGCACTGACATTTACCTAAGGCCAAGGCAAGCACTTGACAAATTCAGCCAAGTTCAACCTCATTTCTGCGCTGGGCATTTGGGTAGTTTAGTTGTCAAGTTCAAGATGTTTTAGCTGTTTCCAGCATCCTTCTGGAAATGGAACACTAAGCTGGGTGATGGACACGAAGACGGCAGGATCCCTGAGGGAGCCGACCCAGCCATTCCCCAGGTCCCTGTGAGAGCATCATGGGAGGACATGGGCCCCGAATCCCCTTCTCCTCCCAGGAACACTCCAGACACCACTCATCAACAGAGGGATACCTCCAAATACGCTTTCCGGTGTGGTCTCAGCTCCACGAGGACCTGGCGTGGCCTCCCCAGGCCAGAGGACTCATTCTGACTGTTGGCCCCCTGGGCCTTTAACTTTTAAATGTCCTAGGAAAATGCATAACAGGTTCACAAAACCACATTTCACTTTTTTCCTGAATAACCATCTTGTCGCATGAAGGGATTTAAATTTAACTCATTGAAGAACTGTGGAGGCAAGAAGACAGATTATTTTCTTCTTTCATTGCTAATTATTCCCCTAAAATGTGTCTCTATAGTTGCTACATTTCTTCTGAGTTTTGATGGTCAAGAGAAATGACCTTTGTCTTGGAAAATGTTTTCTCATTAGTGAATCACACTAAGTCATGCACCATCCTGTGAAACACTTCAAAACGCAGTCTGGAATGAATATTCTGACATCCCGGCGTTCCAGAGACGGGGAGACTTTCAAAAGGGATTCTAGCTGCATTCAGTTTAAACTCTGCATTTAAAAAGAGCCAGATTTTGCAGTTGTTGTTAAGAGCTTTTATAATTTGTCCCAAACATGCCGTGTGTGTGTAAACTGTCTTTCAAGTGCAGTCAGAGTCCTTGAGATCAGGACCGCGTCCTCCGAGACTGAAGGGCAGGAGTGGATGCCAGCGATTCCCCTGTCAGAAAACACCTCCACCAGAAGCGTGTCCCCGCAGGTGGGACTGGCCCAGAGAGACCTTCCCCAGAGGCCCTCCCTCCCCAACAGTCCCCAGCCTGTCCCGCCACCATCCGGACGCCCTGGCATCTCGGGCCACCTGCCCCAGGCCGCTGGCCATTGGATCACAGTGTCCCTGCACTTGCCACAAAGCCTCCTGCGTTTCCTCTGCAATGAGTCAGCGGCAAACCTGGTCTTGAGAATAGCCCGTGGCCCTTGCTCAGGTGGCCCACGTGCTCCGGGGCACTTCTTCTAGGAGCATTTACATCTCAACAGAGGAATTCTAGCTTTTATTTTTTTCTGATTATGAAATAGATACATATTTATCATACAAATTAGTCCATTAAGTTTGAGGAGAAAATTTCCTTTCATCTCAGCCCCCTGTGATCCCGGCTGTTAGTGCCATGTGTGTATTACATATGCATTTATATAAAATGTACGTTTAGATTTTACATGCACACGGCTCTGCCTTCTTTCTGCAGCTCAAAGGGTACTATAGCTGAAGGAGCTCCCAGCCAGGGCCCTAGGTTGTCAGCTTGTCACTCCCCATCACCCCGTCTGCCGTTGGCCTTGACACTGAGGCTGGAATCAAGAAGGAGAACACGGCGGGAAGTGAGGCCTGGGACTGTCCTTCCCACACCAAGCCCTCTGAGTACCCAGGATGAAGGGATCAGAGGGAAGAAAAAGCCCCCCCTACCCACAGAGGCTGTGGGACAGAGAAGAAGCAGCCTGCCCTCCTTCAAGCTAGAGAGAATCCTCATTAGACTTGGGGCACCGTGCTAGGCGGAAGGCCAGGATTTATTCATATGTTTTCTAATCTCTTGGGACTATATATATATATATATATATATATATATATATATATATATACACACATCAAGGAGGGAAATTGTTGAGTCATATGGTAAATCTATGCTTAATTTCCGAGCAACTGTCCAACTATCTTAAATAGAGACTGCATCATTTTACATTCCCATCAGCAATGTATGAGTTCCAATTTCTCCACATCCTTGCCAACCCTTGTTATTTTTCTTCTTCTTTAATTATAGCCATCCTAGTGGTGTAAGTAATATCTTATAGTGGTTTTGATTTGCATTTAATGACTAATGATGTTGAGCTTCTTTTCATGAGCTTATTGGCCATTTGTATACGTTTTTTGAAGCAATATCTATTCAAGTCCTTTGAACTATTTTCATTGGATCTCTTTATTTTTATTGTTGAGTTGAAAGAGTTTTTCTCATATATTCTGGATACTAGACCCTCATCAGATAGGTGAAAAGCAAATATTTTCTCCCACTGTGTGGGTTATCTTTTCATTTTCTTGTTATTGTCCTTTGAAGCACAAATTTTTTAATTTTGATGGAGTCCAATTTATTTTTTTCTTTGTTGCTTGTGCTTTTGATATCATATCTAAGAAACTGTTGCCTAATCCAAGATTTTAAAAATATATCTCCAAGTTTTCTTCCAAGAGTTTTATAATTTTAGCTCTTACATTTAGGTCTTTGATCAATTTTGAGTTAACTATATATATGGTGTGAAAAGCGGCCCAACTTCATTCATTTGCACGTGGATATTCAATTATCTCAGCACAATCTGTTGAAAAGACTATTTTCCGCCAATGAACAGTCTTGACATTGTTGTTGAAAATCAATTTGCCTTAGATATATGGGTTTATTTCTGGACTCTTGACTCTATTCTATTGATCTATATGTCTAAGTTTATGCAGGTACCACACTGTCTTGATTATTGTAGCTTTATAATAAGTTTTGGAATTGGGAAGTGTGAGTACTCTGAGTTTGTTCTTTTTTAACATTGTTTTGGCTATTCTGGGTCTCTTTAATTTCCACATTAAATTTATAATTGACTTGGACACTTCTGTAAAAAAAAAAAAAAAAGGCAGTTGGAATTTTGATAGGTATTGCATTGAATCTGTAGATCAGTTTGCGGATTGTTATCTTCTTAAAAAGATTACGCCTTCCAATCCATGAATATGGAATGTCTTTTCATTTAAGTTTTAAAACTTTCTTTCAAAAATGTTTTGTAGAATTCAATATACAAGTCTTGCACTTCTTTAGTTAAATATTTTCCTAAGTATTTTATTCTTTTTAATGCTATTTTAAATATAACTGTTCTCTTAATTTCACAATTCTGGTTTATCATTTCTAGTGTATACAAATACAACCAACATATATATTTCTCTTGTATCCTGTCACTTTGCTGAACTTATTTATTAGCTCTCATAGTTTGTGTGTGTGTGTGTGTGTGTGTGTGTGTGTGTGTGTGTGTGTGTGTAGGGTTTTCCATATACAAACTGATGTCATCTGCAAGTAGTGACAGGTTTATGTCTTCCCTTCCAATCTGGATGCTTTTTTACCCTGTCTAATTGTCCTGGCTACAACCTCGAGTATAATGTTTAATAGAGGTGACAAGGGTAGACAGCTTTGTCTTGTTTCTAATCTTAGGAAGAAAACATCCAGTTTTTCACCATTAAGTATGATGTAAGCTGTGGGTGTTTCATAGATGCTCTTTATCAGGTTGAGGAAGTTTGTTTTATTCCTAGTTATTTGAGTTCTTTTATCATGAAAATGTGTAGCATTTTGTTAAATATGTTTTCTGCATGCATTGAGGTAATTATGTAGTTTTATTTCTTTTCTCTTTTTTTTTAAGAATCTGTGTTCTTTTTTTTTTTTTTTATGGCTGTGTTGGGTCTTCGTTTCTGTGCGAGGCCTTTCTCTAGTTGTGGCAAGCGGGGGCCACTCTTCATCGCAGTGCTATCGCGGCCTCTTTTGTTGCGGAGCACAGGCTCCAGACGCGCAGGCTCAGTAATTGCGGCCCATGGGCCCAGTTGCTCCGCAGCATGTGAGATCTTCCCAGACCAGGGTATGAACCCGTGCCCCCTGCATTGGCAGGCAGATTCTCAAACACTGCACCACCAGGGAAGCCCTGTAGTTTTATTTCTTTATTCTATTAATATAATGTGTAATACTGATACATTTTTAGATGTCAAGCTTGCATTCCTGGGATGAGTCCCACTTGGTCATGGTGTTTAATTCTTTCTTGCATATTGCTGGATTTGGTTTGCTAGTATTTTATTGAGGATTTCATATTCATAATTGTTATTGGTCTGTGGATTTCTTTTCTTGTTATATCTTTGCCTCATTTGGGATCTAGGTAATACTGGGCTCATAGAATGAGACCTCTTCTATTTTTTGGAAGAATTTATAAAAGATCTCTGTTTATTCTTCTAAAACATTTTGTAGACCTCACCATTAGAGCCATTTGGCTCTAATGAGATCTAATCTCTAATTGAGATTTTCTTTGTGGGAAATTTTCTGATTGTAAAATTAATCTCTTACTTTTAAAAAATCTATTCAGATTTTCTATTTCTTCTTGAGTGACTTATGGTAGTCTGTGTCTGCTCTAATCTTTATTATTTCCTTCTTGAAGCTTGCTTTGGGTTTTTCTAGTTTCTTAAGGTAGGTGTTAGGTTATTTATTTGGGATCTTTCTGCTTTGTAACAAAATTTGTTTAGTTTCTTGCATGTGTTAATGTTTTTAATCAAATTAATCAAGTTTAACTTATCAAATTAATGTTTTTCATCAAATTTGGGAGATTTTCAGCCATCATTTCTTCAAATATTGTTTCTGGTGAGAAATTTGTTTTCATCCTTGTCTCACTTCCCTGTACATATTCTTTCTCTGCTATTAAGACTTCCTCTTTTTAACTGGTCTTGAGAAATTTGATTATGATGTGCCTCAGTGTAGTTTTCTTCATACTTTTTGTGTTTGGGATTTGTTGAACTTCTTTGATCTGTGGGTGTCTAGTTTTCATTAAATTTGGAAATTTTTCAGACATTATTTACTTAAATACTTTTTCTGCCCCCAAGCCATCTTCTCTTTTGATGACTCCAATTACATTTATGTTAGTGTTCTTGCAGATGTCTCACAGTTCACTCATGTTCTTTCCATTTTTATTTATTATTCCTTTTTCTCTGTGTGTGTGTTTATTTTGGGGAGGGGGAAAGCAGTTTCTAAGTCTTCAAGCTTACTAAATCTTTTACATTTCAATGTCTAATCTGCCATTAATCTGATCTAGTGTATTTTTCACTTCAGACATTGTATTTACCAATTCTTAAAATTGGACTTTTGTCTTTTTTATATCTTTTATGCTTCTTATTAGATTCTTGAATATTTGAATTTTATTACAGTAATTGTTTCAATGTCCTCCTCTGGTAATTCTACCATCTGTGGCCATTACTGGTTAGTTTTAATTGATTAATAATTTCATTCATCATAAATCTTGTCTTTCTGTTTCTTTGCAGGCTCAGTAATCTTTGACTCAATATCAAACGTGTTTTTTACCTTATCGGGAGTTAGATTTTTTTAAATTCTTGTAAATATTCTTGAGCTTTGTTCTGGGTTGCAGTTAATTTACTTGCAAGCAGTTTGAGCCTTTCTACTCTCACTTTTATGATTCATTAAGTGAGTCTGAGGCAGTGTTTATTCTAAGAATAATTATTACCCACTATTGAAACAAGACTTCCCTGACTACTTTAACAAATGTCCCATGAATTATGAGTTTTTCCAGTGTGGCTGGTGGGAATAGGCACAATTTCTAGCCATATGTGTCTTTCAACCAACTGTTTCCTCTTATCCCTTTGGATGGTTCACTCTTAACCTTGTGCGTATGTACTAACTAGTCCTCTGAGGAATGCTCAAGCAGGGCCTCTGCAGATCTCTGGATTCTCTCTGCATATGTTGACTGCATGTGTCTCCAGCACTGAGTCTTTTGCACTCTGCTTGCCTTGGTCTCACCAAACTGTCAACCTTTTCTCCTCAACTCAGGGGTCTTTCAGGTTTTGCCGGGTTTTTTGTTCCTGTGACATATAACTTAGAAACTCTCCCAAGGCAGAGTTGCCTTGTTTTCAAAACATTGCCCATTGTTTTGAAAATCATTTTTTATGTAGTTTGTCTGTCTGAATTTTTAATGGCTGTTTCAGGCAAAAGGGTAAATCCTGACCCTGTTACTCAACTTTGGCTGAAATCAGTCTAGTGATACCAATCTTAAAAAAAAATATTTCAGGAAATAGAGTAGGAGAGAATACTTCTCAATTTGTTTTATGAGGTTAACATTAACCTGATATCAAAACTAGGTGAAGATAATACAGAGAGAGAGAAAGAGGAAACTACAGACCAATTGTATTCATGAACATAAATGTGAAAAATTTTAACAAAATATCAGACAGTTAAATCCCATAATATCTAAAATAGATAATACATCATGATCAAGTAGAGTTCATCCCAGTGAAATGTATACAAATATACACACTTGTGTAATATCGCCAAGATCGATGTATACATTTCTATTAAACCAGAACATTTCCTTGTGCCCATTTCCAGTCAAGCCCACCTCCAGTGTAAACAAGTTTTATGATTTCTGTACCACAGATGAGTTAAGTCTGCTCTTGAGCTTCATATTAGCTCAGTAGTTACCCTTTTATGTCTGGATTCTTTTAATTAAATATATGATCATCTCAATAGATTCAGAGAATGCATTTGACAAAATTCAATCTATTCATGACAAAAATCCCTCAAAGAAATAAAAATCATCTATGAGAAACCTACAATCTAACATTCTTTATTATGATTATTGTTAAAGAATAACTTTTATACAGTAACATTTACTCTGTGTATCATTCTGTTTTGGCAAATGATTACTGTCATCCTGCCACTATCAGAATCAAAACATCTAACAACTCCAGCACCAATGATTTATTATTAAATTATAAGTTCAATAATATAAATGTATTGCTTATAAAAATCTCAGCACACACAAACTTGCAATACAGGAAAGCAATGCCAATATTATACATAAGATCAACAGGAAACCTACAACTCTCATTACGTATATTTTGTAATGGATACATTACACCATTGCATGTAATGATGAGATATTGAGTGTCTTCCTCTTAGGATCTGGGAGACAAGGACATCCTTTCTCGTCATTTTTATTCAACATTGTTCTGAAAACTCTTCCTACTGAAATAAGGCAGTGAAAAAAAGATAAAACCACAAAAATTAAAAAGGAAGAAGAAAAATATTTTATTTGAAGAAGATAACACTTTATGTAGAAAATGCTAAGAATAAAATACTTAATAAAATAATAAAATACCAAGAAATCAGCAAAACAGTTACTAGAATGAAACAACTTCTAGGGGACAAAATACAATTATATTTTTTATATATTAACAGTGAAACTTTTGAAATATAAAATGAAATTAATCCCATTTACAATATCGTAAAACATAAATAATTACGTGTACTTGTAATAGAATACATGCAAATCATTTACATTGAGAATTTTTAAACATTGTTGAAAGAAATTAGAAGAGAACTAAATAAATGGACAGACATACCACGTTCATGGATTTTCAGACTCAATATTTTTAAGATCTCAACTGTCTACAAATTGATCCATAGATTTAACACAATCCCAGGAAAATTCTAATAGACTTTTTCAGAAGTTGATAAGTTGATTCTCAATCTTATTTAGCAATTCAAAGGACATAAAACAGCCAAAGCAAACTTCAAAAAGAACAAAGTTAGGAGAATCACACTATGTGATTTCATGACTTACTACAAAGGTGCTATATTTGAGACATGACCATTAAAGTAGCTCAAAGGAGAAGGGGATCCATTCAATAAATTGTGTTTCACCATCTGGATGAACATGGAAAAAATTAACCACAATGCCATCTTTAGGTCCCTACAAACATGAATTCAAGATGAGTCATAAAAGCTGAAACTAAAGTTTCCAGAAGAAAAGAGAGAAATATATTTTTATCCCTCAAACTAGTGACGGTTTCTTAGAGCAAACTCAGAAAGCACTACACATAAAAGTAAAAGTTGGTAGATTGGACTTCATTGAAACAAAAAACTCCTGTGCATTGAATGACATAATTAAGAAAATGAAAAAGCAAATCAAAGACTGGGAGAAAATATTTGCAAGGCATGTATCTGACAAATGTTTCATATTTAGAACATATATTGAGCTTCCAAAATAAATAATAAAAAGACCAAGAACCTTAATAAAAACGGGCAAAGGACTTGGACACTTCTCAAAGGAAGTTGCAGAATTTGCCAATAAACACTTGAAAAGAGGTTCAACATCACTCATCATCAGAGAAAAACCAATTAAAATTACCATGAGATACCATTCTACTAACCTCAGTATGGCTAAAATTTAAAAGACTGGCAATACCAAATGCTGACAAGGTTGTGGGGCAACTGGAATTCTTATGCACTGCTGATGGATGTCTACGATGGTTGTACCACTTTGGAAAACTGGCAGAAATTTCACTCTTATCTTTTTTACCCAAATGAAATAAAAACAGCCATCCACAAATAAAACTTACACAAAATGGGATTCATAATAACCACAAACTAGAAACAACTCTAACATCCATGAAATAGATAAGCAAGTTGTGGTATATTACACAATGGAACATGACTCAGCAATAAAAAGAATGAACTGATTCCCATAACTTCTTCTTTGAATCTCTAAAACATTATATTGAGTGGGAAAAGGCAGACACAGAAGAGTTCATACTGGATGCTTCCATTTGTATGAAGTTCAAGAGCAAGGAAACCTAATCTACAATGACAGCAGTCTGGATTATGGATGACCATGGAGGATGGAGATGGACTTAAATTTAGGAATAAGGAATTTTCTGGGGCGATTGACAGGTTCTACATGTTGATTGGAGTAGTGATTACACTGGTGTATTTGTTTATCAAGTCATCACTTCCCTGTATGCAAGTTTTATCTCAAAAGATAAGCTGAAGGATACAACTAAAATTGACAGAACATTACTACTTAAATTGAAGAAACACTCCTATAGTGATCTGAAGTAGAAAATGTAATGGAAAAACACCACACAAAGAAATATGACCTAGTAGAAAAGGAAGAAAAACGTTCAAGATTTTTCAGAACAACTTGGGAAACTTATTTTGTATTAAAAAATCATACTGCAATGATTCATGACTTCATTTTTAGAAATTTAGATGCTACTGCCACGTTGAACATTACAGGAAGAATAACATCTTAATGGAGACAAAATGCCCACTGTCTGCAGCTGACCCCACAGAATGGCCACAAACCATCGGGGTGGTTTGACTTTGGATGGTTTAGTTGACATGAAGTGCCCGTCACGGTTTATGAACAAACCCATAGGTATGAGGTTTTCCACTTCCTCAGTTCTGTAATTTAATTGTCCTATTCAGTTGTAACAGCCTCTTTCCACACTCCAAAAAGGAGTTTATGGTGTCTGTCTGCTGATATTTAAACCCTACTGGTTCCTGAGTCTTTTTCACACAAAACAAGGGGCACATCAGCCACTGTCCCACCACTAAATGGAATAATTTAATCTTATACATTTATTGCTAATTTGTGCCCTCATTGCAAAGCATTTTCTTAACATTGATTTCCACCCAGCATCATGTTGGCTCAGTCCCTTTGGAGTCTGGAACCTAACGTTAAGCCTTTGCCCAAATGATGCGGATTTTACTTGCTGCCCACCTGTCTAGACAGGTAGACAACTGAGTTCTGCTCCTTATATTCCCCAGTGATTGACCTCCATCCTACGGTGAATGGGTTTAATCCTCAGCCTCAGGCCCCTGACCTGAACCATTACCTGAACCCTCCCTCTTAGATCATCTTTGATGCCATGTCCTGATGTGTCTGGGCCTTGACTCTTTCCCTGTGGACGGTATTCATAGCTACTCTTTTCCTCCCTTCTAACTCTTTCCCTGCTTGGGCCACAACGAGTTGAAATTTCCACTTCTGGTTTCTACCCAGGTGTGGTTTTCCCCCTTCCGCATAAAACTGGGAAACTAAAGTCCATGACCTTATTGGGCCTGAGGCTGCCTGAACCATAAATGTGCCACCCACATCCCAGTAGGTGACTCAAAGGAGCCGTAGGAGAGGGGGAAGCAGAGAGAGGAGTCTGGTTTTTCCATCCACTGTCAAAAATATCCTCAGGTTCACATCCCTACCATCAACCCCAAAAGATCCTTAATATGGGAAGAAATGGATGCGACCAATCTTCCTCCATCTCACTGTCTGCCTTTTGTGATTCTTTTCAAGTCTGACTTGAATTTTCTTGAAGACAAGAGAAGAGGGACAACCAGACTACTTTGCAAATCTTCATGACAGAAGATGTTGGAGAATTCCTTAAACCTTTAAGATGCTGTGGTGGTTAACTGAGATTTTGTTTATCTACTTTTAAACACAGTCCCATCTGTAGACATCATTCTGTGATCAACGGCACAATATTTATTTCCCTGATAAAGGGAGATTTATTAAGACATCTATTCCTGGGTAACTTAAAAAGTCCAACTAGGGACTTCCCTGGTGGTCCAGTGGTAAAGAATCTGCCTATAATGCAAGGGACACGGGTTCAATCCCTGGTCAGGGAACTAAGATCCCACATGCTACAGGGCAACTAAGCTCGCACACCACAACTACTGAGCTCTTGCACCTCAACTAAAGCCCATGTGCCGCAAACTACAGAGCCCATGCACTCTAGAACCCACGCTCCACAACTACAAAGCCCACAGGCCCTGGAGCCTCACGCCACAGCGAAGAGCCTGAACGCCACAACGGAAGATCCTGCATGCCGCAACTAAGACTCGACACAGCCAAAAATAAATTAAATGAATAAATAAAAAATAAATCTTAAAAAATAGTCCAGCTAGTAACAAAAAAGCTTTCAAAAAATTAGAAGTCAAGAAAAAATTATAACTAATTAAGTGTACTTTTGGCTAACAAATTGATTTTAACTAATGATTTTATGAGTATGTAATGGCATAGACTTATCTTTTCATTTTCTATTGCATTAGCAACTAATTTACAATGAAGATGCATAGTGCAATTATGCCAGTCAAAATTTTGTGATGTTATAGTTGTACAACTCATAATTTGTGTATAACTGTAGCCACATCATGGTATTATGCAAGATTTACTTGAGTTTCTGGTGAGGACAAGGTCCCAAATGCATCATTAGTCTTATGGAGCAGAATAATTGTCCATCCACCAGTTTCTGAATGGTACCGTGGTGAAAATCAGAACTGCCTATAATTCTTTTAAACCATATATGTTGACTATTAAATAATACAAATGCACACTTTATTCAAACATGTGTATGTCACTGTCCCAAGAGCCTCATCTCCTAACCCTCTTCAGAACGTTTCAGATACGCTGTGGTCCCATCCACGTCATTGCAACAGGTCTTGGCAAGGTCACCAACCAGCTAATCCAGGAATCAGTTCTCGGTTGTCATCCTGCTCAGCTTCTCTGGACAAAGGAGGTCAAGCTCCTTCGTTAAAAAGTCCACATCTCCTTTCTCTTTTCCTCCTTACTTTCCAGGCTTCTTCATGGATTTACCCTCTAGATACTGAGCAGGGCAGTCTCCCTTCCTGGCACTCGGTTCTTCCCTGCACCTACTCCATCAGTGACTGAGGCAGCGTGTGCTTTGAACACCCCCTAGAGGCTGCTGTCTTCTGAATTATCTCCAGCCCGCCTGGTACAATTACCCCATAAGTGATGCCAATGCAAGGTTCCTACCAGAGGCTCTTGATTCCACCCAAACCCTGTCCCATCCCTAGTCTCCACATCAATGGATGGTACCACCATTCTTTTAGTAACACAAGACCCCAAATTAGGTTTTATTCTTGAATGCTCTCTCCTCCTCACAGCCTCACATCTCATAATCAACTCAATGGCATGTTCTACTGGCTCCACCTCCAAAATAGGGACCAAATCCCGCCACTGCTCATCTCTGCTGCCATCGTGGGCTGTCACCACCTCTGATCAGCCTCCTGACCTTGGGCAGGTTCTCCTCCCCTACAGTCAGCTCTGCACAGTGGCCCCTGAAAAGCATAAACAATCGAAATCAACCTCAGATGCCTCACCTCAGCCACTGGCTGCTTCTTTGACTGTGTTTCCCAGGTGGGCACCTTGGGCCCCACCCCGTTCTTATCTCGCTCCCCTGGCTTGGATCCTGACCAAAGCAGGCACACCACTCTTACCATCCTCTCAACCTTGTTGTTGGTGTTCCCTCTGCTGGGAATACTGTTTCTCCTACTTGTGTACCTACTGTACACAAGATTAGGTCATGAGCTCTTCTGGAATGTCCTGGCTCTGTATGGTCCTCTAAGCTCCGCCTGACTCAACGTCGGGTACCCGATCAGTGCTGGCTTCATCAATGCTTGTCAGAGATGAAGAGGAGAAGCCATTCTTTACGTGGGCATGGCCCGAGCACAGAGACCCTCGGCTGGTGTCTGAAACATCTGGCGCTCCCTGTGAGAGATGATGCCCTGGTGAGGGGAAGGGTTGGGGATCCAGTGTGCAAATGCTTCCTGTCCTTTCTAGCCGCAGCCACAGAAGCATTCCCAGGCCATTGCAAGCATCCCGTGGGTGCTAATGGCGGCGTCTCCGTGTTTTATGGGTGACTGGAAATGAGCAGCAGCTGAGATTGCAGTGGGACCCTCCCCACAGCAAATGGCCTTATCGGGGTTTGAAGCTGGGGAGACAAGACCTCCTGGGACGTGGGTGCAGGAGATAGGCTACCCCTGCACCCCCGACACCCACCAGCAGGAACGGAAACTGATTCAAAAGGCTCAAGTGGTGTGAAGGTAGATATTAGTAGATTTTAACACGCAATTGTAGATATGGAGGGTTCTTGCTATCGTTATAGAAAAAGAAGAGGGAGGATATTTAACCTTTGACAAAAGAGAAGAACTTTCAAAAACAAATGTAGGATTTTTTTTAAAAAATGCAACTTACAAATGGAACAAAACTGAGATTATTTTATTTAGAAAAATGTCTGAGGTGGTGTTTACAAAAACAAATGAAGTGATAAGTTCTCATCTGCAGACATCCAGACATGTAACTTCATAAACATGAAAAATCAAGTGCCAGACAGAGGTTTTTAAAAAATTTATATTACATAGAATCCATTTTCTATTGAATATTTCTAAGTTGATTGAATTATTAAGATAAATCTTACACAAAGCTGCAATTCTCAGATTGTATGCAGTCCAGGACAACAAATATTGCTTAAATTAATAGATTCCAACTTTGACATATGAGGAGTCAATGAATGAATTTTATATATTTGATTTAGAAAAAAACACATAACTTGGATATTCAAACTGTCTATTTGTAGAATTTTTAAAGATGCTTAATAATCTTCAGTAACAATCTGTACCTTTTTTATCTCAAGATATTAAATTTTGAATTTGGGTTTAAAATAACTCTTACGAATTATCAAAAGAAATGTATATGTTGACCTCTGAGAGACTAAAGGAAAGAATTACTTTCAGCTAAGAGTAGCTGAAAGATTCAACGGATAGTGGTATTTAAGCTGATTCTTTAAAATGGGTGATGGAGGCAATAGTTATAGAGCAGAACGCAATTTGGGGAGCATGAAATAGCACACCTGTGAAAGGATGTATTAAGTGAGGACGTGTAAGTCTAGGTGACAGAAATGTAGAGTGGATAAGCAAGGGTCATCTGGCCAGATTGAAGTATCTTTATCTTGGAAAACCTTGAATTCTAAGTTTATGAGTTTAAACTTTATATGGTAGATCAATATCTTAAGGAGCAGGTAAGTCATCTCCAGGCTCTTCTCACCTGTCTGCTGGCCATGTGCAAAGACCTCGGAGGCCCTGGGGCTGGAGAAACCGCAGAGTAGAAGACGTCAGGATGCCAAGCACCATATTAAGAAAAGCTCTCAGCAGAGTGGGAACACCCTTCACTGAACTTCCAGTACACTGTTACTAACTTTTTTTAATACTGAAATTTTATTACCACAGCTGCCATTACCCAAAGTAACTAATACAACACAGTGTTGCCTCATGCTCACAAGATGGCTGCCTCAGCTCCAGGCTTCTACATATGTTACCTGTACGGAGATGGAGGGTGGGACAAAAGGCTGAAATGGACCTGCCACCTGAGTCTCTCCTGCTTAAAGAGCTTTCTCGGAGGGACAAGATCACACATCCTTGACGAAACTGGGTTACGTGGGTACCACAAGCTGCAAGAAATATTTTAACCTGGACACACTACCTCCCCAAATTCAAAGTTTTGTTGGACATAGACTAGAAAACTAACAGTGTCTGCAACCAGTCTCTTCCAACAGGAAAAAGCTCAGCAGGGTGTCTGATCAGACATGTTTAGCATTGTTCTCCTATCACCCCCTCTAGACCCATGAAGGAAATAATTTGAAGAAATTGCAAGGTTATGTTGAAGTCATTGGGCGGGTAGGTAATGAAAGATAGGTAATCAGAGAACATCTGTCTTGTCCAGCATAATAAAGTGGCGATTTGGTGAATTTCTCTTTCCCTGATTAGATTAAGAGCAACAGGATGTCAGGGGCCACGTCTGGTTTTGCTCATCACTTTTCCCACCGGCCAACAGCTAGTAAGTTCATGACAAATAAAGAATGAACACGTAATGAGCAAATAACTGGTGAATGGAGAGGAAATACGTAGATTCAAAAGACACTGCACATCACGGCTGCATGAATGGACTCAGAGAACGAGAGCAATGACCATGATGTAAATACCCAGCCCGTGTAACTATCTTGATATTTTCAGTTACACGAGACCAAGCAGCTCAGAAGGAGAAGCAGGCCTCCAGGACACAGCAGACAAGACATCACCACCACTTTCACTGCAATTCTCTCTCGTGCGTGGCTTTCCCTCCGCAGCTCTGCTAAGCCTCATGTCTTGGAGCCCAGCCCAACCCCAGAGATATCTACACCACAGCGCTCAGCCCTGGATCAGCACCCACCCAGGTCTCCAGACTTCCTACTGGGATCAGCCCAGCAAGCAACTGATGTGCAGACATGACGGATCCAGAAAGAAGACCGACATAGTAACCTGACATCCTTTACATCAACCTGACTGTGAAGGTAAAGGAGAACTAGACTACCAAGGAAAGAAAGGAACACAGTCACAATCTTGGCCACATACAGGATTGACGGATAAGAACCAGTCCTTTGCCGTGCTGTCCAGTATGGCGGTCATGCACCACATGTGTATTTCACTTAAGTAAAATTAAATACAATTTAAAATTCAGCTTCTCAGGTACACTGGACACATTTCAGATGCTCAGTATGTCAGGTGTGGAACATCTCTACCGTCCCAAAAGGGCTGCCGTACAATCCTGCCTCAGGGCTTCACAGAAACCAGAGGCAACCATTTCTGGCACACGTGGCTAACATCCTAGTCAAGAAGGATAAACTCAGGATTTCTGGAGGGCTTCCTAGTTCCTGCAACAGGAGACGTGTTGAGAATGCTTCCTCCGTTTTCTGGTTGACCCTACGTACAATAAATAAGCCCTTGCTGAATGCTCCACACGGGGGTGGCCACAGAAGATCACGTGTAACCAATGCAGTATCCCCATGAGCTACAACCTCAGGCTTGTTTTTTAAAAAGGAACTTTATTTTCCTTTAAATCTGAGTGTGATTTTCAACTGAGTCACAGAATCTCTTGTGGCAGAAAATCTAACCTACTCACTTCCAAGTAAAAACTACCAAGTCATTGAACCCTGAATCATTTCCAGTTTGAACTTAGCTGATTCAGAGACTGGCTCCTGTTTTTCCTCCCAGGGTGTGGTCTGTATGTTCCAGAGGGGCTTGTATATCTTCTATGTGTCTTCAGCGGGGAGAAATGTCTGGTTTGCTACCATCCTGGATGCCACTGAGAGGAATTCTCACCGTCTGGTTTTGGTCATCAGTCTCTACTTCTGCCAAAGCTGTGAGCTGTCCTGGGGCCACCATCGTCACAGACACAAGGAGGGATTCTCCGTTGTCTCCCAGGCACCTCTCTCCCTCTGAGGGCCTGAGAAGGTTTGGGACTCTGGGCCACTGCAGTAGGACCATCTCAGCTCTTCTGCGTAGACCCCTGTGTGGCCACTTCTTTGCTGTGGCCACCACACCAAGGGGGCAGAGGTGTCTCTTCTAAGGCTTGCTTCCCGCTGCCCTGTGCTAGACGGTTTCCATCCCCCCCCCCCCCCCCAAGCCAGGGCTCCTCTATCTAGAGTGCCATGGGGCGGGAGTTTAGACAGGGCCACCACTCAGGGACTCACCTGGCCCGAGCCCTCTTCCTGCCCCCAGGTCCCTCCTTCTCCACTCTGGGAAGACATCTGTCCAGTGTGTGACAGCCGGATAGCCTGGTTTTGCAACCTTTACAACCTACGCTCTGTGCTGAGCTTTATTCCTGGATTCACTGATGGAGTCTCGGAATGTAAAGCTCTTGCAAATTCAAGCTTGGGATTTCAGAGTCATTGCCCTACCACAGTTTTCAGAAGCTTATGTTGGAGCTCAAAAGGGAGAATTTGAATTCACAACAGCCAAGACGTGGAAACAACCTAAATGTCCATCAACAGATGAATGGATAAAGAAGATGTGTTACATATGTGTGATGGAATATTATTCAGCCATTAAAAAAGAATGAAATAATGCCATTTTCAGCAACAGGGACGGACCTGGAGATTATCCTACTAAGTGAAGTAATTCAGACAGAGAAAGACAAATATCATATGATATTGCTTATATGTGGAATCTAAAATATGACATAAATGAACCTATCTATGAAACAGAAATAGACACGCAGACATAGAGATCAGACTGGTGGTTGCTGAGGGGGAAGGTGGGTGGGGGAGGGATGTACTGGGAGTTTGGGTCAGCAGATGCAAGCTATGACATATAGGATAGATAAACAACAAGGTCCTACTGTACAGCACAGGGAACTCTATTCCATATCCTGTGATAAACCATAATGGAAAAGACTATAGAAAAGAATGTGTATATATGTATATATGTATGTATGTATATAACTGAATCACCTTGCTGTACAGCAGAAATTAACAACATTGTAAATCAACTCTACTTCAAAAAGAAAAGTAAGAATTCGACTCTTAATTTTATAGTTGAGTTATACTGTGCCTTCAGTGGGTGCTTCCTGAGACCCTCAGTGAAGGCCAGGGACCCATTAAGAGAAAAGGCAATGGACGGAGAAGAGAATTCTAGGGAGTGAATCGCAGTTGGAATGTGAGTTCTATCAGCCTTCGTGCTGCTCCCTCTTGGGCACAGATGCCAGCTTTTGTTATTGATCTCTTTGGAAGCAGATTTGTACAATAATTCTTTGCCTTGTGGCCTATGGAACAACCTGCACATTTTGTAATTCTCCTAGATTAAGGGGTCTCTGATGGCCCTCTGTCCTGGCCTGGAAATTCTCCTAACAGCTGAGTGATCTACTCTGCTTTTCTTTGGGTAGTTCTGCAATTTAGGCTAGGAAAGAAATTTCAGATGAGATTCAAGATATAAGGTAATTATGGGTTGAAGAGATTTAACAAGGTGAATTATTATTAACACCTTAACATGGGTTTCAAATTCATACATAACAGCATTATTTTGTACTCTACACATTCTCCTCGATTTCACCAGTCGTTTTCTCTACTGAAAGTCTAGTTTAGCAACTTTAAAAATGCTGACAGATCAATCTGAGTGCAAGAACTGAAAATATATAGATTCATATATATCCATGTCTATAAAAATAGAAATATTCTGATTTCTTTCACGATGAACTGCTACCAAAGTCATAATCAATGCCTATCAAATGTCAAGTTTGTTTTTGCTATATATCTTTCCAACTTGACTTTATTCAATATAAACAAGGATTATTGCTCAGATGATTTCTCAGAAATTTCAGACTTGGTAGAAATGACAACATGACTAAAATACTAGAAATGTATTTGCACAGAGTGAGAAAACTCTTTTTGAGTAAAGACTGTCACTTGTTCCTTGTGTGAGCAGCATAGAGAGGTGAATTATTGTACACATTTTGGTTCTGGGCTGTGGGAAAAGAGGGAAAAAAAGTAAAGTGAGCTTTCTTTAATAACTAACTGGCATAAATTTCACAGTTTCCAAAAGCAATATAACTGATGCATAAATATTTTCAAAATAGGGCTTTTTGTGTTTGTTTCCAGCAGCGTAATGCAAAACATTGGGCAAGGACCATACCATCCTCTCCTACACAGCCGAGTGAAATTAAGACACCTTTAAGGCAGACTTACTAGTCATTCTTGCTTTCCTCAAAATAAACATGGAATTTTTAGTTTTATCTTCTCATTTCAGTGGTAATCACTAAGTCCTTGTTCAGATGCTCTCCTTTATAAGAATTAAAAAGGAAAAATATGATAAAAAAACATTTAAAGATTCTTGAGTATACCCATTTACTATTTTTGTTATTAAAATACCACTAAAAGCAGCAAAAGTGGATATAAAATGATCAAATGATCTTACCATCTCCAAAGCTATGAACAAATGCTTTTTCAAGTTGATGTAATTAGGACACATATTAACTGCATTTTGATGACAGAGATAGTTTTCTTTCAATTCTCAGCCTGTATTTAGTGGATCATAAATTACCTGTTCTTTCTTCTTTGGATGGGAGTAAACCATTGTTATAACTTGCTTCATTTCTTTTGGATTTACATATGTTAGAGGTCAAACCATGACCTTCTGAAACATGACCTAAGGTGCTAAGGGGGCCTGTGGAGATTTTAAATGGACTCCAGTATAAATGAAGATACAATTAAATTCCATTTTACCCACGTGTCAACAAATAAAGGCTCTCATCTATGTTCTCTTCAAATTTCTATGCACATTTCACCTTTACAGTACTTTTCTCTTTTGTGCTAAGTTTTAGGAATTTGGAAACTGGCATTTCAAAAAGACATAAAGAATATGTGCTAATAAAATGCCTTCAGTCAACAAGGGGACCCTCATTTCATATCGTCAGTAGTTCTAGTCTACACACTAGCAGATTTGCTCTGATTTCAGGTACATAATGGACCATACTGCTAAATCACTGGGAATTTCACCATCACTATTTGTGATACATGAAGAAACAACGTCCTCTAGGACATGTAGGGCCATTCATACAATAGCAGGAGATTGCATTTGGGACCACACAAATCCTAAGTATTATAGACACGTTTTTCAGGCTAGTTCAATGTTAAGCCTTGATTTCATCCCAGGATGTTAATAGGTTTCAATTGAGAAACGCCATGATTATCACATAAGTTAGAGAATGAAGCAGTTGGTGCCATGATCATTTTTAAATAAGCTTCCAAGTCCCCCTGGCTTTCAGAAGTATAACAGGCAATTTCTTCAGCCATCCCGATTATATTTCATCACTCACCTTACAATGTTTTCATTTGTTGGTCATCGCCACAGATGATGAGCCAGAGGGGATAAAAAAAGAAGCAACCGAGTCGTTTATTTGCCTCAAAATCAAACCAAATATTTGTTTGAGGTTCCAAATATTTAGATAATTTACCCACTAATTTTTATTTTACTTCATGTTTTGCACATCCTTTTCCAGAGCCAAAATGCCCTTTCTTCCACTTTATTTGTTGATTTAAATGTCTTATGCAAAAGTAAACAGTAACAGATGATTTTTTTTTTTTAATGAGAATACATTGGTTCATATGTGTCTAGTGAAAAACTTTATTTTTCTCACTTTTCAAATATTTTCCTGTATATTTAATTTTCAGCATCCCAAGTAGGTTGCATCTAGGCACGGTTTTCTTTGAGTTTATTCTGTTTGTGGTTCACTGAATTTTTGAATATACAAATTTTTGTCTTGAACCATATTTGGGAAGGTTTTAGTCATTATTCCTTCAAATAATTTTTCTCCAAGCATCACTCTTTCTGTCCACACTCTGGCACTCCAGTGTTGGGAGTGTGAGACTTTTGATATTATGCCACAGCTTCCTAAAGCTGTGTTCATTTTTTCAATTGTTTTTTCCTTTGTGTCATTCAGATTGAATGATTTCTATTGATCGATATTTAAGTTCCCTGACTTTTCAATCTACCATCTACATTCTACTAACAAGCCTATCCAGGGATTTTTCAATTTTATTATATTGCATTTCTTAGTTCTAAAATTTCCCTTTGGTTCTTTTTCATAGTTTCTCATTCTCTCCTGAGAACTTCACTTTTATTCATTTCAAGAGTGTTTACCTTGATCTCAAAGGGCATAGTTATGGTAGCTGACCTGAAGTCTTTGTCTGATAATTCCAGCATATGGGTCATATTGAGATGGGCATCTGTTGAGTGTCTTTTCCTTTGAGTATTGGTCTTAATTTTCTGGTTTATTGTATGTCAAATATTCTTGGATTGTATCCTGGACATTTTAAAATATTATGTTATGAGATTCTGGTTCCCATTAAAATCTTCTGGAAAATGCTAAATTTTGTTGTTGTCATCACTTTCAACAAGCAATCAACTCAGTTATGTTGAAAGTGTCTTATCTTTATGGGCAGTATTCCAGTTTCACTATCATGCCACCTTGCTACCCAGGACATGGGCTGTGGTTTACGTCATGGTTCGGTGCCCAAAGTCTGGTGCTTTGTTAAGATGTTTTGGGTTTTTTCTGCACATGTGCAGTTTAGAGATGAGCCTAGGATTTGTGTCACTTCACACACAGAATTGGAGGGCTCCCTTCTCTGAGATCCTTCCCAGTTCCCAGGGCCCCACTGTGTTTTCCCTCGGGGTTGGAGGTGCCTGTGAAGGACCACTTGGTGTGCCAGAGGCAAGAGAAGGAAAAATAAATAATGAGTATTTTTCATACTCTTAAACTACTAGGTCCTTTTTATCAAGTTTATTTCCTTTGGCCAGAAAGACAAGTTTTCTCTTAAGTTTTTAGGTTCTCACAGAGCCCTGGGACTTCAACTACCAAAAGAACAGGGTCAGGAGAGAGAAGAGATAACCAAAAAAAAGAGAAAAAAAAAAGAAAAGGGATTTTCTCCCACACTCTTAGTCTTGCAGGAGATCCTCTTCCTGGTCCTCGGACGGATAGATGGAGTTTGTCTAAAAATGCACTGTTTATGTCAGCTGGGCAGTTCCTAATCTGGGCAGCCTTCAGGTCAAAGCCAGGAGCTAAAAGAGGAAACTCAGCCAGCACGGGGCTTCTTAAACTATGACTTCCCTCCTTAATGCAGCGGCTCCGGCTAAGTTCAGAGTCCTTGGCTTTAGCTGGTGTTTTTACGGTAATTGGTAGGAGAGGTTACTTCCTGGGCAGCCGCAGAGGCAAAGTTTTCTCACATTTCAAACCTCTCATATAAAGACTGTGTCGTGATTATGAACTACAGTTAGGCTATGGGGTGCGGAGGGAGAGAGAGACACAGAGAGAGAGGAAGGGAAGGGAGGAAAGAAGAAGAAGGAGAAGAAGGAGAGGGAGAAGAAGAAGTGGAGGAGGAAAGGGAGAAGCAAGGGAAGGAGAGAAAGAAAGGAAGGAAGAGAGAGAGGGAGGGAGAGAGGAAGGAAAGAAGGAAGGAAGGGAGGGAGGAAGGGAGGAAGGGAGGAAGGGAGGGAGGGAGAGAGGAGGGAAGGGAGGGGAAGAAAAGAGGCAGGGAGGGAGGGAAGACAGTGTGTGCAGCTCTGGGGCAGAAGGACATGTGCCCTGTCTATTCCTCTGGGCACAGGAAAGCAGGCACAGAGTCCTGTCACCCTGAAGGAAGAAGTAAAACCAAGCAAAATTGGAGTTTCTTCTTCTCATATAAAAATAAAGGGGAAAAAACCCATCAGTGTGTATGAGATGCCTTCTCTGACTCTCAGTCTGCGTTGTCCTGAACCCGGAGCCTGGCCGCAGGATTTGCCAGTTCCCACCAGAGGCCTGGGGCACCACCTGTCCCCTCAGAAGGTCCATTTGCTCCTTGGTAGGACGATGATGATAAAACAACCCTCCTACTGACAGCCTGGTTGTGAGAACCGCTCAAGATGCTCTTTGCCCTGCAACCTGGGATACAGAGAAGTGAGATGAGGAGCCGTGGAAATGTGCCCCGCACGGCGGAGGGCGTGTAAATAGATGCAGTACCTCATCGCAAAGTCCACAGACAGCTTCTTGAAGAAGCCTTCGCCTGCGCGGGCTGGGGGACAAAGTTTCCTCCTGCTACAATTATTAAGGTGCCTCACAGCAACATTTCCAAGGACTGAGCCCACAGCAGAGGCCTCAGCTGGTGCCAAGAAGGGTTATTTCCTGTCTTCCTTCCATTTACAGTTAAAAGGAAGCTAATTGGAGAATGCCTACAAAACTGCGAGATTAGAGAGTGCAGCTTGCATTCCAAAAACATGGATTCTTCACGCTGCTCACAGGGCGACTGCAGTGCTTTGCTGAAGGGATTTTCATTGCAAGTCTAAGCACTGGGAGAGACAGAGAAATGCCAAGCTCAGTCACCAAATGAAGATCAGAACAGGCAGTTCTTAAACTCCTTTCTGAGATGATAATATTACCCAACACAAAACTAATAGTAACAACAGCTGCCTACCCCACGGGAGTGTGCTGAACCCGGGCACTTCACCTCCTTTGTGTTGGCTGCTTTTCTCTGTGTCCAGTGGGTCCAGTGGGTAGCTCTCCTGGCACCTTGGAGCTGGGAGGTGATGAGCCACAGACAGTCAGGTAGTAAAACGTGTTTTACTTCACTTGTCACCATGGGACGCCACACAGATGTGCCTTTGCTGCTTTTGATATTACACCATGGCTTCTGTTTTCACAGAAGATCTGCCTTTTTGAAAAACTAGAGTTAATGATATTTACTAGACCCCCCCCCCCATGTTCTTTGCGTAGTGAAACAAAACATCTGCCCTATGTCAGTTTGGTTTCTGGAAAAAATACTGCTTTGTTTTATTTTTATTTTATTTTATTTGCTGGTGAATTTTAAATGTTCCTATTCTCAGAAGATTAAAAGTGTTTGCATAATTAAATAGAAAACTTAGAGACACTATACTGCCCAAGTGAAACAGTATGTTTAATTCTGATATCAGGAAGCATATATCATCCTTCCTTTTCGATGGACTATTGACATTTATGATTAAATAATTTGTTTATTATTATACCGATTATCATTCTGTAAGTCTGCTTAAGATTGATACATGCTTTAATTAAATAAATATCCATTCTATTTAATTAAAATTCAAACTCAAAGCAGCTATTCTACCTCATTTAAAGAGTATCTATGAGGGGCTTCCCTGGTGGCGCAGTGGTTGAGAGTCTGCCTGCTAATGCAGGGGACACGGGTTCGCGCCCTGGTCTGGGAGGATCCCACATGCCGCGGAGCGGCTGGGCCCGTGAGCCACAACTGCTGAGCCTGCGCGTCTGGAGCCTGTGCTCCGCAACAGGAGAGGCCGCAATAGTGAGAGGCCCGCGCACTGCGATGAAGAGTGGCCCCCGCTTGCCGCAACTACAGAAAGCCTTAGCACAGAAGCGAAGACCCAACATAGCAATCAATCAATCAATCAATCAATAAATCTTTAAAAAAAAAAAAAAAAAAAAAGAGTATCTATGAAACTTGAATTCAATTCCCAGATGTAGATAACAGTACCTATGTTTTTATGAAGCAATCACTCAAAAATCTGAGGAAAGAAGCAGATCATTTGATTTAGGGTTGAATAAAAAGCCAGAGAAAAGTATAAGAGGCTTCAAAACTATGGGGAGATGAGAAAATTGCACTTCTCTTCAGATCACATAAAAATGAAAAGCTTCTAACAAATTTTGTAAACATTTCTTGTAACAAAACAATACCAACAAGAATTTTTCTTTTTTCAAAACGTAAAACGATTGCATTTTATAATAGGAGAGAAAGATTAAACAGATCACTACTTAAAATTATAAATTCTATTTTGATTCCTAACACAGGAGGAGCACCTATTTTTCTGTCTCACAGCTGCTTTGGGGAAGAGCAGATATTATGTAATCATGTAGTGAACATCTCCACAATATTCGTTATGAGGGCCGAGCGCTATGGCACATGGCCCACCCTGATAGACAAGAGCGAAGGAGGAGGGAAATTACATTTTCTGAAGACCTACCAAGTGCTGATCACGCAGACATACATTTCTTCAATTAATTTTCAAACCAAATCTGTGAGGCAAAATAAAACGCAGAGACATTCGTGTCACATAGTAATGTGCCCTAGTTCATACTGGGTACTAAACGGTGGAGCCAGGATTTACAATCAATATCCCAAGTTCAAATTCACTGACTTGAAAAAATAGGTGCTATTTTAATTGGTCTGTGACAAAATGAAGGCAAGAAATGCTAAATCTATTCAATGTAAAAGATTACCATTAATGTTTAGAATCTATTCCTTTTGATTTTGCCTTTAAAAAAAAATGAGACAAAGATGATAGTAGATTGTAGTAGAAATTTCTTTATAAAGTTTACTTGGCAAATATATAAAAACGTGGAATTGGTAACCATATGTTGCCAATTTCAAACTTATTAGAAAATTCTGAGTCCATGAAATCTCTGTATTCTAACAGTACAACCTATTTCAAACTAAGGTCTATCTCAATTGACAATATATCTTTTTAGTTAGCAAAATGCAAATGTTATAATTATTATTTCCACTGCATTCTGTGAACTAAAAAAAATGACTATACATACATGCTTTTATACTATGAGTCGGATATTTAAAAATGCAGCCCCATTCCTACATTCCCGGAACGATCTTCAGACTCTCCAGAGGAAGAGCTCCAAATCTCTGCACTGGCTTTGAATCACGACCATGTTTTCCAGAAAAGTATTTTTAGCTTCCTCCAAAAGATAATCACAACTTTCTTGGTAGAACCAACTTCTCCACTTACAAGAACGCCACGTAACCACTAAAATTCCTAATCAGAAGATCAAAATCTTAAATCCATTTACCCATTTCTGATGGGATTACGGATTCATTAAAAAATCCTTACAATGACCTAGTTTGTTTCTAAAAGGCAATTTTGATAAGTCCCTGAATCGGCATGTTATTGGATTGGTAATCTTGGCTTTTCCCCCTATTCCCTTGAAGTATGAAGAAACTGCAGAGTCTGTCTTCACGGTGACAAAGCCCCATTTCACAGGGTCACCTGCTGCAGGACAGACTCCTGACCTGGCCTGGGTGCTGGTGCCATGGCCCAGAGATGGGCCGTGCATGTGGCACCCAGACGCACTGGGGAGGCCAGTCTGGGTCCCATGATTCCCTGGCTCCACATAGACTTTGCATTAGTCATGTTGTTACTTTTTAAATCCATAGAAAAACTAATAAAGGCACTGAGAAAATCTGGGGACTCGAAATGAAAGGGAAATTTTAGAATGACTCACAGTATATTTGAACTTCAGATGAAGGCTGTAAACGCTGATCGCTGATCGCAAGCCTGCTGCCTGTGAGAACCGCACAGCTGACAAAGTGACCCCTGGCAGGGGGCTGGGATTTCTGAGGGTCATGGTGGCGTCTGGGGAGCTGCTCACTCCGGAGGCTGTTTCTGTGACCACTAGGCCGGACTTCGATCTTTGTAACTTGCCAAAAATTGTATCTCCCACGTATTTCGAGGCCTTCGAGTTTTCAAAGGATGCACTCATAGAACTTTCTGGTGTAAAAATGGAGAAATAAATTTAAAATACTTTTTTTTTTCCAAAACTTGCTCATCTTCATTCAGCGACATCAGTTTTGTTTTCGGTCTTCCATGGAATGTAGGTTGAACTGGAAAATATTTGTGGTTAAGACAAATATGATTTTATTGGCATAATAAACAAGCAGTCCTTCAGGAATGCTTCGGAACCTTAAATGTTTAAACTGTTCTTCACTTGGCTTTTACCTACTTGAAGTTTTATCTTCCTTCTCACCCCCCTCCTCACCCCCATTATGCTGGAAGCCCTAGACTCCTTTCCATATGGTGCAATTTCTCTATTCTTTGCAATAGGTGTTTGCTCATTTAGATTAGACAGCTGGATGGCGAGCTGGATGTATATATTATCGTAAAGAACATACTAGCTGAATGATTTTCCCGTGTAGGGTGTCTTTCCGTTGCAGCGTGAAATGTGCAGAATCTCTCCTCTTCTCACAGACGGCAGTGGACTCCCAGCATCTCTTCGTGGACCAGAGCCGTGTTCAGGTGCATGCAGAGCTGGATGGCGTTTTGGTGGAGAAGGTGGGTCTGTAAGGGGTTCTGAGTGTGTGTGGACACTCCCGTGTGAGAAGAAGGCGAGAATGCATAGCCCTCGGGGGTTGGGGTGTGAGGTGAGAAGGGGAGAATGAAGCCAAGGAAAGGAGGAATTTGCATAGTTCTTGATACAGCTACTTCCTGCCCCTGCTTGAAACTGACAACGATATTCATAACCTGCACAAGGTTTGACAGGAAGATTTATTAATTGGGTGCAAAGCAGGAGGACGGCCCAGTTTCACACCAGGGTTTGATAGACGGGGTGGCTGGAGAGAGGACGTGGGTGCCCAGGGCCCCAGGCCACCGCAGCCTGTGAAACTGGTGGTCGGAGCCAATTTCCCTCTGGTTCTGAGGGGCTGAAAGGATGCGGTGAAGCTGTGGGTGTTGACCGACGGGACAGCAGTAGCCGGTGGCTCCCACGAGGCCAGATCTTCCCGCCGAGATGGTCCTCTCATCAGGAGGCTGCAGTCCTTCCTGCGTTTGTGCTGCTCTAGGGCCAGCCCCTCCAGGGGAGCCGATGGTCCCTCAGGGTCCAGGAGGCGCTTTGCTTTTCTCATTAAGCTGACTCCCTGGGTTGGCGGTAGAAGCTGTTGAGGATCACTGAACTAATGCATCAAGAGCTCTGACATGTTGTGGATTGAATTATGCTCCCAAAAGACATGCTCAGGTTCTAACCCCCAGGACCTGTGACTGTGGCCTTACCTGGAAGTAGGGTCTTTGCAGATGCAAGATGAAGTCATTGGGGTGAGCAATCAACTGGTACAACTGGTGTCTTCGTAGGAAGAGGAGATTAGGACACAGACAGGCACAGAGGGACGACAGCTGTGTGAAGACCAGGCAGACACTGGAGTGATGGGGCCCCTGGCCGAGGGATGCCTGGGGCCACCGGAAGCTGGAAGAGGCAGGAAGTAGCTTTCCCTGGAGCCTTCGGAGGTAACGTGACACCTTAATTTCACACCTCTCACCTCCTGAACTGCGAAGGAACAAATCTCTGTTGCTCTAAAGCACCCAGTTTACGGTATTTTGTTATGGCAGCCCCAGGAAACTGACACAGGATGTAAACATCGTGTAGAAGATTGTAGGGAAGAGAACTGCTCCGTGTCTTCCTCTTCACTCACCCGCAGAACACAATTTCCATGTTCCATACCCAGAGTCCTTGTATTCATCCGGAATAATTTTCAAATACTGAAGTTATTGGTAGTTTGCTATACATATATTCACTTTTTATTCTAAATGTGCATTAAAAAGTATGTGGATTTTTTCTCACTTGATTGAATAAAATATGTTGTTCTAAGAGCATTCCAGATGGCTGAAAGAAATTCTTCTTATCACTCTTTGTGATGTGTCATGTAATGGTCAACCAAGGGATTTTTTTTAAAAAGAAATTACTAGAAATGTTTATTGAACTAGTAGAGGTTGGGGCTCTTTTCGTCCACACGTGGAGTACTTTTTGATAGGATTGGCAATTTAAACCCACCCTCCACCCTCCACCCTCCACCCCTGCCCCAGTGGAGTCAATGAAACTGAGGATTTCTTGACTGACAGCCTCTGGACTCCAGTGTACATGTGAGCTAAATGATGAGGAAATTGTTTTCCCCTTAGTGTTAACACTAAAGCCTAAATAAGTGTTTCTCACTGATGAACATTTATTTTAGGTCATACAAGGCGTATTTCTCTTTTGAGTACGTGTATTTGATGGAGATTTTTAGAATACCATGTCGTGTGGGTAGATAAGCAGCGGCTGAGTTCGGATGATGTCTGGTTTCCAGTTCCAACAGTGATTAGCGGGAAAAGGTTAACTTCTCCGCCTCTCCTTTAAATCAGTAAAATAGTAACCATGAAATCTCTCCTCCTTCTCATCTCAAGACATCTCTGTAAAATAAATATAGCAAGTTTCCATCTCCATTAAACTCCTAAAACCCTCGGAAATGATAGAGGAGTCCTGGGTTCCCACCACAGAGACAGATGAGAATTGAGCTGTCACTCAAGCTCAGCAAAGGCTGGACCAGTGCGGGCTCTGGGCCAGGCGCCCCGAGACCCACATGCGCACGAAGCTCAGCGAAGGCCCAGCCGGAGCCGTGGGCGGGTGAGGGATGCACGGAGCTGGCTCTGAGCCCAGCAGGCCCGGTGAGGACCGGTCGCCAAGGGGAAGTGGTGAGCGCAGGAGTTCTTCTTGGCGATGGAGTGTGACCGAAACGCTCCTGCAGCTGGAGCTCCGGGGGGGCGGGCGCCGTCCTCCTGCACCTGCAGCACGGCCGCACAGGGAGCTTGGTCGGAGCCGCTGACTCACAGCCAGATGCCGCGCCCCAGCCTTCCAGATGGGACACTCCTCCTCGGGGCCGTGAAGACACGTGGGTTCTGTCTCCCGAGCGACCTGTGCTGTGGCTTCCGTCTGAAGAGAGGTGTCTCTGCCCCAACCGAGGGTCTGGGTCTCCCTCCACCTCCTCCCTCCAGATTCTCTTCTCTTTCTGTTTCCCACCAACGTGGTGGCACGCGATGGCCTTTCGCTTCTAAGAATTGGAGAATGTGTCTTCTTTTTTTATAATCTTTGAGAGAATTGTAAAATTATCTTGTCAGACCTAACCGATTCCAGAGGTTATTTCAAAATATTCTACCGTATTTTATCTCAGGTTTACCTAAGACTGACGAGAGACAAAAGTAGCTACGCTCATCCAAACGCCCTGGGAAGCAGTTCATTTCCTACTGAGTTCCAGGCACCTAGTTTGCTTTCTCTGAGTGTTTTAAGCACCCCTCCCCCTTTTTCTCCCTGCTCTTCAGCACATCTTTCTGATAATTGTCTGCTGTGTCACAACGGACAGAGTCAAGACACAGTGTCACAGAAGTTGTACTCATAAAGGATGGCCCAGGGCAGAGCTCCAAAGGGGCTCCTAATTTTTCAGGCAGAGATTCTCAAAGGATAAGGTGCCTAAATGTATCTGAAGGTTTTTAAAATGCCTGGCGATCCGAGGCAGGAGGAGAGAACTCGCGGGTCCTGCCCCAGGTGGCTTCTCAGAGGGGCAGCCAGACCAGACGGGTTGCCCCATCACCTCGGGGCCGACGCGCCCCGCTGACTTGGAGCAGACGTCGCGGTGACCACGGGTCATCCATAGTTACAGCTTTCAGGAGTAGACAGGCCTCAATACAAGCACCTGGGTGCTGGGAAGGTGTGGTCAGCCCCTGCTGGGGGCTCAGCACGGTTTGATCCTTTCTGGAAATGCAGGATGACAGGAACTGCTACCTCTCTCCACCCCTCCTACAGTAAGGCGTCACTCACCATTCTTTACACACGCCTGGAGGAAAGAAATGTCCTCGTGGTTGGAGAGAGAGACAGAGACAGAGAGACAGGTAGAGATAAAGGGCAAAGAAAATTACAGGAGCTAGAATTAGCCTCGCTTTTGTAAACTGATGAACATCACTACCCAACGGTCTTTAAACCTGTGCAGCTCAATAGCCGCTTCTGGCCGAGCCTCACCAATTGTGTTTCCGAAGAACTGCCAGCGCATCCCCTTCTCTGCCCGCCTGGACGGGCGTGAGGACGTGCTGACCAGTCTCCCCACCTGGGTCCCTTCCAGGTGGAGCCAGGGCCTCGGAGCACCCAGCCCCCTCCTTCCGGAGGAAATCCAGGGCAGGGCTCTTCCTGGCTCAGCAGGTGCAGTACCCCAGCCCTCCTCAGGGGCGGCCCTGGCCGCCCCCCGCCCTTTCCCACAGGCGGCCACACACCCTCCTCCCCAACCTCTTCTATTTAATACAAGCCCCTCCTGTAGCCCCAGCTCCGGCTCAGCCCCTCGGAAGCCTCTGGCACACACAGGGTGTGTGGGCTCCTGGACCCCATTTCAGGTGCCCGGCACACCTCTTCTTGTGCGAAATGAGAAAACACACTTTCTCAGCACGCCCTGTGGCTCTCCTCTCAACGTGATTCTGCCCTAGAGATACCGCTCCCACCCCAGGCCTTCACTCCTCCGAGAGGCGGGAGTGACCATCTGTCAGGGACAAACCTCGTGACCTTCGCAAGGTCACCCAGCCTCACCAAGGCCAGGGTCTCCCTTGGTGAGCCGGGAAGGGGCCGGGCCATCCACTCAAGATGAGACCAGGCGCCGGAGTCTCTCTGATGTTTATTTTTTAACAAGTTGCAGTGACCCTATTTGATGGGATAATTCTGTTTAGATGACAGATACTTCCTACTTGCAGTGTTGATTTAAAGGGAGAAGAGCCGGGAATCTGCTCCCCACGAAGCACCCATGTGGCGCACCCACTTCTCAGTTCAGAGCCGTTCCCTCCGGTCAGGGCCTCCCCTCTGCCCACCCAGCCTCTCCCAGGACCCCACGTGCGCTGGACCTCAACTCCCACTCACAAGCCACAGCCGGCCTTCACGGACTGTAAACGAAAGAAGAAATATTAAGGGAGAGGAGAAAAAAGGGCTGACCACAATGGATGTGTTTGCTTTTTCCCATTTAAATCACGTTGGGGTGGGAAAGGGCAATTATGGAAAAGAGCAGGGAAAGGAGCTTTTCTTGTAGCTGTTCCCATGATTCTCTGAAGCCCCCTACAGGAACCGGTGGTCCCCACGGAGGCACAGAAGCTGCTAAAATCCCGGGTGGTCCGAGCCCGGCCTCGTGGCCCCCAGCATTCTGAGAACGACTGCATGTGTGGCTGGTACCAGCACAATTTGGGGTTTCTGTAGTGTGGTTTAATTCACAAAAGAAAATTCCTTTAATCAGGCAACAGGAATGCTGTCCTGCGCTGGCTGCCCCCGGGACCCCCTCCGATGAGCCTGGGCGTTCAGTGTTCCAGGCCCAGACGTGCACCTGCCCTGCCGGGGGTTGCTTTGTGCTCTCGATGGGCTCCCTAGTCGGGACACTTTGGGCCAAAGCAAGCATCCCGTGGACGAGGCACGTGGTCCTTTGGCTCCCACTCCCCGTGGCCCCAGCGCTCGCTGGGCCAAGCGTCCACCCACAAGAGCGTGAGCCCGTGCACCGTCTGTGCTGTCAGCGCCCTTTGCCTGCCCAACAGGGGGCTGGGCACCGGGAGGCGTTTTGTTTTTAGCTTGTCCCTCGGTCGCGGACCCTTGGAAATGGATTGCACACCCAGCAGGGTCTGGGACGGGTATTTGTGAAAGGAGGGTTTTCAAAGGTGTGCTGTCGGCGGGCAAGGCTGGTGTGTGCCCACGGGGGACGAGGCAGCAGCTGTGGACACCCCGGAGGGGTAAGGCCGGGAGAGCAGAGCGGGCCGCAGCCAGGACCCGTGTCCCGCCCTCGGGTCCCGGCGCCCGACAGCCAGGCCGGCCCGGGGAGGGCCCGGGGAGGGCCCGGGGCGCCCTGTGCCGCCCTCGGAGAGCTCCGCTGGTGCAGAGCCAGCTGCGGGGCAGCGCCGTCTCCAAACACGCCCACGTTCCGAGGTCCCGGGGGTGAGGGCTGCGACGCGACGGGACGCACAGCCACGGCCAGGTGAGGCCTCCGCGCTCAGGGCGCCCCGGCGGCGTCCCCGGCCGGCGCAGCCTGAGTACCGAACACTGTGGTGTCAGCGCTGCTGCAGCGCCTGCTGCTTCTGGAAGCTACGGGCTGAGGGCGTTTTCCTGCGCACGGAGCCTGCTCCGACCCTCGTGCATCCAGCCTCAGTGTCTGCGTTTTGTTCTCGAAAGCCGGCAGCTGCCTCCTCTCAGGCTGGGCGGACGCACGAGCGAATGGGGCACTTTGACGCCGGGGCCTCTGCAGCGGAGGCAGCCGTCCGCGAGGGGCGGGGACCCGCCCCGGGGGCCCAGCTTCGTCTGGGGGCGCGGCGGCTCCTGCGGGGCCTGAAGTCGCCTCTGCCCGCGCTGCCGGGGCGCCCTGACGACACCCTGCACGACTGCAGACGCCCACAGACGTGTGGGGCCGCGACGCACGCGCCCGTCCGTCTCAGGGCCGCCGGGTGGGGGGCTGGGAGGAGCCCCCGCAGGGCCCCGCGCACACCCGCCGGGGGGCTGCCGGCGATCACAGCAGCAGTAATAATAATTGCAGCTGGAGAGGTGCTTCCCCCTCCTTGAGAAAAAGTTGAAGACGAAAGGAAGTACCCGGTAAGCCACTTCTTCGGGGACCTCCCACCCAAGCTGGAGGACTCGTGTCGCAAACCGAGTGTGGACCTGGTGGTCTAAGTGGCGGCCGGAACAGCAGCTGGAGGGCCCTCGGGGTGAGTTCTGGGCCCGGACTGGACGCGGGAGCCTCCGGGGAGGCTGCGGGGGGGGGGGAGGGAGGGGAGGGGGAGGGAAGGGGGAGGGGAGGGGGGGGAGGGGAGGGAGGGGGGAGGGGGAGGGGGAGGGAGCCTTCCCCTGCCGCAGGGACGGGGCGTCGCAGCCCGAGGGCACCTGCTCTGGAGCTTTCCTTCCGTCCCCTCCCCCCGCACAAGGTTCACCTGCCGAGCTCCCGCTCTCGGAGGCGCAGCCATGGAGCCGTGAGTCCGGTGAGCCCGTGGCCCTGAGACAGCTGACCTGTCCGCACCTGGAATCCCATGTCTGTCCAGCTGCAGGGCACGGGCCTCCGGGTGGGGGTCCACCCCAAATCGCAGAAGGACCCCAGCAGGGCTGCGGTGGGTGACGACTGTGGACCGTGGAGCCGGTGGCCCCAGCAGGTGCACCTGTCAGCGCGAGCGGCTCAGCGACGGAGGCAGGCGGGCGCTCCATCCCCCTTCTCAGCAGAAAGAGTAAAATCAACGGAGGCCTCGACTTTGATTGGGGTGCAGACGGGCCAGTCTCCCCGGTCCCTGAGGTGGGACAGGAGGACTCGGAACGAAATGGCAGGGAGGTAAACACACCGGCCCTCCCGGCCCGCCACTGCGGGACCCACAGCAGGATGGACGCGGGGTCTGTGGGACTGATGCTTGTTTCACCGGGAGCCGTGAATCCTTCCTTCTCTGTCTTCGCAATGTTTGTCACTGAGCAGAACCGGATTTTATCGGAATAAAGAACCGTGTGATTCTAGCCGAGGTAGCTCCCCTTGGTAACTACAGGAAGACGTTTCCATCTGTCTGGGTCACTCCTTTTTCAGCCGGCAGCCCGGAGGTCTCCACAGCGTCCTGCACGTGCCGGCGACACTTCCCTCCCGTGAGCCTAGGTGTGTGCGCTCCTGCCAGACACGCTCTGGGGGGGCCACACCCTGGGGACGCTCCGGTGCCCTCTCTCCCCCTGTGTAACCCTGGAGGGCCAGCGTCGAGCCTCGCCTGTCTGTATCAAAGCGGTCTGAGGACTGTTTTGGAAGCATAACTGAATGCATTTCCCCTGAAGCTTCTGAGTGAGGTTTATGCCCAGAGAAGGACCAGGCCTCGCAGCTCACCTGCCGCCTCAGAGCCTCCACAGTCCCAGGAAGGGATGCTGGGAGCAGGTCGTGCTAAACGGCAGAGAGGATAAATGCTCCCTCCCTCCGGGGACTGGGGTCCAGGAAGTGACAGGGCTTTGCAGCACTAGGGTTTGGGGTGGTAAGCAAGGACCATAAACCAGAGGCCCGAGGCCGAGGTGTCCGACCCTGTAGTTTCCGTCCTCACCTCCTCTGCTTTGGGTGCTGCCGGCAACCCCGGTGCCCGCAGTGGACGCCTGACCCCAGTCTCTGCCTCTGTCTTCACGTGGCTTCTCCCTGGGCCTGTGTCCAAATCTCCCCCGTTTACAAGGACACCAGTCATTTTGGGTTAGGGCCGCTCTAACAACCTCGCCTGGACTTGATTCTCTCTGCAAAGGCCCCGTTTCCAAACAAGGCCAAGTTCCCAGGCTCCGAGGTTCCCACCTCAACACACCTTTCTGGGGGACGCCCAGTAGATGCCCTGATGGTCCTGCCTTCCAGCCACGATCTTAGCAAGCCTCCCGAGTCCTGCCCACGGCCCTCCCAGAACTTAAATTAAAAACGAAAAATAGCACAGAAGAAAGCAGATTTTTTTCTGTAACGTTTTACCTCTAATAAACTACAAAATTGTGCAAAGTAGGTGAAATGTTCAGTTTAGCAGCAATTTGTGTGAGATGTCGCCATGAGTGCAAACTTTTGTGCAAGAGCCTCATATTTGTGACCTTGGACCCCATAACACTTTTAGGATTCAAGAAAATAACCATCAAGTCAGGCAGGGGCACATAAGACTTTGCCACAGCATTCCTTGTAGTATTAGAAAAATAGGAACTTATGAGTTCAACAGAGGAATGGGCCACTTTATTATGGGGTAACCACAGATTGGACTATATTGCTCACAATGTAATACTGAGTGAAAAACAGAGTCTCAAAGTGTGTATACAGAATAATCTCCAGTGTATAAATATATGCATGTAAAACCTGAAAGAAAATACATCAAGATGTTAACAGGAGTTCTCTCTGGGTGGCAGAAATGTAAGTCATCTAAATTTCTTCTGTATACTCTCCTGTATTTTCTTAATTTTCTACAGTAAATAGAAATTATATTTATATAGAACAAAAAGGCAGGAACATTATTTCAAAATAAATACAGGTTATTTTCTGACAGCCACAAAAAAATGGGGAACCAGTCAGAACAATTTTGGCTTTTGAGGGCTCTTCATGACACGCACATTCTGTGACTGTCCAGGGACTCCAGGGCTCTGAACCCACGCAACCTGAGAAAAATCAGTGGAAAAAAAGGACTCCGGGGCCATCTTGAAACACTTATCTGTTACGTTTCAAATGTTGCTTGAGCGATGTGAGCCTTGGGGACGCGAGTGACGACGATGCCTCCTACGGAAGATGTGACAATGCCGGACAAGGGTCCCTCTCCCCTTCTCCGTGCGTTTCAGGAACCCACACCCCAAGGCCAGCATTGCAGCCCAGCCTGCGGGTGCTACGATGCGTGAGAGTTTATCCCAGGCACACAGAGAAGGCAGAGCAACGTGGGGGTGTGGACCCCGCGAAGAGGTCCCGAGGAGCAGCCTGGGGTCACGTGAGGTGCGTGAACAGCAGGTGTGGCCAGGCCGAGGGGGCGTGCACGCTCCCTCTGTCCACGCTGGCTCTCCTCTCCCTGGGACCCTGTCCGACTCCAGGATAACACGCCTGCTTCACGCGAAGCCAGAACGTCCCCGTGAGCTCAGAGCCTGATGTCTGTCTCGGAGCACCCGGGGGTGAGCAGCAATCCTCAAGGGACCCCATTTACTTCTCCAGCCTTGATGTCTGTGGGGTTTGGTCATTTTGCCTTTGAAGGGCTCTCACCTCTCAACCTTTCCCTCCTATCAAAACCCTTTGTAACAAGAAAATTTTGCTGCTCCTGCTTTTATGAGCTCGTCCCCCCTTTACCTCTGCAGGTATGAGACATCTTCTCCTGTAAAAGTGAACACTGAACAGTTTGGGGGTTTTTTAGAGACATTGTTCAATCTGTCCAAAGGGTCCGATGGTCATAACACACCTGTCAGTAGAGCACCAGGTCGCTCCTTACGGCACCTGTGGGCCTCGTAAACCCAGGACGCTGAGACCAGAGCCGGCTGAGTCTGGGGGAGCTGGAGGGGTAGGCTGAAAAGGAAAGCTTTTGTCAGGGGATCAACATCTACACGATGCGAAACCCTCACCGCGTCACTCCATAAAGAAGAAAAATTCAAACTCTGATCCCTTTCTTGCTGGTCACTTACCGCTATAGAAAAGGATTATAGATACAAATAGACGATTGAGCTATTTTTAAAATGTGAACCAATACATCTCAGTTGTTTTGAATTTTGGACTTGTTCTTAGGCTTCAGGAAGAGAAAGGTGGCTTTCTGAGATTTGAGGACCGAGAGTTGTGTGTCTAGGGCCAGGGGACAGGGGCTTTTTCTTCAAGAGAAACCTGTCTTTGGTCTTTTTCTACCAAAATGTATTCTCCTTTTACATTTTTTTTTTTGCTTGGCCCATTATTATTTAGAAGCATTCTCAAACACCTCTACCCCAATAGAGTTAAAAAATCAAAACCTCGAAGTGAAAACTAGGGTCCTCAGTTTTAAAAATAGAATTTTATGTGCCTTCCTCGTTTTTCACATTTGATTTAAAATAGTGATCTCGCACAAGGGGTTACAAAGTCTGAACCTGCAGCCAGCTAGTGCTCGGGTCCTCCAGGCTCTGCTCTTGGGCACAGCTCTCTGCAGCTCTCCGGCAGCCGGCGTCGGGGACGCCGTCCTGGGGCTCCTCCGAGCGGCCCTGCGTTTGCGGCCTCCTCCCTGTCATCCTCGTCACCAGCACCACCAGCACCATCATCATAGCAGACATCGACTGGCTGCCTAACAAGGACCACCACTTATTAACTAAGCCCCGCAAAGTTGTGTACAAGCACCGAAGCTCAAGTAACGTGCTGAGGTTCTGTGACTACTAAGACCTGAACTGTCCCACTCTGTAACCTAGAACTGGACCGCTCCACGTCCGGCCATCCTGCAGGACGTTGCCCACAGTTGGAGGAGGAAGCCTCATCTTTCCTTCCTGCCCAACTGTGTTTTGTGAGCACAAGGACGTATCCGAGGAAGCAAACCCCTCCTTGTGGTCGTAATTTTGTGCAGACACACGGTCACTTGGCAAGGCTGCTGTTATAGAGACGGTTCTAGCACTGGTTTGAACGTTAAACTAAGCGGTAGTTGAAAACCTGGCTCCTCCAAATCCTGGGGCCTCCCTGGGGCCACGGCAGGGCTGGGGTGCTCGGGTTGGGGGGCTTCCAGACCCACTCCCCTCTTCAGGTAGTGCAGCTCCAGGGTGATACGTGTCTTCACTCTGGGCTTTCTCACTAAATTGAGTTTGGAGAAGGGATAGCATGGCTAGGATGTTTGAAAAACACTGGGACTGATGTTTTTCAAGGTCGTTATTTTATTTGGGGATTTGATAATTTTGTAGTTTGTTTCTTAGATATTCAATGGCAAGAGTTTATCATTTCGCCAACCACAAATATTTATGCCATTTTTTAGTTGGCTAAGTGGCTATGAAGGGTCAGCCGTGGGCATGGCTCTGACCTACGAGACACGGCGAGAGGGCTCGGCAGCAGAGTGGACATACCTGGCAGGTGACCTCACAGGTGACCAGGTGAGGACAGTGGCTGAGGTTTAGTCATCTGGAGTAAACCTAGAGGGAAGAAATAAACGTTTCCCTCTAGAGAAACTGTGCAGAGAGAAAATGTAAAGCTTCGGATGGTCTTTGAAATAAAAAGGTGTACTTTGCGATGAAATGAGAAAGAGAAGTGCAAATTTCAGAGGGAGACTAGAAACCGGTAGGAAACCGCGACTCTGCGGACACGGGCTCTTCGCTGCTCCTGGGATGGGGGACCGCTTTCCTCCAGCAGCTTGGTCGGTGAGCTGAGAGCTTTCCTCTTCCTGCTTCAAAGGGCGAGCTATTCACTGAGGGTTCCTTGGCCCTGCGGTCTCTTTCACCCCAAGTCTCTCCCCTCCCTGGGACGTTGTACCGTCCCCACCTGTATGTGCACCTCCCTCTACTGACGTGACAGCTTCTACAACGAGCGGGGGTCTGTGTCCCTCGCCTCCCTGCATGCGCCCGGTGGATGCTACGAGCTGAGATGGGCAACAACTGAATGTACATGAGTTCGGAGGTGTGTCCTCCCCACCAGGTGCTGCCCGGAAAGCCTTCGGGATGTCAGGTCCCCCAAAGGCCCTGAGGCCGTCTGTGACAGCTGGCTCCGGGGTGGGTTTCCTCCCGAGGTCACACCTGTGTCTGTCTGCGTGCGTGTCCCGCAGGAAAACGGCGTTTTGCTCTCAGACTCTTATCTGGAAAGACAGTTGCGTGGAGCAGGAGTCCAGGCGACCACTGGGCCAGATGGGAATCCCACCCCGCCTCGGCCACGGTCAAGTCACCTTGTCTCTGCGACTCGCTGGCCCCAGGTGTGCTGCCCCGCCTCCCACCCCCAGCCCCGCTGAGGCTGCCAGGAGCGCAGCTGCCCACGCGGGGAAGAAGCTGCCAGAAGATAATGCACGTTAAACTCCCCGTCCCTTCGTAGTTCAGATTCCTCGGGATTCTTCTAACAACGTCACACAGCTCCAGGAAGCCTTGCTATTTGCAAACACTGGAAGGGCATTTGGAATGCAGATCTTTATCTATACTGAAATTTCAGAACATATTTATCCAAAATCTGGTATCTTCAAGATCTCATTTCCACGAGAAGATGAAAGCACTGGGCCTCACCCACCACTCTCCCCCAGCACACCGCATCCCCACGTGGTGCTCCCTCACGGAGAGGCGGACGGGGACCGCAGGCCTGAGGCACCCAGGGGACCAAGCAGACGGGAAGGGTGTGGACCTCTGACCGATGTCCTGGGGGGGACCATTTCCTCCCCCCGGAAAACCACCACTGTCCGGTTGCTAAAGCCAGAACCTTCCCGAGCTTCACCTTCACCAGAGGCCCCGAGGCCTGGGTCCCTTTCTGGGTCAGCGCCTCCTTTCTGCCTCGGCCAGTCCTCCTGCAGACAAGGCCCTGCTTGCAAACCCGTCCCTCTGCTTAAGCGCTTCTCACCACCCCTCGCGCTGACAGCGACCTCGAGGTCCCCCCGAGGCACCACCTTGGGGCTCCGTCCCCTCCCTCACTGCTTGTCAGCCCCGCGGGGCTGCTTGCTGCTTCCCAACGGAGCCGGGCTTGCCCTGCCCCAGGGCCTTTGCACGGGCGGTGCCTGTGCCTGGAGCATGTCTCCCGCAGGAGCTGCAGGAAGTTGGATGTCGCCGCCTGGGGCGGGGATGCCGCCCTGGGCTTGTATAAAATAGCACCCTGCCCCCCATTTCCCTGACTTCTCCCTGTGGTTCTTACCAGCACTGATGTATTTTGTATGCGTTGGTTGATTGTCCTTTATTACTAGCATTTAAGGTCCCGAGGGGAGGGGAGACGAGCTCTACCCCCCCCCCCCCGCCTGCCCCCGACACACACAGGGCAAGTGCAGGCGAGGAATTAGTCAACTCAGCAACTCAGCAGAATGCTTTTCCCCTCATTTTGGTTTCCTGTCGAGCAGAAACATTTCTTCCCACTGCATATTAACTTACAGAAGCGGGGCAGGGAGAGAAGACGTTCCTAGAACTTAAAGGCACTTGATATTTTTATTATCAATAACGAGTCTAAAGTTTTCACTGTAAAAGTAAAATGTTTAAAAATGAAAGAATCCGTGTTGCAGACGGAGGGACGGCCAGCAATAGAGGCACAAGGTACGCAGGAGGTGCAGACACCGGTGTCTGAGCCTCCCAGTCTTTGAGGAAAGCGGTGATTTATTTTTTTAATGTCAAATGATCCCATGGATCTTGGTCAAAGCTGTAATTCAACATCTGACCTTTGTAGGGTCTGGAATATTCAGAAGGACACTGTTTTTTTGTACCAGCCCTCTTTTCCAAGTTTATTTTCATTTCAAAATTTTAAATTATTAAAAACAATTTAATTGCTAGATTTAATGTCTCATCTAAGCAAGTTTACTAAATTGGAGACTAACCTTTTCCAGCCTCCCCAACCGTTTAGCTTTAAAGCACATTTGGCGCCTCTGGAGAGACATGAATTTTTCCTAGACAAGGTTTTTATGGTTTCATTTTGTAACATTTAACTACATGCTTGATGAAGAAACCACAAAACCTCACGAACCTACACGCAATAATGGCAGATGAAATCGCTGATTTGGCTTTGGGTTTCAATATTGCCAGATGACTTCAGTCGAGACCATGCAAATTAAGACAAAAACTAACCCGGGGACCAAATGAAGGGTTTGGAGACGCCACCAGCCGGTGGGTGATCCGGGCGCGGCCCGGGACCCCAGGGTGACATGGCTACTGCTGGCACTGCCCTCTTCAGAGAGGAGCCCGTCCCCAGGCTGCCCTGTGGTCCATCAGGGTGGCAGGCTGTGCTGTGAGATTAACGAAAATCATGGTTTCATAAACATTCCGAGAAGCAGGAAAACCCAGCAGGCGGCATGCCCAGGCCCAGCCAGAGTCTCCCACCCAACACGTCCCCTCCGAGACTCGCCCAGATCCCCGGGGGGTGAGGGATGCCAGCCGCACCAGCTGCAGCCGAGAAGATGCCTCGACATTGTTCTCAGATACTCGGTGGACGCTTTCCAAACGCCGCAGCTTCCTTGGAAAGGTCACCTTCGATTATTAAAGCTTAGTTTACCCATTCTTGTGAGGAAATGGAACTTGGATCAAAATCTGGTCTCCAAGCATTTCAGCCAGATGGATTTCTGTGCGCAAAACCTCAAACACCCAGCTCAGGGGCTGTTATTAAAGCAGTAACCCTGAAAGGACTCCTGTCCCAGAGCGAGAAGGGTGAATGCAGACACGTATCACCTGATTGAACAGGGCGTGCACGGTCCCAGGCAGGGACGCGGTCTGGCTATGGGAGGAGGGGGCTCCCACCTGCGTGCTGGGGCTCTGGCCTCGATGCCCCTCACGCCCCTCCCTCAGCTCCTCCCACCTCCGTCCCCGCCGAAGCCCCAGGAAGATTTCCCGAAACCTCACTTTCCCGCAGGATTCAAACTTCCCCGTGAGAATCATCGTCTGTCAGCTTTGCTCTCTCTCCCTGAGCCCAAAACCAAGCTCCTTAATGCCTGGACCCTTCCCAGAGCTCCCCAAAGCCCCACCCCCCCGCTGGCCATCCTGCCTTCCCACCTGTGATCCGGGGGTCTTCTCACATCCAGGAAGGAGGGGGCAGGGAGAGGCCAGGGGAGGGAAGGAGGAGGGGAGTGAGACAACTGATTTGAGCCTGACTGGACAGGGGAGTCGTGTGGTGTGTCCCCCTTTGCATACGGGGTGGTCGGCTGTTTGTCTCTCAGCTTCGGGGGTCTTGGGGGACACCGTAAACCCTCCACCTGTGCTGGGACCTGGGCCTTCAATACACGAACAATCAGGACACAATTGTCAGGCCAAATGCAAAGTCTACGGCCAGCTGAGCCCCGGCTGGAGAAGAAGGCAGGTTGTGGGCGACTTCACTTAGGGGGGACAGGGAAGCCAGAACTCAGGGGGACCCCAGAAGGCACCACAGGGGGAAAGCCCTCCTGGAGGTCAGGCCAGATGATGGTGGGCAGAGGTCGGAGGGTGAAGGTGGGACGATGGCTTATCCTCCCGTGGGTCCACCTGCCCGCTGACAGACGGCGGAGGCCCGAGTGCCGGTCAGAACGCAGGGCTCCCATCCCCACCTGGAGGCCTCTTCTCCTCAGGTCATCAGCGTCGGTTTCCAGTTCATCCGTCACACCTTCTCAGCGCCCCCGGAGCTCCCGGGCGGTGTTCAGGCACCCTGACAGTGCCTTGCGGAGCCACGGTGGCCGTGTCCTGAGCACACACTCAGCGTCGCACGGGGTGACGACCTTCTACTGTCCTTTCGGAAGCGCTGGGATCTGCATTCAGTGATGGGAAAGCTGTCGGGTGTCACACGCACACGCACACACGTGTGCACACGCACACACACACAAGCGCGCACTCACGCACAGGCACACACAGGCACACACATGCACACACACGCACAAGCGTGCACACGCACGTACACACGTGCGCACACAAGCGCGTGCACACGCACACACAGACCCAGTGCTCAGCAGAGCAGCCCCGACGCCGCCCACTCCTGCATCTCTCCGCAGTGCTGCGCGGCCCCTTCCTCAACCTCTGTTTTCCAGGAAAACACCGGGTCCCAATAGCGCTCGCCGCGGGCCCAGCAGCCCCTCCACGTTCACCTCCCGTCTCAGTCCGTTCGCCGCCGGAGCAGCATGCCACACACCGGGGGGCTTGTCTGCAGCAGACACTGGTTTCTCGGCCCTGCAGGCTGGACGGGAGATTCGGGGTCTGGTGAGGAAGTGGGAGCCCACGCCCTGGTTCACAGACCCGCATCTTCCCGCCATGTCCTCGGGTGGTGGAAGGGGCCAGGGAGCTGTGCGGGGTCCCCTTGAAGGGGCACTGGTCTCATTCTCGGGGGCTTTACCCTCCTGACCTCATCACCCCCCGCATTAACCGTCACCTTGGGGTCAGGGCTTCAGCACACAGGTCGTGGGGAGGGGCACAAACACCGAGACCACAGCACACCCTTCCCTTATTCTGCCACCTACATGTTCCCCCTGAGATTTCAGCCTGGAGTTTAGTCATTACAGTGACCCATTGCTCTTGTCAGTGCCAACCTTTTTCTCCAAACTTTACATCGTCACAACATTTCAGCTGTTCTCCGTGGAGCCACTATTTGCTTTCTGGTTTTGAACTGATTGTGCTTTGTTTTCTTGAAACAGCAGTTGTATTTATTTATGACACGAAATGATAAGCCTAGACTTTCAAAATAATGATGTCAAACGTGTGTCCACCATCCTAATAAATGTCATAAAAGAAAATGCAAAGAACAAAACACACACTGATTTCATTTCATAATTGCGAAAGTGCTGCCGAGGTTCTGGTCCGAAAGTAATGTAACAGTCTGCCTCCCTGACCTGTGTTTATCATAAACACCGGTTTTTAGAGCTCCTCTCATGGCCCTCGATTGACCAGCATGACTTCTTTCCCATAAAAGAAATATCAAATTATAAACATAATTCCAGAGAGACATGTGATAGATTAAAAAAAAAGGTCACAGCAAGTGAAAGTAGAGGATGATTTAATGAACTGCTATTATGATGAATTTTTAAATGATGGGTGTAGTTAAGGAAGTGTTCTTGCTAAATTTATAACTAGATTATGTTAATATGCTAGACATTGTCAATAAAAAATTGAAAAAATATTGAATGTGTACTCTAATTTTTTTCCAATTCAGATTTTCTTATTTTTTTATATTGAAGTATAGTTGACACACAATATTATATAAGTTACAGGTGTGCAATATAGTGATTCACAATTTTCCAAGGTTATGCTCCATTTATAGTTACCATGAAATATTGGCTGTATTCCCTGTGTTGTACAATATATCTTTGTAGCTTATTTCACACATAATAGTTTGTACCTCTTAATCCCCAACCCTTCTATTGACCCTCCTCCCTTGCCTCTCCCCACTGGTGACCATTAGCTTGTTCTCTATATGCAAGAGTCTGTTTCTTTTTTGTTATATTCACTAGTTTGTTGTATTTTTTAGATTCCACATGTAAGTGATATCATACAGTATTTGTCTTTCTTTCTGACTTATTTCACTTAGCGTAATACCCTCCACGTCCATCCATGTTGTTGCAAATGGCATAATTTCACTCTTTTTTATGGCTGAGTAATATTCCATTATATATATATATATATATATATATATATATATATATATATATACATACCACATCTTTATCCATTCATCTGTCGATGGACACTTAGGTTGCTTCCATATCTTGGCAATTGTAAATAATGCTGCTATGAACATTGGGGTGCATGTATCTCTTTGAATTAGTGTTTTTGTTTCTTTCAGGTATGTATCCAAGAGTGGAATTCCTGGATCATATGGTAGTTCTATTTTTAGTTTTTTGAGAGACCTCCATACTGTTTTCCACAGTGGCTGCACCAATTTACATTCCCACCAACAGTGCACGAGGGTTCCCTTTTCTCCACATCCAGGCCGACATTCGTTATTTATTGTCTTTTTGATAATAGTCATTCTCACAGGTGTGAGGTGATATCTCAGTGTGATTTTGATCTGCATTTCCCTGATGATTAGCAATGTGGAAAATCTTTTCATGTGCCTGTTGGCCATTTGTATGTCTTCTTTGGAAAAATGTCTATTCAGGTCTTCTGCCCATTTTTTATTTTTTATTGATGTTGAGTTGTATGTGCTGTTTATCCATTTTGGATATTAACCCCTTATTTGTCATATCATTTGCAAATATTTTCTATGTACACTCTAATTTTTATAAATCGATATTTTAAACTACAACCATAATAACTAACATTGATTGATACACTCAAACTGTGTCAGATATTCTTCTGAGTTTTATGAACGATTCAGTCTTTATTAAAATTTTAATATTACATTCTTAATTTTTAGTTGTATTTATTAACAATTTAATCTTTACGTAAGCTTATGAAGCAGGCTCTGTTATGTGAAATGAGCTCAGTGTCACTGGAGATGTAAATTTGCTAGTGAGTTTTTTTTGGCTGAATCACTATTGTATCCTTGTACTCCATACCTAACAGCAAATAGTCTCCAATTCCCACTTTTTCCTCCCAGTCCCCCAAGACCATTCCAGCATTTCGTTACTGAGTCACAATGTGACAAACAAAAAGGAAATTTCCAGACAAGCTCATAGCATAAAATGTGTTTATTTTAATTATTCCCTTAATTTTGCTAAAATTATGGTGCCATTGTAGTCATTTTACTACAGAAAAGCACCCTCCCCCAAATTCATTCCCAACAGAGAAGCTATACATATACCTTATTATCCAGCAAGCTTCATCATGAAAGGAACCTTGTCCTGGAAACAGGCAGGGCCTTTGAAACCAGTCTCATGGTTCTGTGCCTCGGTTCCTTTTGATCTCCTCCCATCATATTTTACAATGACTTGAGGGTGAGCTTAGAAACAAATTTCCTGCAACAAAGGACGGTGTTTAAATGTCTTCTTGCACCTGTCTGCTTTACTTCTAGTTAAGTCATCTTCTGGGGATCAAGACGGGATCCTATCCAGAAAGATGTCAAAGCAAAAGCTTCCTGTAGGCACGTGTGCTCAGACACGCAGGCCAGCGGGGAATCCTTACTTCTACCCCAGAGGACAAGCATATTTTTGTTTCTAAAATGGTTGCCTTGGAGGGTAAGAAAGGGTTAAAATCTGCATCCTACTTCCAGGAATTCAAGGTGGAGGAGGTTTTATTTCATCTGAGTAGAGACAAATGAGAAGGCTCTAAACACAATCTTGCAAGTCCATGACCCTCTGAGGGACACTCGCATTCCACGGTAATCTCACATCTCCCCCACTCACCTGTTTGAAGATAATGGATAAGCTTGTGAGATCATCGAAACCACTTACATCACGACTAAGGAGCACGGACTCTTCCCATGGAAACTTTAACAAACACCTCTGCGACAATATGTACATATATAAAAACAATGTTATCCATCTCAATTCTGCAATTTTGGATCTTTTTTCAAATGACAAATACAGAATTCCCTTTATATTTATAACGTTCCGTATGCAAATGAAACTGGAGAAAATTTGCAAGTTACCAAGATCTAATAAAAGCCCTTAATGAAATTACCACTTCATGTCTCAGAAAGTAAAACAGCAGCTTCTAATATAAACTCTGTTCAGAATAAGCCATCAGAAAATTCTTGCCCACAGCAAGCAGCGAAACATAGGAATGTAAGTTCAAACAGACCCATAAATCACTTTAGACATATTCACTTTCACTGTGTCTGCAAAGAGTTATTCCAGACTTGGGCTTGAAGGTCCCAGGATGCAAGGACAGACTTGGCAGGAGAAGGGCCCTCTTGAAGGAGAAGCTGCCCAAGCTGTTCCCATCAAGGGTAACTGGGGGCCCTGACATCCAGGGGACTGAGGTGGGGTGTGCACAGGACTGGGGCCCCCATCCTGGCCTGGAGAGATGATTCCAGACCCTGAACATGTGTGACAAGCCAGCTCTGTGCCATGATCTGAAGAACGTGGATCCTTGGACCTGCTGATGCTCACGAAGGAACACTCTTTGCCTCATGGAAGCGCCCAGAACATGCAGACAGGGAACTTTTCTCAACTATCGTCCTGGGTGTCTTCGTTCTCAACACACTGGTCAGGATGGAAGGAGGGTACCGGCCATTCAACGGGCCTGAGAGCATATTTTGGGAGGAATAAGACCAAGAGTTTGATAAATTTCTCCCTGCAGGACACACCCCTCCATGTCTGCAGGAGCATCCTGCTGGGTCACCTTGGCTGAGATCTCAAGACTGACCTTGACCTTTGCACCCAAAGCAACTGAGAATTTACAAAACAACAAGACTGCGCTTTAGCTCTTAACTCAACTCGTTGTTTACTGCTAGGGTCAGTCTTTGCCGAGGCTCTAGGACAGATTAGATGAATGAATATCCTCCACACAATAATCAGAGGCATAGAGAGCGTTTTATGAAATCCCAAATACCCACGAGCCCCAGAACACTGCCTGTTCATCAAGCAGGGAAGCCTCCCCAGAACAATCACCTAAAAATACAAACCCTGGTTCTCATTCCCCAGCCCCTGTGCTATAGGCTTGATGCCCTTCTGTTCTGTCAACCTCCTAACAGCTCTGTGATGTTCACACTGTGTGGATCCGGAAACCCAGGTCTAGAAATGCTGAGTAACCGTCCCAGGGCCCCTGGGTGGCAATAAAAGCCAAGAGTCAACCCCAAGCTGGTCCTTCTAAGGGTTCTTGACACAGAGCTAGCTGCCTGCTCTGGTGACACGTCTTCAATGGGCCGTGAGAATCCCCGTGACCATTTGGTGATGCTATTTTTTGATTGTTTGTTAATCTGCACCTTTTCAAAACTAACCATGGTCAGAATAAATCAGTCCTTTTCTTAGTGGCATTATGCTGGTAGCATTTTGTGTCACTTACCATAATATAGGAGCAGCCCGATTATGCTTAAAATGTCAAGTTTGCAATGAGGGGAAGGGCCTGAAGCAGGTCCTCCAGGGGCAAAGGAGTGCAAAGGAGAAGTGGCTTTGAGGTCCGCTCACTTGCATTTGCTTATTGGGACCATTTACCTGCCTTGGGGCATGATATAAATTTACATTTCTTATAGATTCTTACAGTTTTCTCAGCTGCAAAACGCAGACAATCATGTTCATTTCTGCCCCCCCTCACAGTCCTCGGAGGCCCTTCCCCGTGCTGGGGTTTCAGTCGCTGCCCTCAGCTGCCCTCAGCTGCCCCCAGGGATTTCTGCAGCGGTAAAGAATCTGTCATCCTTGCTTTTTCCCTTGTTCTTACCCTGGGTGATGGCTATTTGTAGAGGTTCTGAAATGGAGTTGAGTGGGGAGACAGGAGGTCATAATGCTGGGGTGCAGTTAGGCAGTTTGGACAAATATGTGTTAATTTGGACCAAGAAATCCCAGGGGACAATGGACTGAGTAGGGCCTGGAGTCCAGCTTATTGAGAACTGGCGCTGGCTATACTTTTCCTCCAGAACACACAAGAGCAAAGTGTGTTTCCTCTTTCTTGCCCAAAATCACCTCTGCCCACCAGGGTCACCGCCAGGATGAGGGGTGGGCTGGGTCCCCAGCTTGACGTCCACCTGGCTTTCCCTCCAGTGGCCGTGTGGTCCCCAGGCTACCCACCCTCTAAACAGAAAATAGCACGTGTTTGTCGTGGGTCTCGGAGACCATTAGGCGAAGTGCTCTGCGTGCCCGAGTGCTGCGCGGGGCGGGGGGGGGAGGGGCAGGTGCCTTAACAAAGGAGCCCATCAGGGGGTCTGGGGGAGGTTCCTGAAGGGCCTTCAGCAGAAGAATGACTGACTGAGGGAACACTTGACACCAGTTTCCTTCCAAATATCACTGCTGTGCTCAAGGGGGTCATTGTATGTCGGGCCACAGGGCAGCGTTGTGGGCTCTCGCGCTGAGACCTAAAAAGAGCTGTGGCCCAGCACAGAGGCTCCTTAACGCCGCTCTCTGGGTGTGTGTCCTCCCTGCCGCTTCCCCAGCACCCGGGGCCCAGTTCCTGACACCACGGACCGCGGGGTCTCCGGAGGGCCTGGTCGGAGGGTGCCAGGTGGTCCCTCGCAAAGCAGAGCATCCCGTGCCTGGGGCCAAGCCAGCTGCCCGGCCCGAGAGCACGGCCCGGGCACGCACACGCCCAGATGCTCCTGATCCCGGCCCACACCTGAACGGACAGCTGGGCGGGGGAGAAATGAGGCCAGGGATGCCCTTACCTGCAAACGTGCAGAGTGATGGCTCTAAAAATTTAGTGAGAGTGAGAAAGACCCGGAGGGCCCGGTCCCCGACCAGCTCAGACCAGCCAACTGGGAACATTTCAGAAATGTGTGACTCAGCTGAAGCCGTGTTGGTAGCTTGGTGCCGACCACGGTGGGACTATTTACAGACTTCAGTAGATGCTGAAACCTTCCGTGTGGTGTGCGGGCGTGAGGGTGCCCGCCGTCAGCACTGACCGGCCCGCACTGCTCCTGGCCCAGGTCGCGGCCGAAGTCATGACGGCCAATGTGCACCGACGCGGAAGGTCCCCGTGCCCACCCTGGGCTCCGGCACCTTCCAGGCTCAGAGGGGGTGTTGAGCTACCAGTTTGCAGACTGAAGGCTACTGCCTCGTGCTTTATCACCCAAGTACTTTAGAAATAAAAAGGTATCCCAAATCACTCTACCCTAGAGCCAAACGTCCATGTTCACCGTGGACGGAGGAGCGGGGAGAGAGCCTGTTGGTGGGCCCAGCCCCAGCGCACACGCTCAGCAGGGCGGGTCCCGGTAGGTGGGCTGAGTCACCCCTGGGGTGCTCCTCCTTCGCCACGTACCTTGCGGGGGACCCCCCTCGGGAGCGAAGGCGTCCACTGTGGCTGGCGCCGGCCTCCACAGCTGCCTCTCCAGCCAAGGCCGCGTTGGCAGATGCAACACAGCGGAGGTTTGAAATGCACCTGCTCACCCGTCTCTCCTCCTCCTGTCCGGATGGGGACACGACCTGTGGTGCCCACTCCCCTGCCGGAGCCGGGAGCCCACACTCTGCTCGTCCTGGCAGGGGGTGCCCTCCTTCATCCCACAGCCCGACACCCCGATGGTGAGCACGCCCCACCAGCCCCCCCACGAGCCTGGGCGGTCACTCCCGTGGTCCAGTGCCACCAAGTCGCGGTTGGAATTTCTAGGGACCATGGACGGCTTACACCGCGGGGCTTTGCACAGCCCTGCAGCGCTGATCAAAGCCCACACAGTGCTTTGACCGTTTCTAAAGAGGATGCTGACTTTTTAAAAATAGCTGCATAAATTGCGTCACCTCATGCTTATTCCCACGATGCCTTGGCTTCCCATACTGGAGGCATCCTAAAAATAATCGCTTCACTTCCCATCTGCTTCTCTCCTCCCTGCATTACAATTTGTCTCTTTCTTACTCTTTTTGCTCTTATTCCGTTGACTTTAGTTGCATTATTTTTGCTTGCTTTTTTTACCTTTCCCCCCTGGTGGACCGGGTAGCGCTGTAACCTGCTTCTCGGTCCCTCGCCTACATCCCAGGAACACGCACGCTCCGTCACCTCCGTGTCTGGACTCTGCGAAGGCCACAGGCGCCCTCTGCACCAAGCCCCAGAGCCAGCATCTGTTCCTGCTGATTTCTATTCTCAGGAAGAAAAACCTACATAAATCTCATCCCATACCCGAGCCCGCCTCTTCAGTGAGAAAAATAACACTCGCACTAAAGTGCTCTTTGCAGCAAACACCAATCACACGGGGGAACCTGTGGGAGGCCTGGAAGGACCGAGGGTCTCTTCCGATCACTCAACCCACAGTCACTTCAGATCAGAGCCAAAGGGATGAGAGATTAAGTGCCGTGTGGAAGTTGCTCCTACCTCGTAAATGAGAGCAAAGCTCTGCCGTCTGCGCGGCCCCATTACAGAGGCGCGAAGGCAGACGCCAGCGTCCAACACGAAGCACGACTCCAGGTGAAGGTCACTCCCGGGCCAAACAGACAAAGAAGGCCTTAGGAACGGGTGACAAGCTCAGGCCTCCTTTGGTGACTTCAGATGCACAATAAGCCGGTTTTGTATGTGAGAGCAGAGAATAAAAACCTAAAAAGGAGAAGTAACTGACCAGTGTGAGAATTAGTTTTCCACCAGACTCTTCATCGAAAGCCCGTAGGTTCTCAAATAATCGGGTGAGTTTTAATTGTTTAATTTTCTTTCTCTAAAAAAAAATTTAGGTAGAATTCTCTCAGTTGGTTATCAGTGGTACATGCTGAGTAATGTTTATTTGGGGGCGGGGGATGATGAATAGCTTAATCAACACAAAATATATTCAAGAAGAAAAAGTACTTGCAAAAATCAGAGATTGCAAAACCATGTGGAGTTGGCATTGCACCCACGTAGGTGATCAATGCCACATGCGCTTTCCCACGTACAGGTGTGCATGTACACACCGTCACACTTAGAGAGGTCAGGGGGTCTTCTTGTATGTTACAGAGTCTTAAATATTCACTACTGTCTCTCAATGCTTCAAAACTTGAACATTTTCAAATATTTTTACAGGTTGAAATACTAAGCTTGTTCACTTGGCACCTACAACAATATAAAAATAGATGAGAATTTCTAGTGAGTAACTTGACCAATTCTGGTGAAGAACTGCAATGATTCTCAATCGACAAATCCCTTGATTTTCCAAGGCAGGCCCTCCACCTTCACTTCCCAGACTCTCATTCTCTAAAAGCAAATAAAGAAGCAAACCTCAGCCTCAGAAGTTTTGACGTTAGAACAAGTCACTCAGCCTAGATTTTCACAAGGTCTCTGCTGCCCCCAGGCTCAGGAGCTGCCAGCCCTTCCCCGTGTGCAGAGAATGTTCTGGGATCCAAGTAGCAATGCACAGTCTGTCAAGAAATATTACAGTTTTACCACGTCTGGAAACAGATGGTGAAAAGTGGTGGATGCCGCCGGGGGCGGCGGGGCTGACGGGCTGAAGGGAGCCGGCCCCTCGGACCAACGCAGCGTGTTCGTTGGCTAAACAGCAGCACAGAACTCGTGCTTCAGTGTCCAGAGCAGAGACTTTCAGGTCACATTCAAAACGCAGGTCCCTCCATGAAGTGAGGCACCAACCTCTGCGTTTCTGTGTCGGAGAAGTTCGTGGAGTTTGTCTTATTTACTCATCCGATGATAAGCCGCCCTTGATGAGTGACTATAAGCTGGGTAATCGCATCAGGTAACAGGATTCATTGAAAAGGTAAACTAGTTATGTTGTCGAGGTTTATTAAGTCCTAAAAATATTTTTTCAGCAATCTCTTTTATCTTTTGAAACTTCTTAAATGGAATTGTATCTTAAAAAAGAAGTTGAGAATCCATAAAACAAAGTATTTTACCCGTAAGTAAAGCATATTGTTTTCAGAAAGGTGATCCGTGTTTTGATTTCTCATCATCAGGTCATGTAAGTCAGCTGTGAACAATCTAAGGAAACACACCAAGATCAAGAAATAACTATGCTCAACGTTAAAGAAACGAATTTGGAACAAGGGCTGAAAGCTCGTGTAAATGTGTCTGCTCAGCTCACAAACACATCTCTGGAATTTGAAGGAAAGGAAGGAACTTTTGTTTGCCAGGGAGAAAACAAAGGAAAAAAAGTAGTTCCAAAAAAAAAGTTCCAAAATGAAATGAAACATGTTTTGATTTAGGAGTTTAGAACCTATCAATTCGCAGAGCATAGAAAAATCTAAGCAAATGCGCTAACATAAAGATCAAGAAAGGATGTGTAAAACTTTAAGAGGTGGCTTGAAAGTTTCGGATTCCTGGTTCTATTAAGAGTCATACTTGAAATCAGACCAATGAGTGACTGATTCCCTTTGCCTTTTATTATTATTATTATTATTTTATTAGGGTATATTTGTGTCAGTTTCCACGGCACAGTGAAGTGAATCAGCCATATGTATACATATATCCCCTCTCTTTTGGATTTCCTTTCCATTTAGGTCACCACAAATGGTCTATTTCCAGACCATCTCATGACTAAACTCAGCAAGGTTCATTAGAATCCGCAGGGGGGAGGCCCCCCCCGGCCGCAACCTGAGGACAGAGGGACCACGTGAAGCGTGAGGAGGACGGGTCATCGCTGCTCGCGGAGCAGGCGACCAGCCAGCCACCCACCCGGCCCCTGCGCTTGTCGGCCAAGGGAGAAGCCGCTTCCCCTTGAGCCGCTGGCCTCCTCCTCTGAGACGCTGCATGGACTCTTTGCTGCTTTGCCGGCCACACTATCCCCGCTGTCCCGGGACCTCGACTGTCGCGGTGGACAAGGTGCCCGGAGGGAACTGCCTTCCCCATCCCCTCTCCTGGCTTCGTTATCCCACCTTCTTGTCTCACCGGCCCTGCCTGCCTTCCCTTTGCCTTTTGCTCAAAACATACTTTTCTGTCGTGTTCCTCTGGGTCCAGCATCCTCTGAGGGATGGTGCCCATAGCCGGAATGGAAAAACTAACCGTGTGCCCACAAAGGCACCCTGGGAAAACAAAAGTATTCCCACCCTCCTTCTAGATATTCGTATAGAGGGAATACACGCACACACACAAAATGTGGGTTTTGGAACCAAAACATGAGGCAGGCATTTTCATTCAGCCACACGGGAGTTGAAATAAAATTCATAACTAAGTTGTAAATGTAAAACATACCCAGTGTGAGTGTAGATTTGAGCTGCACTGAACTCACTTTCCTGGCCCACGCCTGTCAGGGAGGCACCCCTCTCGCCAGGACGACTGCTCGGCTCAGAGGGAGATGCCCGCGAGCCGCCTCCACCGCTGCCGGGCATGAACCCTCACTGTGATCACTCCCGGACCCAGGCCTGGACGGGACGTCGTCTCCCGGCCTACAGCAGGACCGTATCATGGTTTGCATGGATTCTGAGCCTGTATATCTGATTTCTCCATTTTTAAGTCTGGCTTGAAGACCAGCTGAATTGATCTGAAGCCCCTAAAATTCTGTTAAAACCGATCTGGACCCTCTGTTGGTGGTGGCCTGAGCTGGACCACTTCATCAGTTATGTACCTATTTATTAGTAGCTTGACTGATTACTGGGAAGACACATTTGAAAAAGACACAGGCCCTGCCTTCAAGGAATTTGTCTTCTGGGGGAGACAGATCTCTACCTGGATCACAGAGAGCTCCAAAGCGCCCTCACCCAGCCCTGCAAAGCAGACGGCAGCACCAGGGTGGGTACAGTGAATTGTTTTTAGCACATTGGAGGATAGATTTGTAGTTCCCATTAAAAACTGAAAATAAATGGCATTTTAATTTCTCATTTTATATGAATTTTTAAAATACTAAAAAAAATTTTTTTTAATCGCAATAAAAAGAATGAGCAAAATATTCTGCCGTAGCTCCGAATAAAACCATCTCCTTGAAAACCAAGGAGCACAGTGAGGGCGAGGTCCCCAGGGTCTCCGAAAGCCAAGAGCGGAACAAAAAGATGCATTTATTCGAGCTCAGCGCCTGCTGGATGTCCAAGAAGGCCACCTGGAGCAGAGCCCCGAGAGCCTGAAAAATACATGCCGAATGCACGGCAAGTGCGTTCACATTCCTGGGAAATTGTCAAGGGCCGACTGAGCTGCTAGTCTCCGAGTTTCTAACCCAAGAAAACACTGAGCCTGTGTTCACCTCCTGTGTGCAAACGCACAGCCGTGGCAAATCACACCTACCGAGGGTGTGGGAATTATTTTCCCGAATGAAAAGAAAAGAGGGGACCAAAACTTAACGTGAACTGGCCGTCTATTGAATATTTAGTGCCCTTTGTTATTTTTATAGAGTAACTGCCTTTGTGAATACTCCCTTTGAATAGAAAAGAAACATAGCTTTCTTTATGATTTCATTTGCTTCGCATTGGTCAGTCTGCTGGGCGAATGTGTGGCTTAAATGTGTCACCTTCCTCTGGGGGAGGCGCAGAGACTCTGGGCGGTTTGCTCTGGCTGCCTGCGGAGAAGCGGGGGGCACCTTCCAGGGTAGCCCCAGTCACCAGCGCAAGGTCTGTGTCCCGTCCTGGGTGTTCTGACCCCACGTCTCCTTCAGGTCAGGGCTCCGATTCCCTGGACAGAGAAGGATGACCAGTTAGGCCGACCAATATCGCTGAAAACAGGTTTGAGAAGTGTGATAACCTCTCCGCAAAAGGTCCTTATTCTGGAAGGGTTGTAGCCTTGATCCTGCATTGATCCTGGAATCCGGAGTCTGAGCCGCTGCTGGCTCCCTGTGTGGCTAGAGGGACCGTTTTCTGATGGAAGGGAACTAGTCGTCACTCTGCAGCCTCCTGCGTGACGCCACCTGCAGGGTCATCGCTGGAACTAGTCGTCACTCTGCAGCCTCCTGCGTGACGCTACCTGCAGGGTCATCGCTCGGTCATGTTCTCTAGAGAAGAGTCCGATGCCATCGTAACACATGGATACATGATGCTGGGCGGGGGGTGGAGCGTGTCTTTGGAAAATTGAGGCTAGGAAGTGCTCTGTGTGAACTAGAGGAAACGACACTCTAGTTCCCAGCTGACTACTATGAATAGACTTTGCTCTAGGAACATCCATATTCCTCATCTTTTTCAGTAAAATAATTCTGACTGTGGCGTTGTGATTTGTGAAAATGCCCACTTTACTGCAAGACCTTGGCTTAAAGAGGATAAATCAATTGCTCAAAATCACACAAATGGCAAGTGACGGATCTCAGGTTTCCACCTGGACGGTGACATTAAAAATAAACGTGAGGGCTTCCCTGGTGGCGCAGTGGTTGAGAATCTGCCTGCCAATGCAGGGGACACGGGTTCGAGCCCTGGTCTGGGAGGATCCCACATGCCACGGAGCGACTAGGCCCGTGAGCCACAACTACTGAGCCTGCGCGTCTGAAGCCTGTGCTCCGCAACAAGAGAGGCCACGATAGTGAGAGGCCCGCGCACCGCGATGAAGAGTGGCCCCCGCTCGCCACAACTAGAGAAAGCCCTCGCACAGAAACGAAGACCCAACACAGCCAAAAATAAATAAATGAATAAATTTCTTTTAAAAAATAAAAAAATAAAAAGAATAAACGTGCAAGTTTTTATCTGAAAATTGTAACACTGAACTTACCAACTAAATCATTTTAGGTCTCTGCATTCTGCCGCTATCATGTATCTGGCAAGTATCTACCTGGATCAACAGGGCAAGCTGACTCCTTCGAGAGACACAAATTTCCTCTGAAGAAGCAGGTTATGTTTTAGGGAATGTCGTCAGGAAGAAAAAGTTATTTAGATGGGGGCCCCTAAGAAGGTTCTGTGGGCAGTGAGTTCCTACAAGATGCGCAGATCCAGTCTGCTGGCTTAGGGCCCTTTTAACCACATTTGACCCAGACTGACCCCCGAAAGAGAGGATTGGAGAGTTAGGCCTCCTGCCCATAGTCTGAGCAGTCAGTGTGCAGAAAACTGTGTATGAAATCTGCTAAGTACATTGAACTAATGCTACTTGGTGTAACATACCCAGCGATGGCTCTTCCCCCTTTTCTCATTAGTTTTGAAGTGTTTTACAGCCCACCCTATTATTCTATGAATTTACATAGAGCACAGAAGTCTTAAGCAAAACAAAGAAAAGAAAATGCATACAAAGATCTTCGGAGCGAAAGACTAAGTGAGTTAGTAGCGTTAATGGTTAATGTGTCTATTGAATCACTCATTCTTTTGAACTAAGCTTTTTTGAAACAATGAGAAAGGAAATATCTTTATTGAAACAGATGGCAATGCATGAAGGACAGACAGGAAATCCTCCCTCATTGTGAAGCCAACCTCACGCTCCTGCCTTGCACCTCCAGTAGGTTTCAGTATTATTTTAATTAATGAAAACATGTAATGTTAATAGTTATTATTTTTTGGTGCCGATGGTTGACAGTTATTCCGTATTTCCCTCACTTGATGGAAGAGTTAATGAAAGAACATTTCTAAAACCAGAGGACAAAAGGAGTTAATGTTACTGTAAAATTACTTCATAGATATGTGTGTGTGTATATATATGTATACATACACACACATTATATATACATTACGTATATTATATACATATACCATTATCCCCTTCTGAGTGCAAAGATGTTCATTCTTCTAAAAATGTTAAAAAAAAAAAAAAATCCCCTTTCTTCCCCTCAAGTCCACTTTTGTGCTCCAGAAAATTTTCTATTAAAAAGCGCAAACAAAGACTCCCCTGCATTTTCCCTCTGGTGAAGTGATCGGTTCCATCCTGGGAGAGGAAGTCATCACGCTCTGTGCCCAGGAGACAGCAGGTTATGGGGCTTCTATTTTTGTAGATGTGACTTTCAGAGAACCTACCCAGACGTGTTTGCAATACTCAGGAACTTTAGATGACACAGAAAAATATACTGAACAGTCTCACTCACGACCAACATCCGTATCCCCCATGGACTGGCCGGGTTCTCCGCCCCCCATGGGCTGCGGGACCGGGAGCTGCGGGGACTCAGGGGTCCAGCAAGGCGATGATCTGAAACAGGGGCTCAGGAGGGGGGCTCCACCTGAAGGCTGAGAGAAGCAGCACCTGCGGAGGGAAGCAAAGGGTCTCGAGAGACAGCAGACACGGCTCAGCAAGCAGAAGGCAGCACAGACCCCAAGGAGGCTGACACGGCAACATCCCTCAGGGATGACGGTCCTCCGACCGCAATACAAGCCTGTGGACCAAGGAGCTGAGCTCAGGAGGTGAGGGAGGGAGGGAGGGAGGGAGGGACTCCGGAGAGGTGAGACGTGACAGAATCTCAAAACGCAGACCCCCAATAACACCATGAAGGTCAACTTGAAAAAAAACTAAATATTCACTAGGAAGTTTATAAACAAAATTTTTTGTAAACAATCTGAAAAGGATTTAAAACTATATACGTTTAAGATCTTCAAAGGGGCCTGGTAGGAAGGGCGTAGCCTAGAACACACAGGAGGTCCCCAGACGAGGGGACACATTATTGTCTGAGCGTCTGTCCCTCACTTGAAGAAGTAAATGTTGGCAGGAGGCTGGGGACTCATGTTTGCACCAGAAGGATGCGTCCAGCCTAGAATTTTATACCCACCTAAAGGTCCACATATCCCCATTTCATAAGGACACCGGTCACACTTCATTTTAACCTCATGACCTCTGTTAAACACTTATGTCCAAATTATAAAATATTTGGAAATAATAAAAAGAAAATATTTCCACTTTCTGAGGTACTGGGGTTAGGATTTCAACATCTTACTTTGGGGAGGACACAATTCAACCCATCATACCCTCTTTATCTACTTCTTGATTTTGCCTTATATTTTACTTTAACATTATTATTGCTGTATCACAGTTTTGTTATAGTTTTCCTTCCTCTTAGTTTCAAATTATTTTGTGTTTCTTTATCTTATTAATGTCCCATGTCCTTCATGAGCCACATAAAGCTGCATTTTTCATTCAAATTTTATAAAAACGTAATTCAATTTTTCAAAACACTTCTCTGTGTTGTATGAGGTAAGACAGCTCCATTTATATTTGTTGGGATTACTGGTGCAATTAGAGAAATTTTATTTTATATTTTACACTTGCCTCCTTTCTCCTCCTTCCGGCCTGTGCTGGAATGGAGAGTTCCTTTCTCCAGACACTCCTGACAAAGTACCATGTCTCCCTCTTTGCCTTGGTTGCTAGAAAGACCACGTTTATAGCTGTTTTCCCACCAGGATGGTCCACTCTGTGTGTGTTTGGTTCAACAACTTCATCTGAAGTTTTAATTTTATTTCTTTTAAAAGTATATTCTATTTGCACTGATATTCTACTGTATCCATTTTTTCCTAATATAATAGATGTATTTTGTAAGCTGTGAAACAGTTTTATATTGGACTGCCTTTACTGAGGAAAAAATGAGCCTTTGACAGAAGGAAAAGTACCCCATAAATATTTATTAAATCTAAATTAGCCACACTAATTTGTCAGGGAATGATAAAAGAGCCTGCCACATTATTTTTCATTCTTTAGCTATCAGCACCTTTAATCACTAACTCTGAGAATCTGAATATAACTTTTCTAACTGGAAATCTGAAAAGTTGTGTAAAGGTAGCACAAATCAAATTTTCATGGTTCATTTTGGCCGGAGTTAAGTAACACTAAGCCATGAATAATTTTTAAGAAGTCTCTAAACACTGCTTTATTTGCATGGCCTAAATGGCGTTGAGTAAATGCAGTAACTATTTTCCTCCCTAAATGTCTTCATTATGTTTTAAATATTCTGGCTTTACTAAGTACTTGAACACATTTGGTTAATCAGTATCTCTCTGCCCCTTAATCTTTAAATGAAAGTGGGGTTTAAAGGAAATTATGACTCATATGTTTCTAATTCCTTTAGTCTTACTGAGACTTATCTAAACGTTACTTTGTAATACTTATCTGATGTTCAAGAGTTTTTGAACTTTTAACTGTTTTCCCAAAGCCAAGATCTTATGTTTGTAAAAACAATTAGCTCGAAACCCTACATATTTCACATCTGAACTCATAAGGTTTGAAATGACTTTTATACATGAGCAAGTGTTATTCTCGACAAATAGCTGGGGATTAAACCATTGAATTCCATTTTCCCTTGTGGCAGTAGGTAAGGGCCGAGGAGATTTGGTGAGAGTAGAAGGAATTGCAGCTTTGTGCTCAGACTTTGGGACAGCATTTGAGGAGACACGACTGTGAAGCTGGCACCCCTCCATCCAGCCTCTCCGGGCCCTGGAATGGCGGCCGGTGGGGTCCAGGCGGTGCTGGACCCGGGAGCAGCCCGGACTGGTGCTTGGACTGGATCTCTGCAAGTGACGGCCCTTCCAAATGTCTTCGTGTTGGGTTTGGAGGAGAGACGCTGTTTTTTTGGAAGTGAGAGGTCAGGGTCGACAAAGGCTTGTGGAGAATTATGAAGACTGAGGGTTTTTCCTCCCCTTACAGGAGAGGGCATGTTACTAGTTTCTTCCCAAATGTGAAGAAGGAAAGCGAGCTCAGGGGCTGGACGTACTTCAAAGGCTTTCTCTTCAGTTGCCCTTAAACTAGAATTCCTCAGGGATACCTGGATTTAGAAGCAGAAAATTAATGTAATAAATAATGTATATAAAGGTGACCCGCATGGAGAGAGTAGCTTTTTCTCTTTCTCTTTATCTCTTTCACGAAAAAGAACCTTTTACTTCAAATAAAGAATCTGGCCAGTTTATTTCTCCGATCCCCGCAGGGGGTCTTGCTAGCCCTCTGTGTCTGTCTCCACGGCAAACTGTCCGTAATGATACCTCCTTCCAGGTGAGCTGCCGAGGAGCTCCGTCTACAAAGGTGGAGGCGGCTGATGGAGACCCAGCCTCCCAGGCTGCTGTGTCCGTGTCACCCTGGACACCCAGTGGCAGGGGGTGTCAGGAAAGACGACTTGGGTTTGAGTCCTAGATCCCACAATGTGTAACTCTGTGACCTTGGGCAAATAGATCAAACTTACAAGCCCTGCCTCTCCTCATTTGAAATATGCAAATAATAATGCTTACCTGGTCTGTTTGAGGATTGAATTTGATGAGTATTTGCAAAAGGAAGTCATAGACTCGAGGGCTCTGCCAATGCCAAGCGACGCGTTGTTTTTGTCATCTGTGTGCACCACTCCCACGGCCCTGCCCCCGCCCACCTGCCCACCCACATAATCCCATTGGTCTGGATGGGGGTAGAGGTCATCTCTGCGGCTCCAAAGGGCGCCTTGCGTCAGAACTGCCATGAGGGCACGTGGTACCACGTCTGTAGGTGGAGCGTCCACTCATCCATTGATCCATTTAAACTCATTGATTTCTGAAAATGTACTGGTCAGAGGCAGTGTTGAGTCTTCCCCACCAGAATATGACTGGGGTGCTTAGAAGCTGAAGTACTAGGGGAGCTTTAGACAAAGGCCCTGCGCGTGGGGCCCCAACCACGACAGTCGCTGAGCCAACTGCTACTCTCCTTCCTGCACAGCACACACTTTTCTGGACCCCAAGGACAAGGACAGCTGGACGCCCCTCCCCCAGCAGAGTCACGAGTGCAAACGCCACACAGGACATGCTCTGTGCTTCCTTAAGACACAGCCTTAGGACCTGTAAGGTGATCATGAGAGACCAGATCAGGGAGGTCAACCAGAAGTTTCAATCAAGATAGTGTCACAGCCCCGCCAATTCTCAGAGAAGTAATACAGAATTTGACGCAGCATGACACTTTGATGTTTCAGATACGATTGAATTCCCAAGGCATAATTAAAATTCTCTGAATGAACAAGCATGGCCAGCCAGCTTCACACCTGGCCCTGGGGGGGAAGGAACAACCAGCACTTCTCTTCACGGAGTAGAGGACCCACTGCCCGCTGGACCGAGTTCATAAAGTGTTTTCAAGTGTTTACTTCAATTCCCCCCAAACCCCACCCCAGCCATAAACTCTGGGCAGCCTTCAGTGCTTTTAAAGAAGTTCTGAAGATGCACCAGCATCAAAATTGGAAACATCCTGAGCGATTTGAGTGAAGGTCTCACTTTGGAGGAAGGCTGTGTGACCGGGCACACAGGGTTTAGTAACCTGACCTTCATTAATGCAGTGGGCGGGCCAGCCCCGCGGCGAAGTCACCTTGTAGAAGACGTGTGATGCTCACAGCTAAACAGCCACCAAAAACACGGGAGCCCGGAGTCGAAAAGCTTCCAACGACGAAGCTCACATAAGAGTCCCAGAAGCAATCATGAGTGATGGTGCCCTTTAGGGTCATTACGTGTTTTCTTTTTCTTTCTTAAGTTCCTACATTCAGCTGGAAATAAATCCGTCAAGCAGTGTTCCTCGTATGCAGGTGCCTCACCCACAGTGGGGTTGTGTGTGACTGTGCAAAGTGCTGGAAGCACCTTTGGGTTAAAAGTCATTTCTCTCTACAGTGGCCTTAAAGGGGGTTTGGCGAAGAACAGGGCGAAAGAGAGAGAGTTTGGACTTGTTTCCCTGGAGACTGCATCTCCTTCCTGTTGTGCCCCCGCACCGTCCGGAGACCACCTCTCCCTGTGACGATGAGCTGTGGGAGCCCAGAGACAGCAGGGAGATGATGGGTCGATCAGCCCAGGGCTGTCCCCAAGCTGTGAGTGTCACTCGTGTCGGCCGGGAGCCGCCAGCTCCCCGCTGCAAGGCAGAGGAAGCCGCAGGTGCCACCCGGGCCCCAAATGGCCCACCTTGGATTGCTTCAGTGACCCGGGGGTCTGAGAGGTGTGTGGGCTGCGAGTTTGAACACGGGGACCAGGTCCAGGTGCCCAGGCCCACTGAGGGCACAGCTAATCAATCACAAACTCACCCTTGGGATGCAGTAAGTGTGAACCACATCCTGCCAGAGTTCCCTTACAGCCGTCTCCTGGTGGAAGAGTCCAGAATAGTGGTGCAAGTGTGAAATGCCTGAAAACCATCTTCCTCTTTGGCCGCTGGACGCCTGGGCTTCCACGAGGGATCGTGGGTTATGAGCGTGCAGCTCGGGCGGGACATGCACCCTGGCTGGATGGACACAAAGCCCCTGTTTTCTCTGGCTCTCAGCTCCGTGGTCCCATCGCCATTATTGGTGACATCAGTGCGGTGGGTGCCTTTAGCTGGGAGAAGCCAAATGAGATGATAGAAAGATCACGTGCTTTTTGGCAAAGCCAGTCCCTCTGTTTCCTGACGGAGCCTCGATGTGGTGAGGGCTCAGTGCCTGGTCAATGGGTAAAAGGGTGTGAGATGAATTTTATGTGTCAGGTTGGCCCGGCCACGTTACCCACTTTTGGGTCAAACAGGAGCCGAGATGTCGATGTGAAGGTATTTTTAGATGAGATTAACATTTAAGTCAGTCGACTTTGATAAAGCAGACGACCCTCATAAAGTGGGTGGGCCTCATCCAAGCAGTTGAAGACACTAAGAGAAAAGACGGACGTTCCCTAAAGTGGAAGGAATTCTGCCAGCAGACGGCCTTCAGACTCTCAGTTCTTCCCCGAGTCTCCAGCTACACACACACACACACACACACACACACACACACACACACACACACGATAGGTCTGTTTCTCTGGAGAACGGTGACTGATACAATGAGTAAGAAACCAATTAAAATCTCCAGCGAGGGGAAGACGGCTCCGGTTCTCGGCCTGAACAGCCACAGGCCCGCTCGCTGGTGTCGATCGTGACCTGTGCACAGCAGAGACTTGATGTGCATTTGTTGACTGAACGGGAGGACAAAGTGCAGATCCCATAGCCTTCATCTGTGGTCCTCGAAGCAGACCAAGGAGCAAGGACGTGGGGCAGGTAATCAACTTGAGGAGGGAGCATTTAATTCCAAGGACCCTCTGAGGGATCTTGTAAAATGTTCCTCGAAATCACCCCGCTTTGAGTTGTGGAAGGTGGGCATTAATCCAGGCACCTCTGCCCTTCCCGGCTTCGGGGTTACCCCACGGCAGCCTCGGTCTGCCTCTCGAGGGGCTGGGCGTTACCATGCGCCGTGAGGCCGGCCTGTGGCAGAGAAGCAGGAGGGCCACACTGGTGGGAAGCGGTGAGCTCGAGGGGTCCCAGCCCTGCTCGGACGAGCTCAGCTGTGGGCCAGGGCGCTGGGGACACGGGACACAAGCCAACAGCAGCTGCTTCACTGACCCCTGCGAGCCAGTTGTCCACAGAAACTCCCTGCTTTGAAATGTGGAAGAACATGACACAAAAGTGTAGAAATATAGAGGAGTCCCAAGCAGCAGGACATGGATCAATCGGAATTTAGGGCCACCGGTGGACCTTACCTGAGGACACCTGACACTCCCTGTAAATGAAGGTCACGTGGTGAGAGGGCTGGTGAGGAAGAAGTTGCTTCTCTACTCTGGAAGAAGCACAGGCCTGACCCTCCTCCTCCTTTCTGACCAAGCTTCCATCCTCGGGGGCAGAAAGCAGACACCTGCCCTTCCAGGCAAGGTAGCTGGCCCAGCCCAGCCACGACTGATGAGGCCGGCGCCTCTCCCAGCTCAGGGACGCAGGCATTGCCCTCCTTCCTACACTCATGCAGACCTTCCAAAGTTATTCCATCACTTCATTTCTGAGCACAGTTTTCTGATGAATACGTAATTTAGCTCTACGTAACTGTACACAGCATTTAACCGCATACATCCTAAGCCCGGCTTAAGTACATGACAGGTCCAGACAGTCTTTATGGGTAAATAGCACAACAACAGAAGAATGGGCAAAATTACCTAATAGGCCCTTTCCATCACCAATTCCTTTCATCTCTTTAAAAGAAACTAATTGCAACCTTGACTCTTGCTATCTGATGGGAATTCCGTATCCCAAGCGCGTGGAGTCTGTACGAGAAACCAGTTAAAAAGTGAAAGCTTTTAGCTTTGTTTGCCATCAGCCTAGCATACGTGTCGGGCTCCAAGCTTTTTGCAAGACTTGTCATGCCTTCCACGTAAATGTTTCAATAAAATGTCAAGGCAACAGAGAGGCCATTATTATTATTTCACCTCTAGATCTATAGCAGGGCACGAGAGCATTTGAACATGAAAATAGACCTAAGAAAAATATACATTAACGCTCATGTGATAATTTAAGCCGTATGCTTCATGTTTTACATATATGATTGATGCCAACCCAAAGCAAAGTTCCGTTTAAAACAGTCACAGCTGTCAATGAGCACTCATTTCACATTTGCATGTTTTAAAGAATTCCAGGGCAGTGGAATATGGAACTCATTGTCTTGTAACCATTTTCTCTTGTGATCCCATAATACTGCTTAGCTTTTGAAATAACCCACAAGAGTGAGTGTGCCTTGGGATGACTCACCCTGGCCTTCAGGCTC